>NC_140458.1:6492367-7099867 GCF_963576455.1 Neolamprologus multifasciatus
TGGCACGCGCTTATGCATCCTTGCTTTCACACGTCCCGCAGCTTGCCAATTCTCCCCACATGCATAATTGAACGCACAAATACAGGCATGCCTGCTCAAAAGTTGTGTCATCGATGAGCCGCACAGCAGTTGTTCAGCTGTAATAAAGCTGTTTTTGTTTGAAAGAAGATGACTCGAGTCTCCTGAGGTGAATCAGGATTACTTCAACACAGTCGTCCGTGCAGGGACACACGGTGAGGCTATATCCACACACGCATACGTGACAGCTGAGGATTATTTTATTAAAGAAAAATTGCTTTACAGAACATTAGGCTACTTCACACAGTCGACCTTAATGACATCACAGTGGGGAACGGTTATCTTAAGTTTAAATTCACATTTCTTAAACATGATTTATAATTAAAAGATGAAACTTGTGGGTTTGGAGCCACATCAGCCAGGCAGTTTAATTTGGCTGCGAGCTCCTCACCACCACCACCACCAATAATTTTGGTATCCTGAGGACAATTTTATAAGTGCGGACAGCTTGCCACATCCTCACAAGCTGGTAATAACGCTTAGTGCATCATATAATTCCGCACACAGAAAGGCAGCAGACCCAGATTACAGATCTGAGCGAGTGTGATACGAGGCCCATCCATCACAGGGCTGCTTTAAAGACAATCTGCTCAGTAAAAGCCAAAGCTACACTCCTGCCTGTCTGCAACCTGACTTCAGTTCCCCCTCAAACCTTACTCAGCCTTCCTCCGGAACAGCTTGTCCTGCCAGAGAACACCTAGCGCTTATGTAATAGCACGCATCACTGTGTGTGCGTTTGCATCACGTTAAAGTTGGAGAAGAAAAGCAACGAGATATGGCTCCTCTCTGTGTGGTCTGAAAGAAGAGGGGGAAAGAGACTAATCCTAGTTTTGTTCTGTAAGTGTCATTAGGAGGTAGAGTTTGATGGGAATTTATCAGCTATTCAGAAATGCTGAAAACTAACATTATAAATACAAAAAAGAAGAGTTACTTATTAGGTTGATAAGCTTAAAACTTGATAGAAGACTACACCAGTCTACCCGATTCATCTACAAAAATACCCAAATCAGCGATTATCAGTGGTGCTACAGAGTGATTTTTGTTTTTAATCACAGACCCTGGCCCAGTGTAACCCTGTTCAGGAATGTTTCATCCACCGCACAGTAGACAGCCCCGGATGGTTTGAATCGAAAGAGCTCAGAGAGGACAGGTGCGCTGCTATAACCAAATGTCCTGTACGTTTGCCAAATCAGTCAGTTCTTCTTCATGTGCGCTGTCCCGGCGCTTGTAAAACCACAAGTACTGTTTGAAGTCGCTGAAAGTACAGATTTAATCCCACCCTTATTGTCGCCTGTCAGAGTTGACACCACACTTCAAAAGAGTTGAGCCAGCAAGTTGAGCTTTGTGCTTTGTCAGAATTGTTCTCACACAATGCGTTTTATTTTTACAAGGGAATCCTGTTTAAAATGTCTCATCGGCTGGTTTTGGACGCATACGTCTTGGTAACTTAAAGAGCAGCGCATAGGCGAGCTGTACCATGGGAACCATGCATGACTGTCTTCAAGCATTCCTTGAGGCAGCCTCAAACAGGCTAGACCCAGTACAGACACAAGTTCAGAAGGAGTGCATTAACCCCGAGGCAAAAGCGAAACATTTTTGTAACATAATAGGAATTTGTTACAAATGATAGGAAGTTGTGATTTCTGATATTTTTCAATTGAAAACAGGAGCACCGGTAACAGCTTCAAGAAGACATTTGGTAGACACCCAGAAGAAGAAATAAAAAGGAAACCCATTATGCTTTTATTTTTTCTGTCATATATGCTTTTACAGGGCTACACATGTGTTAGCCTTGGGTCTATGTGTTAGCCCTGCGACAGACTGGAGACCTGTCCAGGGTGTACCCAGCCTCTTGCCCTAAAACAGCTGGGATAGGCTCCAGCACCCACCACAACCCTGAAAAAGATAAGCAGAAGTGAATGGATGGATGGATATGCTTTTACAGTGGCGGATGCTCATATTAAAAATGGCCACAAACATTCGTTTTCAGGCAGTTTTTCCACTCTTGGCTCTGTCAAAGAGAAGGGATATTTCTAACATGCTTATCTCACACATACAGCTCCGGCTATGGGCAGAAATCCTCGTCCCACCTGCTATTCAAACCATCTGTTGATGAGGGGCAGCCAATCAAAATAAAGCTGACTGAAAGCAGCAGTTTTTCTGGCATGTCACACATCAAATGACAGGAAGAAGTTCACACCCTACACCACACAACTTTTAGAAATCATGACATACAGTTTTAGGTTTTAATTTTTTTTTGTTTCATCCTTTCTTTTCACTGTAGTCATTGATGTCCCAGCTGCAGTGGCTTTATGTGGAAATACAACTTAAATGGCTTGTTTCAGTCAGTGGATGAACTGAGGGGCAGTAGCTTAAGGTGTTTAAGAATAAATCGACTGAGCTGGGAATATAAAGGGTATAATAAGTCCCCTTTAATAAATGGTGTTTTACTTTTAGAGTGTGTGTATATTCCAGGGTGGATATGGACAGATGGGTTTATGTAATACATGTAAACGTTCTGCATCTGAGAGAAAAACATAGCTCCAAAAGGAATAAAACACGTTTTTTTCATTGCCTATTCCTACACAACACTCTTCTACTGCACCGACAGACATGGCTGTATGTAACAGTGGTGCCCACACCCATAGAACAAACTCAACTCCCTATCATTGTTCAAAGTGGTTGTCATCAACCACCCCCCACCCCGGCCTGTCCACCACCACACACACACACACACACACACACACACTATAGAGAACATGGAATCAAAGGTAGCCTGAATCAACACAAAACACTGTATGCTTCATATTGAGTATAATGCATAACACAGTTTGTTTAAGTTGAATGTATTGTTCGAGGTCAAGCTTCTGTCAGACAGTGAAGGAGCGCACTGCACTCCAGTGTTTGTTGAGACTGCAGGTGACATCTATGTGCAGTGTGTTTAATTACACTCGCCAACTTTGATGCTTACCATCGTTCCACTCCCACAGAAGAAGCTGTGTTAAGGTCCTGTCTTGACATGCACGCATTGACTGATTTGGCAGCTGGTCGAGATTCTCCTCCGCAGTCGGTTATTTTAGCCTCAACACCGCTGCTCATCAGTTATGGGGCTGGTCTGGATAATCCTGCTACAAGTCAACCTCTCACCTTCTTCCAGCTGTGAACACCCCCACACTCCTGCCCCCCCCCCCTTTTACAAAAACACGGAAGGAAAAATGCTCAAGTGCATCTCAATAAGCACACCTACGCACACAAATGATTGGTTAGCACCAGACCAGCAATAGTCATGCACAGTCTTGTTCAAATACTGCGACTGCATTTAAGGCAGTTAAACATCCAGACAGACTTTGGTCAGATGAACTCACACAGTCTAAAACATCAAACTAATTAAAGGTAACTCAGACACAAGAACACATCACCCGTGGTTCATAGTCTAAGGCTTAAAGGCAGATAACCACTGTCTGATTTTTTACAGTCAAATACACTTAAACTAATCTTTGACCTGTCTGCATAAATACAAGACACTACACAAACACAAGTGTACCCTATTTTCTCTGGGAAATTAAGTACATGGAGCTGCTGTACTTCAAACAAGCAGTTATTATATAATCTGAAACCTCTGCTGCTACTATGAGGGGATCCACTGGTTAATCAAAGATAACCGACTCGCCCCCTTTGTGGAACGGGTCACTGCAAATTAAAAAGTTTTTCTAAATGATCATTTTATCCTGCTCCCATCTACAGAGCAAGATGGTGTGAATAAGTCGCCTGAACACCTATGGGAGATTTGGGAGCACTGGTTTATAATAGTTTGACTATTATCAAAACACCAATTCAGGAAAAATAGTGCTCCATCCCTCCCATAGGGTTTGTGAGACTCGGAAAGGGAATCTGTGAGGTCACCTATTGGGGAGGTCACCTATTGGTTTGTGAAGTCGTGCCTCTAAGACTCAACCGGAGCATTTCAGCCATTGTCATCTGCACCAGAGACTGAGGCAGAGGTGGATCTTTTTATCAAGCTGCGTTTCTTTTTCAGTACCTTTGTCTTAAGAGCCCCTTTCATTGTCCTCTCGGGATTAAAGCACGCAGCCGCATAGGGCCTCCCTGTGAATGCTGGAGTGGGCCTACTTTCCTAAACATTACAGAGTTGCCATTAGCTGTGGCCCAGTAGGTGGGATTGAAAACAGCACAGAGTAAGGCTGCAGGAGATCAAAGAGGTAGCCTCGGCAGGCCAGGCCCACGTCTGATTTATTTCTCAATAAATAAACAATGCATCTGTTGAGGAGTGCCATTGGAGAGCCCCGCCGCCGCCACTGCTGCTGCTGCTCCTTGGCTCGCTTTCTTCTACTGCCATCTGTCCTCTGGCTAAGCAAAGGGGGCGGAGGAGGATAGCCAGGCCCCGGTTTTTTACTGCGGCTCTTATGCAACACGACTGTCTGCCTGTCTGCACGCCTGTTCCTCATTAAGAGACTCTCCCTCACCGTGGTACAGTACAGTCCTGACGCCTTGCACCCATATGGATTTACTCAAACAGAGGCACTTGTTGTGTTACAGCTTTCCAAGAGAGAGCCCAAGTGTGTGTGTGTGTGTGAGAAAGAGAGAGCAAGAGCGAAACCGTGTGTTCACCAAACGTATGTATACTCATAAAAAGGCCGACAGTGGTAAATTCTGGTGATGGTACTCATTCATTAAACAAAGATCAAGTGCAAGCAGGAGAAGCAGTTAACAAGGGATGATGTCATTCAAGGGCAAGTGGAAATAAAACAATAAAAGCAAAGATATACAGCCTAATGACCCCTACATGACATACTGCCGATTTAACCAGTGGACAGGTAAGAAGTGATCATTTATACTTTTACTGTGTTTGCAGTTTTACTACTTAAAACTAGTAACTGTCAGCAAATCAGCTGAATCATTTTTAATTCAGTTAACTGAAATTTTAGCAGATGTAAGTACTTAGCTTCTCCATGCCAACATTTTTAGGCACTTTTAAAAACCAGACACCTGCCAAGGGTTTTCATCCACAGCAGAAAGGTTGAAGGTCACTTTAGGATCTTTGGATGGATGTTCAGAAATTCTGTTTGCAATCCTTTTGAGAACAATGACACATTGTCCATGATTTGTCCTAATTTTATAGAAAGGTTATGAGATTTCTAAAATGATGATGGGAAAAAAGGGCCTTTTCTTTTTTTTTTAGATGTTGTAAAATACTATAAATAGCAGAAGACGTCTATAGCTGCATGTTTCTGGGAAGAAGTAAAAGTTCTCATCAGCCGAAAGTCCCTGTAGGAGCAATAACGAATTAGACTGTTCTCATTCCCAGAGCATCTGATACTGCCATTTTGAGGCACTGGTTTCATAGCAGAAGTGGGAAGGGTCTCACCCCTAACTAGCAAGGAACCATTGGCATCACATTTAAGCTGGCCCAAAGTACTGATATTATGAAACACAGTATTTAGTTCCTAAATCTAACCAACCAGTGAAAGTGAAAGCAAAAGCAAATTACTATCCAGTGAGGGAAAATAAAAAGGATCAATGTGACATGATATGAAAACTCCTTCCTGACATACTAAGGAAATACCCTGCCGACATCTTCTAAATAGGAGTTTATTTGGCACTCTTTAAAATGAGACACTTATGTACGCCTCTGACATTCACACTGCCACTGGGAAATCTTTTGCAGATCTTTGTTACGCCAAAGATTTCTAAGAAAATAAAGAAATGTTAACTCCCACTGTTTGTGTATAGCACTCTGTCTTCGGGGCGATATAGACCAATTTGGAGTGGACGTCACTGTTACGACACTGCAGCTGCTTGGGGGCGGAATAAAAGTAAAACAAACATGGCAATATTCTCAGAATAAGAACTGGACATAAGACAGAAATGGCAAAAATCATCTAGAATGCAATGAGAAATGCAGTGCTTGAGCAAAAAGTGGGGTAAACCCAGTGTACTGCAGGGTCAACACAGAGAGACAATCACACCTATGATCAATTTAGAATGACCAGTTTATTTACCAAGCATTTCTTTGGACACTGGGACGAGTGCTCGGAAAAAACATGCAAACTCCACCTTTGAACCAAATGGTGCACCTTGCGATATCGAACATTGTTCTCGTAAGAGCTCCATTAACAATAAAGTAAACAGTTTATTCAGTTTATCTTACGTTTGACATAAAACTAGGAGTGCAGGCACAACAATCAACCGCAGGAATATGAAATGTTTGCTCAGCTATGGCAAGTACAGCAGATCTCAGATGAAGCAGGAAGTCTGTCTGTAAACTGTGGTGGGTGTTTACACCAGAGAGTTTGGGTAATCACTTTAACGTGTTTTCTCTTCAAAATAAGCTTGTATGATCATCTCGCTGACGTGCCCCCCCCTCCTCCTTCACCACATACTTTGTTTTGTCAATGCTCTTGTGTCAGATCGCCAGTTAAATTGATAAATAAAGTCTAAATTAAGCTGAATTACGCCAAAAGTAGACATTTCGCAATCTTTTTATCAGGGTCATTTAGATTCTCACTGCAGACTGGAGATACCAGTAACTGTATACAGTATTTCTTAATGTCATCCTCCTCTGCAAAGTGACACATGATGAACAAGGACTGGATTTTCCCAGATTACATATAGACATTTAGAATAAATGGGCCTTTTCTGTATTACTAACTCATGAACATCATTTGTATTGCCACTACATGGAAAACTTTTTTTAAAGACCCAAGAAAAATAAATTTCTACTTCCTCTTATGGTAACAGATTAGATTAGAATGTATACAAATTATATTGGGTGCCGTTTCCATATATTCATTAACAGTGTTGGGAAGGTTACTTTTAAAATGTATTCCATTACAGATTACAGAATACATGCCCTACAATGTATTCTGTAACGTATTCCGTTACGTTACTCAATGAGAGTAATGTATTCTGAATACTTTGGATTACTTAATATATTATCATGCTGTTTACAACTACGTGAATGTACTATTGCTGTGTTATTTATTACTATTACTGAATTTCCGCGGCTCCGAACCGTAGTAAAGGGACCTCTGGCTAATACGGGTTCCTTGTCAGGCTCCTAGCCGAAAAATAGCTTTACTTTTTTGTTCTGGGTCAACTCTGCTTGCGAGAGACAGAGAGAGGCGTTGAAAGGCTGCTCCAACAGAACTTACTGTTTCGGAGGAAAACACGAACAAAGCATACAGTCGAGTTTTAATAGCTTACTTACAACTGGGCTCGTCAGGCACTCTTCTTGGCTGCAGTGGTTATTATTATATTTACATGCTTCCAGCTCCCGTTTTTGCTCGATGACAACTCGTACTTTTCGACTCTCCTTTTTCTCCCACCTCGCGCTCACAGACACATAACGAGTATGGCAGTCCATTCTCCCTGCAGCACGGACTACACTGCCCATGAAGCTACATTCTTCATTCTGCCTATTAGCTTAGCACAACAACAACAACAACAAAAAGCGCTCTCTCGCCCAGGAAACACGCAGAGCGTCACCCTGTAACCATGGCAACCGCAACGCTGCCGCCTGGAACAACAGAATGTAGCTGTCAAACAAAACAGTCCTGACCCGCGACAATATGAAACAGGAAAGTACCGCCATGTAATCCATTTATTTCAACAAAAGTAACTGTATTCTAAATACCACATTTTTAAACGGTACCTGTAACGGAATACAGTTACTCATATTTTGTATTTTAAATACGTAACGGCGGTACATGTATTCCGTTACTCCCCAACACTGTTCATTAACTATTCTGTGAATGACTGACTTGGGGATGCATCAACACGCTTTCCTTTATCATTTCCCCATATCACGTACAGCAGAGCACCAGACAAACCATCTAAAGGCGGAATGAGATCCAAAGCTTCATCTGTCAGCACACGGCTCTCCGAGTTTGCCACTGAAAGTAACAGACTCAGGAACAAACATGCTCACAGGAAATACAGCAACTCTTTTTTGGGGTAAAACAGACAAAGCATTCCAGAGAAAGTTATGTTTCAACATGCAATGAATTTTGCCCAAGAAAAATATTACCTCCTCATTTTTTCACAGCTCATTTTACTAAAGCGCCCCGCCAAGAAAACAAGAAAGCCAGCACTTTAAAAACCTACTTTTTTCATCTCCCTTACAGGCTGTATGAGTTTAAAAGAACATTAAAGTGAGCTAAACTGACTGAAATCAAATTATCTGACTGTCTTCAGCGGAAACGCAGCTGACCCCAACTTCTGCTACTTGGTCAAATATTTACAGGAAACCCAGATGACACATGCTACTGTCACAATGCTGTCAATGAGGAAAAAACAAAAAACAGAATAAAATAAAAACGCATGCCTCGTGAGAAGAAAAACACCAATAAATCCTCTCAGAGCTGAAGAACTAAATGACAGGCTCGACACCATTCACCATTCAACACCATCAATACAACTCCATGAGAAAAACACCACTCACCAGCAGCTGCTCTCTCTCTCTGCTTGGACAAAGTCAAGTGTACTGACTGCTGTCTCAGTCAATGCTGGCTGACTATGACGTAACCAGCCTTCCGATCCATAGCTTCAGGGCAGTAGAAGAGAGCGGGATAGACAGGAGGGCGGTGAGCAAGACCAAAAAAGGAGGAAGTGAGAGGAAGGGGGGGATTGGCTATTCTAAGTGAAATGAGAACTTTCAATGAACGCTGATTTGGATGCAAGATGTTCCGAATAAGACTTGGAAATTGATTATTTGGAAACCACTTCCAGTTTGGTATAAAGAATATGGAAAGGAGAGAACAGCGGTGGGTGCCAGGGTGTATACTGGTCTGTTGATATAAGAAGCAGATGTGAAATATGCAGACATACGAGGAAAAAAGTGCTGGTCTGCACAGATGTAGATGATACCTACACGCAGAAATAAGACAAGTACTGCCCAGAAAGAAAACTGTAACTGAAGGTCTGCCCACTTTGAAGTCATTAATTCCTCATATCATTCATTTGTCAAGCAAAGAAGTCCAAAAACTACTCAAACGAGATAAGTTTGCTTATTCCCATATAATGAATTCAACACATTGAGCTTATTTTGACTAGACAAAATAAACCATTAATTAAAAATCAGCCGGTGAAAGCGATAATGTCCAGATAAAGCCCCACGTGAATTCAAACTGCTAAAGCGGCGCGTTTCTCCCAGCTGTTCTGGGACGAGTATTTCACAAACGTATCTAACAAAAAGGAAAACTTAAAAGCACCATCACCGCAAAATCTAAGAAAAACAATCTACTTTATCTTTACCTGCCATAGAAAAACTCCACTCCTCAGCAAAGGTAACAGATCGATATCTCCAACGTCCGATAGGCAGCAGGTGGTGAAGGTTTTAGTCCCAAAGTGAACTGAACTTGCTGTATAACTTAAGTTTTTCTAGTTCCTGAAATAATTCAGAGTTTCAGGGTGACGCTGTTAATATGACACACGGCTGGAGTGTGACAAAGTTGAGAGGCTCCCTCTCTTTACTACAGCAGACACACAGACAGAAATAATCAACCCCACCCCATCTACTCATTCTCACCCAACAAGCTCACACATATCCAGGCTGACTCATGCAAACTCGCACTTAAACTCGTCTTTTTCCCCCTGAGCAGCGGATTGATTTTCCATCAGACAAGCTGAGATTTCGCCATCGAACTAAACGGGCAAATTACAGAATAGCTGCGTCTTCGTGCCTAAGCTCAGCTCCACAGCTTGATTTAGAACTTAATTTGAACTTTGACCCCACCGGAGCAGAAGGTCAAATGAGGGAGTTGAGTTTGGTTTCTTTCCAAAGTGCTGACCAGGGGGAGGAAAAGGAAGTAAATCTGTCAACATTGCCATCGGCACACTTTTAAACCTGCGTTCACGGCTCCCCGTTGTTCAGTCCCCGTTGTTCAAAAAAAAAAAAAAAAAACAGATAATGATGAAGGAGACAGGAAATCAAAAACAAAACAACAAAGATATTCAGGTATCACACATTTTCCCAATTCTTTTTGTCATGTTTTAAAGTTGAGAAGTTTTCAAAGGGACGATCCCCTATGTTTATATGTCAAAGCCATGAGATCACTAGATGGCTCCTGTGAGTGCTCAGACTGGTGAACCACATGTACAAGGTATCCTGTTACTCCCCAGAAACATCTGCGTGAAAAAAATAACCCGGATTACGTCACAGTGACATCAGCCGGTTTCACTCAACGCAAGTCTGAAGACGCATTTAAAACAAAGTCTGCAGCAGTCAAACTGTTTACAGTAATTTTGCTAGTCAGTTTCAGTCTATTGCTTTAGAGGAAAAGTGACAAATATTTGAGAAACGGTTTAGGAATTTCTGCTTGTTTTTATCTCACAGCATGAATTCTGGCCTGTTAAAACACGACTTGTGTCCAAACTAATTAACTATTTTTGGCAGCTCCCTTTTCACAAAAGGACGGCCACAGCGGGTAGCATGTTTGGTTTGGCAGATTTTTACGTCTCATGCCCTTCCTGACACAACCCCAAAGGGATTTGGGTCTGCCTGGAATCAAACCAGGGATCTTTGGCTTGTTTAAACCACTTCACTGTGGAGCCATTCTTTCTTAACTGATTAATTAATTAAAGGTAATCTGCAGATTAATAGGTGGCGCACTGGTGCAGTGTTTAGTACTGTCTCACAAGAAACCCTGGGTTCAAATCCACTGGCTATCTGAGGCTTTCTGTGTGGACTTTTCATGTTCTATGTGGATTTTCTCCAGATACTTTAACTTCCTCCCACAGTCCAAAGTCAGGTTAGTTAGTGGGCTTAAGTTAATTGGTTATTCTAAATTGGCCGTAGGTGTGAATCAATGCCTTTCACTCTGTGTTAGACTGGCAGCGTGTCACCCTGTTTCAGCTGGGGTACAGCTAAACTTGACAAACAGTTAAGAAAATAAATGGATGGAATCTGTGGATTAACAGCTATGACGTGCTACTTTTTTGTGTCCGTTTTTTGTTTGTTGTTTCAAATCAACGAGTCCTCTATTTGGCCTCTTAGGAGGAAAAAAAATCCCTGGTTCATTTTTTTTTAAAGGTTTGAACTGCTGACATTTAGTGACCAAACAAATTATTAATAGTGTGCAATGAACAGTCATTACTTGTAGCCCTAGTTTGGTGCGGTATGTGTAGGAGGGTGAAGCCTTGTGTGGGCTTGTAGTGTAACAGCATGTGAGATTTACAGCCTAAATTTCCTGTTACAGTCTGTTGCGCTGACCACCAACACTCAGCCCACTACTCTCTGTTCTGTTGTCATTCAGGTTAATCTGAGATGAGCCATGTTTAAATCCCCCACAATTAGCCAGCTCGCAAAAAAAATTCAAGACCCCTGAGGCTCGGGTGGGTGGGTGGGGGGGGGCACAAGAGAGGCAAGGGTAGACTTTGGTGAGGATCGAGTGATCAAGTGGGTAGGTCACAATACACAAACTCCACCTCTTCTTCTGTCACAACTTCAAAACAAGGCGACCTGTTGAATCTTTATCATCTCCGCCACCCCCCGCTGTCAGCGTTAATCAGGGGGAGGCTATATTTAAGAGTGGATAGCAGAGATGCAATTACCCAGAAGGATTAGCCCCCCAGTGGCAGTGCCATTGTAGAGGGAGCGGACTTCAGTGGCGTTCCCTTGATGCCTACCCTTAGCATTAACCCTTCAATAACTGTAAGCCCCGATTTTATTTCTTTAAATCTTCAAGGCAGTTGCTAAATAAAGAGGACAAAAGGAAGGGAAACGTGAGCATTAAGCTAACAAAGAAAAGCAAGTCAGCGAGAAGAAAAAAAGAAAAGACACGTAAGGAAAAAGAAAAGATTAAAAGACCAATAATTCACTGATGATGCTGCTGGAAGTTCCAGTTTCGTGTCTGGCTTCAATTGAGAGCAAGCATTACATGCTTCCACAGCCATAATAACACACATTAAATTAGAGATTTTTCAAAGCTTATTATCGCCTCTCTAACTAAGCTGTGCTGACTGCCACTCTCAAAGCATTTCATTAAGCAGCGGTTGTTTACATTCTCAAAACACTCACAACCAATAATTAGCAGGATTTGCCTTGAGAAGACTCATCGCATGCAAGGGAGGTGTGGGGGTTGTTTTCCCATCCCATCTCCACACTCTAGGCCTTTTCCTAGCGCTTTGAAGCTAGGCTAAATTGGTCAACCGTTTCCATAGGAGCGTCAGTCGGGTAGGTACCCTCTTCCTGTTATTCCCCAGTCCACTGCGATGGTGTTTCCTGACTGGGAACCTCTTGGATGGGATTGAACTGCTGTCCCTAATCCCCCTACACACATAAACTAGTGTTTGCACTTCCTGTGGAGACAATGTATGGACAGAGACACACATGTCATTGTCCATCTTGTTTGTTTTGAATGTCCATCACACTGATTTTCTTTCCACCGAGCTACGTCGACGGGCTTTTGCTTTTTCCCACATTTCACCGTCATCGCATCCGTACTTTGAGTCTGTATGAAAAATTAAGAATCAGCTGATTCTTTACAACCCATCTTCTCCTTTGTGCTCAAAGTGAACGGACCTCAGGAGCTAAAGTTACTTAATCAGTGTGATATTTTTTTGCAATGTGTTCTTCTCCATATTACGTCTTTATATTTTACAGACTATGTTAGAAGGTTATTTTGATACAGAAGCTACATGAATACTCTGATAACAAAATATAGGAAAAATGTGGCCTTTCAATATACCACAAATTGTTTTGATCCACCACTTTTCCCACATGGTGCTATGATCCTTAAACATTTACCCCAAACACACTTTGATGTTTTCTCCATTGAATTACCAGAAAGTAGATCAAATATCCAAGATGATAATTATTGTTTCTGACATATCCTATTGCATCTGATATTGCTGCTCAGGTTTGCAAATAAAGAACCCTTTTGCTTTAGACTGTGACACATGGGGTGGATGTAAAAGGTATCCAGTTGCAATTTTTAACAGATCTTGAACATGTTTTGAACTTCATGTGGATATCTCCTATACTTATGAAGTAATGAGGGCTTAAAATAGTAAAAAAAACAAAAAAAAAAAACAAAAAAAAAACGAAAGGAATTAAAAAATGCAAAATTTAAAAGACACCTGTGTAGTTTGAATATGTTTAGTTACAAGCCATCATAGTATGAGGATAAAAATGTTCAGGTCTTTATTAAAGACACAAAAGGAATTGTACAAAATCAGGTAGTTCATATAGCTGTGATGGCTAACCAAATGGCTATATCTGTTCATATAGCCATTTGGTAGAGACACTCCTTTGGTCATCCAGTCATTCATCCATCCAATTACTACTATTGGTCCAGGTCATGTTCCCAAGCCAGTTGAGAGAGAGTCTCTAGCGTGTTTTGGGTCTCGTGAGCATGTTCTGGATCTCCCCCAGGGTGACTCATACCCAATAGGACATGCTTGAAACAACTCATCCAGGAGTCACCAGAGACCCCCAAAACACACAGCCAAACCATCTCAACTGACTTCTTCTGATGTGGAGGAGTGCCGACTCTAGTCTACTCTCCAAAACAATCACACCTTGGACTTTCACACTTGACATCTCATTCTTCCAGCCACTACCCTGAGCTAGTGACCAAAGGTGAGGGTAGGAACATAGACTGACACAAACCAAACATGATTTGCCATTTATTTGGAAAGCTGACATCATGAATAAGAGACAGATTACAAAAAAAAAAGCATGTTAACAAACAGTGATGCAAATGGCACTAGTGGACGTGCAAAATCGCACTTTCATTACTTGTCAAAACAAGTAAAAATTAAAGTGTAAAAAAAAACAAAAAAAACCAAACAACTACTTTACAAGTTCCAAGTAAAGAAGACAATGCAACAGTTGTGACGGTGGTCTTCCATTTCTCTGGAATTAGCTACAATCATTCAGTGGTAGGTGACAAGGGTCTGATGATAAAGACAGCATCAGAGTCTTTCTCTGGAAAGTAGACACAGGCAAAAGATCTGCTGATTGCCTTTTAGATGTAGGCTGCGTGTCTGTTTGAAGAAGACGGAGCTGTTGTAGCTTGCACCGTGGCAGGATCCACGCAACAGTGTTACGCCATTGGAGAGAAATGTCCACATAATTATGGGAATATCACTTTTGAGTAATAACCCAAAACACAGAAGATATTATTGTGTTTAACAGGATAAGCGTGGCGTGCAACGTAACACAAAAGATTACTCTGAAGCAACAAAGATTATGATTTCAGTCTTTCTCAAGGTAGCAAAATCATTTCCAAGACTACTTAAAGTAATAGTGTTCACATCCAAAAGCCAACTGCTGCACCAAAACTGCGAATTAAACAAAGTTATTATTTCACTAAAGCTTTCCACACTTTTTCCTTATTGTTGTGTTGGGTTTAATGACTTCAAGCAGACTGGTCAATCATACAACAAACAGGATCCTAACAAAGATGATTAACAGTGAATCAAAACAAAACGTTTTAATGCAAGAGAGGGCCAGACAGTTTAATCCAGACCGTTCTTATAACCGAGACTTTACTGGATAGCACACCAAATCTCTGGTTTGAACTGTCAGATGTTTCCATTTTTTTTACAGTTATATAGAGAGTATATGCAATAAATACCTATATTCTTAAGTTCAAGTTCCTTAAAACTGAATCTGCAAATACTACAGCGTGATGTTGGCACAGTGTTAAACTGTAGCTCAGCGGTCCCCAACCCATGGACCAGTACCGATCTGTGGCTGCGGTGTGAAATTTATGGTTTTCAGGGTTTTTATCGTTAGTTTTTTTAAATCATTTTTATCGTTAACTTGGTTTCCCTGGGTCTTTTCCTGTCTGTTATGAATAAGTATTTTTTGTACCAGTACTGGTTTTCTTTGTTGTATTTATCCACGACACCTTAAAGGCTGGTCTGCAGAAATATTGTCGGACAAACCAGTCCGTGGTGCAAAAAATGTTGGGGACCGCTGGACTAGAAGAACGTGGTAAGAAGTTAAAGGTTCAGTTATTTTGACAAAATAATGCAAAAAAGCTTAGATGTTGCAGGGTTGCTATTTCTCACCAATAAGCTCCAGTCAGTGGCTTTTCTTTGTGGAATTCTAGGTTCTTGTCATATCTACGTGGGTCCTCTCCAGGTACTCATACAGTCCAAAGAGATGAATGGGGTTAGATTAACGCCTTTCTCTGGGTTAGCATTGTGTTACACTGGCAACCTGTCCAGGGTGTCCCTGTCTCTAAGCCTATGACAGCTGGGATAGGCTCCAGACCACCCAGTCCAAACGGAAATGGATACATGGAATAAAATAGATGGATAAATAAGTTCAGGACATTTAATTTAATAAAATTTAGGGGGTTTTAGACATGATGCCTTTAAGGCTGCAAAAGTACAAGGTGCTACATTATCCTTACTACTCATCCCATTGCACCATGACATTAATTATTATCCTCCATAATTTGAGCTTTTTAGAGTTCTCAGTAACACCCAGTAAACCGCACATATCAACAAGTGCCCTGTTGCATGACACTATTGTATGTAAATGTACATCACGAATGATGTAAGCAGGCAGCATTAGCTACACACTGCGTAGCCAAGCCTCGACTAGTATTTCAGTAAGCAATTGTGATTAAGAAACCTTTGCATTGCAGCACAGCATAATTTATGGGTGGTAAAAATCAGTACTGTTTGAGTGGGCCACACTAGTCGATGAAGTAATTTGGAGAGCCAATTACCACTAATTAGTCTGAGAGAGCTAGCTAAGATTGTTAGTCACCTAAGTGTAGCTTAGCCAAGCTGTGTGAATTTGGTGAGTTTATAGCATTAGCTAATAAGGTCGTCTAGTAAAAGTTGATTTTTACCAACTACATCACAATCTTTATTAACAATAAGTTTGTTTACTACATGAAAATTGCTTTAGCAGTAAAAAAGTAGAAGTATAGTGATTCTGAACAGCATCAGTGTATTCATCTCTGAATGTAAAGCATGGACTAAAAAGCTAATTACGACCATAGTTTTCCAGTACTAAGCTTCATATTGAAATGTAATTAGGCAACATTAGGCAGCTCCTGTAATGTTCAATTCACTCTGGAATAACCAAAGCATTTTAGACCACCATTTCCATCAATGGTCTCTCATTGCTTCATAGAGTAAACTTTCCAAGAACCTAACGTTTATATATCTGAGGTCACATCCTTTGACATCTTTTTCAAGACTTTAATGTCTAAATTACAATACAAGCTGTGAAGATTATTGATGAACATAATGTATGTTGTGTCCAGAGATAAATCACAATCAGCAGCTCTCTATTGAAGATACTGGAAGAAGCTGCATGACATGAAAAAAGGCAAAGGAAAAACTGATAAATATACACAGCCATTTTTCCCCATTAGGACATTTTCTAACATTAACTGGAAATTCCTAAAAGACCCAATGAAACCAGAAAAATGAGCAGAAGAAGTGGATAGTATGAATGTAGAACAGCTGTTTTAGAGTCCATGCATGCTGAATGAGCTTTCAGAAAAAGTTGTGAATCCTCCCAGGCTGAAGATTCAAGAGAAATTAGGCAAGTGGTGAGTTGTTAGAGAAAATATGCTGCCTTTTTCAGATGTTGGGTATGTAATGCTGCTGGCTTCACTAATCATACGATGGTGTCCTGTTATTTAGACATACCGTAGGTTTCTTTTAAGTTATGAGCAGAAGATTTATTGCCTTTATGGCCACAGTTATTGTCAGTACCCGCTTTATTTAGCTTGGTTCTTTCATTAATGTCACAAAGAGTGACTCTCTTGGAGTATTAACTTTGTTTGCTTCTCTTTTTCGTCTTTCTTCATTGGTTTGCCTCAGGTGTTTGTTTTCAGTGTTTCGAGATACTTTTTAAAAAAAAAATGTCATTATATACACACTGCTGTTCAACACGTCTTCTAGTGAATTAAACAACTCACAAAGATGCATGTGGGCGGATGTGCCTGTTTGGTAATGTTACTATATGTAGTTCAGACTTGTCCTTTACTGAAAGCAAACATTACGGTCCCATAGCAAGACTGCAGTTGTGCCTCTTCCAACAAGAACAAGACTGCTCATTCATACAGCTGACACACTGAGATTAATGAAAGGAGGGTATGTCTGAAAGGGGCTTATGACACCTAGAACCGAAGCCATTTCTACCAGGAAATAATGCCTAATACCCTTCACCCTAGATCCCCCTCAAAGATACGGAAAGCAGGCATCCAGCCAAATGAACGTGTTTACTTAGCAGCCTCGGCAGGTCCCTGTCAGTGTCGGTTAAGTGTGACTTTTCAACTGAGCAGTTCAGTGGAACAGAAAGCAAGGTCAAATCTGAAGATCCACTGTGTCTGTGCTTATAAAGGAAGAAACAGTCGTGACAAAATGAACTGATAGCCGCTAAAAGGAAAAACAGACTGAATGAGTCAGCTGCTAGTAACAAGGTGATTCTGTCTAAGTATATCGCATAAGATTGTGACTAATAAAAATTAATTACCATTAAACATAAGCAAAGGATTGCTCATAAAACATAAAAGAGCGGGAACAAAAGAGGGAAAAGAGAAATTTTTTTATAAAAATGGAAGCCAGGCAGAAACATGAGTGATTAAATGAGATGTAGTCCACATGTCCAAATACAGAGCAACTTTAACTGTGTGCACATTAAACTGACTAAAGAAAAATGGATATTACATTGACGTTATTCAGATATTAGGTTTATAGAAATAGAAAAAAAAAGCTGTTGGTGCCAGTTCTCCAGCTGGAGGCATTAACAAGTCAAGAAGAAGAAGGTGCAACAAATTAATGCAACTATGAGAGTTTCCAGTCTCTCTAAAATGATGAAAAACAGGGTAAAAATACAGCACTGATGTTAGTTTCGTGTAATTATTTCAATAAGGTTCCTATATCATCTTTTTACGTCTAGACGTTATCAGCAAATCTACTGCCACTTTTCCTAATATTTGGTTTAACTAACAAGTCCCATTGAGATCAAAATCCCTGTTACAGAAGCCTTCCAAGGGAGCAGTCATATAAACTCACTTCTACTTCTATTCAACAATAAATAAAAGCACACTTTAGTTTCGATCTTGCTGAGAATTATTTCCTGTCCTAGCTGCTTAAAAAAAATGATGCCGTTTACCCGGATCTGTCCAAACCTGGAGCACATTAAAAAGCAACTATTTGGAAGAGAGTAGCTGGAGACACAAGGGTACAGAGAGAAGGTGAAAGTTCACACAATGCACGTACAGAAACCGAGGGGGATCCAGCTGACTTAAACATTTCCTCATCCTTTGTGCTTCTGTCAATTTCCACTTTCTACACATTATCCCTGTGCCTCCAGCTGTTTGGACTGGGAGGGGCCCGTTGGCAAAGCAACCCACGCCTTGCGAGTCATCTTGTCTGGTCATGTCAATCCTGAAGGAGGGAGGGAGGGAGGGAAATAAAGGGGACCGGTGGGATAGAAGCGAAGGAGGAGGGGGACAATAAACTCCTCTCAGTCTGTACCTCAATCCAGCAAGCAAGCCCAGACTAGCAGGGAGCGCTAACCAGCACGCACTACCATATCCCACCACCTCAATTGAGAACCCACTCTGTAACATTATCTTTCAGACAGACACCTGCAGACGGATTTCAAATCCCTCTGACTTAAGGAAACCAAAAGTATCCAAATACACCAGCAAAAACCCCGTGGAAACACATGTGTTGGTCCATTTAAAATCCTTTTCGAAACCTTTAGGAGCTCTGCTTTTCAACGTGGTGGCACGGCTGAGCTACAGCAGCACAAGTACAGGGTGACACCTGGTGTGATTCCAGTAAATTATGGCCCAGGTGGACTCATTCAAGTCCCAGCCAGTCATGCTGCGACTAAAAGTGACACAGCCTCGCCAGGGAGCTGATATATAGCAGGAGGAGACTAAAGGCAAGCCTGCCTGGGAATAAAACCGCTGAAAAAGAGCATTACAAGTCCAAGACTCGCTTTCTCTCTCTGCGCATTTGCGCCTGCAGTGTAGCCCGTTGCCAAGCTGCCGACATATCAAAGAGATGATTGGGAGTCATTTCAAAAACTCTTAAAGTGAAATATAAAAGTTTAATGTGTTTTTTTTATTTAGTAAAAACGGCTTTCTTTGATGTGTCTAAATCGGTTTCGTGGGTGGAGTGGGTAAAAGTCGAGGGATATATTTATGCTCAAATTCTTCTGAGAAATGTGGCTCTTGCTAGTCAGACTGAGCTTTGGAGGAGAATAAGCAGCAGCAGATCTGGAGGTCAGGGCGGCCATGAAATGCCCCCTGCTGCTTAAAGCTTGTTACAGACAATACAAGTTCTACTATTGAGCAACAGCTGTGAGCATGAATAATATCACAACATCTTCCAGTACAACAAAAATGATTTTTCATGATCTGGAAACCACAAAATGTAAAATGACTCACCCTCATTGTTCTTAAGTTAAAGTATACATTTACCAGAAACGTTAGGAATTGTGACATCTTGGGTTATCCGCTCCTCACTAGAGCAGAAACAGACAGCGTAGGATCGAGGTGCAAGAATAACACCAGTGACTCACTTAAAACAATATTTTCAATGAATGTCTTTCAATTGAAACCATTCACTTGCTACTCATCATACAGCCAACAGGTGGCTTTTATTGGCTTAATTTTAATGTGTCTAGTATATAGAGTACTATATATTTACAAAAGCTGTTTTTATGATGGTACAAGATTGAATCAAACAGATGCAACGCATTTCTTCGGACTTTGGTAGTTTCTTCCATTTTTTCCCTTAAGCACATTTAAGTCTTTCAATATAATGAACTCTTGTTAATACACCCATAGAGAGAAATTGAGCAATCTTTCAAATATCAGTTAAATTTTTGACCTTTTTTCTTTGATTTTTTTTTCTTTGATTTACACTTTGAAAGTGGAATTATTACATATTAGCAGTAAAACAGAAATACAATTCAAGTTCACTTATTGACTGTAGAGTTTATCTCTGCTTTATTCACAAACAGGAGTTAATATGGGTGTAGTACTGTATACACTGTACAGACTTCAAAAACCCCTCAAAGCAAAGTGTCTTGATGCATGCTCAATCATCCAGGTAAGTAAATCCCAAAAGGTTGATTCTGTTGATCTGGATGAAGCGCTTTCAGTGGGAAAAACATTTTGTCACTCATCCAAGTGATCGCTTCAGTCTCAGCTGACTGCAGGTTTCCCCAATCTTATAAACAGTACATTGTGCAATGACTGAAACTAGCACCACTGAAGCAACAATGGGCTGGGAGGTCAGTTGATAATTAATATGCAAATTCTCATTGATCCACCACTACTGATCAAGGTCCATTGATCAAAGACCGCTGATCAATGGCCATAAGTACCATTCACAGAGAGTTGGGGAATGGCTGCAATCACAGCATTACTGAAAGATGATAAAAGATGTACCCTTTTCGATTCCTCGATTCAGAAATGGTCTTTCCCTTTTCACGTAAATGGCCTCCTTGACTCCACGCTCAAACCAGCGTTCCTCTGATGAGGCTGTGGTCTTTGATCAATGGGCCTTGATCAGTAGTGGTTGATCAATGGTCATGAGAATTTGCATATTAATGATCAAGGAACTGACCTCCCAGCCCATTGTATATTCAGTGGTGCTAGTTTCAGTCATTGTGCAATGTACTGTTTATAAGATTGGTGAAACCTGCAGTCAGCTGAGACACTAATAAGCAAAATACCAAATTAACACAAAAAAATAAAACTTTAATTCATCTTCAAAAAAAAGAAAAGAAAAGAAAAAAAATTAAAACAAAAAACCCATCAGATTATAGATTCAGTGATTTCAAATTTCATTGGTCTGTTTGCACAATTAACTGCACAGCAAGCCATATTTTTTTAACTGCTGTATTAAAAGGACTCAAAGTCACAAAGACTACAAACAAACATGGTCAAAAGGTCCTGCAAATCAAATTAGTTAACCTAAAGTGACAAAGCAGAGAGCAACTGGAAACCATTTAACAGTCTGTGCTATTAAAAAAAAAAAAAAATCTATTAGCTGCTAGTCAGCATAGAAACAACAAAATATATTCTAGGCTGTAACTACACAGGTTTGATTTGCTTTTGGAGATGAGCATCGGAGGAACTGCAGTGTGAGCACTTGTGTTGGATTCATTTTTTAGTCCATCACTTGAAAATAAAAATAATTCAATTATTTGTGTAAGTTTATATGAAGAAGTTTAGTAACATCTAAATGTTTAATGGAGCTTAGCTATCTGAAGAAGGTGATAACTGTTTGAAACAATGTAAATAAAAGCCTCTGTGTTACCTAAAAAGACTGTACACCTTGTATCTGCAGTCAGCCTTGCTCTCCTCCCGTCTGTCCCAGTCCGCACTGGGATACAAGCCCTTCTATAATCTCCTTACATAATAACGTCAAGCCTGACCCTGACCAAGGAGAAAGGCTCCTGCCTCATTTACAACTCGGCACACAAATCCTAAAAACAGGACAGACTTTGTCATGCAAGAGGGGCCAGACAGTCTGAAGTGATTTTGTCTTTAAGGAAAAGTGGATTTTGGAGACTTATGTGGGGAGAAAGGAAAGAGACAGTGTGAATAGTTCAGGTTAAGCACTTTGTATCTTTCTTCTTTCCCCCACTTCATTATTCTCAGTTGCCATGGAGAAAAACTATATATAACTCGTCTCTCTCTCTCTCTCCAGAGGCTTGCCTGAATTCAAAATCTTTTCTCCGTGTCATCTTCCTTTTCCATTGTTTCCACAGAGAGGACAGTAGGAGACAACATCTCATTTCAATAGGAAATCTGTCTAATGCCCAGCTTTAGCGGCAGGAGGGAGACGTCAGGGCAGAGCAGACAAACCAAAACAAACCAGAGTCACCGAGTGACCAGCCAGACACTATGGCGGTTTCCCTTGGTCTTCTGGCCAGACTCCCATTTTCAGAAACCAGTGGCTTCAAAGGAATAATTCATTTCACAGTCTGGTGGCCAGACACAGAGCCCCAAGACTCACGCCACTTTTAACACCTAAAGAAGAAGAAAAGCAGATTTCCCACTCTGCTTCGGCTTTCGCAGTTATGTACCACAACAGCATTTTGTCAGGCTAAATCTAATTAAATTCAAACACTCAGGCCAAGAGGAGTTAGTCAGGGTTTGTGCCTTTTCATTACGAAGTTTTTTAATTTGTAGTTTAAGACATTGGACATGTCTTACAAATCCCATCCCGTGTAGCTTCGCTCAGAATGTCACACAAAAGCTTTTACTTCTCTGACATCTGTATTAAAATCCCACCAGGTTAACTTTGGTTAAGGTTAGGCGCAAAAATGATTTGTTTCAGGTTGAGGAATGTTCATGGTCTGAGTTAAAATAAGTACTTGTTAAAGATGGGGAAACGTGTGGTGGTTAAAATTACCGGTTTGTTAATGTTAGAGGACCTTCGTCATCATGGTTAAAATAATAGCTTCTTGGTTAAGGTTAGAAGAAAAAATAAACCATTATCATTATGGTTTAAAGAAACCCATCTGACTGTCAGAAGGAAGTGGAATGCAAACAGCGGTCTCTATGTCCAAGTCAGGCTTTTTGGTGATTCATCCATCCGCCCCAAGTACTTCCTTTACTGTGAGTGTAGCATGGAACTGGCAAGACCTGGCACCACTCCTGTCCAGCTGTCTATTATAGAACTACATCAACACAAGTGGATGGCTACCTTTGCTCTGTACACCTGCCAGCATC
Organism: Neolamprologus multifasciatus; assembly: GCF_963576455.1. NCBI lineage: Eukaryota > Metazoa > Chordata > Actinopteri > Cichliformes > Cichlidae > Neolamprologus > Neolamprologus multifasciatus. Next base: position 6,515,149 of record NC_140458.1, read on the forward strand.
TGTAAGGCTCAGTCATCAACTCCATGCACAATCCATACAGTAAATAAAGAGTCAATTGTCGCCATCTTGCTCCACATTCATAGGATAGTGATATGCCAGGCTACAGCTACATGTACGCAGTCTCAAGTCTGTTTTCTTTGTGCAGATATAAACCCACATATGGAGTTTTCAAAAAGCTTTACCTCGACAGGAGTTTTTCCAAAACGCCATCTTCAGTAATCTTCAGTATTCACTTTTCATTGAAAGGCCAAAATGCACATAAATAGCTATGTACAGCAAAATACCTTCATAAATGTGGCCATAGTGTTCATTACAAGTTAAATCTGGGCCTTTTTGACTCTAATAGGACCACACATTTTAAAATGAGAATTGTGTTGAACGCAGTGGGATAAGAAACCAGTAACTTTAGTGTTTACTGAGGTCATAGTTAAGGAAACAAGGGCTAATTTTGACTATTTCTTTTTGAAACCAGAGTACTCGCCCCCTGCTGGACATAAGAAATAATGCAGGTATATGGCATTTTGGTATCTTTCATCCTTTTGGTTTTTCCTCATTAAACTCCAAGACAAAAATTTAATAAGCACATTATATATAACATCAACCTGCTGATGACTTTAAATTTACTCACAAATGTACACGGGTGTAAAACCAGGTGACATGGATGCATAACGCTGAAGGTAATAAATAATAGTAAGCTTGTTAGACTTCATGAAAATACTGTAAAAACCTAACATTACAAACAAATTGTGATGCCTACTGTTAGCTAAACCAAAACACCTCAATATAGTCTCACAGTAACCTGATTAATTTTTGTGTCTGCGGACATGATTTTCCATCACTGTTTCTGACTCTGGCTGTTGAATGATGTGGCAGTAGTGTGGATCTTTTCTTCCATCGCGCTGGAAACCAGGATTTTTACGCTTGAATTGCTTGAAATAATTTTAATTGTGTTATTATCATTTAACTGCTGTATGTAAGGAATAAATAATATGATGCTTTACCAGGAGGAGCTGCAATTGGGTATAAAAACTGCATTCCCTGCAGCCTGTCCTTGCACACATAGACTTTGCCCCAGTTAGTTAACGGATTTACACCAATAATCATTTTTATACCATCTCACTGCAAGTGAAATGTGTCCATGCACAGACTTTCAAGCCTTAAGGATCTTACCTTAGAGGCCCTCCGCCGCTCAGGACACTCGGGATGTTGGCACACCACCCCATCGTCCTCCTGGACGGGCTTCTCATCTGAAACAGAACACACGGGTCAGTTTGACTTCCCTCTGAACCACTAAAAACACCAAACCAGCCACCCAGCCAGCAGCACGTCCATTAACACACCTTTCTTGGTAAAGTTTTAAAAACGTACTGCAGACAGCGAGACTAAAAGTCGCTGCCTGTGTTTACATAAGGATGGAGCGACTACGAGCACAAGAAACACACAGTAATAGAGACCTAGAAGCCACGTGATAAAAAAAATGGAAGAAAGAAGAAAGAAAAAAGAAAAAGAGAACTTCAGCTATAGAGATTTCATGAAGGGAAGGTAAACAGAGGGAAGAGGGTGGGGTGTGTTTTTGGGAGGAGATCAGAGAGAAATGACAAGAACAGACAGGAAGAAAATGGAGCAAATGAGAGGAAGCCCCAATCTGGGTTTTGTACGAAAGTGCACTCATCATGGGCAAGCTCGCAGCACTCTGCTGCACAATAACAAATCACTGTTGTCAAATAAACTTCTAACATCTACTTACTAGCTGGCTATCGCTACACCGGGGTGGGGGGGGGGCACGATAAAAGGCAGTGTTTACATCTACATCTCCTACATGTACACACACAATAAAAATATCATAACAGAGGCCTTGAGCACACCAATATTTATCTGACCGTTTAATGGGAAAAGCAGAGAATACATGTGAAGAAAGGAGAAAGTAAAAGCCAGGAGGGTAAAACAGAAGGAGCCTCGCTCCAAAGGATCTGCAGTTTCCACGCATGACAGGACTTTTTAGTAAAACTTTCACTAATAATCTAGTCGCTATTTTCGCACCAATAAAATAACATTAAACAGAGGAGGAGTGGTGCTAGGAAATGAAGTCACTTAGTGGCTGAACTGAAGGTCAAATTTAAAACACCAATTTGTCATCACAGAAACAAGGCCCTGCTCACAGCCCGCAGACAGAAACGAGTCACCTTGAGTCATCCACTTGGCTGCAGCTGTAATCACAGGTAAAGGATGCTGGTGAGGAAGACGGAAAACATTGTAATTGGTGCATGCCACTGAGCCAGAGGTTTCCCAGCTGTGATGGGAAGGGTCAACCTGTGTACAGTCAAGTTACTCAACAGTGGACTCGGGGTTTAGAGTCATGTTAGCAGCTCGGTGAGACTGTCCCAAGGTCCTCAGGATAAAATGCTCATGTCTATAGGTCATATTTATATGTTCAGTTGACATATAGCACGCAAAGCCCTGATAAGAAAAACTTAATTTTTATAAGTATCTGGTGAGAAAACAGTTTTTAATATATTGTAATAGGTTTTTGTGATTTTTTTTTTTTTTTTTCAGCAGAGCAACAAAACGTCCCTACCAGAAATGCACTATGTGCCTCAACTTTTTCCCCTCTTGGATGCCCAATAGGGGTCAACCTTGTTTCTCTTATAGGAACTCAGCAGTTTCTGTCATATTTCTGGCCTGCTTCCAGAACAAAAAGTGATAGGGATATCCTTGGAAAACCCCCAAACCTATTCTAATGGTCATTTGTGATAGATACCAAGCTGTCTTGTTATTAAAGGTACAAGGGAGGTCCTCACATGTCATGTTTAAGGGGCAAAGAGTTAATGTAGATCTAATGTAGATCTGACACAAATATGTACAAAAAATTCATATTATATTCTATTAAAAACACTGCTGAGATGCTCTAAAGCTAAAATCATCCATTTTAACCCTAAACAAAGTCAGGGTGTCAGTAATGAGCAGAGATGGGCAGTAACGCATTACTGTAATCCAATTACTTTTTTTCAAGTAACGAGTAAAGTAAGGGATTACTATTGCAAAAACGGCAATTAGATTACTGTTACTTTCCCGTAGGAACGCTGCGTTACTGAGTTACTAAAACCGTGATTTTTTTGCGAGAATGTCTCATGACAGTGATGTAAGCAAGTGCGACGTTCATGAAAACAGCTGTGTGCAGATCAACAATGGATAATATATCGAGTGCAGGAGAGAGTATGAGCGTGCTTAAAGATCTATCGCTTTATCGCCTATTCAGGTTGTAAATCGTGTTTTTAAAAAGTAACTAAGTAATTAATTACTTTTGAAAATAAGTAATCAGTAAAGTAATGGGATTACTTTTTTGGGGAAGTAATAAAAGTACTTTTTTCGAGTAACTTGACCAACACTGGTAATGAGACATGAAGATTGGCCTGCTGGGGACACCAAATGTGTGTAAAAAGTTATGCCAGTACACCTAAACTGTTGAAATTACTTGTTTAGACGGTAAACAACAGTAAACAACTAATCTAAACAACAGTTTAGATGTTGAAAGAGTGACCCAAACACCTTCACTACCCTTAAAGCCATTTAAAGTGATAGAGCAGAGGCCTAGCCTGTTTTGTAAAGCTTCCACCACCTTCTGGGAAAAAAAGAAGAAAACGGGCCTCTCCTGTGTGTCTGCTGTGCTGGGAGCAGGCCGAGACGCGCTCTCAGCTCTGACAGTGGCCTCTGCCAGCGGACCTCAGGTTAATGTTTCCCTCGGGGTTTACAAGCAGCAGGCTACAGAGGGAGCCTCCAGCTTTTATGGAGAGTTTCCCAAAGAGGAAGAGCAGTTTCTACCACAGCGAGAGTTTGCAGTCGTCCACAAAACAAATGTTACTTGGCTTATCGGTGTGATCTCAGATGTCATTGCAGGGAGGTGAAGCAGTAAACACAAAATCCAAAGTGGACCTAAACATTTAGACACTGGTTATGGTTTAAAAAATAAATCAGTAAATAAAAATAAACTTGGTTGTCCAACCACAACTTAAGGGAAAGGGTCTATACACAACATTTCCTCTGCATAGAGTTTAGCATCATACTCAAGATGTTTTTGCAGCCTGTAAATGTATTCTTCATGGTTTAACCGTGCCAGTTGCAGAAGTGGTTTTTTTGGCCACATTTTCCAGCTCCACCAATGAGAAAGATCCAAAAAACAAAAGGCCACTGTATTTTTTGTGGTCAGCATCCATAAGCATACTGAAACCATTTTCACACATGAACTACAGCCAGGCAAATCAGGTGTGCTGGTGTACTGTCCAAAAGTAATCTTTCATCACATTTATCATAAAACAAACTATCTGCATGAGTCACATTCTCACTTTTGGATGCACATTTGGTTTAGGCAAAGGACACACATTCACTTTGTAGGCATCACGACAATAACCCGGGCTACTCTACCATGGTATAGCGAGCATGACACACATCTTGTACGTGTGTGCTGCCAGGTTAAAGACAGCTATTTGAGTTTTCCCCATGTACATATGTGAAAGCAGCGAGACAGTGAGGGCTTCACTCTCAATTTCTAGACATAAAGTTGGTCGGTGTAGGGAAACAATTTAATACTCGTGACTTATGTAGCGCTATCCACATGTATAACGCTAACTGCTAATTGTGCAGTGGTGCTGCATACGTGCACCTCACAGGAGGAAAGGAAGGAAGGAAGGAGAGAGACACAGGGAAGTCTCCCCTTCCTAGCATGAAGAAAAATTTAAGTATATACACACACCGAATTATATTTAGCTTGTTTACATGCAGAGATAAATGAAAAGAACTACAATTTCTTTACATTTTGCTTACAAGGAGCTAGACATTCTTATATTGTACAGCACGTGGCAAAAGTATCATTTGTTCCCATTTATTTAGCTGAATTAATTAAAAATGCCAAAGATAAAGCAGTTTGTCAGATATAATATAGCATTTTTGCACCAACAAGGTTATTTCCAAAGAGCTATTAGCCAAAAAACCTGTCATATCTTACCATGTCATGCAGCATGTCCTTAGAAATAAAGGAAATTAGACAAGTGGGGGAGAAAAGACGAAGTAGCAGGCCTAAAAAACTATAGCAGATGAACTTTTAACTGTAAATCATGTCAAAAGAAACAAAGGAAAGAATTCCACAAAGAGCCGACACAGGACCTGGGAAAAGTTAAGAAGGAAAATAAACCAGGATAACTAGAACTGGAGTCTAATCATTGCATAAATCCTGTTGACGCAGATTTTATCCAAATTTGAAATGTTAATAAAGAAATGTGCAGAAATTTACACAATGCAAGTGGCCAACAGTAAATCTGCCACAACAAAAGAAACACAACACATGAATGCAGCTTTATGGATGGCTTTCTCTCGCCTTGATTTCGACCCACAACATAGCATTTCAGTGCTAAGCTCTCCTCTCCTTAGCCCTCTTCCTCATGACCATCCTTCCTTTTATCGTATAATCACACCATTATGTGCCAAACCTCCATCTTCTCTCCTACTTGCTCATATCTTGCTGACTCTCCCTCTTTCTCTCTCTGATGAACTGGAATTTCTGAACTCAGCACTGCTGATTAAGCCAAAAGCAAACACGAGCACACACCATACACGCACACACGTGACAGCAGACAATGAGCTCGCACACTAAAGAGACAGGGGTGCATCCCATCCGCGCAGCTCTCCGCCGGCCTGCTCACCGCAGAGAGACAATGCCCGAGGCAAAGAAACATTAGGTATCCAAACCGGCCCCATAAATAAGCCCAAAGCAGCCGAGGCCAGATTTAATCATGCACACTAGTCTGCCTGTCCTTACTCTGTGATGAGAATGATGCATCTATGCATAGGATGTCCCAACACTTCAACAGTCTCTTCACTTCTCCACCAAATGTAGACGCTTGCTACAAGCCAAGGCAAACGTCAGTCTTTCTGTGACATCATATACTGAACACCTCATAATTCTGGACTGCTGTTCAGACCAATAATAGCAAAATGAATAAAGTCTGAGAATTTATAATTTCCACACTTTTATAAAGGAGACGAGATTAACTGAAGGTAAGTATAATCATTGGTTGCAGCCTTTTCACTGGCTCGCTGGTTAGGGTTAAAAAAAGAGCACACTACGTGTTTACTGTGTATGAATCTCCAGGTTGACCCAGTATATCAGCTAATATCTATCTTTTGCAAAACACATTACCATATTACCATTAGCACAATGGGAGCCTACACAACTGCACTGCCACAGGCTGTCACTCTGCCATCTGGTATACCTCTGACTCACACACAGAAATTGATCTCACAGCAGTGCTGTTCCTGTTTTGCACTGCAGAGCTCGTTAGCCTCTGGTGATGCGAGTATAGATGGAAATGCATAAGATCATTCAAACTAAACCATGTCTGGCTGCTTAGCTTACCTTCTTGATACTTTTTTTCCTCCACAGTGCATGAGAAAACACGCAGTTATGATGAGAATTAAGAGCTGAATTTTGGAATTGTTAGAATAGTTAAAGGTATGGGTACAGATGGGTATGTAGGCATTGTCCAAACCCACTAAAGACCTGCAGGATAGTCTAACATTAAACTCTTATGACACGGAGAAGTGGCTAATACTGCAGGGAGATACTACACAGTGGATCTGCCAGTTGTAAACACTAACAATATTCATTATAACCTTTAGCTGCCCCAATCAGTCAGGTAAATATTAAATATGTCGCACATTAATGAATGCAGGGTAGTGCAATTCAAAGAACTGGCAAGACAAAGTGAAATGCAATGAAATAAAACAAATGCAATAATAACAAATTTGAAAAAAAAAGATATTGCTGTAATGTCCACATGCACTCTTTGGCTTTAGCGTAAACTCAAACCCTACTACAGACTGTAAGCTGCTTAGGCTGACTGCTAATATTAGCAGATTATAAACACGCCAGTTAATCCATTCATTGCTTTGGCACTTGTGTTTTGTCTTTTATTCGCAAACAAAAATGCATATCAACTTCCAAGTGTATTCGATTAAACAGAGAAATCCAACCTACTGTCCCAAAGAACCTATGAGAGGACCAAGGCTGCTCAGGGAGGAGGGTTTTTTGCTCAGTGACCCCAGCACACCTCAGTTGCAGGATAAAGATTTGGTCTGAGATGAAACTCTCAGCAAGTTCAGCCACCACTCGATCACGCCTCGCTCGGTTCACTAGTCTCTTCTTCACCATGAGGTGGGCAGAGACCGAGCTGGGCGAACGTTTAACCGTAAGCCTTCGGCACAATTTCACCAGGAATCTCAAGAATGCTTCGTGCTGCCTTCTGTTTGGTGCGGTCGCATCATGGTACATGGAGAAAGGGCGAGCTTATGTTTGCGTTTGCACAGACTTTGGCTCCTCTCTTCGTCTTCGCATATTGTTTTTGAGAGACTTTAACGGCCTCCTCTACTCCCACACCCCCTCGTGTAACGCAACACACCCCTCTCTGCCAGGAGATAGCTATGAAAGCACTCCTGGGAGACAAACACAGATGGCAGACAGGTGGATGCCATACGGGCAGGGAAAGCTGGCACAGAGACGGACATATCAGCACCCGTGGCGCAGCAGACAGAAAAGTTGGGCGATTGAAGCCAGAGCTGTGGAGATGAGTCGTTAATAGTTAATGCTATTAGCATAAATTCCATCCATCTCCCAAATTAAGTGTAGATATGAAGTAAATTAAGGAAAGGACGGGTTTAAAAAGTGCAATAGTGCTGCTATAGTGCATATGAGCTATTTTGGTGACTGCTTGACCACATAGTTTATTGATGCAGCACTAAATGATAAGAGCAATATCACCCTCATCTGTATGGCCAAATAAAACTTACGGAGCTGGAACCAGGAGGCAGTTAGCTTTCATTACCATAAAGTTTGGAATCAGGGGGCCAGCCAATCTGGCTCTGTCCAAGTAAAGCAAAACCTCCCTGCAGTCCTTAAAAAAAGAATTAAGACAACAAACAGAAGTTTTGCAGGGAGTTATGTGCTGGGCTGTTTTTCGGTCAGGACCAGTTGCAAGTCTGATTTATCAGGTTGGAGAAAACAGAAACGCTGGTATCAGTCTCTCAATCTCCCACCTTGGGCCTAATCACTAAACCCTCATAGACTTAATGGAAGTCACAGCTGTAGTGCATTAATGAGGGCTCCACATGGGACATACAATCAGTACAAACAGTGTTTAAAAGTTGCCTTTTTAGGACTTTATATTTTGGGTCTATTAATAGCATTCTGCCTATGACTGTCAAGTGGCTATGCATTTTAGCAAACTACTGCTAAGATGAATATTATGTAAATCCAGCCTGTTCTCATCCTGGGTCATACACGGCTGTTCTGTCAATGTCACCTCAGAGGAGACCGCAGAGTGTCCTCGGCTTACGTGTTAGGAGATCTGTTTCACTATTGATCAAAGCCATAGTGAAACAGATCTGGTTTCTTGCTCAGGACTTCTAAGTGTTGCTTTTTAAATGCACCGAGTACCATCAAAAATACTTTTTCAATACAGCAGCATTAATGAAGGGACATAACTAAACCTGATTTACAATTTTAACTTCAAACCTAACCAAAGTAAGTAAGCAAAGGTGAACAGCAGGAAAACGTAAAGCTCCCATGCACCACAAACTCCTGGTCGACAGTGGTGTTTGAGTCCACTTCCACCCCTCCTGCCTCCTGAGGCCTTGATTATACTTCTGCTGCAGACACAGACAGCTGGAGACACTACAGCTGAGGAGTCATTCCTGTTATACTTCTTATGCTTCTACTTCTAAAGTCTGCTGTCTGGGGTGCGTGCATAGTTGTTGCTGCACTGTAATGAACATTCTTAGTGCACAGGTGCACAGTCACAAAAAACAAAACTGGTAAGCTCGTGGACACCAGCACCTTCTGGCGGCATCGGTATTTTACCTCTGGGAGTGAGAACAGATCGGTAAATCCTATTTAAACATTACTCTGCAAAGGCAGAGCAGCAGCAAAGTAACCAGATGACGTCACTTATAGATATAATATTAGAGCATCACAAGTTTCCTTGCGATGAGACTGTTCGAGAAGTCTGCAAATACGTTGACTCACAGAAAGACACATAATGGTTTCGACAGTATGACAATAGGATACAACCGAGTGAGAATCCACATGGCAGGAACACACCTGTTAAATCCAGAATTGAATTCAAAATCCTGCTCCTCACATACAAGGTCTTAAATAATCAGGCCCCATCTTATCTTAATGACCTTGTAGTACCATATCACCCTATTAGAGCACTTCGCTCTCGCTCTGCAGGCCTACTTGTTGTTCCTAGAGTATTTAAAAGTAGAATGGGAGGCAGAGCCTTCAGTTTTCAGGCCCCTCTTCTGTGGAACCAGCTTCCAGTTTGGATTCGGGAGACAGACACTATCTCTACTTTTAAGATTAGGCTTAAAACTTTCCTTTTTGCTAAAGCATATAGTTAGGGCTGGACCAGGTGACCCTGAATCCTCCCTTAGTTATGCTGCAATAGATGTAGGCTGCTGGGGATTCCCATGATGCATTGAGTTTTTTATTTCCAGTCACCTTTCTCACTCACTATGTATTAATAGACCTCTCTGCATTGAATCATATCTGTTATTAACCTCTGTCTCTCTTCCACAGCGTGTCTTTTATCCTGTCTTCCTTCTCTCACCCCAACCGGTCGCAGCAGATGGCCCCGCCCCTACCTGAGCCTGGTTCTCCCGGAGGTTTCTTCCTGTTAAAAGGGAGTTTTTCCTTCCCACTGTCGCCAAAGTGCTTGCTCATAGGGGCTCATATGATTGTTGGGTTTTTCTCTGTATCTATGAAGCGCCTTGAGGCGACTTTTGTTGTGATTTGGCGCTATATAAATAAAATTGAATTGAATTGTAGTGGGGAGACTGGGATTGGTCCAATCCTCTCATTCAGCTCCCAGACAGAAGATTAAGCTATTTTTAAAGGCTACCAGACAGGAAATCACTTTAAAAAAAAAAAAGAAAAGGAGAGAATACAAACATTCTTTTTTGGAAATAATTGCTTAATGTCCACACCACCTTTGATTTCAAACACTCATTCTCACTCCCAGGGGCTTGTGGTCCGTAAATAACGACCCCTTCCATTATTACTAAAGCCCAACTATTTTCCTGTTCCTCTACAGGTGGATTGGGTTTGGGTCTGGTAAGCATCCCTTAAATCACGAGCAGGTTGCAGCTGTTTCCAATGCTGAGGCTTCAGTGGCACTGGGGGCAGAACACAGGCTTTCTTCTTAATGTTGTTTTACCCCAGTGGCGGTAAAAACCCACACATGTGCATCGCACACTCTCCCACCCTTTCCCTCCGTCGTTCTCCCTCCACCACATCTGAACGAACCCGAGGTCGCCATGCATAAAACTGAAAACCACAGGACAGCAAGTGTAAACTGTTCCACAGAAGAGTGGAGGAAGCAATCAACAGTTTTCAATTTACAAGATGTGGAAAAATACAAATATCTGATTAACTGTGCTGAGTCACTTCACAGTTATTTAATAGCAATGAACAAAAGCACCGTTCTCCAGCCTCTCCATGCGTATCCAAAGGTCTAGGTGACTTTTGCGTTAAATTAGAAAACTCACAACCCTGTCACAATTTTTAAGAGGCATCATGAGGGGATTACTGCATAGCTCAAATTTTTGGGGGCATTTATGTCAGAAAGTACAGTAATTGGTACAAGTACAAGATATTATTATTGTGACCTCTTTGTGTCAGGCTTTTCTTTTATGGACTTTATTGGTGCTTAACTTTCAGCAGAACACAGGCATGTTCTGCTGTTACTGGAACTCGTGTCTGAGTATGACCTGAGGAATGCCAGTGTGCACTTAGCACAGTGTACGAGAAGTGCATGTTGGGATAAACCAATGATTTTAGAAGCCTCAATTATGACTCACTTAAGAAAAGTTTTAAAAAGTCTGCAATTAAAATGACAAAAACTTCTCCTAATTTGTTCAGAACACTGCTTATGTTACAAATTATCCAATTTTTGCCCACAATTGTAGCTGATAAATTACCACATGATCAGATGTGTTACATAATATATACTGTGATTGTGTAACTGGGTTCATGAGTAGCTCTAGTCATGCTCTTTCCCCTCAGCACTAAAGTCAAAGTCTTTCCAGAAGCCAGTCAGAAACCATCTTGGTAACACGACTGGTCAGTAATTTTGAAGCTCATTTCCAAGTGAAGGGAAACTTTAAATTCAATAGTTACTGTAACAAAACAACTGCAATCAAACGTTTTAAAGGCTTTGTGACTTTGCCAGAAATAAGGTTTTAAAGCTTTGAGGCTAAAGTGTAATACAATCATCCATCGACGGAGATATTTGGTGTAAAAAGTTCATGAAAGTTTTGAATTTAAGTCCTTTTGATGGTGCAAAAAGACCAAAGAGTTGCACAGAGAGGCTAAACAACAACATCATAAATAAAATCGCGCCTAGCTATCTTACTGATCTTCTCAGCCTGTATATTCCTAGTAGAGCACTGAGATCATCAGGCCAAGGCTGAAGACCAGAGGGGACCATCCTTTCGCTTCAGTTGCACCTAACCTCTGGGTACAATCTCCCACAAGCTATTCGCGTGTCTGATTCGATGCAGACTTTTTGAATCCTTGAATACTTATCTATTCGGTTCAGCCTTCCCGGCTATCTAGAGCACGCTTCTTGTAAGTGTACGCTCATGCAACCCCCTTTTCTTCTGTTTTGTTGAACAATGTTTTGTATTGATTTTACCTTTGAAGTTTTATTTTGATATCTGCTTAATTTGTATGCTTGGTTAATCAATGCTTTCCACCTGCTCGCTCATTTGCATTTGCATTTTGCTGCTGCTTTTACTGGATTTTGTGAAGCACTTTGGTGTACCTCTGGTTTTAAATGTGCTATGTCAATAAAGTTGTATTGTATTGTGACAGATAATTTATCTTCAGCAGTACCAAACACGGCTTATTTTGCTTTATTAAAGAAGCTATACATGCAACTATTTATTTATCATTGTAGTTTTTTATTACTGATTCTTTTACACAGCACCTATAGAGTTAAAAAAGTGGGTTGTTCTCCTGAAATTTAACTTGGTGGCAATTTTGTACATATTTACACATCTCTCAGGACAGACTGTAATAATCAGGTGATCCCGTTTACGTCTGACATTCTCATCAACTTCAGCTGAACCGAGCAAATGTTAGCATGCGAAACATCAGCGTGTTAGCACTGTAACAGAGAACCTCTTAATACAGCGACATTAGTGTAAAGGTCGAGCACCGCTGTGCCGTGGTACAGCTTCACAGAGTTGCCAGCACAATTAGACTCTTGGTCATATTTCAACCGCTGAAAATATGTCAAAAAACCAGATCCGGTGTTCTGACAAACCATCCTACTTTGGCAAAACGTCCGACCGTAAGTAGTTTATGCACATTTCTGCTGTCAGAGTAATTCTAGCACAAATTTAAGTAGGTATGACGGTCTGTCACTTAACTTTGCCCATCAGAGTATGGCTGTAGCTCATACTCAAAGCCAGGACGGTTTGCCACTTCATTTTACCCGTTAAAGTATGCTTGTAGGTCTTATTAACAAAGTTAGGACGGTTTGCCACTTAATTTTGTGTTGTGCGCATGTGCAGAAACAACAGGTAGGGTGGTTTGTCAGGTAGGATGGATTCCCAGAACACCGGATAGATAAGATAATCCATGGAAATGATTGAATTCTGGTTTCAAGTTTTTGTTTTTTTCCATTTTGGTGAATGTAACAATATCCTAAAGCTGACAGCTAGCATACAGTTGAGAATGTTTTCAGTAGAAGCTCAGGACTTAATTACAGAAATGGAGAAAAAAAATGTAAGGATCACAGCCTGACTGTACCCTTCTTGGCTCCTCTCTTCGTCTGCCAAACAGGTCTGCCTCAGCTGGCAGACTGACTAAAAAGCAGTGCTATTTCCAAAAGGCTGGCTGGCAAAGAGGACAGGATGAAGAACATTCCTCCACAGCCGTGTGTTATCACTTCCCTTTCACTAATGGCGTAAATCGGGAGGGGCGGGAGAGGGAACACAGCGGAAAGCAAGTGCCCCTGTGCCACTTCAAAAAAAAAAAAAAAAGCAGCACCGAGTGGAGACAGGGGAGGATTTCAGTGCTGTTACGCACTTCTTCCATGGTAAATATTTCATCTGTGAAGCTGGTCTCATCCGCTCTTTCCCTCTTGTCTACCTCATGTGAGGCTGTCTTCATGCCAGGTCACTGAGTGCTTTCCACGGAAGAACAGAGCAATGGAAAAAAAAAAACTTTCCATAATGGGGATAAAATACTTCACTCAAAATGAAAGTGATCTTTTTTTTTTCTTGCAGAAAAAGTTACATAAAACAATGCAGAGTTATTTCTTATGAATGTTAAAGGATCACTTGATCGTATCAGTGAAATACGGATGCGACGTAGTGGACAAGCTCTGAACTGCTGGTCCATTTCTTTTTTCCTTCATAATGAATAATGCTCATCTTATAAGCAAAGGAATTTCCTTTTGTTTTTAATTAACTAATTAGCATGAAAGACGGTGTATTTGAGCCTAAATGTCACCAGTCTGGTGGGTTTCTTCTCAGCAGACACATACTGGACACATTAAGATTCGTAAACTTGAGCGCGCGTGAAGATTTTAGCGTTTGGCTCTCAGACGTGCACACAGCAAACATGTTTTATATAACAAAGCGAGCCAGCATTCACACCGTCACTATTAAGGCTGGTTCCAAAAAGCAGCTTTGAGCTTTGCAGTCTTAAAGAAACCAGATCAGGGACAAACAATTTGTAATAATCTGTAATCTAGTACATTTTGAAGTGTACAAAGACATTTGTCCTGTGGTGATTAGTGATATAGGGCTGGTTAATTCATTTCTGTGGCATATTTGGCATCTCAATCTTTTAAAATAATCCAAAGTAAAACAAACACAAACCAATGCAATGCTCATCCTTGTGTTGTTGTGCAGAAAACCAGACACACAAACACTAATCCAAACGTTAAGTCAGGTGACCTGGTTCCTCAGCTTACCACACAGATCATGGATGACGTCCAGGGATGAAGACCAGGAGTAGCGCTCCATTAACCCTTCGCTGAAAGGAGATGGCAAAGCCTCCAACTCGTACGCACCACGCTTCTTCCAGTAGAGGAACATTGTGACTTCTTCGACAAGCAAATATTTTACAGGGATGAGTATAATTTAGCCGTTTGCCCATACTTTGCATGTGAAATTGGAAAGTCTGAGCAGCCCATGGCCCCTTCCCCCACTGAACAATTATCTGAAGCTCTGCAGACAATTATTCCTCCCTTTTCTTTGACCATTTTTAAAGACAAAGCCTGCCAGCCAACTCTGCTTTCAACTTTGCCAACTGCCAATATGTTCATCTGTAATCTCCACCTGCACGATTACCTCATCCAGCTTGCGCTTGCTAAAACTTGCTTTGAACCTCCTAAGTCTGATCCTACTTCACGGCGAGTCCAAGTGAGCAAATGCACTTCCTTCAACTACAATTATATTTCCAGAGGACAACAGTATCAATTCTGTAACTGCAACAAACTTTTTATCATTTAAAAATAAGCAACATTTAATACTGCATCTGATCCCACAAAGCAAAGACCAATAAATGTCTCTGAACCGTCTGTTCACTGCATCGTCCTGTTGATCCTGTAGGTTTTTAGATTCTCTGCTAATCATCCACTTAAAGCCGCCCACCAGGAGCTGTCAAGCACCAAATGCTGTCCTCTTCTAATCCATTTATCCAAGCTTTTCCCAACTAAATTACAGACAACCAACTGCTAAAAAGGGTGTTGCTCATCTCATCTCAAGTTTCCTTTGCCGTCGCCTTCCCTGAGGTTTGACTTTATCCATGACAAAGTTTCTCAAACTGTGCAAAGTTGGCGTGTGAGGCAAGCTGCTCATGTTAAAGCCCTGTGTAGGATCTCCTGGAGATAGGGGGGCTTTCTGCCCACTCCATCAGACAAGTGTTTTATTCATGCAGAGGTGAGTTGCATGCTGGGACGGGCAATGTGGGCCAATGGCTTTTGGACTGGGTGACACAAAGATCTCTTTTAGGCCTCCTCCTACATCCAGAGCGGACTTTCTTTATGTTTTGCTCAAACTGTAAAAGGCTGACATTTTTCTGCATTGATTAGTGCCCGCGCCCTTTATGTCTCCTGAAAGATTTATTCGTTTTTATGAATGCACCAGCTCTGTGGAGCATGAGCTCAGATATTTCTGAGGAGGTAGAACGCACACATCAGCCTCTCGGAAATGAGCAAAAAGGAGTCCAGTTGCAAAACGCCCGAGTGAGACAACGCACTCCGATCCTCTAATATCTTGGAAAAACAGCCGAAGGGTTAAACCAACATGCAGTTAGATATCAAATCAAGACATAATATTTTCCAGGGTTGCTTAAAGGTTGATGCACTGCTATTATGCATCTAAAATGGGAGAAGAAATACTGTGAGAATGTGCTGCGCCAGCCGGGGGAAGGGAGGGACGTTGTCACACATAGCGACCCACATGTCCAATTTTGGGATAAGAAATTAGAGGGTAGGATGGGAGCTGGTTTTCTGCTCAGCGCTGGGCTTTGCAGACATATGGTAATAATCTGAAGCAGCTTTGAGCACGCAGCTTCCCTTTTAATGAAGAGCGCAGTCGTGCAGCATGAGAACTGGGAAGCAAATACAAGGGCCAATTTCCACCTACTACAGAAACAAAGCTGAAAGCAGATGAGATATTAGCCTCGCTTTCATCATCATCCATCAGCTCAGCTTTTAATAAAAAGACACTTCTTTAGTCCTATCAAGAACAGAAAATACCTGCTCAGGTATGACACCAATACTGACACTAGAATGCTTTTATGTCTGATCTCATACACAGAATATTTGTGTATAATTTAGAATCTAGAAATGGTTTCTGTACAGTGAAAACACATTTTCAGAGGCTGGGCAGGTGTTTGCTGGCAGACTGTGCATGTTCAGGTCCAGTCAAAGTTTAATCCCTACGAAAAGACTTTTGGTACAGGTAACTTTGGGTTTTGTGGAAGAGTCTGATCAGTTTGACTGCACATGTTTTTGAGCAGGCTTTTGTTGCATGCAGGTGCACACGCACAATCTTAAAACCAAAGGGTCATTTGAACCTTTTTTATTAGCACGTTTTAATTTAGCTACATTCATAAACAATGACTGGCGCAGGGAACAGGAACCAGTCTTCAACCGTTATCTGGGATCCAGATATCCTGGCCACTGCCTTCAGAGGCTACGATTGGAGACGAGTCCAATAATGACCAAAATGCAAGGGAATCTGTATTTTCTACCAAGATTACACAGCCTGATTTATGTATAATTTGCCAAGGTTTGACAAAGGTTTCCATTCACAAATAGGTATTCCAGCAGTTTGCATTGCTCTTTCAAGAAGTAGCCTCGAGTACTAAAAACCACCAGCATCCCTGCCTCTTAAACCCTCATTTTTGATCTCCACACTCCTACTCCCTCCAAAAAAGTCAAGTCACAAGTTCAAGCTAAAAATAAACCTGATGTAATCGCTATAAAATAATCAGGATTATTTCTTTAGACTTAACAAAGAATCTCAGAAAAACAGAAGACATTATGCAACTGTTTTTATAAGCTCAGCGGCTCTGCCCCTGGCTTATTAAGCAGAACATTCATGTATAACATCCGTGGACTAGGTGTTACAAATCTGCATTCCCATCTGCTTGAGTCATTCTCACCCATCTTAAAATAAACACCACACAAAACATGGCTGAAAATGAAGGATTTCGAACAGCTGATCTGGATATCAATCGTTCCAGCTGATAAATATACTTTTTAGGGCAAAAATCTTGATGCCAGTGCAAAGTTTCGAAGTGTGCGTCTCTCAGCAATGCAATGATGAATGGCAGTCCTCAACCAGTCTCTGGTACTGTAAAGATAACAGCAGAAGGAGCAGTATGATGACAGCCCTATTATTGCAAAGATGTTGATCTTATCATCCAGGATATTGTAAGGAACAGTTTGACCCTGACTGACACTTGTTATGCTCAGAGTTTGATAAGAACTTTGCATCATATCTGCCTGATAAGTAGCTACAGCCAGGAGATGGTCAGCATAGTAAACGACAAAGTTCTTCATTTCCATAGCTCACTAATTAACACTACTTGACAGATTGAGGTTTGTCTCTGTGCTTTGCTGGAAACCCTTCTATTGCAGTGCGCCTTCACAATAAAATCCCTAAAAAGAAATATACACATGCAACAAGGGAACAAAGATTCCTTTTACACTATTGTGGTGACAGAAGTATCTATATTTTTATATGTATGTAAAAAACAAACTGGGTTTCTAAAACATATCAGGCAGTAGAAGGTTCATTTCTTCCTGTTTACAGTCTTTATGCAAAGCTATGCTAACAGCTTCTACACTCGCTACTTTGTTAGGTACACCTGTTCAGCAGGCGTGTGATTAGCTGATCAGATATTCAGCCAATCACACGGCAGCAACTCAGTGCATTTAGGCAGGGGCTGTATCCCAATTCAGGCTCTGCAGCCTTAAAGGCCGCATTTTAAGGCCGATTATGTCACAACGACGCGACGAAGGTTGTCCCAATTCGAAGGCTGCTCGAAATGCGGCCCTCAAATGTGTCCTTCATTTCCCTGAATTTTAAGGATGTGGCGGTGTAGACTTCGTGGCCCAACATATCCCAGAATGCATAGCGCGGCGGTGGGTGTGGATAATTTTGCCTAAAAACTACAGAGAATGATCAAAGCTCATGTAGAAACAAACAAACAAATGAACAAAAGATTTTCTCCTTCATTTCTGTCACACAAAGCTGTATGAAACGTTTCCAGCTGTTAGTATCATGGTTGCTAGGCAACCTGGGCAGCGCGATGGAAGCTAGACCGTCCCATTTCACAAGCCTCGCACTTCCGGCCTTAGCGGTCTTTGAGTACGCGGCCCTTGTGGACCGTTAAGGCTGCGTACTCAAGATGATCCGCTGAAGATCAAACAGAACATCAGAATAAGGAAGAAAGGAGATTTAAGTAAATGTGGTGCTAGACTCCCTGATCTCAGTATTTCACCAACTGCTGATCTCTAGCTGGTTGTGTCAAAGGAGAATGTTCAGTTTTTCAGGCTAATAGGAAAGCAGCTACAACCCAAATAACAATTTGTTACCACCAAAGTATGCAAAACAACATCTCTGACGCAGATTGGCCACAACAGCAGAAGACCACACCGCTGCCACTGTCAGCTAAAAACAAAAAGAAGCTTCAGTTCACATGGGCTCACCCAAATTGGACAACAGAAGAATGGAAAAACATTCTCTAATGTGACGAGTCTCAATTTCTGCTGCAACATTTGGATGATAGGGTCAGAACTTGGTGTAAAGCAGCGGTCCCCAACCCCCGGGCTTCGGACCGGTACCGGTCCGTGAGTCGTTTGGTACCGGGCTGCGAGAGTTGAGGCTCAGGTGTGAAATGTATAGTTTTCAGGGTTTTTATCAGTTTTCAGCGTTATTTTGTTATCGTTTTTATTGTTTACTCGGTTTTCCTGGGTCTTTTCATGTGTGTTGTGAATAAATCTTCTTTTTTCGGTACCGGTACTAGTTTTATTTTGTTGTATTTATCCGCGACACCTTAAAGGCCGGTCCATGAAAATATTGTCGGGCATAAACCGGTCCGTGGCGCAAAAAAGGTTGGGGACCGCTGGTGTAAAGGCCATAAAAGCATGGGTACACCCTGTTTTGCATCAACAGTTCAAGCTGATCATAGTGTAATGGTTTTCTTAGCACATCTTAGCACCAACATTTAAATGCAACAGCCTATCAGAGTATTGTTGTCCATCCCTTTATGACCACCTTCATGGCCTTTATACACAAATCTTCTGATGGCTGCTGTCCTTTTATAAAGATAATCTCAGACTGGTTCCTCGAACATGACGATGAGTTCTCAAATGGTCTTTGCAGTCACAACATCTCAATGCAACAGAGCATCTTTTGGATGTGGTACAATGAGAGATTTGCATCATGGATGTGCAGCTGACAAATTTGCATCAACCGTTTGATGCCATCATGTCAACATGTACCAAAATCTCTGAGGAATGTTTCCAGCACCTTGTACCATGGAAAATTAAGGCAGTTCTAAATGGGGTCCAATCTGGTACTTGCAAGGTATACCTAATAAAATGTCTATTGAGTGCATTTGCTTTATATACACCACACAGAAAGTTCCAAGCAGTAAGAATATTTTCTAAATGCCTCAGTAGTCATTTAATCCAGTATAGCACTGCTTGTAAACCTTTAGGTCAACACACTAATTAGAGGTGATATTACTACAAATATTAATGTTAATTCAGCTGCCGCCAACTGATCGTAGTAGCATAAGATAAAAATAGCGAGCAAAACGTCCTAGTGTGTCAAGCCTGAATGAACTGGCTGCTCAACAGGATCACACTCACTAAAGTATTAATGGTGTGTTGAGGAACGAGTGAGCGAGTGGCTGCAGTATGACAAGACTGTAAATGAGACTTTTGGACTGTGAGCAGCAAGGGGGGGAAAAAAGTGTGTAAGTCTGAGTGTTGACAGAGGGAGTGCAGTTGAAGGCTTGTGCGTGCCCATGTGGAGGAGGTTGGGGGTTATATTTAGCAAGGTGGCCCATCAAACAGGCTGAGGTTATCCTCTCACCAGCAAACTAAGAGCAGTTAAAGACGTCTCTGTGTGAATGCTCAGAAAAAAAGAAGAAAATACAAATTATTTAGTTTCTGCCTCACCAAAAAGCAACTTCCAGAGAGACTATCCATTTCTGTTTTTACATATGGATTAATACATTTAAGGAAAAGCAGCACATATTAATGTGCACATCAAACCTGCCAAGAGGCTGCGTATTCGAGATACGTTTCAGGGTACGTATCACTCACCTGTCTTTTGCAAGAGGCACATTTCCATTCTATCCAGAGCCTGAGACACATTTCTCTACTCTTTGGATACAATTTATCTGGCTGCTGTGCTTTGCACGATGCACACCACCTGCTTTGACTCCATTTTTTTTTATATTTCATTACTTTTGTGCTTCTGTGCTTTATAAGATTTGAAGGAACTTTTTTTGTTTTTAATATATAACCAGTCACACATAGGTTGTGCCAAAGGATGATGATCTCAGAGACTTTGCATTAAATCAGTATTTTTGGATTCACCCATCCAAGTCATGGTTGGACAGGAGCCTAACCCAGCTGTCACCGGGCAAAAGGTGGGCCCAGTCCAGACAGGTTACAAAGCTATCCCAGGGTTAATAATTCAATCTGCTTTCTGTAATGCCGGCACTCATAACACGGACAGACACGCACACAAAATTTCATTCGCACATGTCTCCACTCTTTGAAATCAACATCAATCCATCGTCATCATCTCAAAATGAGAGAAAAGTGAAGGGTATTTTTGACTGTTGTTTTGACTATAAATTAGAGTCAACTATGGCTTTGCACACACGCACGCTACTCTCCTCTGCTTTTTATTTCATCGTGTGCGTTTTGCTGGTGAAAGACTCAGCTGTGTGTGGGGAAGGTGCGGTGGAGGGTGGAGGCGAGACAGATGAGCCGTTTTACACATTTATACAGGTTGAACAAGCAAACGGACGCACAGGCGGAAATATATGTAAAAGTTAAAAAACAAAACAAAACAAAACAAAAAAACCCACCATGAACGTGACTTATTGGTTATTAGCAGTCTCGCAGAGGGATCACAGGACTATTGGACTATGGAGAAGATCACCAAAACATACTGTCTGGTTTCATTTCCTTTTGTCTTCAACTAAATGAAAAATAAATTACGTTTCTTTATCCATCATTACTGCTGTCAGTTGGGCACCATTTGTCTGGCTACTCTGCTTTTAGCTCTTCAGTCGCTGCTGAAAGACAGCAGCCTCTGCAGGGCCTGCAGCTCTGTTAGACTGTGCTATGAGCTAAATGCACATGTCGCTATGCTAATATGCCCACAACACTAAGGTGTTTATTAGGGGTGGGGGAAAAAAATCGATACTGTGTAGCATCGTGATATTTTGTTTGCTAATAATGTATCGATACAGGGACAGCAGAAATCGATATTTTGTTACAAAAAAGGTTTTTGTGCTCTGACTTCAGAGCATGTTGATCCTTTTTCTGAGCAAGAATCCTGACATTCCCTCACTGTCCAAATGTGTTTAACTTTTTTTTTTCAATGGCAGCAATAAACAGGACAGTTTACTTATTTTAATTTAAGACATGTTTTATTTTAATTAAGTTGAAAACTTTTTTATTTAATGTAAAATTATATTTTGTTTTAATTTACTTTCAAATTCTTCAGTTTCTGAAGGGGCTGCATAGTTTTCATAAATTTCATAGTTCAGAATAGCTATAATTGTACCAGATGGTTGCGTTCAGTTAAGTTGGACTAGACTGTAATACAAACCGTTCAGTTTGTCAACAATAAAACTGAAATGAGAGAAAGACTGAGTGTGAGACTTTGATATTAGATAAAATGAATATTGATAAAGTTTACCTTTATGTACAGAATCTGAATATCGCAAAATATTTTTAAAAAATTGCAATAATATCGTATCGTGCGTTAAGTATTGTGATAATATCGTATCGTGGGATGTATGGTGATTCCCACCTCTAGTGTTTATGAGTATAATTCAGGTGAGAAATAAAAAACGGATTTGTCGAGTGTAACACAGCCTGCAACTATCGGGCTGTGAGTATTATTACACTCTTCTGCATTTCAGGCCATTCTCAACAAATCTCTTTGATTCTGTAGTATTTGTCTAACGAGTCAAGATATATGAAGAGGTCACCTTAATTTTAGGCTACGATTTAAAAAGAGAAAACACCAGTTAACTTACTTATAAACGAATTCAGTGCTAATTAGAACTGACAGGAATAGAAACAGATATCAAACACACTGGGCAGATTGTTCAGTCTGTCAGAGTCATATGCTTAATCAGTTCCTTTTATCTGCCATGGTTTTCTGGCCTGGTCTTTTTGGCAGTCGTGCATCACAGAGCAATGATGTCAAACTGGTAGCAGACCTGAGAAACAGGCGGGCCTTTTTTCCAAGCCGAACTCTTTGACTCAGAGATGTAAACCTGTCTTAGCGCAGCCTATACACAGAAATCTGATAAGGAATCAGTAACAAAATCAACATGGACAGAGATGTTATTATTCTTTGTGGATGCTCGATTAAAAGTATTGGACAAAATAAAGTGCTGAGTCACACTAGCGCTTGATAAAAAGTCAGGAGGCCCACCAAAGTTATTACAGTTCACCTTGAAGGGGGAACATTAATGTGTAGACAAAATTTATTGACACTGTATTCTGTGGTTGAGCTCAGCCTTGCAGAGTCATTAGGATTCTTCCCCTAGAAACTGTAAAAGTGTCAAGATTTTACAGCAATCTTTAAATAGTTCATAAAGTATTTCAGTGTAGGGCATGGAGGACTTTATAAGGCACCAAGACAGGGCGACACCTGAGACCTGATAAGAGACAGGGTTGAAAAACAACAATTAAAAAAAAACAAACAAACCAGCCAACTTGTTTATAATACAATCTGACTGTTGATTCAATACATGTAGATTTTATATTCCAGTGGCCAATGAAATTAAAGTAAATTTAGATAAAGCTTTAAAGTCCCAGTAATTCACCACAGAGGCTCATCTGCCTCCATCTCACCGTATACCTTATATCAGCGGCCCCCAACCCCCGGGCCCCCCGGTCGTTTGGTACCGGGCCGCGAGAGTTGAGGCTTGGGTGTTTATGGTTTTCAGGGTTTTTAATCTGAATTTCTTTAATCATTCTTATCGTTAACTAAGTTTTCCCGGGTCTTTTCCCCCTTATAATGTATAAATCTCGCAACTTATTTACAACTGGGCTCGTCAGACACTCTTTTTGGCTGCAGTGGTTGTTATTATATTTACATGCTTCCATCTCCCGTTTCTGCTCGTTAACAGCTTGTACTTTTCCACTCTCCTTTTTCTCCCTCCCTCGCCCACAGACACATAACGGGTGTGGCAGTCCATTCTCCCTGCAGCACGGACTACACCGCCCATGAGACTACATTCTTTATAGGGCTATGCCTGTAGCACTCTGCTTATTGCCTTCATATTAAATAATTTTTACAAATATTTCTTCACGTCATTATGCGGGCCGCAAGTAAGGGTGAGATGGGCCGCGAGATTGAGACACAGACATTAGAGCCTCTTAATGCGTGTTTTGTTTGGGTTTCCAGTGGAAACTTTCCACCAGCATGGAAACCAAAAACAGAGAGGGCATAGCCTTGTGAGACAGGAAAATACTGCCGTATAATCCATTTATTTCAACAAAGTAACTGTATTCTAAATACCACCTTTTTAAACGGTAACTGTAACGGAATACAGTTACTCATATTTTGTATTTTAAACAGGTAACGGCGGTACATGTACTCCGTTACTCTATCACAAATCAAGGTAAAGCTTAAAAACACTCGCTCGAAATGAAAGCAAACCCAAACACAAATTATTTTGACCTTGCTTGAGCGCCATCATCAAGTCTTCATACAACTGAATGAGAGAAGTGAACGAGTACCTGAATTTGAAACGAGTGGATTTTACCACATGTCTTCTGAAGATATCTAAAGCGCTGATATAAACCCTCAGGAGCTGAGTTAGAGGGGCCATCCCCAGCGAGTGAGTCATGATGACACATGGTGTAATTTAACAGTCCATCCTTAAACCAGCAGCTCAGAGGGACAAACAACCACTCTTCAGCTTGTTGATATGAATAATCCCATAATTGAAACAATCTGGTTGAAATTGCAGAGGGGGTCTACGGTTGAGAAGCCAATAACAGAGTCAACGGGAATCAAAAACACTTATTCTTGAAAAGTACAGTTATTGTCATGGGGAAGGCTGCAGTGCACATAAACAGTCATTTAAGCAGGGTGGAGGTTACACGTGTGGAAGGACACATTTAGAGATAAACATTTGCAGTTATGTTCCTGGTTAAAGAAGGTGTGTGTACGTGTATGCGTGCACATGTGTGTGACCTTTACATATGCCCTCTAATTATCTGCTGCACAGCTTGAAGTGAGCGAGCGCACTGTTGGTCTATTTACAACATGATGAGGCCCTGACAGCGTGGAAGGGCTTTTGATCACATTAGCTGCCTTTATTCGTTTGAAGTTGGCAAAGTGATGCGGAGCGTGAATTTACAAAACAAGATTTCAATCCAACGCTGACCAACGGAGCAGATTTCATATGCAAACTGAATGAAAATGCAAAGCGGAGGCCAACAGCTTGTGCTCTGTGTGACGATGCAAAACTGCATGGACAGACTACCCCTGAAGTGCACCAACCGAATTGTGAGCCTAACAAACCTGCTTCTCCGATAAGGCAATGCGCCCTGAAATGGCGCAAACTTTGACTGAGCGTAAGAAGGGAAGCGTATCAGCTTCTGTTCGTCATTGATCACTTAAAAGTGCTCCAATGGGAAAAGATCTGTGAGAGAGCAGTGGGGAAAAATAAGCCCTTAGCTGACAGCAGGTTTATGACAATGACTTCATCTGTGGCCATAAACAAAAACACTGACACTGCAGTAAAGTGTGCAAGGCCACAACACCTGCTCAGTGTGCATACTGTGAGTTTCACTTATGCCTCTCAAAGCACCTGAAATCAATGTTTTTTACATTTACAATAGATCACGACTTAAAGGCAAAGGCTTTGTTCTCATCAGCTCATCAAGCGCTCACAGCGAGAATTAGAAATGCTAAGCGTTTAAGAAAAAGTCTGGTTCCACAAAGTGACACAATGACTGCTTTTGTTATGACAGTGTTGGATTTTGCAAGTTTTTAGAAAAAAAAAACAAAGCATTAAAACACAAAAAAGAACAGTAAATGCACTGAGGACTAAAAGCTAGTGGAGAAGATAATGTGGAAATGACACACTGTCTATTACCAGAGGAAGAACAAGAGCAAAGACTTCAAAGGGGAGAAATAGGGCAGTAGAACCACAACGGCCAAATATGTGGAAAATCTGATGGTTGTACATGAAATGAGAAAAGTTTTGGGTCGCAGGACCTTCGTGAACTCCCCTGCTGTGGGTAAATCAACAAGCAAGAAGTGGAGTGCAGAAATAATTAGATGCAAGGAAGGAAATACATTTTCTGTCAGACACAGGGAAGGGAAAGATTGCATAAGTGAGCTATTGTTGTTCAGTACAGTCTGCAATGCAGATCACATTCAACTAGAGACAAAAGCTAACTGTGTTTACCAATATTTACTGTAGTACCAAAAGAGGTCAACTTGCAGTCATTGCATTTTAGCAAAAAACCCAAAAACTTTTATACGTTAAAAGAAAAAAATAAATACTAGGATGAGCTGGAGCAACACACAAGAAATTTGAATGATTATGTTTCTGCAACTGAAGGAAAGAAAGAAAATAAGCAAACCGTGACACAAAATGGCATCAGGAGAAGACATGAATGCAGAGAGGGAAAAGGAGAAAGGAAA
Source organism: Neolamprologus multifasciatus (assembly GCF_963576455.1). Taxonomy (NCBI): domain Eukaryota; kingdom Metazoa; phylum Chordata; class Actinopteri; order Cichliformes; family Cichlidae; genus Neolamprologus; species Neolamprologus multifasciatus. Next base: position 6,540,658 of record NC_140458.1, read on the forward strand.
TCACACTGGAACAACAGAAAGACAGTTTGGAAAAGGACGTTTAAACTGTAACGAGCCACGAGCCAGACAAACACTAATGCGCACTCGTGCACACACTAACACACACCGTGGCACATGCACGCAACTTTCAAAAGTCTGGTCAGGCTCCAGATGTTCCCTGAGAGCTCTGCGGCTCAACATCGGGTCCATTTAGCTGCTATTCTAGACCCATTTATTATGCTAAAGATGTTCTGATTTAGATTCACGTCTGAGCACTTCCTGGGCAAACGTCATCTGCCAGCAGAGCTCATTTGATATGATCAAAAGCACCATTACAGCTGTTAAAGGAGGCTATTGGTAAGATATATTTTCTTGCCGTTTTAAAGGTGAAGAAGAAAAACTGTCATACATCTTCTCATGAGCCTGCATGGGCAGCGACTTCTTGAGGGCTCATTTCAGAAAGGAAATTACAGAATCCATCTGTAGATGAAGATCATGCGGCATGATAAAAAGCCCCAAAGTGGCTAGTGTTCTGTCAATGGCTGCAAAAGAATGGCCTCATCTTGGAAAGCCACAGGGCCGCCAAGTCCTTAAAGTACTCAGAAGAAGATAATTTCATCATCTGTAATTTCTAATTGATCGTGAGATGTGATTAAACACGGCTACTAAAAATACTGTTTCCACTGCTGTTCGGCATTAACGTGCAAACCTCAGCTCTGAAGTCTGTAAATCACTGAAACCACTTAAGTGGACAAAGCAGCTGGTGAATTATTCTGTAAGCTTAATGAAGTGATTAAATTTAAAGAAAATGAAGTAGAAATTGGACACAGCCCTGTCTCGAGGATTTGTGGCTCTAACAAGAAAACATTTACAGGCATTTTTCCACTAATTTCAAATATTAAATAGACTTGATGATTAATAGGGGTCGGAATCAGAGAGTAACTCATAATACAACACTATCACAATGTGTTATCCATCCAAGTGGCTACCACAGACTAAAGTCTAACCAACTTGAACAGCCTTTGCCTTTTGTGGACACAGGTCTTTACCCCTTGGAAGTAACTTGGAGTAACCTTTGAAGCTCTTCTCTGAACTGAGCAGGTTCTGTCATATTTCAGGTCTGCTTACAGACCAAATAACTTGAGTTTGCACCACAAGTTAGCGAGGGTGGTCTCTGCCCATGCAGCTACCCTTGGAAAAACATGGAAACTGTTCTTATGGCCATCGTACGACATTTCATATATATACTCAGATGTCAAACCTCGTCGTTAAGGGTACAGGCGAGGTCGTCAGATGTTGCCTTTATGAGTGGAAGAGGTCAATTTCAGCCTCTGACATCAGTGAACATCACCGATATGGCTGTACCGATAGTAGTCTGACATGAACCAAACGAATTAGGCTCAATCGACTGAAAATAAAGACATGCGAAGACCACACTTCTACATTTACGGTCAAGCTTTGCATGAACAGCACATGATGCTGTAATACTACGAAGCATTAAACTAATATGTCCTTCCCACGGTTGACATCCCAGCAGTGAATAAGTGCACACAGCAGAGATATTTCTTCAGTTTTTGTTTTGTTGTGGACGACAGAGACCAGACTAGACATCTGGCCCCAGATTAGACCAGTGTGTTTAAGACAGACTTAAGACTCCGGTGGCCTGGAACACTGAAGGGTTCCAGACTCAACCAATTAAGGCTGCTAAACTTTAACTCCGTGCATACTTCACTTACTGCATGAACCCATGAACTGCAAACAGTGTACATGAACATGTAAAGTCTATAAAGGAGAGGGAGAGCGAGAGGGAGCTAAACTCCAAGGACATCAATCTGATAAGTCTTCAAAGCTAGAAGAGTCAAGTATTCATTTTATTAGGTTTCCATCAATAAAAGCTCAACGAGAAACTAATTTGCAGTTTACCTGAGTGTGAGAAACAGTTAGATAAACTCTAAATTATGAGCGGGAAAGAGTGGAGGAGTGCATGAAAAAAAAGAACTGCTGTAAATTGTACTGTCTGGAGATTTACAAGAGGTAATATCCATCATCTGAGTGTATACTGAGTTGTCCCAAGATCCTTTATCAGGTGCATAACTTCAGATCAGAGTGTACTGTCCTGTCTGACTAAAATATTCCTGCCTCCAGCTGGGATAATTGCTCAGGTCACTTGCCAAATCCAGCCATTAACTTTGATGACTGGAGGAAAACATGACACAAAGAACTGCTGCCTGACGATCAAAGCCACGAGAGCTCCTCTCTTCCCCTTCCTTTGTGACTTCTTAAAGACAAACTCACAGTGAATCACACAAATAAGCATGCTGATCACTCCGAGGTGGTGACTTATCCAATATTATCCAGCTGCAGACTGAGCAGCCGCTCGAATATTAAGATGGTGATCAGTCAGTAGCTGACTTCATGAATTTTTACTTACTCAGGCGTAATCTGAGACCAAGCCAGCTCCTTGGTGGCGATTTGTGCAGAACTGAATTCATGGTCCACTTGTTTGGCACCATCTAAACATACAATCCTTCTCGAAATCCTCTCCCCGCACCAACTCCAGCTCCTCGCAGGTCCGTGTGTCGGTGTGGAAGGCTCAGCGCTGATCAGCCAGAAAAATGTTTAATTAGCACATTTTCATTTTCCTCTCATTCCCACGGTCGACCTCCTCTAAAACGCAGTGCGCTCACACTGGAGGATCTGCTCGGCGGCGAGCACAATGCTGTTCATATCACGGCGAATGCGCGGAAAAGAGTGGCAAAAAGCATCCCTCGGTGCACACGAACTAAAGTTAACGCTGGTCTAACGACTAGTGAAGCACAGCTGCAGCTTGGACTGTGCTCTAAATGACCTGTTGCTGTGTGCACGCGTGAAAGGAAAAAAAAAATCCTCCCAGGGTTCACCGAGCAACGTCTGTTGGTGAAGCTCGATCGGTGCAGGAGTGGGATTACGAGGAAAAACCGTCCCCTGGCCTTTAAAGCTGCAGCTCAGTGGATGGATTTTCTTCTTAACGCAACTTTACACAACGCTCGGGTGAAGTTGGATTGTCCGCAGTCTGCTCCGGCCGCCTTCTCTGTTCAGACACCGGTTCTCGTCCATTCATTCATGGAACCTGGATCCACAAAGACCCAGTGCAGTTTCTCTCTCTCTCTCAAGTGGCGCAACGCCACCGCTGCTGCTGGAGGCGCCAGAGACACACATGCAGTCAACAGCAGCACAGAGCAGAGGTTCATTCACGCTTTCAGTAAACTTGTCACATGTAAACAGTGAACACGAAACAGCATCAGGTGTTGGCTCCACCTTGAACGGCAGGTGACGAGAAAGAAGAGCGGAAATCCCTGGGACATCCCAACCCAACAAAGGCTACACATTTCTATAGTGGGCCCTGCAGTTAATGTTGTGCCTGTGAAACTTTCTGTTTTTTATCAGAGGCGTTTCCAGTTTTGGGTTTTTTTTAATAGGGGTGCGCCTAAAACAAAGCAGCACTGGGTGGTGGGGCAAAGGAAATGAAGTAAAGTCGCTGTAGACAACACTGGGCAAGGTTTTCTGACTCATACGCAGCCTTGTGTCCTTATACAGATGGTATTATTTAAAAAAAAAAAAAAAAGGTGGTGCATAAACCCTCAGACAACTTTATGTATTAAAAACCGTTTTACAAAACGATAAAACAAGTAGCCTATTAAATAAAAGCCACAGTAATAGTTTAGCATTAAAATGTACTCAAATAAGCTAAAGTAACTGAGGTAAAAGTAATTGTTTTGGAGCACATGTACGTTACATCACTATTGATTTATTAATGTGTATATCGAATTAATGTTGCAACTGGAAACTATTTTATTTACTTATATACTTAAATGTAGCTTTATTTATATTGAGCCAGCATCAGTAGTACCGGAGCTTTAAAATACATGATGTGAACTACAAAGTACATTATTTCCAATAAGAATGCTGTGGAATAGAAGCGCAAGGTAATAGAGAACTTCTTAATGTACAAGTACATTAAAACAGTACTTCTGTAAAGTATTACATCACATTTTGCTCACTGGTTCTATCTATGCTCTCTTCCAATGGCAGTGGGCATTGCAGGATTAACTGTCCTTGCATCGCTGTACTCTAATGCAGTAACAGTGGTGGTGAGTTGGGGCACCAGGTCAGTTAGCGTTAATTTTAGTGGTCCCTGGGACATAAACACTGCTTCTATGGAATCACCAGTTAAATAGATGATAGAGAAACGTTTAAAAAGTCTGCTGATTGCAGCAGTGAATATTTTCTATTAATATCAATACAGATATCGAGTGACGTGATGAAGACTATTAAATGGGTTCTACTGTACCAAAACTAAGTAGACATCAAGTATTCATGCTAGCTACTGTGAAAATCAATGTAATCAGTCTAAAGAATCTGTAATCGCATGCATGTTTACACTGAATGTGAACAAGACTGTCTCTACATTGTTGTTGTTGTTGTTGTTGCAGGAAGAAGATGAACATCACATAAAGAGTGAGGCATGGATTTTTTTGTGAGGAAAAATACAGCAACAAAAACAGGATTTGTGCACAGCTTTGCCTTTTGGCAGGTGTCCTCGATACTTTTCTGGTTGATGTTCCAAGTTTTAACCAGATCAAGAACCTCACCAACTTTGCCAAACCCACCATAGGAAGAAAAAAAAAAAAAAAAAACTAACATTTTTATACTTAACTGGACTGCCAAATATTTTCCCTTTAAAAGTAATGAGGTGGTGTGCAAAATGTAGACAATATCGGGAAAATATGACAATTTCAATTAATCAAATGTAATAATAGCCTGTGATACGTTTCTATTTGATATTTTATTGAAATTGAAATTTTGGAGGATTTAGTTTTTGGGGGAGGGGGCACCAAAGAGGAAAGACATCAGTAGTGATCTTATTGAAACGTTGCTGCCATCAAACTTGAGAAGAGTTATAAACTCATTTCCAAATAATTTTTAGCTCATCATTATTCACAAGTGAAAAATATTCAAGACAGTTGACAATCACAGCAAACTCACCACAGTGTCAGAACATACAATGCTCAGAGAAACTGCATAAATCCAAGCGCTACATCTTTAGGCCTTTATCAGCATGTTAAATGTTAATGTTCATGACAACAGAATTAGAAAAAGACTGAATGAGTATGGCTAGTTCGGGAGGGTTACCAAAACAAGCCATACTGCCACGTTCTTTAAAGAGAATATGGCAGGACAGCTTAAGTTTGAAAAATTACATCTGAACAAACCACAAGATTCTGGAGCAGCGTCCTCACTTTGGACATATTTGACCAAAGTGGAGATGTTTGGACACAATGCACTGCACCAACCAAACACAGCACATTTGCACAAACACCTCATAACAACTGTGAAGCTCGATGGTGGCCTGATGATTTGGGCTTGTTTTGCAGCCACATGACATGGGCACCTTGCAGTCACCTTGAGTCAACCATGAGCTCGTCTGGCTTGTCTTGCCAGCTAAAGCTTGGCCAAAATTGGTAATGCAAGAGGATAACGATCCCAAGCACAGCAGCAAACCTACATCTGAAAAAGAAAAAGTCAAGGTGTTGCAATGGCAAAGTCAAAGTTCAACATGATTAAGATACTGTGGTGGGACCTTAAGAGAGCTGTTCATAAACAAATACCCGCAAACCTCAGGGAACTGAGGCAACATTGTAAAGACTGGGCCAAAATGTGTCCACAATGCTGTGAGAGAGGGATAAAGTCATACAGAAAACAAATACTTTAATTACTGCTAATGAATCATGGGTATACTTAGTTTATTCACACACCGGTTCTGCATTTTGGCTTTTGCAAATAAAAAAATGGCATAATTATTAACATATTTAACCTTTTGATAGAACAAGTTGATTTTTATTATGCAAAACCTTAGAACTGAAAAAGGGGATTGCATCTATGTTATCTTAAAATCACATTTCTGGTTTATTTGTTTTTTGAGGTGAGTGGCATGTGCACTACTGATGAGACTTTTCATGCATTTAAATGTACTCTGAACTGAAATATATCCCACCAGTTTCATGTAGACTGCCTAGTGGCACATCTACAGTGGGCTCTGGGTTGCATGAGGTCTAGAGGAAAACATCTGACGTGACAAAGCCAAAACAATGACTCTGCCAAAATGTAGCTGTGCTGTGTTTGTGCGCTCCCACCCTCAAATAAAGAGGCGGGCAACTGTGAACAAAGACGAGCGAGGGGGCAGAAAGGGGATGTTAAAACAGCCCACTTAACAAATGAGCGATTCTCCACTGCGTGACCGGTTGTTTACGGCCGAGTCCTTACAGTCCTTCAGTTCTTCCACCGAGATAAGATAAAGGTCAGCCTTCGTGCAGCAGCATCTCGGTCCAGCGATCTTCTTCCTTAATCTTAATTTGCATCGTAAATTCATTACGAAACATTAGAGTTTAACAGAATTACAATCTTATTACAGGCTAGAGTTCTCCAGTTCAAAACAAAGTGGCAACATAATTGTCTGCTGCCCCCTTGAGGGGAAAAAGCCAAACATCTAGAAACAACAAGCTCTTTATTTTCATCCGACACAGGTCAACATAAGGAACTGTAAACAAAACCTCTTGAATGGCCTTAAGTAACAAATGCAAAAGAGGGCAATAAAAATGGAGACACTTCTGTAAAGGCTTTGATTGGTGTACAAACAACACAGGCATTGTCCTTGTTGGGTTTTCTTTGCAAATTCAACTGAGCTCACGTGAAAGACGTCTTCATAACTGCATCCTGTCCTCTTCTTTATTTTTTTGTTGGATGGAAGGGAAAACAACACGGAAAGCGCCGGCGGTGGATACTTTATAACAAAACAGCTGCCAACATGGAAAACTACTTGTCTGGATCAGGCAAAATACTGCACACAGTGATAAATTAAATTGCTATTAAACCGTTTGAACTCTACATGGATATATGATTATGATATTTAAATATCAAAGCAGCTGTAACAACCACCATTCACGATGCTCTAAATAGCTGGTGAAGGTAAGAACCACATAGTCTGGAAACAAACTTGCTTCACGTTTATTATCTGGCAGGCATTTAAGATTTGGAATGTCATCCACAAAAAAAAAAAAAAAAAAGAAAAAGAACCATCAAACAAAAGCTTTGACTATAACGTGTCGTGTTATGTTACTGTCCATGTGAGAGAAAACACCTAAGCGCCTTCACAGCATCAAACAAACATACAGTTTCAGGTTCCAAGATATGGCGAGGGCTCTCAAAAAAAGAACTCCAGTAAGGTCAGAGCATGAACCTTAGAACAAAAGTAAGAAGTGTCCCACCTCAACCTCAGTTCTGTACATTCAAAGGCCAGCGCTGACTGATGGGGAAATGTAAAGGGCAATAAAATGCTGCAGAAATGTCACTGCATCCCCACTTGACTGGGCCTCATCAACCCCTTGAAGACTCGCAGCTTTCCTGCTCCAGTGAGATCAAAACTGTAGTCTGTAGTAATATAGGGCATCTCCCCATCAATGCCCGGCTGAAATAGAAACAAAGACACTACACGTCACAATAGAACAGTAATGTCATCTTTAGATATAGTTATACACAACTGAGAACTTTGGAACTCTGAATGTAAATAAAAACAGAATGCAACTGATTTTATTCACAACAAATCAAAGACAAACATATCAAATGTTTAAACTGATACATTTTACTATTTGATGAAAAACTGTTTTTTAAATCTGATTTTTAAATTTAATGGCAGCAACAGATCTCAAAAGAAACTGGGACGTAGGGCTGCTCAATTTTAATCACGATTACGATCTGGGCTTTCAACGATCATTAAAAATGACTGAGCCGATTATTAGCCCCTCCCTCGTGCTTTACTCTCGCGCTGCTCCGTGTGGCAAATCGAGCGCACCTCTCTGCATTTCGAACGTGTCACGTGTCACAACAATTAAGAGCAGCGGTCCCCAACCTTTTTTGCGCCACGGACCGGTTTATGCCCGACAATATTTTCATGGACCGGCCTTTAAGGTGTCGCGGATAAATACAACAAAATAAAACTAGTACCGAAAAAAAGAAAATTTAAAACATACTTACAAACATACCAAGGAAAACCGAGTAAACGATAAAAAACAAAACAAAATAACGCTGAAAACCGATAAAAACCCTGAAAAGTATACATTTCACACCTGAGCCTCAACTCCCACGGCCCGGTACCAAACGACTCACGGACCGGTACCGGTCCGAGGCCCGGGGGTTGGGGACCACTGATTAAGAGGACCTGAGGGAAGCTCGAAAAGCTAAGCAGAAGTTATTTGGAGAGGAGAGTGACTGCCGTTGGTTGAAAAGAGAGGTAAAAAAAAACTTCAGTGGTGTGGAAACATTATGGGTTTGCGGAGTCAGACGTGGATCAAGTAGACATAGTGTGTAAACTTTGCTACGGTGTTGTAGCTGCACCACAGAGCAACGCTGCAAAGTTCACTAAACATAGATGTTTACATTTTTCATTTATTTTTTATATTGCAAACATTTGCACTGTTATCAGTATTTGCACACTATTTTATATTATTTTTTGACAATCTTTAAAGTCATTATTCAACACATCGTTATTGTTAAATAAATATCGTCAAATAATCGAGATCTCAATTTCAGTGAAAATAATCGTGATTATCATTTTTGCCATAATCGAGCAGCCCTACTGGGACGGATGAAAAGTAACACTAAAAAAAGAAACAGCTGGAGCAAAACTGTAAAGACGTAAAACATCTCATCATCTACATGCCTGTGATAGTCGGACCCTCAGGAAGCAGTGCATTAAATAAAAAAGGAGGACATAATTCTGTCGAGGAAATCACTACGTGGGCTTGGACACTTCTAGGAATCACTGTGTTTGAACACAGTTCACTGTGCCATCCAGGTTAAAGCTCCATTATGCAAAGAAGAAGCCATATGTGAACGTGATCGATCAACGTCACCATCTTCTCTCATTTAAAATGGACTAATGGAAAAGTGCGTCAGATGAACCAAATTTTGGCTTTTTTGGAGGGGGGAAAACATGAATGCCAAGTCCTCAGGTACCACCTGGGTTGTTATCAGTGCTCCCTTAAAGAGCCTTCATCTCTAATGCTATAGAGGTGCGCTTGTGCCTAGAGATGAAACAGCCTGCACATCTGGGAAGGCAACACCAGTGCTGCAAGGTCCATACAGGTTTTAGAGCAACACATGAGCCCTTTCAGATGGTATCGTTTTAAGGTGGGGGGGGCCTGCATGTTCCAACAACACAATGCTCATTAACTGCATCTATTATAACAACATGGCTTTAAAGTAGAACAGTCTGAAGTGACTTTTCAGCAACTGAAAAATTTTCATAACATGAAAACCAAATGAAAAACATGAAAAAGGATCTAACCTGTGTTGTGAAGATACAGGAAGGCATTGAAATTGCTCCCAAGAGGAGACAGTTGACTTTACGAAGAACTGACGGATCTACAGGCGTCAGCAGGAAGTACAGACCCCGTGCCATGTCAATACCTCGGAGGAGCCCTGGAAGACAGTATCAAGTAAATATAACGACATATAACGACTCTTTAATTCTCAAATTGTCAAATGGATTTGGGTGCCCTTATCTATTACATCTAATAAATCTGTTTCTTTATTCCCGATCTTAAGAATTGAATCTGGTGCTGAAACTTCAGTTTATGGAATAAAGTCTTCACTGCATAATCTACAAAACATTTTTAGCTCTTCACAAATATTTGTGTGGATGCTTTAAGGCATCCACACTATTGTTTTCCTGTTTCTCTTTATTCTTTATACTTTATTATTATTATTATTCTAGTTGCCACTTTTTGTACTTTTTTTGGCACTTAACTACTTCCACAATTTTCAGCCGATTTTCACCGTTCAAATTTTAAACTATTCTGCTATTTCTGCTAATTCCAGCTATGACTTTTGCTATTTTTTGCTATTATACTTTTTAAAATATTAAGCTTTTTTCCTTTAATTTGTCCCATTGAAATGAATGGAAAACTTCCAAAATTCTGCTAAAACTTGCTTGTTTTTGAAACTTAACTACTTCCTCATACTTTCACCTAGAACAACCATTCAAACTTTAAAATGTTCACAAATTATTGGGCTATTCATGTATGATTCAGCTTTTTCAAATCTTTTACCGTTTTACTTTTATCCCTCTTAAAGTTTTGAGTTGCAAAATTGTGATTTTTCAGAAAATACATGGGTTGTTATGGTTGCTATGCAGTTGGTTCTAAGTGAGCCACTTTAAGTTTCGCAGTCTTCTCTTCATGTCCGAACAACTTCTTGCTACTTGCTCAATTTTCACTCAACTTCCACAAATTATACATCAAAACGTAGGTATTTTTGCTGGCTTTCAGAAAATGTCACTGTCATTGTTGTGGGATTTATAGAATTTTGGCAAATCTCCTCAGACCAACACAAAGTCTCAAAACTCTCCATAGAAAGTCAATGGAGAGTTTGTTCAAAATCACCGCTTGATTTCTGTAATGAGAGGCATATTCGAATCGACATATCTCCTTAACGGAGCGAAGTTAAGACATGAGGCTTGTCCCGATATATCTTCAGACACTCCTGACGCTCACAATTCAAGAATTATTTTCTCACCTATTACCATTTGGCCATGAATTACGTTTGTTTGAGGGTAGGAAATTCGTCCTTCGCTCAGATTTCTTCAGCTTTCAAACTCTGGAAATTAACTACTTTTTTCTCTCGTCATATCTTTTTAATGGATTTCCACAAAGACCTGAAAATTTCCATGTCTGTTCACCAAAGCCTGCTGTCTCTTACGGTGAAAGAATGATATCGATACTCCAAATAGATTTAGAGTTAGAAAGCGTTGTTTGATGGCAAGTCAAGGCAGTTTTCGCTTGACTCTACTCAGTTATGGTGCATTACAAGTCAAATATCTTTAATAATTCATATTTTAATGATAAATTGTCAACACTTGAAGATTCCCCCATCTCTTCTGAACAAAACGGTGTAAGAATGACCGTTCTAGCCCCTACGGTTAGGAAATTATGGCCATTTGTTTGGAGGGTAGTCCTCACTATGAGAAATAGACTGCAAAAATCCTGTTTCTCTGCTGCCTGTGTAAAAACGGCTGCACCTGTTTTGGCGGGAAAAAGTACACAGCCTCTCTGATTGGTAGATTCAAATTCAGCAGCTCCCAGGCTGCTTGACTGATCTATAAAGTTGCTTCTCTCTCCCTCTGTGTGTGTGTGTGTGTGTATTTCTGCTTTTTATATTATTTCTGCTTAATATAGTACTTCTGCTAAATCATAGTATTTCTGCTTTTTATAATATTTCTGCTAAATTATAGTATTTCTGCTTAATATAGTATTTCTGCTAAATTATAGTATTTCTGCTTAATCATACTATTTCTACATATTACTGCCAGGTTCCCAGGCAGCCAATCCTCTGTGAGGACTGACTCATTCTAATTTACAAATCAGGGCCTGCATGGCTTCCCAGCCAGCCAATCATATCTGAGGTCTTCCGTTTCTTCTCTCGTCATATCTCAGCCACGGTTGTACAAAGAGCAATGAAAATCGCAGTCAAAGTACACCAAAGTCCGCTTATTCATCCAGTACAAGATTTATGCTTCTAGTCCACCTAGTTTTTGAGTTACACGACGTTTTGTAACTCAAAAAACGGCGTTTTTCGCCTCTCACCGCGATCTAATTCTGACTGCTCATCACCCTGTTTTCCAGGCGCCCGCTCTCTTTCCCAGTGGCGCAGTTGGTAGTGACATGGGTCTTCAAGCCAAAGATCGTTGGTTCGATTCCACCTTGATCAACATGTTTTTCTCCCTACAAATTAATACACTATCACAGAGCAGTAATTTATATTCATCATTTATTACAATTCTGCAAACTTTTATCATTTTACCAGCTTTTCTAATATGGACCTCACATTCTTGTTAACACTCCATGGCACAAATACTGTTCCCTGTAGGCTCTGTGTATGTGTGTGTGTATCAATATTTCTCCCATTTTAAAGTACTAGTCCTCCATAATTGTATTTCTGTTAAATCAAAGTACTTTTACTACATCTTAGTACTTCTGCTCAATCATAGTACTTCTGCTCAATCATAGTATTTTTGCCAAATCATGGTTTTTGTGCCAAATCATAACATTTGTGTTATGTTATAGTATTACTACTAAGTGGAGGAATTTCTGTCATGTTACAGTATATGTGCTGATTACAGTATTTCTGCTAAATCATATTATTTCTACTATATTAAATTTTTCTTTCTAAATATAGCATTTCTGCTATATAATTGTATTTCTGCTATGTTATAATATTTGTGCTAAACCAGAGTATTTGTGCTGAAACATAGTATTTCTGCCAAATGATAGTATTTCTGTCAAATTATAGTATTTGTGCTTTTTATAGTATTTCTACTTTTTATAGGATTTGTGCTAAATTATAGTATTTGTGCTTTTTATAGGATTTGTGCTGAATATAGTATTTGTGCTTAATGTACTATTTCTGCTAAATTATAGTATTTCTGCTTTTTGTAGTATTTCTGCTAAATTATAGTATTTCTGCTTAATATAGTATTTGTGCTAAATTATAGTATTTCTACTTTTTATAGTATTTCTGCTTTTTATATGATTTGTGCTTAATTTAGTTTTTGTGCTTAATATAGTATTTCTGCTAAATTATAGTATTTCTACTTTTTATAGTATTTGTGCTAAAACATAGTATTAATTTAAAATTACAATATTCATAGTTCATCACAGTGTCTCTGGTAAATCAAAGTATTTCTGCTATGTTGTACTATTTTTCTAAATCATAGTGTTTCTGTAATGTTTAAGTATTTTTGGCTAAATATATTCTTTCTGTTATCTTATACTATTTCTCCTAAATTCTTGTATATTTGAGAAGTTATCATGTTTCTGGTAAGTTACAATATTTCTGCCAAGTTCTGCTATGCTATTGTATTTCTGCCAAGTATTATGTTTCCTCTAAGATATTGCAGTTCTGCCAAGTTATTACATTTTAGCAAAGTTATTTTGCTTCTGCAAAGTTTTTACAATTTCTGCAACTTTTCAGCTTTTTCAGCTAGTTTTTGCAGACAGCTTCAGCTTTAAAGCATCCACACTGCATTTTCGCAGGAAATGCAAATTTTTCTAGTTTTATTTATCATCCCCCCCGATTAAATATAATCTTATTTTTCTGACCAGTTACTACAGTTAAAGAAAGAAAGCTTCAATAAACTGAAAAACCAGTTTATTGTGGCAGTAACAATAACTTGAACTTTTTTTTAAAAAAAGATATCATCAACATACATTTTTAACTTGATAAAAATGTTTCAATCAATGAGGAAGTAAAGCCAAAGTCAACACAATAACTCAGAAAGGACACTTACCAAATCCCACACATGGGCAGATGGGTGCCTGGGAAAGAAAGACTGGACCTCCCTTGCTTGCTACTTTTTCTGCCAGGCAGCAGAGTCCTACCAGACTACCACTGGAAGCATGAAACACGTGCGAGGGCACCACGTCGCAGTGGGTAACACCTAACGCAATCGCTGTGTGTGGAACCTGTGGGTTTAGCAAGAAAATTGTTAGGTGGTTGCTTAATAAATATAAAAACATCTTTAAAAACAACAGTTTGCAGTTTAAGGAGGTTTAAACCAAAACGGGAGCATAGACAGCCATTTCTCCCTGATTTAAATGTCATGAATTGTATTCATATATGTACAGACTGTGATCAGAGAGTCTTGTGTACCTGGTATGGTGTGAGGCTGTGCAGAGGTCTGACTGGTCCAGGGTCCGGACACTGCAGCTGACTCAGATAGGCCAGGAGAGACAGATTTCTCTGCTCATTACTACGCTGGTGTTTCCTGTCAAATGCAGCGATATGAGATGTAGCCAAGAGTCTGGAATAATGTTTTTACACCAGTATATTAATAATGGTGGTGCAGTGGTGTACTTACGCTGTTCCTTGACTCCCAACTCCTTGAAACTCTGCTTGTATACTAATGTGACTGTAGATTCTTGGGGGGCTGTGGCTTTCTGTAAACTCATCCAGAGCGGTCTGGGCGGGTGGGTGAGTCTGAAAGCCATTTGCCGTTCTCAGAAAGTCTGGAGTGAGGGCGGGGCACTGATTGACACCACTGTGACTGAGCTGGACGACATGGGAAACTGGGAAGAAGCGGATCATGTCAACCAGCAGCTTGAATCCAAATCCTGTGAACAGACACACATTCAGAAACATTTTTTATTATTAGTGTATTTAAATTCCCCTACATTGTTTCACTGATGTCACAGAAGCCAGCTCACACTGACCTTTGACCCAGCCCATGGTGTTGATAATAATCGGAGCCTCTCTGGTCTGGGATCTTCTGCACCATAAGGATTTAAGAGATTCCACATATCGATCCAGGTCTGAGTTGCATGATGACTGACCGTAGTAGATCATGTGGTCTGGAGTCTGCTGATGTGTGAAAGGAGGACCTGCAGAGCAGATCATTATACGTCTTTTAACCCACTCTTACTAATCAAGTAGGAGTCAGAAATGAAGAAAACACTATAGAGCTGGTTCTGCCTGAGGTTTCTTCCTGTTAAAAGGGAGTTTTTCCTTCCCATTGTCGCCAAAGTGCCTGCTGATAGGGGACCATATGATTGTTGGGTTTTTCGCTGTATGTATTATTGTAGGGTCTACCTTACAATATAAAGCGCCTTGAGGTGACTGTTTATTTGGCACTATATAAATAAAATTGAATTGAACTATAGAGGCATAATTCTACACAAAACCCACCATAAAATAACAATTTTGACATCGCATTTCGAATCACACATGATTCTCACATGTTACATAGGTTTAAAAGAAGCTGAAAGGCTAACACTTTTACTCCTAGACACAGGTGGACTGGCTGTGTCAGTTTCCAATCTTTAATCTAAGGTAACCAAGGAATGGCTCTTCCAACGCATCCATCCATCCATTCGCTACTGCTTATCCTTTTCAGGGTCGCGGGGGGCGCTGGAGCCTATCCCAGCTGTCATAGGGCGAGAGGCGGGGTACACCCTGGACAGGTCGCCAGTTTGTCGCAGGGCTAACACACAAGGACAGACAACCATTCACACTCACATTCACTCGCACATTCACACCTAGTGGCAATTTGGATTTTCCAATTAACCTATCCCCACAAACTGCATGTCTTTGGACGGTGGGAGGAAGCCGGAGTACCCGGAGGGAGAACATGCAAACTCCACACAGAAAGACCCCGGCCTGATGGTGGAATTGAACTCAGGACCTTCTTGCTGTGCGGCAACAGTGCTAACCACCGTGCTGCCCTCTTCCAACACATTGTTGTTAATAATTTAGCCCCAGTTGTAAAGATGTAAAGATTTTGAACATATAATGAGGATTGAAACATACCTAAAAGGGGTTCTCTGACAGTGAGGAGAGACAGGCAACCAGCAGGGGTGAATTCTGTTTGACCGAGGTCACCTTCCAAATATTCGACGCTAGCAGTGCTGAAGGAAAACAAAACATTGTTAGTCTCCACTTTAAATGACCCACAGAGATGTTTGTAGGTTGTAAAGACTCTTGTGTAAATGTGAACCAAAGCAAACTAAACATTACAATAAAGAGGATAGAGAGAGGACCAGAGCAGGACCAATGACATAGTGAACAGGACATTATAAAAACTGTAGTTAGTGAGAAACTTACTAATTCAGCAAGGTGTTAATGAGCACGCGAATAAATGTTGACTTTCCAACATTCTTGGTCCCGCACACCAGGATAACAGGACAGCCATCTATGTCTCCTGTCAATGAAAAACATGTCAGGTTTTCATGAAAGCAACCAAAGTGAGCATTTTGTTTTGGTATGTTCTTATCACATAAACGTCTGTGGTTCGATTCAGTTACAGAACAATTCTGCAGCACTCCTACTAAGAGTGAAGAGCAAAACTTACACTGACTATTATATTCTGTTTTTCTGCTGATCACTGTTAAACCAACACAATAACTGTGACTGGTAATTCTCAGCAACTGACCAACTTACTGTTAAAGCCCTCAGAGTGTGAAACACTTTCTACTGAAGTCAGTTAAGTTACATTTGGTATCTGTTAAGTTCTTATATAAACTCTTTTAGGAGCACTGATAACTAAACCTCCTTGTTTTGAACTAGTAAATGGAGCGGTTCTTACAGAGTGCTTTTCTATCCTGAGCACTAAAAGCGCTTTGCACAACTTCACCCAGTCGCACACACACTTTCTTCTACACTGTTTCCTATCGAACATTCACACACATTCATACTCTGATGGATGCATGGGAGAGAAACATGGGGTTAGTATCTTGCCCAAGGATACTTGGTTAGTAGGTGACCTGCTTTACTACCTGAGCTACAGCCACCCCAAAACATGACAGAACAATTATTCATCCAGAATTAAAACTCTTTAGAAGAGCTAGCATGATACTTTATGAAATAAATACTCAAACAAAAAACAAAATAAAGCAAAAAGCACAACAGACGGCCACTTAAGGACCAAACGAGTCTCTAAACCTGTGCTAAATATTTAATATGTACTTTTCTTAATGGAAAGCAATAATTTCATTCTGATGTTTTATTTTAAATAATAAAACCCAAAGAATTTTAAATGATTATGATACAATGAACTTCATTCAGTACTGTTCTGTGTGTGTGTGTGTGTGTGTAAGGGTTACAAAAAGGGTATAAATTTAGCCTTGTAGCATAAAAGTGACTTGTGTATAATTTGGCACATCTAAAAGTGGGTTACCTTTGCACACACTGACTAATGTGTTAAGAGCATGTCTGTAGCTCTTCGACATTTTCAGCCCTTCAACGTAGCTGTCGAGAGGAATCATACCCAAACCGTTGAGTGGAATGTCGAGAACAGCTGACATGAGTTCAGTCTACAAACAAGCAGGAGAAGCTTTTCAGATTCTGCATGTAAATTATGTTGAAATTTGTCTGCTTTGCTGACTATATCCAAGTGTGAACATATCTGCCACCTTACCATTGGGAGGTTGAACAATTCGCTGAGATCTGGAAAGCTGGAAAGAAACCGTGTCATAGGCGTCTCGATGGGCTCCAGCAGGATGATGGAAGAATTTGTCGTTATGCTTTTTAACAGCTTCTTTCGTGATGCTGTTAAAAATGCATATTCATAGCAATTAAAAGTCAGAAAAACACGTTCTAATACTATATATTCAGCATTTAACTGATAGAGCTATATCAGACTCTGTGATTTATGATACATATGCCTTTATTAAAACTTCCTTTCACAGAAAATAATGCAGAAAAAGATGCTCAGATTAAATCAGAATCATCACAGTTTCTGTTTAAAATCATATGTGTACATGTCAAAAAAAACTCGCCATGTTTTTATATAACACTTTGCATTTAATCATTAGTTATTATTAATCTATGGCTCTCTCCCATAGCATGTCTTTTATACAGTCTTCTTCCCCTATTAACCAACCGGTCATGGCAGATGGCTGCCCCTCGCTGAGCCTGATTCTGCTTGTTTCTTCTTCTTAAAGAGGAGTTTTCTTTTCCACTGTCACCAAGTGCTTGCTCATAGGGAGGGTTATCTGCTTGTTAAGGATTTCTCTCTTTTATTGTAGGGGCTTTGCCTTGCAATATAAAGGGCCTTGAGGTGACTGTTGTTGTGTTATGGGGTTATATAACGTTATATAACGTTATAGCTGCACAAACTACAGTTTTACTGTTTTCACAGATCTTCATCACTAGTTTGTCTCATATTTATGACTCAAACAATAAGCATTCAAGAGTAAACATCCTCTTTTAGTGTGAGTGTGCACAGAAACTGAAGCAGAAAGCCTGGGCTAATGGAGAAAGTTGATGACCACTTTTTTAGAAATGCTTCACAGGACACCCTTTAGCTAATCTTCTATTGTTTACATTTCACTTAAGACAGTCTGCGAACATGCATTGCAGTGCAACAGGTGGGGTAAAGAAATTATAATTATTAGCTTAAAAAAATCCAGACTTTGCAAAGAGAAATAAGGTCCAGCTAAGTAGAATTCACAGTATTTTTGCCTATATAATATGAAATCTAACCAATCAGACTTCCTAGTGCTATATTTTAACTGGAAAAACCAATACAAATGCGTAACTTCAAACATAAAAGAAAAAGTGTGCTGCTCACCTTGTGGAAGATACTTTTGGAGGATGTGCGATGCCTCGTTTCTACTTTCCAACGCTCTGATGCTTTCTAATCCTCTAATACTCAGTGGACAATGTGATGCTGGGGAGAAAAGCGAATATGACTGCTGACCCTCTTCGATGGTAAATCCCATAACTTCTACACGACCATAAAGACAGGTCAGAAGGCACTTCCCGCGGAAACACAGCGTCTGCAGGTAAGACATGTTTAATCACAGAAATTAATTGACATCAGATTAAACATCTACATGTCCAACTAAAAATCAAATGACGCATACCTGATCCTTCTGCATGACAAGTACTGTGCGGTTCTCTCGATCGTCTCTCTGCGCACAGTGATGCAGAGCCTCTCCCTCCAATCTACCTCTCCGGACATCCTCGGTGTTATCTGAGGTCTCCATACCATTCCCGTGCACTGACTGGGAATACTCCTTCCAGTCCTGTGAGTCATCTGAGTCATTGTCCATGGTAAACACTGAGCTTCCATTAGCCTGAGGATGTGTCTTCTTAATTCCAGACTCAGAAGAGCCATTCTTGTGGTTAGAGACAGACTTCACTTTATTTTTCAGCCTCTTGACAGATGGTTTTTTCCTTAAAGACTCCTGGTGCTCCTTCACCATGCTGATCACCACAGGGCTAGAGTTTACATTAGAGAAACTGACGGGAGGTCTGCACCGTTTTCCCTTCGCATCTTTCCACTTGTGAGATTTATGTTTTACTTCTGCGTGTTTGTTCACTTTCATGATTGTCAGCAGTCAATCAGGTAAAAGAAAAATGAAAAGGTGAACCTGCAAAGAAAAGGATGCACTTCATCAACTTAAGAATAAAGAATGGAAACAATTTACAATTTACATTTACACTCAAGCAATTATTAGTTTAGTTCTGTGGAACCCATCTAGTTTACTTAAAGAGCAACTTTATTTCATGGCATTTAACCTTTGCACAGAGATTTTTATTGTAATAATATGATCATTATTATAATAATCTTCAGTTATTTTTAATAAGTGTTCATCTATCCCGATGCCTGGTTATTTGTGCGTTGAAACTGTTGCAGTCAAGTTCCCTCTATGGTGTTAAACATCAGTGTTAGCTTCCATCACAGGTAGCAGACAGTTTATGCTTAAGCTAACTTGTCTGCTCATATCTTATTGAGTTCAGTTAAATCCACAAAGAGCAGCAAATGTCAGAGGAGCAGTGGTGCAGGTCAGCTGATCACAACACACGCAGAGGAGCTGGTGAGTGAAAGCAGAATGGTGGCTAAGCTGCCATCCCTGCTGGACAACATCTCCCACGCCATGCAGGAGACTCACAGCACTGAGCAGCTCCTTCAGTGGTAGGCTGCGTCTCCCACATGTGGGACTAATAAAGGTTATCTTATCTTAAACGAATCTACTCAAGCCGACAACACAAGTTTTTGCATGTGTTATTCCTAAGGGACATTTTTTCCCAATGTTGTAGGCGATATTGGGGTTTGATTTTTATTTTTATTTTTTTACATTTAATCTAACTTGAGTATTTTTCACCTCTTGGAGTCATTTTATAAGACTCTTAGAGTCTTTATAAGACAGTAAGACTGTTTTTATTATGTTTATTTTTTATTTTAAAATGACAAGGCATAGAAATTTACATCAACACATGTCATGCAGGCTCAGTTTCATATGCAGGTTTACAGCATTTATTCCATAGACAAGAAAACCATACTAAACAAACATTGAAGGCCACTTACAAAAACTCACATGCAGGCTCAAAAGCCCATGAACACAGCTGCACCACTTCGGGTTACTCTTTGTTTACGTAATTCTTTTAAAAATTGTGTTTACTGTTACAGCTGCTGTAACACAGGAACTACTCCACGTTTGTGATGAATACAGTACATCTTCTCTTAGATTAAATAATCCTGTTTATAGTCTTGTTTTAACATATCCGTTAGCCAGAGCTAGCTTTCTTTTCCAGCCACAGCTCAATATAAATGAAAACTAAAGCCAAATATGTCGGTTTTCCACAATCTCTCAAAATGTGAACAGAGCAATGAATAAAATCACCTTCACGCAGTATGACAAGAATGCAACCTCAATTTTAAACTTGGGTTGAAGTTATCAAGACCAACTTCACCTAACACCGCCTCAAAAACTAGCATTAGCTGCTAGCTAACGTTGTTGCTTCCCGAGAAAACACTGCTTTAAAACAGATGGCACAAAGCTGTAGTTATAATCCCTGTGCCTTGGCTGCGAACATGCACAAGTAATGTTTATAATTATCTTAAGAGACACTAAAGAGCTGGTCACTTGTTATTGCAACGGTGCTAACAGGCTAATACTTACATGTGTGAGCCGCAGACAGACGCTGAGTCCGGATGGTCAACTATGACTTTACCCGAAGTGTTATTATCTGCTAAAAGAAGCGTCTAACAACTTAATTTACTTTTTTAGTTTTTTTCCCAATACGTCGATAATATTACAGACAAATGGAGCCACGAGTAAGAATATGGTTAGTCTCAGATTTTGACTCATCTAATCGTTACCATTTTAATATTGTACGATAAAACATTCCCGGAGTGCGGTCGCATAAACAGCGTCACATCCTGTTCACTTCGCACTTTTTAGGGGCCTACAAGAAACGAAAACAAGGTGCACGAAGCTAGGTTTTTCTGTTTTATCACTCTGGCTCATGTTACGCCCGGATCGTGTGCAGGTTACAGAGAGGCCCGTCGTGTTTACTGAGTTTTTAATCGAAAATTCAAACGCGAGCTGAAGCTGTCTGCTGGACAGCGCGCCAAGGGAGCGTCTTTAAAGAGATGTGCTAGGAACTAAACGTGGAAGCGCAAAGTGGGTGAGAGTTTGCAATTTCACGAATGCTTTTTCTAATATGAACACTGAAAATGCACTAGGGTATGTTTAGACTTTATTTTAAAGGCAGTTCAATAAATGTTGTAAATATAAGGACAATAATTTAAATCTAATGATTATTTAATTTGTCCATCTAATATTAAGAGCGATGCTCAGTACATACTTTAAAGTACAGGGTGGGCCATTTATATGGATACACCGTAATAACATGGGAATGGTTGGTGATATTAAAGTCCTGTTTGTGGCACATTAGTATATGTGACGGGACAAACTCCTCAAGATGGGTGGTGACCATGGTGGCCATTTAGAAGTCGGCCATCTTGGATACAACTTTTGTTTTTTCAATAGGAAGAGGGCCATGTGACACTTCAAACTTATTGGTAATGTCACAAGAAAAACAATGGTGTGCTTGGTGTCAACGTAACTTTATTCTTTTATGAGTTATTTACAAGTTTCTAACCACCCTGTATATTTTTACACTGTCAAATAATCAGCAGTGTTGGAGGGTTTTTTTTATTTATTTTTTAAATACCTTTAGATATTTAACTTAATAAAAAATAAAAAAAAAATTCAGCAAGTAAAATCAATGTAAAGAGTATAATCAGGAAAATGTACTTGTAGTATTAAAAATAAAACTAGTGAACATGAATACTTACTGCTATTAGCTTTAAGATTTTTTGTAATTGTTTAACTTTTTTTTGTTTTCTCCTAAAAGGGATTAAAAAGGTGCAACGTGTACACCCCATTTTCCTTAAATCGAACACGAGCAGCTTGTTTCATCTTACCTTTCATAAACTAATTGTGTCCTGTCTCTTCTCATATAAGGTAAATAAAAGCTGCAAAAATCCTCACATCTAAAGAGCTGGAACCAACAATGAATAGATTTAAAAATCTTTGCATTAAATAATAATACTATCAGTAATGTTAACATATAAGCCTCTAGTAATTATGATTATTAATGATTTGAGGTTTTTTTCTGCCGTAAAACACCAAAGATACTTTTATTTGGTAAGCATAATATTATATTTGTTGCTTCTGCTTGATGTATATGTTTATAATCTCAGCATCTTTGGGATTTTAATCGTTTAAATTGAGCTGATTGAAAAAAGTTGATAGTATTTGTTGAAGATATAATATAATCGAGCATTTTGAAGTCAGACAGTCGAACACATCCTGCTGTATAGTACATATGTCAGTCTCGTCTTGTAATTCCTCAGTGTGATTGTTGCATAAAAATGCTACTTAAAGCCTTTTTAAATACTGTTTTTAATGGTTTAAAATATTTTATTCATTAGAATTCCTTTTGGTGAGATACCTGCGTTTGTAGCTGGTGTTCTTATAAACTGTCCTACTTTGGCAAATGGTCCTACCCGTATTATAATTTGACGGTGACTTCTGACTAAACCTAACCATAACAAATATTCACAATGGGTTGTGCGCATGCGCAGAAACAACGGATGGTTGGTGAGGTAGGATGAATTCCCAGAATACCCCGGTGGGTACCTGCCTTGTGTTTGACAATGAAAGGTAAAAAGAAAGACCTCCAAGTAAATAACTTGCCCGCTCCAGCTCCTATAACGAAATATAAACAGTTGGGGAGTATAACAGAGGAGAGTTAGCTCAACCCAGTAAACGTTCCAAGCTAGCAAGAATTATCTGTTCATGCTAGCATTAACGGTGCCTGTACACATATGTGGCACACATCAGGGCTCGCAAAATTTCAAAATCCCTGGTAGCCCTTCGGGCAGGGACTCTTCAGTTTTTTGTAGCCCAAAATAAATTTAAGTAGCCCGAATAAAAAAGAGAGCAATTTTTTGATTGATGTTTTGTTTCCTGTTTTATTTCCTTTACAATATTATACATTAAAGTATAATATTGTAACGGAAACAAAGCATTAATCAAAAAATAGTTGAAACACAAATTACAATCATCAACTCAAATACTTGGTTCTAATTGAACAGGCATTTCTATGAACTTGTAAGAACTGTGTAGAACATGAATCAGTCTGTGTCAGATCCTGAATTTGAAATTTCCACTGAGGTCACGGGTAAGAGGCATTGGAACCAAGATCTAGGCCATTTGCTTATTGAAGTTTGCAAAGACTGCTAAATTTTGCCAGTGGTAGTTCACTCTTTGCAACATAGTACGCTGTTCTAAACTGATTTTTCAGGTTTATTTTTAGCATGTTATTTGCAATTGGTGTTTGTTCTGGGAAAGATATTGCAGACTGAGCAATAACGCATTTCTTATGGGTTCTAATGGGGGCCTTTCTTAAAATTACTGGTCTCAGTAACTCAGTAACAAAGGCAGAGATAGATTTTGGTAGCCCGACTGGAAAAATCGCTAGCCCCGGGACGTCGGGCTAGCAATTTTGCGAGCCCTGCATATGTACCACATATTCATAGCATCTAGTAAAGACAGGGGTAAAGATGACAATAATGGACTAAACCACAATCAGAAACATCAGGGTGGATAAAGATGTAATTAGTGTTGGAAAATTAATGACACCAACCTCTACCACAGGGGAATTGTAGAAAAGGGGAGAGGCCAAAGTGGTACCCCAAATTTATAGGGTTGCACCAAAGAAGAAGAAGAAAAGGATGAGGAGGGGCTCTAACTGATAATGAAGTTAACTACAGGCTTGGAGGTCCTAAAAGTCAGGTATAAAAGTAACGGTGTGGGGTTTTGAACACATTTTGTGTAATTATAACAATATGTAATTTATGACCCGGTTACACATTCAAATGTCTTTTTTTGACCTCACACCCACACTTGATTCTTCAGTCAGTGCAAATACAGTGCTGTGCAAAAGTCTTAGGTTACCGCTCCTTTAAATTTTGCTATGAAAATGAGAAAAAGATGCTAAGGGTTATTGAATGAGGAAATACAGGCTATAAGGCAAAAACAGAGTTTTTACAGTTCTGTTCTATAACATAGCTCGAACTCTCATAGGTAAATGGCCTGTATTTATATAGCGCTTTACTAGTCCCTAAGGACCCCAAAGCGCTTTACATATCCAGTCATCCACCCATTCACACACTGGTGATGGCAAGCTACATTGTAGCCACAGCCACCCTGGGGCGCACTGACGCCGGACACTGGCGCCACCGGGCCCTCTGACCACCACCAGTAGGCAACGGGTGAAGTGTCTTGCCCAAGGACACAACGACCGAGACTGTCCAAGCCGGGGCTCGAACCGGCAACCTTCCGATTACAAGGCGAACTCCCAACTCTTGAGCCACGATCGCCCCATAGGCAGCTTTCTTGACATTTCTTAAGTAGTTTTCAGTTTTCAATTACGACACGAAAGAGCCGATAGATACAGAAAAAGGTTCAAATATCTCTGTACCCCACTTAGCTTGCATAGTTTGATGTGAATACCAAAAATCCTAATTACATATGCAACGACCCCTCTGCTTTGCAATTTAACAAACAGCTGATGGTTCACTTTGACAAATGCTTTGGGCGCATCTAAAAAGCACATAAAACTGATGTGTTCTGTCCCTTTATTTGTATATATATTTATGTATAGATCAGTATTACTCTTAAAACCAACTTGATTATCAGTTGTTGTTATATGCTTTTGAAATCTGTGTTCAAACACTTTACAAAATACATTTGCCAAGGCGGTTGGTCTCTAATTATCAATACCAGAAATCTTCCCACTTTTATCTTTCACTACTGGCACTAATATAAATGACAACATGGAATCAGGTAAAATACCATCAGTTTAAAATCCTGTAAAGCACGTTTAGAGTGACATGTGGATTTTTTGACTAGGTGCTCTGCTGATAATTGGTCTAAACCACACGCTTTGTTTGATGTGTCTCATTTACCAGCCATCTACAGTGAAGCAGGAGGGATGTCTGCAGCAGAGAGCAACCATGCGCAACGTGTCCTGTCTGCCCTGAACCAGCAGAGGGCAGTGGGCAGGTTTTGTGATGCATCATTGAATGTGGGAGACGGGGTAGTGTTCCTTGCTCATCGCAACATCCTCGCCTGCTTCACTGAACTCCTCCAGCAGTCAAACGTGCCTTCTGCAACAGAGTTCTGCCTGCAGGGATGCCCCAGTGATGGCTTGGAGCTGCTCCTAAACTTTGTCTACACCGGAGAGCTGAAGTTGGATCCTCACAACCTGGACAGAGTCCAGCAGGCAGCAGCCAGCCTGTGCGTACCAGAGGCACTTACACGCTGTCAGCAGTTCAAGGAGACCTCTAAGGAGCCTGTGCCTGTCAAGCGTAAAAGAGGCAGACCTAGGAAGTCTGCCTCAGACATCATGAAATACGAGCCCACCATTGATACTGCTGCAGCCAGTTTTACCCCTGCTGCCACTACTACAGCAACCACCACACGCTCTGGCCGAGTAGTGAAGGGCTCCAGGCGACTTGTGACTATCGATGAGAGCCCTACAACTGAAAACGAGTTGGCCCCGCCTCTTCCTGTGGAGAAAGAAGTTGGTGATGCAGTTGTTGAGGAAAACCGAAACTCAGATCAGCTAGCTGGTGAAACTGAGGTAGAATACAGTAACATAAGCATGAAAAAATATTTCAACGACGGGGCATTTGTGCGGATAATAATGAGTGTGTTCATAAAGAGGAATATAGGGTTTTTTATTACACCTGTCTTGCAGGTAACGGAGCTGCAGATTAACGACAATGTTATTAACCAGGTAAGTGGGGGAGTGGAAGCAGAAGACGATAATGATGACGTGAGTATTCCGGAGGAGATTCCTGAAGACACAGATGAGGAGTATGTGCCTGCTACTAAGCCCGCTTCCTCAACCACATCCTCGTCTACGGCGACTGGACAGAAATGCAAGAGTCAAACAAACAAAAACAAGAATGGTCAGGCGATGGAGGACGATTCTAAGAAGGCCTCCGTGCAGTGTCCCATCTGCTTCAAAGCCTTCAAGAGCAAATACTACCTCAAGGTTCACAACAGGTACAGGGTGTCACCTTTTTTGTTTTCTTTCCAAATGCTCTTAAAAGAGTAAACTAATGTCTCATATCCACAGGAGGCACACAGGGGAGAAGCCCTTCGGTTGTCTGAAATGTGGAAAACGGTACTACAGGAAGGACAACCTTTTGATACACGAGATGAGAAACTGTGCTAGTGCGCTGGTGAGTAAAGAAAATCACCCTTTCACGCTTTCTCCAACCCTCACTATGAAGAATCCTCAGTGTTTTTACTTTTATGATTCCAGACGTACACCTGCCTCATTTGTTCTACTACATTTAACTCAAAAGAAGCGCTACGATTGCATACTGTCACCCACACAGGAGAAATGCCCCACAAGGTACAGCATACACCTAACAAAAAGCATAACTGAGTATGTCACAAACCTGAAGTGAATATGAAGAATGTCTTCATCACATTTTGCAGTGTTCAACGTGTCCTGAACAATTTATGTACAAGAAAAACTTGACAGTTCATATGATGAAGGTGCACGGTTACCCCAAACCACATGCAGTAAGTACCTACAGTCAGCAGCACCTTCAGTATGTCATTTCAAACTCACTTTAACCCAAATTTTGGGGATTTATGTTTTGATTGTGTTGCTGTGTTTCTAGTGTTCCCAGTGTCCCAAAACCTTCTTAACTCGCGCGGAGCTGCGCGTGCACGAAGCCGCCAAACATCGTGGAGAAAAGCCGTTTGTGTGCGAGGAGTGTGGCCATCGGGCATCTAGTAGAAACGGCCTGCAGATGCATATCAAAGCTATCCACAGGTTGGAGAGCATGTCTTCTGTGAATTTCCTCTTGAGGATGAATAAGAGTGTAAAAAACTATTTTAAGTCTGTTTTGTTCTTGCTCACAGAAATGAGCGCCCCTTTGTCTGTAACTCGTGTGGCCACGCCTTCTCCCAAAAGAACAACCTCAACATGCATCTGCGTATACACAGTGGCGAGAGGCCATACCAGTGTCACCTCTGCGGGAAAACCTTTAGGACGCAAGGTAACAGCCATATTCTCTGCACATAAGCGCTTTATTCACCTTGTATTCACCCCTGTGACAAATTTAGAATCAGGAATTTGCCTAAAAGAAGCAAAAGAAAGATCTCATGCATCTCAAACTAAGACCCTACTTGCTCTGAGGTAATGCCGTGGCACCCAAACGTCCCTACATTACTATCGATGGGGTCCGGTGTGTTTTGTGCTTCTAAGAGCAATCACTTAGCCGTTTTGCTGCCTTTGCAAACGTCCACTTTAACTGCAGATATTGTGATTTGTGTTAATCTCTCTATTTCACTGCCAGCCAGTCTGGATAAACACCACCGGACTCACACCGGCGAGCGGCCCTTCGGCTGTGATGTCTGTGAGCAGCGCTTCACGGAGAAAGGCGCTCTTCTCCGACACAAGGCCAGCAAGCACGAGGAAGGCCGCCCCCACTGCTGTCACATCTGCGGTAAAACTTTCAAAGGTCAGGTGCTGATTCTACAATAAATTTGTTGTTACTCATGACCTGTGCCCTGATGAATGAAGCGCTGCTAATGAAAGAATCACTGGTGAAGTGATTTCTTCTTTATTTTCTGGTCGTTCTTTTCTCCTTCAGCGAGGGAGCAGCTGCGCGTCCACCTGCGTCGTCATAAAGGCATGAGGAAGTTTGAGTGTGTAGACTGCGGCTACAAGTTCACTCGACAGGTTGGTTCCAACACAGTTTCTTCATCTTCAGCAAGCTCATTTTGCAGAGCCCTAATCTCACCCACCACAGGATTTATTATACACCAGAGTTTTAGTTTTAACCCTAATTTAACTTCAGGAAATGTGACTGAATCATAGTGGGAAGACAAAGAGATTAATAATTTTGATGGAGGTGGTTTTATTGTAGGATGTCTCCCATGCCAATTTTCCAAACGCTTTGATCACCATTCTGCTATTCACGCCAGATGGGACTAAAACCCACAATCTAAGAAGGCGAGTGGCGCATGTATTAGCCACTCGGGCTACTGTGGATAGGGAGTGAGTGGACACAAATGTCAATTTTCAGGGGCACGCTTATGTGAATGTGCCTGAGTGAATTTAGTGTGTCCTAATTCAGACTGTTTGCTTTGTGGTGTGATGTTGGTCTATAACTGCTATTTCATACAAACAAGATTTTTTTAGAAAAGAAATAAAAAAGATAAAAGCAAGTTTCACAAAGTGCAAAGCAAAGTTCTTTGGTCATAAATATGAAAACTGGTAAAAGTTTCTAACTGAAGCTTTTATATAATGAACAAAATAATCCATCTCTTTAGTTGCCATCAAAGTTCCAGGTAATTAAATTAATTACTTTTATATTATTTTTTGTAATCATGTCAGGTTTGTATCACTTGCATGGTAATTTGCGCACTGTCCCCATATTCAGACCCTTCTAATCTTTAATGTCATTCAGCAAGAATCACTAGTTTGTGGGCTTTTTTATGTCTGGCTATGACAGCTATATAAAGCTTTATATCTGTCTTTCTAACGGGTTTATGTTTTTGTGTGACATTTTATAATTATTGGACTCTACAAAACTAAGTTTGCATGAGACACAGTTAAACATAATCCTTCTTTATTTATACTGGGTGTTTAGAGTCCCTTTCCCCTCCCTTTAGGCCAACTTTCTACTGAATGTCTGACCCTGCCACCAGGTGTTTGGGTGGGTCTTCTGTGGTCACAGCCAGGAGCTGTGTGGCTGAGACGACCATATTAAGAATGTGTAGAGGCTGAACTTTTCACTTACTGGGATATTTGTATAAACTTGACTGTAGACCGACATGATAAATACTGTATATTAGGGCTGCACAATTAATCGTTAGAAAATCGCGATCTCGATTCATACTTATGTGCGATCTCATTTCCAAATGACAACGATTAAAAAAAAAAAAAAATTAAAAAAAGACGACGACGACTGTACCGCATTTTGATCCGGGACATAATCTGCATGAAAACAAGCGCTCACTCTTCCTGCTTAACAAATGACAAGGGCGGAGCCTTATACCGCATGATACAGAAGCTGGCTGCTAAAATTGGCAGGGAAAAAACAACGGAGAGCACGTCAGGTAAAGTGACAGGAGAAAATCCGTCCCGGTCAACCACCCAAACATCAATAACGGGAACCTTATACAGCGCTTCCCTATACACGTCGAACTCCCGCAGGCACAAAGAAATTACAGAGGCTATTACTTATCACCTGACCAAAGATATGGCTCCATCAACACTGTGCAAAACGAGGGATTTAGGAAAATGATCAACACCCTAGACAAACGCTACACAGTGCCGTCCCGCAACTATTTTTCTATTGTTGCACTACCTGCTCTATACACGCAGTGTCGAGCAACGGTGGAGACGGCATTTCAAGCAGTACAACATTTTGCGGCAACCACAAAACGTGAGACATTTGTTGTTTTTATGTTTATGTATTGTTTTTATGTTCAGTCTCAACTGTTACGAAGTTGATGTGCAGTTAATAAGTGCAAGAAATATTTATATTGGAAAAGAAAATCGTGAGAGAATCGTGATCTCAATTCTAAGCCAAAATATCGTGATTCTCATTTTATGCAAAATCGTGCAGCCCTACTGTATATCTATAATTTTTGTGTTCTTTTTGAAGCATTCCCTCACTGCATCATGTTAGGTCATTACCCAACTCGCACATTTTTACATTTCCTCTTCAGGCACATCTGCGGCGTCACATTCAAATTCACAAGCGCACTGAGAACTACAACCCGCGGCAGAGGAAGCTGAGGAACGTGATTGTGCAAGATGTGGATGGAAGTCCGGTCGAGACCGAAACTCCCAAATCGGAGGAGGCCTCGCTGATCGCTCAGGAGTCCGCAAACCGAGGAGCTGAATCCTCAACAGGTCTCACCTCTGGCTGCATCGTGAGGGTTGTGATTGAGTCGAGCGATGCGGTGATGGAGGAGGTTATTTCTAACCAGAACTTGGGAGAAGTCGAATCCACGCAGACTTTTCCTGTGCCGCAAGTGTTGCAGCAAACACAGCTGGTTACCGAGCCCTATGAGTCCACGATAGACATGGAGGGAATTGTTGAGAATTTGTCAGAGAGCAAGACCTGAAGCGACCAAGTGTGCAAAACAAGTCTGCTTCTGCTTCCGCGCATGCAAGAAAAGCAGATTCATGCACTCTGTAGTTTACACAGAGTAATTAAATTGCACGTTTTTAAATGCTGTTTGAATGTAAAATGTTATTTTCCACCTTGTTAAGACAGGTTTTGTCAGTGTGCTTACAGCAGCTGGAGCTCGGTGTCACCTTACATTGCTGATTAAAGGAGAACGTTTTCCGTGCAGTCAGAAAAGCATTTTCTTACTTTTGGTTACAATGTGGTTACAGTGTAACAAATGTAGTAGTTCAGTGTTTTTTTTATTACGGTTCCTCCAGGTGGTGGTTTTGTACTGGACTGCATTGTGTTTCAGGGTGTTTCTAATATTCTTTGAAATAGAAGAGTTGCAGAGCAGTAAAATTGCACAAGTGTGTAAAAAAAGTAAAGGCAGTTACAAGGTGGATGAGTGCTAACAGCCAATCATGAATGTAAACAATGAATGTAAAGTTATTTCATCTTTGATGGGTTTATTTTAACCTGGTGTCTTTCATATTAATGTGGCTCTATGGGCCATGCTAATTTTGCAGGTTCCATCTCCACTGGAATAGAAAATGGTCCTTCAAAACAACGTGGACAGTGATTTGTCAACAAAACATTATTATACACGTTATATTATATAGTTGTGGCTTACCTTTTCATGTGAATTTAACACACCGATTGGGTCGATATGATGTGCCTTTTGTGCCAGAGAAACAATGAAATGCCCTCTAAAAAAATTAAAAAATTTAACCACAAGGTGGCAGTATTTTACCAGAGCTTTAGTGCTGTTGTCTGTTCCAAAAAGCGTTGAATTGTTTTATGTACTCTTGGAATTATTTTGTAATTTTTACAAATCCAATATTCCTGTTAGTTTAAAACAAACCACAAAAAACTGCTTGGGGAATTTCATTGAACTACTAAAGTAACCAAGTAAGACGGTAACACCAACATGACTATTTTTGCACAATGTTGGATTAAACATTACACTGACTCACTGCACCATCTTGTGGTTCAACAGTTTATATTCAGTCTTTTTGAGCATAACATATGTGAGTGAAGTTGGCCCCCCCACCGTCCTTGTGCTACCTTTGTGCTGGTCTGTGCTGCAAAAATTTTCGTTTGTGCTGCTATCATTTTAAAGATATTAATAAAAATTTCTATAGGTCATCAGAGGTCAACCAGCCCACCCACATTAATTAAATCAAACAAAATGGGTGTGTAAAGGTCAAAAGGTCAACCACCCCCCCCCCCCCCCACACACACACACACACACATTACCCAAATCAAACAAAATTGATGTCAAACGTTTGTGCTGCAAAAATTTTCGTTTGTGCTGCTATCATTTTAAAAATATTAATAAAAATTTCTAGAGGTCATCAGAGGTCAACCATAGAAACCTCAGAATCTCAGCTAAAATGTCATATAAACCATTTCTACAACCACCAAACACACCGAAAACAAGCCGTGATTAAACTAGCAGTTATGTAAATGAGCAGAAGTCTGCTAAACAAACAAAACCGAACCAGAAATTCTTCAGACTAACCGACTAAAGATAGGCTGGTTAGCTTCCAGGGCTATCACTGACTCCACACACCAAGTTTCACCAAGATCAGACCAAAATTCACTGAATGAGCAGCAAAAGAAGACCACAAAAACACACAGCGGCGCAAATGCGCTAAGACAGAAATTGGCTTACCGTCCTGATTTCCTCCTCTTCTTTCTTACAGTTGCATTGGCGGTTGGCAAACAACTCTGTTATTTTCGCTGGTAGCCACGTGATTAACAGTAGTTACCATGCCTACCTAGCCGCATCAGAGCAGTTTCCGTCAACAACCTCCATTTTAGACCCACCTACAGACACGTGACTGAACAGACGCCACATGCAGTAAATTTGGGCCCACGTGGGTTTTGGCATCACAACGTCTGATTGGTTGGTGAACGTGGGTTACTGTGAATCTATTGGCTCAAACGATTAAAAAGAGGTGTCAATCACGCAAATTGACCAAAAGAAACCAAAGTTACAGCTCCTCGGAGTTTAAAGGGCCAGAGGCCAATCAAACGCTATGCGCTGCAGAAAAGGGCCATTGCCATGTAAATGTATGGTTAATTCTTCAAAAATATATTAAAAAAAAAAACATTTTTAGGCCTGTTAATAAAATTTATTAATTTCTGCTGTTTAATACCTAAAAAATCAACTGGCACGGTGTCCAATTGTGTGCCAAAATTGGACATTTTTGTACAACGTCTGGATATTCATGTATTGACAGGGCTGTAATTTTTCACTGTTTCACTTTAGAAACATAAATCTTTGCACAGATGATGTTTATATGTTGGTTACTGAATTTCTGGAACCAAATGTGATCTGAGGCATATTTTCCAAAGGGTTATATGCTAAAAATAAAAAATAAAAAACAATTAGGCGAGGATAAAATCTACTTACTTTTTCTGTGTTCCTGTCTCAGTAACTTTGACACAGTAATATCTGCTTCAATATTTACACCTCTGATGAAATTTCACAAGTGTTAGCTTTATTTTGATACCAAGATTGTAAGGACAGAGTTTGTAATTGCAGAGAAATAATCAATTAAATTTGGGCATTACATTTTCGAGCAGGAAGCTCAGAAACCCCCTTGGGGCTTAAGAGGTTAATGGAATCAAACAAAATTGATGTCAAACAGTTGTTCTATGTTTGTGCTGGTTTGTGCTGCTAAAATTGTCGTTTGTGCTGCTTCTGTTTTAAAGATATTAATGAAAAGGTAAAGGTCAAAAGGTCAACCAGCTCCCCCACATTACCCAAATCAAACAAAATTGATGTTAAACGTTTGTGCTACGTTTGTGCTGGATTGTGCTGCAAAGTTTTTTGTTTGTGTCGCTATCATTTTAAAGATATTAACAAAAATTTCTAGAGGTCAACAGAGGTCAACCAGCCCCTCCAAATTAATGGAATCAAACAAAATTGATGTCAAACATTTGTGCTGGTTTGTGCTGCAAAATTTTTTGTTTGTGCTGCTAACATTTTAGAATTTTTAATAAAATAACGTCTTGATGCGTGCTTAATCATCCAGGTAAGTAAATCCCAAAAGGTTGATTCTGTTCATCTGGACATTTTCATTTGGAGAAACGTTTCGTCACTCATCCAAGTGACTTCTTCAGTCTCAGCTGACTGCAGGTTTCCCAACCTTATAAACACATGTGAGTGAAATTGGCCCCCCTACCTTCTTCAAATCGAACAAAATTGATGTCAAACGTTTGTCCTGCAAATTATTTTGTTTGTGGAGGTTACGTTTCCCCAATTTTATAAACAGTACATGTACAGTGAGAGAGAGATGTTACATCTGTCTTCACTTGCATCCCAGTCATAGAAGCGTTGGAGGTCGTTCATAAGAGATTACAGGATCACCCCAACCTCAGCAACAGGACCACTCTCAGCACTGATCAGTTGTGTTTGCTTTTGGAACTGTGTCTTAATTCCACCTATTTTGCATAAGGGTCAGTACAGGCAGAAACCTAGGTGTGCCATGGGTTCCCCCAGGCCCCTGTTCAAAGTCACCAAACCAGTTCGAAAGCAGGTACAGGTGTGGCCAGAAGGGTCCTCAGAGGCACTGCAAGACTGCTTTTCCACCACAGGCTGCTACACACAACAACAACACAGACTTTCAGGAATATACAGAAACTGTTACTGCCTACATCCCAAAATGCATCGATGATGTCACAGAGACCAGGTGTCACGGGTTGCTTAGAGGATCCACTCGCAGGACTCATGAGTAGCGTTTAAACAGAGACGGTTTATTTACAGATATTCACCAAGTGTATGTACAGACAGTGCGGGGTTAGTGCTATATACAAGACGTGAGGGGCAGGGGTCCAGGGAAAACGGGGAAATCACACACGCGCTCAGTTCAACCTCTCTCTTCTTTGCTAGCAACCAGTCACTCCTTCTACACTCCACACGGGGAAACACGTGTGGACAGCTCTGAGACGGAGGCACAGGAAACTTGAGCTAGACGTGTACTGACTAGAGCCTTCACAACAATCCAGCGTTGAACAGCTGATCTCCTCCTTCTAATATACCAGCTGGTCTGATGAGGCCCAGATGTTCCCAATCCAGGAAGGCGTGGACCGAGGGCGTGAAGCCGCCATGAGTTCCGCCCCTGCAAAACAGGGCAGAGAAGGAGAGAGGGGGAGAGAGAGGGAAAAAGAGAAGAGAAGGAGGGCTAGGAGTGGAGAGATTCTGATCAGCACCTTGCCGATCCTGCAGGTCGTGACACCAGGCCTATCACTGTCCGGGCCAATCAGAAACAATGGCTCACAGGTCAGGTTTAAATGCTCCTAAGGTTGAAAAATGCAAGCCTTCAGAGCCGGGAATTAGGTGAGCCAAAGAACAGCAAGGGCAAACCTGTCACGTGGCATCAGCTACAGCAAAGCTTCAGCGACAGCAGAGATACTTGGAGGCAGTGGCAAGGAATACAAACCATCACAGACTACAAGCCCACTCTGCAGACCGTGGTGACACAATCCCCAGACAGTGTGTGGAGATCCCTTGCCAAAATCAGTACCGCCGTTCCCACATGCCTCAAAGCCTCCACCATCATTACCGTACCCAAGAAGTCATCTACCTCCTGCTTTAAGGACTACCGTCCTGTCAAACTCACCTCCATTATTATGAAGTGCTTTGAACGGTTAGTCATGCATCAAATCAAATTATTGCTTTCGTCAAAACGCTCAAGTGATGATGGAATTTCAACTGCCCCTTACTCAGCCCTCACACATCTCAACACTAGAGACTCATATGTCAGAGTGCTGTTCGTAGACTTCAGTTCAGCCTTCAGCATCATCATTCCCCAGCAACTCATTCACAAACTGGATCTGCTGGGGATCAGCACCTTGCTGTATAACTGGCTGCTAGATTTCTTGACAGGAAGACAGCAGATAGTACGGGAACACTGAATACGGGGGCTCCCCAAGGATGTGTGTTGAGCCCCCTTCTCTTTACTCTGCTGACCCACGACGAGATCTACTACAGGGGTGAAGTTAACCATCTGGCAGAGTGGTACAGCTACAACAACCTGTCCCTGAATGTGGAGAAGACCAACAGCGACTCTACTTCCTCTGCAAACTGAGAAGCACAAGAGATTCAACCCCCATTATGAGCACCTTCTACAGAGGCACAGTTGAGAGTATCCTCACCAGCTGCATCACTGTGTGGTATGACTCCTGCGCTGGGTTCTGCAGGAAAAAATGACAACGGGTAGTGAGAGCAGCTGCACCTGCCTCATCTGGAAGGTCCTCTCCATTACAGGTGACTCCACTCATCCCTTCAGCAGCATCTTCAGTTCGCTGCCATCAGGAAGGATACTGAAGAGCCTCCGGGCCAGAACACACAGACTGAGAGACAGCTTCGTCCATCGGGCTGTCAGGATGCTGACCATCTCTGAATCCAGAAGGGGGGCCCAAGGGTACATCTTTCGCCATCCTACAATGCTGTGATTGTAGCCATTCCCCACTTTCTGTGAATGGTACTCATGGCCATTAATCAGTAGGCTTTGATTAGTTGTCATTGATCAATGGTCATAAGAATTTGCATACTAACAATCATGGAACTAACCCCCCAGCACTTTGTTCATTCAGTGGTGCTAGTTTCATTCACTATGCAAATGTACTGTTTATAAGATTGGGGAAACCTGCAGTCAGCTGAGACTGAAGAAGTCACTTGGATGATGACGAAACGTTTCTCCAACTGAAAATGTCCAGATGAACAGAATCAACCTTTTGGGATTTACTTACCTGGTTGATTAAGCACGCATCAAGACGTTATTTTATTAAAAATTTTAAAAAGTTAGCAGCACAAACAAAAAATTTTGCAGCACAAACGTTTGACATCAATTTTGTTTGATTTGGGTAATGTGAGGGGGCTGGTTGACCTTTTGACCTTTACATTTTCATTAATATCTTTAAAACAGAAGCAGCACAAACGACAATTTTAGCAGCACAAACGTAGCACAGTTGATTGACACCCATTTTGTTTGATTTAATTAATGTGGGGGAGCTGGTTGACCTCTGATGACCTCTAGAAATTTTTATTAATATCTTTAAAATGATAGTAGCACAAACGAAAATTTTTGCAGCACAAACGTAGCACAAACGTTTGATACCACTTTTGTTGGATT
The DNA here is from genome assembly GCF_963576455.1 of Neolamprologus multifasciatus. Lineage (NCBI taxonomy): Eukaryota > Metazoa > Chordata > Actinopteri > Cichliformes > Cichlidae > Neolamprologus > Neolamprologus multifasciatus. The sequence continues at coordinate 6,576,883 of NC_140458.1, forward strand.
TGAAGAAGGCGGGGGGGCCAACTTCACTCCCATGCGTAACATCATAACTGTTGCTCATTTTGAAGAGTTGAATTCCTTTAATAATGTTTTAAATGTTTTTTATGAAATATTTTTTGTTGCAAAAATGATCCTTATCACATGGTTTCTGAACATTTAGCCTGAGTAAAACATTTAGAGAACAACAAATACCTGAAAAGTTCCTTGCTACTTTCCAAACCGTTGTTTTTTCACGTTTACGTTTAAATGTTTGATTAAAATACTTGTTTGTTCCCTTCACAATAAGCAAAAGGTATCACAACAGGTAAAAGGCATATTTTTGAGCAATTTATGTTAAATATTTGTCCCAAATCTCTGCAATGATGGTAGGGACTGCAAAGTCGTAATGGCCACATACAGCAACTGCTGCCAGATAGAAGAATACCAAATTACACCTGACGGAAATGGTTTCAAAACATTTCTTAGATTTATATTATATATTTGGTGACAAACTCGTCAGGATACATTCTAGAGCACCTTTGATGTTTACTGGCCAAATGAATTTGTTTTCCTGATGCAACAGGTGCAGATTGTTTTTAAAATGTCACACAGGTTAATAATATTTCTTGAGATGTGCTTTTATGTTTAAGTGAGCGCGTGTTTATTTCACAGTCTTTTGAAGCTACTGTCAACTGTTTCACTGAAATATTTGCTGCAACCTTGCTAAGAGCAAATCATAGTGACTCAGCAGAATAAACTACGTCAGACCTGCCTGCAGTTTAATTCATAGTAGCCACCGTGGAAACAGTGTACAAACACAGCAAATAAGGTTAAGAATATACTGTATTTACAAACCTGTTCAACATCACAGACTGAACACTGAACACAATGGTGTATTGACAACAGCATGGAAACACACAAATATACTACTTCAAACGAAGCAAAAATACATCCTACTCGACAACAAACTGAGATTTTTTTTGCACTTCCAGTTGTAACTGACGACTCATCACCAGTGTTTACGAAGAGCCGCTGATCTTTTTGCAGCTGATAGGCAGGAACTTCAGAAGCAATCACAGCACAAATATATCCATAAATAAGAAAACAGTATAACAGTGAAAACATTAAAACGTTAAACATTAAATGAAATACATTAAAAAAAAAAAAAAAACTTCATGCATGGTTATAGAGGCTGATATAGCCCGGTTTAAGAGTCTAGAGTGTCATGAGGACATGCCGTGCAGCCCAAGAATCACTAAAAACAGAATCAACTCAGTGCAAGTTAACATCACATGCAGCCAACTTGAAATTCTACTATGATGATTTCTCAGCACACCGATTCCTCCAGGTTAGGATTAACATTTTAACCATACGGCTGTATGCCTGTTTAGTTCTGGATATCAATTTTTGATTTTGGAATGCAAACAGATTCTTGTGGTTTCTGTTAAAATATTTGGCTTTTACTTGTTAAAGAAATAATCCACTCAGAGCAAAACTGCTGCAAATCCAGAGATATGTTGTTTTTATTCCCCTCCTCACCCAAGCCTACGTCACCCATAATGCAGATTGTCTGCCAGTAGCAGCTAATGTAGCCTCGAGCTGCAGGCCTCAAGCAGAGACGAGCAGCAGCTTCAGAGTTTTATTAAGCTCACTTACTTGTAACCCTTAGATTTACTTCATTTTAAAACTTCTTCATGTCTTCAAGCTTAACTGTTACTGCCATTTAATGGTGTTTCTCGCAGCACCCTCTCAACTGTTTTATTCACATTTTGTAATCTGACTTTAATTTAGGAGATTTCGCTTTTAACTTTCACTTTTCTATGTTCATAAATGAAAAACAAAACAAACACCAACAGAAACTCATAAGTAACACACTGAACACAGAAATGTCCACACGCAGACACACCTCGCCCTGTAGGAGATAACTCCCATCCACCGTGTAGTTGACATCAGCAGATAGTTCCCATAGAAAAGCTAAAGTTGATGCACACTGTGTGGACCTCTCTGATAACTCACCACATCTGTTTCAATTCTTAAGTGTGGTTTTGGCCACTGAAAATAATCTCCACCATAACTACAGTTCATGCATGGATGCTGGATACAGTGTCAACACAACAGGTCACATATAAACGCAGCTAGCATGATCTTACTCACTGGTTTACATACTACACCACTGGAACGTCAAGTTTAGCGAAGACACCCTGCTTTACCAGCTAATTTACTATAAACAGAACCATATTTTAGAAAATGCTGTACTGAAAGAAAAATAAAACAAGGAGCTGAGACCATTAACTAGTCAGTTAAGTGTTTACTGATGCAATAAAGTTGAGAATTTGCATCATTTCCTTTTATGCACAGCCACAGCTGACAAATGCCTGACACGCCCACCTTCAATGCAAAAATTCCCCCGTTTTAATCTTTCTAATTTGAATTTTACTTTCAGTTGGTAATAATCTCAAAATGTATAAGCCAATGGTGAGTCCAAGCTCAAGGCCAGTAAGGCATTACTGACCCGCAAGAACTTTAATGGACACAACTTAGAAGTGACCCTGCACCATAATCCAGTTCTTCTTCAGAAAGTCGGAGCTCTCTGGTCTCCAGCTGTAAGGGTAGTTAGGACCCCCATCACAACCTGGCACACCAGAATGATAACCTCTTTAAATATTTATTTTACCCAACAAACAGTCTAAAGCTGAATGTTTACAATGTGAATAAATATATAAATACAAAAAAGCACAGCTAAAGCTGAAACCATTGACATTTAACCTATTATAAAAATAGTTCCATCAATCAACTACATAATAAATCCATTATTTCAGCACTAACTCAAAGTGGTTTCTCTTGTATAACCAAAATAAACTGCATGCCTGGTTATTAAGCCACAGAACCAGCAGCTCTCTAGAGCTTTTGTACGGAGCCCCCCGAGAATGCAATCCGTGTAGTGGATAATGCAGTCCACTGGGGATACAAGGAGCCAAATGTTTATACAATATATATCCATGCATAGACAATTTCTCACACATATACTGGTAAAAGATGTAAAAGATGAATGTGGATTCCAGGCATATATCAAAAATCATAAGGAGGAGATTAAATTTGACCAATGCTGCAATGATGTTTTACAGGTAAATTCATTATTGTGTAAGTGCTATAAATTCACAGCTGTGTGTAGTGTTTTCTGATAGAGACAAAGAGGTTTAGCGAGAGCTGGGTTGCCACTAGTATTAATATGCAAATAATCTCAAAAGATGGTGAATGTGGTGAAACGACTTGGAAGTTGTGCACAAAACAATCAGGTGACTATAGAAAATAACAGGTATGCATTTCTGTAGTGCGTAAACATTACTTCACTCTAATCTGCAGAAGCTTATGGATGTTTTTCTTAGCGTTGCTGATGTAACTTAGACTTTTCCCCCTGTGGGATAAATAAAATATCTGTGTGCATCTATCCATCTGGCTCCAGGCCTTTCTGTCCAGTCAACAGACTAAGACTAGCTCAGTCTTCTTTTCTGACTTTGACAGCTTTAGCAAAGCGATGAGGTAAATTCACAGTACACTGAGGGCACGATGAGGGAGAACATGGTCAATGGGGGTTTCGAGGTTTCGAGATCAGTGTGCTGCGTTCAGATCCTGATTCTGGTTCTGGTTGAGGTTATTGAGATTGTGGAGCGCGTGGTGTCGGTGATGCCGGTGCAGGAGAATGCCGTTTGACTCGGGTACGTCAGTGGGTTCGAATGCGCTCGACACCAGGGGCATGAACTGCCGGAAAATGCTGACGCTGCCATGCCAGAAGGTCGGCTGAGGTAATCGTCCAGCAAGACTCCAAGTGCGGGTGGTCGGGTCGTAGGCTTCTACGACATCGGACAGCTCAAACGTATTGTCGTAACCACCAGACACGTACAATTTAGCCCCCAGGGCCGCCACACTGCCTCCAACATGGACCTGAAAAAGAAAACAACATTTTTAAGCATGTATTTTTGCTATAATTCATAATAACATAGACAATTTTTTTTCTTTGTGTAGCCTTTGATTCATTATTGTATATAATAAGTTTATTTTTTTTTCAATTCAATGAAAACAAAAATGCTTATTTAAAAGGAGCATCATATGTGTCCCAGACTAACAACTGCCCTGAACATACTGTATGTACAACCACTTTCTCAGCATATTATCATGAGAGAAATATTGCTTTTCTTTGAAAAAAGTAACAGATATATTATTAAACGTATCTTCCTGAGATCACAAATACAAAGCTAAAAAACTAAATGAGCTAGTGGAAGATAAGGCTTTGTACACTCTCTCTAATTATCTAATGTGTTTCTCTGGCAAGCCAGTCAATTTGTGATAAGGTGTGGTTGTCCTAAACTGAAATTGGAGGTGAGAAATGTGGATACGTTTATTTTTATTCATGCATTTATCATCATGTTGCAACTGACTTAGTTTGAGTGACATTTGTGCTCTTCTGCCTAAGGACAGGGATCAGATCACAATGACTGCTATTGGAGCACATAAGCACCTGGTGTGAAATACTAACCTGGGTCATTGGACTAATTTTGTCCCACTTGTTCTTTTGAGGATTATAAACATCAACTTCAGCTGAGTCATCCCTGCAAATAGAAAGAAACTCAAGTCAAAGAGCTGCCAAAGCAACAAAACAATCCCAGCTTCAAATCTAACAACCCAGTCAAAACATGTTTATTTCTCTTATATGTAAAGACCAACCTCATCAACAGTCAGTGGCAAATTGATGTAATATTTGTTATATTAAATAACAAATGCAGAGCCCAAAGAACTAAATTGATCTTTCAACATGAAAGAACTGGATAGAAAAGATCAACACTAGTGTGTCATGTGGTCCAGTGTCCCTCATTCTGTGAAAGTCTAAATCGGGTGGCACCGGGGTTGTTTTAGGTCAATGGCCGCAAGCAGCACAATTTGATCTCAAGTGGGCAGGGCAAGTAAAATCATTGCACAAGAGCTCATATAAAAAAAATCTCCTGAAAACAATGAAAACTCAATGAAAAAAAGGGATTTCAGATTACTTCTCTGCAACTTTGACCCTTTTTAAAAACCATTTATTAGACCCTTCAGGAGTATGCTTAACACTGTTGCTGTTAGCACATGTGGATGAACGACTCAGATCCTGTACACATAAATCGTAAGATAAGTATTTAAGATAAGAATGAAAAACAAGAGCAGTTTGAATTAAGTGCATTTAAATATAAATATACATTTACATAACTCGCGTTTTCAAGTAAAAATTACATTTCCCTTGAAGATAAAGTAGACGAATATAAAGAATACAGCTAAGTCTCCTCCTAAACAAATTACTTAAGCGAATGTACTTAATTACATTCTATCCCTGGTGTTTACTGTTTTAAAACTATAGTCGAAATGCAAAAAGTAAATTAAAGATGTAAGAAACAACTGGGAAAGATTCTACCTCACCTGACAAAGTAGATGAGGCCATTTAGGGTAACAGTTTTCGGTGTGAAGGACCACGGAGGCAGCTGTCCACAGTTGACCATGGTCCAACGGTTGGTGTCTGCATCGTAGCTCTGGATGACCATGGTGTCCTCACCGGTCAGAGAGCCGATGGCATACAGGCGTCCGCTGCATGCGGTGGTGGAGCAGTTATCCATCGGATGCAGCATGGCTGGCAGGGCCTCCCAGCAGTCCAGAGCCTGATCGTAACGCTCTGTGCTGTCCGAAGCCACCACATACAGCTGGCCCTTCAGGATGCAGGAGCTGTGATATTCACGAGCCTTCAACATGGGTGACACTTCTGTCCATTCGTTCACGCTGGACTTGTAGCGCCACACACCGTCATAGAGGCGGGAGCCATCAGAGCCACCTAAAGGACACAGATATGTGTCTTCTTGGTTAGAAATGGTCAGAAATATCATGAAATTGCACATATTTGCCAAATGCATTAATGAAGATTCATTGCATCTGCTGTAGATGAAAGCTGATTATCCTTATGGACCCCACAGAGGTCCATTTTGAGCCAGGGAAAACCCCTGAAGTTAAATTTGATACAACCTAAACAGCCACGGTTAAGAAATCAGTGGTGTAGGATTTTATTTCTAAATTAGTGTACAAGATAGTCATTTTGAAGGTCTTTATCACCAGCCAAGGAGGTAATGTGATTGATCTGGTTGGCCTGAATGTTATCAGCATTACTCAGAGAGGTCGTTGCAGATATGAATGAAAGATTTTACCAGAGGTCCAACTATTAAGTGAACCTTTGGATATGACCCAGACCTGGTTCTGCATCCATTAATTTTGGGACTCTTCCACAAAGACAGAGCCAAATAAACATTTCATAACATATCTGCACAAATACAAATTAAACTGGAAGACATTTTCATCTGTCAAGAAAAGATCTGTCTCAGTGGACAGTCTCAAAGTGCTCTTGATTTGTATAGAAGCTTTGCTTTAAGTCTGGAAACCCCCATTTAAAAATCACCATCTGGAATCACCAGACTGTGAAAATTACAGCATCTTCTAAACAACTCCTCTTAGTATGTTTATTTAAAGAAAGTGTATCAAATGTTAGGAACAGTAAATCCGCTTGACAACATTATGCAATCATATACGGCTGTTATTTCTGCCACTGAGGTAACACTGCTAACTTTGTAGCCCACCATCAGAATCTTGTAGGAGTCACAAGCCTAAAGTGAAGGTCTATGATGATTTCTCAAGAAGATTTCTCACTGTTCAGACATGCTCAGTTACTGGTAATGATGGTGATGATAAAGATAACCACTGCTGTACTGTCAGCACACTGTGTCCTGACTCACTTCTCCTTGTTCACACAAAGTCAGTAGCCGTAGAGACTGCTGTTTATTAATAAACAGCAGAACCTCCATAATGCTAGAGCTGAGGCTTCTAAATACAAATGGTGATGTCACAATGGTTATGGCTATGGGCAAATAAAATGCTTGCCAATATCTATTTTATGGTTAAGATGACTCAAATCTGTAAAAACCAACCTTGGTGTCAAACTGGACTGTGATTTTAAGCAAGATAAACAAGATAAAGATATATATTTATATTTAATGCGAGTTTTTACCAGTTGAGGCTTTACTACAAGGTCAAATCTGGGTTATATTTTAAAGTTTTTGAACATTTTATTGATGCTTTTATCATCTGGACTATTGTAACACAATTTATGTTGGCCTTAGCAATGCTTTATTATTTGCTTTTAAAACCTTTAATGTCACTGAGGTTAGTGGACCAGCTCCTCCTGCTAGTCCCCCCAAAACAGAGGCAATCATCCCCAAACCGTGGAATCATTTCCCTGCCCATGTTAGGATGTCCAGCTAGTTGCCTGTTTTTAAAATGCGTCATAAAACAATTTTTTACTCAACAGCTTTTAACTGAGTATGTATGAAATGGTGTGAGTATGAAAATGGTGTGTTCTAATCTTGTATTGAATGATTTATTGTTTATTGTTTTGTTGTGGTGTTTTGGTACAGCATTTTCTCAAACACTGTTGTTTTTAAAAAGTGCTAAATAAAACTGGATTGGACTGGATCAGCATCACAGCCTTAGTTTTAATGTCTTCAGATAGCTTACCTGTGACATACATATCATTTCCGAGTGCTGCTATGCTGTAGCCTCCTCCCAGGTGGTCGGGGAATTCAGCCAGGTAGCGCCACTGTCCAGTATGAGGGTTGTAACAGTCCACTGTGACCAGCTCATCACAGTCCTGGTCGCAGCCTCCTACCACCACCAGGATTTCTGCCAATCCTGTGGACGGCCGAGGCCGCATGCGATGACAAGGTCTGTCGTGGCGGTCGTATTCACAGGACTGGAAGCTACGCGCTTCATTCACCATACGGAGACAGGTAGGTGAAAGGTAGACAAGTGGGTCGCTCTCCACATGGGCCAACAGGAAGAACCTCCTGACAAAGGGGAGTCGGACTTGCTGGAGGAGCTCGGGCCAATAGTGGAGTCGTCGCTGGAGATCAGCCTTCACCCAACGCACTGCAATTTGATAAACTGTCTCCTCCTTGTCCACACAAAGCTCATCATCCGACACAAACTCAAGGAGGCGTTTCCATGGCAAGCGTTCAAAGTCTGTCCCTTTAGCTAGCTCCATTATGTTTTTGAGGACAAAGCGTCGCGCGCTGGCTGCCAGCTCTTTGCAAGCATAGGCCTCTGCAAAGTCCTGGATCTCTAAACAGTTGGAAACATCCAACCGCTGCTCCAGAAAAGCACAACAGGCCTCTTTAACTGAGGGGAACTGAAACAGATCGGCCGTCTTCAGCAGCAGGTCCACGTTATCCTGAGTGACAGTGATCCGTCCTGTGTAACAGAAGTCCACCAGCAGACCTAAGAGCTCACCTGACACCTCGTGTAAAACAACCCGGTCCATAACACTCTCCCTGAGTGTCCCTGCAAACATAGCTCGGAAGTAGGTGCTGGCAGCGGCCAACACCGTGCGATGACAGTGGAACTCACGCCCCTCGGCGCATAAAGTCACATCGAAAAACTTTCGTTCGGCACGCAGTTCGTGAATTCCTCGAAGCAGGTTGAAGGCGTGGGCCGTGTCGAAAAAAGGCAAGGTGGAAGGCTGTGTCTGCAACACTGGCTTTTCCATTTCTCCTCTTTTAGGGTCTCTCTTTTTCCAATGGTCGATCTCAAAACTCTGTGTTCATCTGAAACAGATCAACACAAGAAATGTAAGTCAAATCTCACTCAAAACACCACAAAGGGCTGCAGTTTTTAGCCCTTTGGTCAAAAAACTATATATATAAAAAACAACAACAACAACAACAACAGTTTTCTATAAGTTCATTTAAAAGAAAAGACTATCCGTCAACACAGGAAACTTGTTGCACATAACTTTACAAGTTGGTCGCTAACAAACATTCCAGCCTCCAGTTACCAAGGGAATCCTCTAATGTATTTACCACCTTCTCATACATTTATGTCCTGTGCTCTCTTTGATAATAACTTTAATCACTTTAAAGTTGTGAATAATTTAACTTGGGACCCACCTACTGTCTGTTATTTGACCCATCACCTCTTGAAGCCACTGACTATATAGCCTGTGGCTGCCATGCCACTGTTAGTCGTTTCCTGTGTGGTCCCTTAAGATATTTCGTTTTTAGTCGTGTGTGACCAAGAGAAACAAAATTTCACGAGCGTGGAACCGCAGGTAATGCAGATAATCATTCCATTTCCACAAAATTACAACTTGTAACACAAATAGTTCTTACACCTAATTTCAGTTACCTAATAATGTTTTGCTCAACTTTCCATTTGTTTGCAAGACTACAAGTTTCCTCTGCTGTTTCTGGAAGTTATTATCCTACCCAGACAGGGTTCAGATGTGAAGTTGAAGGCTTGTAAATTTGACTGCTGGCTAAAAATGTAAGTCAATGGATGAGAAAGGAACCCACTCAGAACACACACACACACACACAGTATCAAAGGAACGGCACAAATATACAAAATCTGAATCTTTTGCTCCCTCGGACAGGCACATTTTCACGCTAACTGGTTCAGAATATTTTTGTTGCTCTAAATTACAACACTGACATCAGCTGCTCTATGTGTGAAATACACAGTCCCGAGTTAGACAGGAAAGATGTTGAAGTTAGGGTAGAAAAATAAAATACAGCCTAAAGGAAAAACTGTAAGCCCTGTAGTGAAGCTCACAAGTTTTATCCCCTAATCTCCCCTATAGGAAGCATTTTAGGGATGAAATTTCCCCCTAATTTCAATACCCCCTAGGGAGAAGATGAAAAGGGTCTTTGAGATGTTTGCACGATGAATATGTACATTGAAGAAGTTACTAGTCATCTGACTAATCGCTGCAGTATACCAGCGTCAAGCATAGACAAACACTTAGCTGTCTATACTGATAAATTTACTACTGGCTTTGATATTAAATGACATTCGGTGAAACTTCACCGTTATAGAAAACCGGTAAAAAATGAGTCATTCCCACAACAAGACAAGCAAATCTCTATAATACACAGTGATCATTACAGAAATAATACAGTCATATGTGAGCACCCCAATTAGAATAATCAATGTAAAGTTTTTAGCTCAAATATATTCTTCTCCTACCTGATGAGCCTCCAGGCAACGTTTCACAAGCAAAGCGACAGAATTCAACGTCTAGAAAGCACGACAGCAAAGCTCAGCATGACTCTGAATACGAACAGCTCCTTAACTGTGTTTAAGACAGAGAGCCTGGCTGAGGTTGGGGTTTATAAATACACCAGCAGTGTCCATTTTCAGAGAAGGGTGGGGGGGGGGAAAAACACCTAACATGCAGTGGGCTGACGCTGTGGGGAGAGTGTAACCACCCCCCTCCACACTGGTATGTCTCTGTGGTCAGTCAGTCTTTGAGAGAAAAGCCAGCTGAGCCTGGGCCTCCTCCAAACCTGGAGCACAGCAGCAGACCAAAACACAGTTTCCTCTCCTAATACCTAAAAAATTTATTAGCAAAGCAGCAAAGAATCACAGATCTGCTTAGATCACAGGACACAGACATTAACAAGACCCGCTCCTCTGTTAGAAACATACTCGTAGTATGCGGGTCAGACAAACAAGTTTGTTTGGATAAAATTCAAAACACTTCCACTGACTTTACATATGGAAACTGCTAAATTAAAATGGTGATGTCATGCTGTCTTCAGCATTACATTTAAAGCAGTACAGCCTTAAAGAGTTCCTACCGGACTCTGGAGTTTTTAAAGCAATGTCCGAATTTGGTTTGCAAATTTGTTCACATTAGTCTGTCCTCAAAAATTCCACTCTTAACTAAGAAGAAGCTTCAGTGGCATGATCATTACTTCTCCACAACGCAAAGCCCCCAATTTTTTTTTGTGCCATTCAATATTTTGGCTATCCCGGATCGCTTGGGCCAGATATTTGTTTGATCCTGACTCAAAAATCTAAAGTGGAAATTGTGAACAGATCTATGCTACCAATTCATTCAGTTAAACGTCATATTGCTCTGTGTTTATTATGTCATATGCCAGCAGCAGTGAAAACTAATTGCTAGATGAAAAACTTAAAGAAAGGGTTCTGGAAATACTACAGTAGTTTTGTTGCTTGACCACCAGGACATCACCCACTGCCTCAAGCTGACCACTTTCACCATCGCCATATTAGTTTACACTTTACAGCTACAAGATGAGTCTGACTGAGATAGAAGAACAAGGTAAAGGTTAATATTTTAGGAAAAATATCAACCACTCTCAGATTTCATTTGCTGTTTTTTTTGCTTATAAACTTTTTTCACATGTACTAAAACAGTGGATTCCTAGCGGGAAAGAAAGCAGCATTTAAATAATGTATTTATGATTTGGACTTGTGATCAAGTAAAAGTAAAGTAAGTCTTAACTGAAAATAATAGCTAGTACCAGGCTTGGTCAGAGATAAAATAATAAAAATAAAAATCTCCTAACATGGATGTATTAGATGTTTTTTATACTGTTTGAAGAAACACGAGATAGTCTATCCATCAAATTGTGACTCTGGAAAAACAGATTAAACATTAAACAGATTAAATTCTGAAGTAAACATATGTTAACAAATTCCTGCATCTCCTTTGCAGCTGCTTCCTGAGAAGTACAGTTTAACCCGTACCAGCATTGAATTTCGGTTATACAATCCTATTAAATCACCAGGAGAACAAGACCAGACGGTAGGGTGGTTAATAGAAACCTGCATTAAATCTCATGCAAGATTCTTGTCAGTATTTGGAGATAATCATTCCTTCTTTAAACACACAGGTATCTCCTTACAGAGATTTGTTTAAAGGTTGTAATAAAGCTCCTATTCCTCTGGCCAAAGGATTTAGCTCACATTCAACACCAGGGTTCAACAATGCAGAGGTCCAAATAGCTCTGCGAGGGATCAAACTCCTCTCCTAAAGGGCAGGCAGGGCCTCACAACTCAGCCTGCACTGAGAAAACACATGTCCCCAACTTCTGTGTAAGTGATTGTCATTATGTTTGAAGAGATTATGGCATTTTCTTCCAACAAACTGATAGGCTTTCATTTCACTCAGTCGTGAAACGATTTATTACTCCCACTGTCTCTACTGCTCTGCCACCTGGGCTACAGCCAGGTGGCAGAGCAGGTCAGCCACCAATCAGAAGGTCGGTGGTTCGATCCCAGGCTGCCTCCTGGCTGCATGCCAAGTATCCTTGGGCAAGATACTAACCCCATGTTTGCCTACTGGTGGTGGTCAGAGGGCCCGGTGGCGCCAGTGTCCGGCAGCCTCGCCTCTGTCAGTGCGCCCCAGGGCGGCTGTGGCTACAATGTAGCTTGCCATTGCCTGTGTGTGAATGGGTGGGTGACAGGTTGTGTAAAGCGCTTTGGGGTCCTTAGGGACTGAGTAAAGCGCTATACAAATGCAGGCTATTTACCATTTACTACAAAGTAGTAATCTCCCACTTAAACAACTACAAATACTTTGTTCTGCTAAGTGGAAAGAGGTGAAACTGAAAATGTACACACATATTTACCTGAAATAGTTTACCTTACTAAACATACAGTAAGGCACAAATAGATTGAAATAGTACAGTGCAAAAGTATTTTGCCACCCCTAATTTATTTATATTTTGCTAAGAAAATGGGAAAGATGTGCAGTGAAACCAAAGAGCATCTTTGAGTTACAGCAGACAAAACACTAAATGCAACCACAAAAATATTTTAAATGAAGTAGACAACAAAATAAAAGAAGCTGAAAATAATAATAATAAAAAAACTAACAAAAAAGTAAAAATCTAAATAAAATAAAATAAAAATCCAGTGAAACAAACTACATTTAATAAAGTGACTGTAAATTAGCTCAAAAAGAAGTTCAATAAAGCAAACATACCGCCCCCTCCAAAACACAAGGCTTACTAAATGTAGTATGCAGACTACTGAGCAACTTGTACTCTGTGTTTACCAACAGCCCAAGAATAGCTGACAGAAATGTGTACTCCGTAGGGAGGCAAACAGCCGAGGTGTGGAAACAATCTTAACGCTATGAGTAAAGAGCACAGAGAGACCAGTCCAAGTTATAAAAACAAAGGATAATGATGTTAGTCAAAAGCTAAGCTAAAAATGCAGGACGGCTGACATATTTAATAAATCTATTCCTTCAAATGGTTGTTCTCGTATCCAGACAAACAATTAGAACAACTGTAAATAGAAACTCTGAGGTTACTTTGACATCTAAATGAACCCAGAACACTGAATCAGAGTTCAAACATCCTGTAATGAGGCACAGAAACCACAGCCATAATAGCAGCTCTGTGAGACTGTACTGCAAAGATCTACTTTGAGCTAAATCATATCAGCTTGCGTGGCTGGTATGAGGTTTAACATGTTCACCATCCTTCATTTGCAAATGAGCAACAAAAACAAACATCTTTTGGAAGGAGATGAATTAAATTAGTTTTCCCAGATCTTAAACCCAAATAGCAAAGAAAACTTTTAGGCTTAGTATCGGTGCAACAAGATTAGTACAAGCAATCTTAAGGGGACTATTACATCACCCAAGTAACAATAAAAGCATGCTGGTTGAAAAAGGAGACAGTGGCAATAAAATAAAGAATTAATAATTTAACTAAAAGAGCCAGAAAAGCCGAATAGCAGTAAGTCACAATCTTAACCCTAAACACACTTTTGTCCACAAGGAACAGAAACCCACAAACACACAGTTGAGATATTGCCAAGAGAATAGCGCTCTATTATCAGAACTCTCCTCTGACTGGCAATAAGCACTCCAACCCTAATTGGTGATGGAAATCAGCTGCACAGATGGTGGAGCGTGAAAACAGACACACCCACAAAGGTAACACCTGGGAAGGCCTGATAGAGCTGCAACACAGACTAAGCAGATTTCTTGGCAATCTATCCAACAAATATCAAGACATTTTATTTGATGCACAGGATCAACTGGTCCATTGTTTGTTCAATATAGTTTCATGAGACAAAGCTCTTATTGGACATTTGCCGTTGTTACTTTAATACGAAAATTCGACATTAATAGTCTTTTAGGATTGATTTAGGATAATTTTGGCAGCAGCAGAAACAGACAGAAAAATGGCCCTCTCTGGAACTTAGCATACACAGGTAGTTATTACTTATTTCATGTTTATATTTATAGAATGCCTTCTTGGAGTGTGTTGACAAGTCAAAAAAGATGTCTTTGTAGCTGCATTTTGCTGAATAGATGAGCAAAAAGATTACATATTGTAGCTCAATCACCAATTCATCTTCTGTTTATCTGGGTCACAGGGGAACCAGTCTAAAGCATAGATGCCCAGACCTTCTGCTTGGTCACTACATCAAGCTCTTTTGAGGAAACAGTAAAACATTTTCCAATCCAATCGAGAAACATAATCTCTCCTGCATGGGTCATGTCTTGGGTCTGCTCTGGGTCTCCAACCAGTTGGACATGCCCGGCATGGCCTACTATTCAGATGCCTGAACACAATTCCTTGTGTTATTTTGGTGAAACTACAGGAAATGCAAAACAATAGAGCACAACCAATCAACTGGTTGATGTTTTACATTTCAAACATGTCATCAACAGGGAATTTGCAGAGTGCCCTCTGGTGGACATGAGATGGCTGAAGGGTGTTTCTCCCATATTTTCTTTACTTTTTAAATTCTTATTAATTTTGATAGCAATATATCAAATCTACTATTTAGGGATGTGTGCAACTAGTTGACTAGCCAACTAATAACCTGTTCTCGCTAGTCGGTACCAGACTTAGTAGTGATTCAATCCATTTGTTAAAATGTTGATTGATGCCCAATGCCGGTAAATTATTGCGTCCTAAATGTTATGCAGCCATCTGCCACCAGATGGCTCATCGTTTTTGAGAAACGCCATAAATCTGTTAATCTCTGCCCAATCACTTTGTTAACATTATCAGAACAAGATAGAAATTAGATTTGTCCGAGAGGTTAATGGGCGCTGCCTTAGTAATAGGGTGAGGAGTTCAGTCATTGTGGAAGGCCACAGAGTAGAACTACTACTACACCAAAGGAGACAGCTAAGGCTGTCGCTTTACCAGCATTCATGTTTAAGATGTGACTTCAGAGTATGAGTGAGTGAGCTTTTGCCTTACACCAGACTTTACACTAAACTTTGTCACCACAGGACTGAAGGATAAATTCTACCAACCTAAAAAGTTTCAACAGTTGTTGCGACAATTGAGTCTGAAATGAAGTAGTGAGGTGACTGCAGAATTGCTTTCTGCTAAGTAATTAAAAAACAAAAGGTCAAAAGGCACACAACCCAAGGGAACTATATAAACAAAAACTCAAAAATGAAAACACAGTCAAAAAAGCCCTTGTGCAACATTTACACAAGCCAAAGAAAATTCTGATTTACTCAATGGAAATGTGACTTTGTGCCACGGCTTCATAAAACTGTTTTGGCATCTGCCGAGAGGAGATGTTTATCTGGAAGCCGCTGTGTTGATGTGAACAGAGTAAATAAAAGATAGACTTGATTTACATGGAACTGAGTTCCATAGGTGGAGGAACAGTGTGTTCAGTCTCTTCAGTCTCAGTGCCAGGGTTGCCCCTTGTTGGTGCAAGCTTGGAATGACCACCAAAGACAATTTACATTTCGTATTTTGCTATTAGTATCAGAAGCAGAAAACAGCAGGAAAAACTCTCGCATACAGATTTCCATAGTTGAAACAATGAGTTTCTGCAAGGCTTTACCAAGACAATATTTAATTATTTAATAATATACATCTTAAAATTAGTATATAAACATGATATCATTTTGAGCTTATTTAAGCTAATAAGCTGACATTTCGAGAAAATAACTCAAAATGTAAAGTTAGCTACAACAATCAGGAAGCTCTGTGATGCTACATCATTTCTTTGTTGCCCAGAAGTAAAAGGTGGCAGGCGTCAGCTACCAGTGATACAGCTGTCGGTCAAGAATGAGCAAAGTGCTGAGTTCTTTCAGCGTGGTTTTACAAATGACAAAATCGTCTGGCGTTTTCAGCAGAATAGCAATTTGTTCATGTTTATTATACATTAGTAGTGAACTAATGCTATTACTATCTGATTTTCAGTGTGCTTGTGTCTGCACCATCTGCTTGACTGCTTATCCCGACAGCCGATGTTGAGGTAAGTGATTCCAGATAACAGAAAGATAGCCTGGGTATGGTGAACTCGTTTTGTAGTACAGATAGTACATAATGTAGTACATAACAATATTCAGGTTCATGCAGTTTCAGCCAGAACCTGGCAGGATAACAACCACACAAAGACAGCTTCCCTCTCTCTGCTGCTGCTCCAGGCTGTTGAAGCAAAGGCAAACATCAGAGTGGAGTGACATGAAAGTCTTGGGTTGTCCACAGCTGAGGCTGTGTTGGCCTTAAAAAGGCAACACCACTACTCTACAGAGGAGGGCCAGCATGAAGCTACTAGAAGGATTAACATTTGGATGCAGGATATTATGAGACTTAATGGATTCTTGTATGTTGCTGCAGCAGAAACTGATCTAAACAGAGTGGTTTCAAACTGTTGAAATTACACAATTACAAGACAACATGTTTTAACCAACAAAAAGCATCGAATTACCTTTGCTTTTCAGTTTTTGGTTTGCTTATTTGTTTTATTCCCCAGATGAAAAAACTCACTCATCCTCACATTTATACATACAGCCAATTTATAATTACCAAATTAATCAAACCTGTATTTGGACTCCTTAGAAAATCAACAGAGACAGAATCACTAGCTGACCAGCAAAACATTTCACGACTAGGGATGGGTATCGTTTAGGTTTTATCCGATACCGGTGCCAAACCGGTACTTTTGAAACGGTGCCGGTGCTTAAACGGTGCTCAAACCGGTGCTTAAAGAATGGAGAACACAAAATTGGTCCAAAAACCTCTCATGTTCAGCTGTTTTTATTGTAAAAAGATAACAATGTTAGCCTTTTCTGCAGCTATAGGGCATATATGATATCACTCTTGGCTGGAAGCAGTGCTTAAACAATGGAAAAAACAAACTTTGTCCAAAAACCTCTCATGTTTAACTGTTTTCCACTTTTTCTTTGGTCATTTTAGCCTTTTTGGCCAGGGTGAAGGGAGTATCTGCCATCAAACAAGAAGACAGCTGCATGTAACTACGACAGTGTTTGCTAGTTCACCTTACATGCATTAATGTAATAACGTGGTTAGCCTACTCAACGTAAATTGCACATAGGGTTGCCAACTCCCTGAGAAATAAATAAGGGACACCTCGTGGCCAGGGCCGGGCAACCCAGTTGTCTTCACCCTTCCCAGTGTGGTGAATTTTTTAGCTCTTTTTTTGTGTGTGAAATTATTTTTTTAACCATTTGACTTGAATTTGATTTAAGTAGATGCGTATTCTTTGTGATATCAAGACATGGGAAACAAAAATCATTTAGGCATTTATTTTTAGCTCAAAATGACAACATTAACACAATAAAACAGGTCTCTTTCTTAAACAGAAGCCTGTCATGCTTAACTTTTGAGAATAAAAGTAAATCTTTCTTTAAAAGAACTCTGTCCTGCTTAACTTAAAATTATATGAATTAATAGAAAACAATAGAAAGAAAAATATTCTTGTAACAGTGCACATTTAGTGCAATTGGCTTCAGTAGAGGCATTATTTCAGCTTTTGCTCCCGTTTGTAAACCCACTTGTTCCCATGATTACGCATCATAACTCATCATCATTATTCATCTATGTATTACTTTTATGTATTACTCATCTATTTGTTGTAATCTATCCTTGCAGTTGTTTATTACACAAAATAAATTATATTATCACACTTCTGGCCACATAGCGCTGATATTCACTGCACATGCCCATTTTAACCTTAACCAGAGGGTTTAAAAACAAACAAACCAGTGTTTACATACATATCTGCTTCTGCCGTGGCCTGGTGGACAAAAACTGGTTAAGGGTTCCCTGAGCTTTCACGCCCCTCAGCTTCTTCATGTGCCCACCATTAGAAGCATGCCTATGGAAAAGGTGCGCCAGCACACAGTGCAGTGCGCTTTATAGGTGTTATCGTGAACTTTTCCAGCCAGGTGTTTTCCTTTTCCCATTCTTCCCTGTACTTTTGCAGCCTTTTTTCTTTCTCTGAGAGGAACAAACATTGCTGGTCTAATGCCTGGCTCACACTGTGCGATTTGTGGCCCATTTTGAGTTGTGCGACCAATTTGGTGATCGGCCCGATTTTGGCCTTCATCGTGCATCATGTAGTATACGTGGGGTAACGAGAAGCGATTAACACCTCACGACCAGCTCCCGATCATCAATTGCTCGTGAGGGTGTCACCGCAGCCGCTCACACTGCTCACGCGCAAACACGTAAACGTCGGTGAAAAAGACAGAGCAGCACGGCTGTGCAGCGTGTGATCTGGACACAAGAGATGGAGGCACAACTTGTAGAACTTTGGAAAGCTCATCCGAGCCTTTTCGAAGTGGCATCACCAAATTATCACGACCACAACAACCGTGAAAATAGTTGGATTTACATTGCTGCTCAATCACAGCTGCATGATCAGTGTTTTTCATTAGCAATTTAGCAAAGTTGATGGTGGCGTGTGTCTGTGTGAGTGGAAGACAGAGAGGGAGAGCGAGCGACAGATTTTCTGTTATAACCTTCATTTTATGGAGGCACGGTGTGAGCACTCGGGTCGCATCAGAGCATCGGGCGGTATAGTGTGAGACCCTGCATCGTGACCTACGAACTTATAACCCATGCGAGCCAATCGTGCAGTTTGAAAATCGCACAGTCTTTGCCCAGCTTCAGGTGTACTGTCGTCTGAGACTTGCACCGCAGTGTCGGCGTTTGTTTCCCCGTTGGCCATGCTTTTTGTTGTGGTCATCTGTTGTCTTCCGGTATTTTCTCCGCAAGCGACCTTTCCTCAACCAATGAGATGAGCGGTAATCTGAATTGTCATACTCGAATTGTCATAAGTGCGCTGTCAGCTCATTGGTCACAAAGCAGGAGCGGGGCTGGGAATTATGTTTTCAATCAAGCGTTAATTACATTAAAACTTATAGACTACTTTTGATTCTCACTGTATTACGGGACAAAGTGCGTCCCTTTTCAGCTCAATACGGGACGTGTACTTTTGTTTCTAAATACGGGACGATTCCGTTTTTTAAGGGACGGTTGGCAACCCTAATTGCACACGAACAACATGAAGCTACTCACGCAGAGAAGAACGGCTGCTGCTGCCATCATCATCCGTCACCACCACACCCGCAGTAGATGCGCTCGGTGTGAGGTCTCGCAGCAAGCTATCAAATACGGCGCATTTTTCTGCTTTAAAAAAAACCCCGCTATGCATCGCCAGGTGTTTCATCGGATTTGAGGTGTTACCTCCTTTGACAGTATCACAGTATCACCTTAAAGCACTTGTTGCAGGCTGGTGAGTTTGCATATTTTGCTGTGAAGTACAGCCAGACTTTTGACCGCTTCGTCTTGGGCATTTTTAATCTGTAGCTCTGCTCTAAAAGTACGTACGTACCTGGGCCCGCCTACTATCCTCGGAAACGTAAAATGATTGGCTAGAATTCAAAGTGTATGACATCTCAGAAAAAAAAAGCACCGAAATGAAGCACCGAAATGTGCGCTGCTTTTCGGTCTGGTTACTACCGTTTATGTCAGAACCGGTGCCATCATGGCACCGGATACCGGTACCCATCCCTATTCACGACCCTGAACTTCTTCATGTCAGGTGACACAGCTAACCACTACACTTCCCACAAAACAGTTAATAACCATTTCAAATATAATAGTCAAATTTCATGATGAGTTCATTAGAAGTCCCACTAGAAATTATGTCCATGAAGAATGGATCGGTGCAACTTCAGCAGTGACCCGGATGTTATACGAAGAACGGAACACAGAACGCGTTTAGTTTACAACTAAAGTTATGATCGCTGATTGTTGTGGCTGTGTTGCGTTCACCATTTGGGCATAACATGAGACATGACTCCTGGATTAAAGGACACATCTTATTTTATTGGGCATGTTCCAGATTATCTGTGCATGCAAAATTTATTATCAGCTTATAAAATACGACGCACCTTTAAAGATTAGACTTACCAGCAACTATATTTTAAATGTACAGTTATACCAGTCCTTTTATGTCTCCATTTTTTTCCACTAATGTACCCTGTAAGTGGCACTTTCAGTGAAAGAATCCATCTGTTACCAAATGAATAATCAAGGCCTTATTCATTAACTTGTGCAGGGAACAGTGAGCAGAATGAGTTTAAGTGCCATGCAGAACATTTGTTTCTGCATTATGACTCAGCCTTTACTGGCAGGAATGACTTCTCTAAATAATGTTCTTTCATCTGTTCCCTCGAATTCCTCTAATTCATGCTCCTGTAATAAAACTTGCACAAACACTTTTATCACTCAGCTCGTGCAGCCATACATGTCCACATTACTGAGCACAGTGAGGCTTTAGTCCTGAAATGCTTAGGAGGAAAAAAATGTTCCCTGCTCCCTCTCATAAGCCATGCTTGGTCCAAGATAATATTCAAATGGTCTAGATAATGTTCAGCCACAGTTCAGATACATTGACAGGTCCAGAGCAGGGTCGATAACAGCTAAAACAAACCTATTAACATAATGGGAAAATACACTGATGGAAACTGTTAGCAACTTCTGTGTAGCCAATTACTTTCATGTATTGACTTGTTTATGAGGTTAAAAAGCATTTTCATTAGCATGTGGTGTTTATAACAATACATAAGCTGCATGCAGAACGCTATTTGGATGCGAAAGCTCCCATTTTAAACAGTCAACACCGCCTGCGATCATCAAAGTAAAGTCATATTTATACGAACGACATTTTTCCAACGTTACAGCTAACGTTAGGCTGCCCGCCGCTCGGAACAAGTAACTGTCGTGAAAAGCAGGCTGGCTCAGTTTTAGACAACTTACCGATATGTGTCGTCAACGGGTGGTGATGATTTTACAGGGTGTAACGCGCGAACATCTTGGAAATAGAGCCGAAATTAAAGTTTGACGCTGCTGATCTATCTGGCCTCCTCTGCGCCATGACAGCCTGCACCGTAATGAATGATGCCTTCAAGTGCTGTCGTAAAAAAGGGCTTCGAACGCAACACCAGGGAAATCTTCAATTACACGAGACGTTATAATAAAAAAAATAAAATAAATGTTTACTGTTTTACTGAATTGTACATATATGGATTCTTAACAAATAAACATTACTTTCTGGGGCATGTACAAATAAAATTCACATCACAAAATCTGAAGAATAGAATAGAATAGAATAGAATAGAATAGAATAGAATAGAATAGAATAACCCTTTATTGTCATAGTCAAAACGAAATTAGGGTTGCTCCACACCAACTGTGCAGGAATAAAATATAAATAGTAAGACAGCAGGAATAAATAACAAACAGGAGAAATGTATATAATCAAGAAGAATATATACAAAACAAGAGAAAGGCAATGATAATAGAAGAGGCACACAATGGTGAAAAAAGTGCTGGAAGTAGTGCAAAGGACTTGATTTAGTGTCCATATGTGAGTGGCCTGAGTGATAAGGAATATTCATACCATGGCTGAGATTGGTGAGATGAGTGGGCAGGGGTGGGGTGTGGGGGGATAGTATTTGTTAACAGTCCGAATGGCACAAAGGAAGAAGCTGTTTGTGAGTCTGGAGGTGTGGGACCTGATTGACCTGACGCACCAACCAGAGGGCAGCAAGTCAAACAGATGGTAGGTGGGGTTCAAGGGGTCATCTGTGATGGCCCCGGTTTTCTTGAGACAGAAGGATGTATATATTGCGCCCAGGGACGGCAGAGGGCAGCCAATAATTTTTTGGGCCGTGTTAATTATCCTCTGCGAACCCTTCCTTTCTCAGTAGTGTCCCCTGTGTACCAAACACCCAGGCAGCAGGCGAGCACGCTCTCCACTGAGGAGCGGTAAAAGGCCAGCAGCAGCTTCCAGTTCAGCTTATTCTTTGTCAGGACACAGAGGAAGTGCAGCCGCTGTTGGGCCTTCTTTACCAGGGCGATTCATAACACAGATGGTATGATTCAAAAGCATGATTAGTTGTGGCAGTGGTTTAGTGGGGCATGTCCCACTGGTTTGGGTGCTGAGCCACTGCGGGTGGGTGTTGGAGCATTAATTTGTAATGATTAATTATTAACAAATTGTTTGATGTGAAGTTTTCTTAAGCAGGCCGTGCCCCCTGCGGCTCTGAATTGTCAGCGATGATCATAAACACATGATCAGATAATGATAAACAGAGAAGAAACCAGTTCAGAGACTTCATGTGGATGGGAGAGAGAAGAAAAGTTCTGGGGCTGGACCAAATAGGATTCTATAATGAGAATGATGAGAAAACTAGTGCTTGCAAGTTCAGAGTGTTTTCTTTTATGGTTTGATTTTGGGCAGAAATAGAAGAGAGGGGACGAAGCTGTAAGGATACTAATAACACAGGTAATATGTTTTTCACACTTTCTCACTGTGCCCCCTGGTCAGACTTGTGCAAATGTTAAAAGTTGTTTTTTTTCTGTTTTGTATGAGTCCTACTTGTTTTTCTCCTTCTCAGAGTCCTTGTCCACATCTACTGCAATGCTATAAATAAATAAATAGATAAACAAATATCCAACCTTCTACAATTCTGCAGAGGTGCTTCATTTCAGGTGGAGTTCTAGCTGAAAAACTTTAGAACAGATTCACTAAAATCAGTATTTAGAGAATCAGTACTATGAGGTTGTCCTTCACTCTAGTTAAATTTTATTTGCAACTAATCAAAATTGTAAAGTTTTTCTAATCTCACTCTGGCCTAGTTCTATAAATAGATCTTACATATATAAAAACCTTTTTACATGATGCTGGTGCTGAATTTAAGGATGTTTTCTCAACTAGAAATAAAAAAAAAAAAGCCAAGGCATGAGGGATTTAGCGTTCCTGACTTTACACATGGATTATGTGCAGAAACTGGGGTTTCAGTGATGCCTTTGACAGTGAGAAGGACATTACATAAGGTGTGCCTCAACAGACAGGAAACCCACTGGTCACAAAATGGCACAAAACTGCAAACATAAGCCTTGAGCATAACATACAAAATGAAGAATGTTTGAAAAATTACTGAAATGATAACTTCCAGTCTTGAGAAGCTTTGCAGGGCAGGATTTCTCCAAATGAGAGTGACCTGAAACATATACAGAGATGATAGCTGGATCATCTCTAAGTATAGCACACAGTCAAGCCTATGAAGGGATAGATCAGTATAAATGACTGCCCAGGCAAACAGAAGGGCAATGAAGTTAAGAAAAGCATTTGAAATACAATAGCTGGAGTGCAAAAGCAATCTTACAAAGAGTGACTGTGGACCACTGGAATATATACCAAAAAGTTAATAAAGTGAATGATAATATTTCTAGGATAAAGGAACTTTGACATTATGAATAAACGCCTGCAAAGTCACGGTGATTTTAAAGAAGAGAAAAAATGGAATCTATGATTTAGTTAAGCATGTCCACAGATTTGAATCTGAAACAAGATTGTCATGGGTCACATCTCTCATCAGTAATAATGGAGTACTTTACATGCAAATAAGGATGAATTTAGGACATACTTACTTATTGCTACTGCTTCTGAATTCTTAGTCTAGGTATCCAAACATTTAGTTGTTTTATATCAAAACAGTATCATTTTTGTTGTAACAACTTTAAATAAAAATTCCCATAACCTTTGGAACAATGCTGCGTTTGCTGTCTCAGTGGCTCGTTTTTCAAACTGTGAACTTGAAATGTTGAAATCCCACCAGTCTTCCATATGCCCTGCAGACGCTCTCCCTCATCTTATAATTAAAACCAAAACCAAGCATCATCAACAGTTTCCCTCTCCCATCGTCTCCACTTGGAAAATAAACATTTGCCTTTGGGAGTATTGTGCAAATAAAAAATTATTATGTAAAACTATAAGCAGTTTTTCTAAATACAAACAACTCATAATAAATACTTCAGTCAATCTGCTACAGTTCTGCCTCAGCATAACCAGATAAAACTCTCAAGGAAAATGGACGTGAAATTGTCCTTTTTAAATTCATATGATTCCCGTGTGAAGCAATAAATTAATCTGATCCTCTAAGTCACTTGGCACCAATTTCAAGCAGCAGAACCCTCACAGAGAAAATCCGCCAAGGCTTTCACAACGTTTAACTCAATAAACGGCTTAAAATTCAGTCCATGGAGGACACAGGTACATTTATCTACCTTTGTGGTTTGCTGCTGAGAGGGGGATCATGAGGAGCAGAGAAAGAGATGATGGCCTGGAATGTAAAACAAAGAGCAAAATAACCTTTAGCAATTAGGAGTGACCCACTGTTGAACTTCCTCTGGCCTCACTGTGTCCCTCAGGCACCGTAGAGGTGGGAACAGCTGACACACATCTTCCATGGGGGTGACATTGCACAGACGCTGCCGAATTATATGCTTACAGACAGTCTCGTAATAATTTATACTGACATTTTACACCGCTCGGCTCGGATTTGGTAATTAAAATTTGACTGCGACACTCGTCCTCGCAGGGTACAAGTGAATACTGTAAGATTTTGGCCCAAAAAAATATTTCTCAGACATAGTTTCAAAAAGGAATCTGACATTTTTGGAAATGTCAGATATGGAGAGGAAAAAATTCCACCTGGTCAGCATCTCTTGAGTTTACTTAATTAAATACCATTTATGCTCATTATCTTCTTTTTTTTGAGTCGTTAGCTGCTAAATGTTTTGGTACATTTACCAATAAGTCATTCAACACTGATTCACCAGCAGAATGGGACGTTTTTCTTTTTCTTTTTGAAAACAGATGATAATTTCTCATTTTTTTGTCTTGATTTATTCCAGATAAATATTGAAAAGAAAATTTCAGAAAACTCAACCCACTGTCATGATCATGATCTCATGAGAGCGAACCAAAAGGCTTGTTAGAAGGAAAAAAAACATCACTTTACACCACTTCACTCACTAGATGGAGACATTTTACAGGTTTTATGATAAAGCTGCTCTTAGAGCTGTTGACCAGTTGATGTGAGGACAAAAGGCTCATTCTCAGTTTGTGACCTAATGTCCAAACTTTGGCTTGGTAAAATAACACATTTGAAGGGCTTACTGTAGTACAGCCTGTGGACTCTTATGGACTCTTATAGCAACAGCTTAAGGCTTGCATGCACAGATGCCTGACACAGAGCTTCTACACTGTGCTTAAGGATTAGCAAGCTGTTAGTAAAGCCCTTCCTAAGTTGTAAGCTGATAGTTTCTGAATATGTAGACAAATGGCCAGACAAGAGTTTAGGTGTGTAAGCTGCAACACAACTATGCATGTGTTACTAGTTGTAGCAGTCTGTGTGATTATTAGAGACAGAAATTACATTGAAAAAATCCTCAATTTAAATTATGCCCCATCCAGGAAAAAATGTTTTTATCAGTTAAGAAATGTAGATATGTATTAAATGTAATATCTACACATCAATTATAGTGTCTGATGTATTTCCTGGCCAGTGCTGAAATGCACTTTATTTATTTAAATAAATTCAAAGTGAGCATTATTCATGAATTCATGAATTAGCAAAGAAAATCGAAGGAGACTGGTGGATTTTGCCATCTGCAAATATGTATGACGTCGATTTTAAAGAGCGTAATTCATCACACATCAATCAGCAAGTAAATTAGCTAAATTTAATATTTGTCTTTCTGTAAAAAGCAGGAAAACATCCAGCTTATTATATTTTCTTGCGGCGTAGCTGTTAATTGAATTTATAGCACTTACACCTGAAACATCGATGCTTTATTGACATTTGCTGTTGTGATTCTGTGTTGCATATCGAAGGCCACAGCAGCGTTATTGTGTAAATTATTGATATGACAGAGGGCGGCTTTAAATGTCAATACACCTCCCCGGAGAAGGAAAGTGAACGACCCCTGATGCTGAAGTTTGATCAATAGGTGGAGATGGGTGCCTTGCGAGAAGTGAAATGGCATAACACAGCGAGACTCAAAATCATCAAAAATTAAACAAAGGAAGTTACAGATGAAGGGAGAATACGAATGTTGCATTTTTTCCCCCCCCTAAAAATAAAGCTACAGCTGCACAATATTCCCAAGCAGATACACCGTGTAGCACATAATGACTACCTTCTTGTTGTGTCACAATATCAAAGGTCAAGATGTGCTCTGGTTAATCAAATTCCGAATTTATTGCTGCACAGCGGTGTTTCTCTGAGAGGTGACAGCTTTAAAGGGCTTGATAATAACACACCGTGGGGTTGTTGAATAAGCATGTGTATTATTTGCGGATGAGGGTGTCAGGGAAAAGCAACACATTAGGTAGCAGCATAAAATATTGAACAAACTCATCTTTATTGTGCACGTCGGGAGGATGGTGCTGTGGCTTGCTCAGCAAAGCCTCCCCTGGATACGATAAGGTTTGAATTCTCTGTATATGCATTCTTTGCAGATCCACTTTTATTCATGTATTCAAATTTGCATGATTTTTTAAAAAGTATTTTTACTTGCTGGGTGATTTATGACTTTCTACAGTGTGTGCAAAATATACCAGATTTATTTCAGGTAAGATGCAGAATGTCTGCATCCAGTGGCTTAAGAAGCTGTTATAACCATTTACTTGTGTAGAATAATTAGGATAATATAGTCTGAATAAGAAATGTGTCCCCACTTCTTTCCTTTGATCTTCTTGAGACAAAATCAAAACATAAAATCTTTATGTGACATACACAATTATGATTTCTCCCAGACAACAGAGTGTGTGTCTATTTGCAGCTGCCACAATATTTATGCAAAATGAAGCTCTATTTGTTGCAACCACACAGTTACACGTTTCATGCTGTTTACGCTGTCAGACGTGCCATAAAGAGCATCAGGAGTCATGGTGTGTGTGTGTGCATGGATGTGTGTGTGTGTGTGGGCACAAACTGAAAATCCCCTGTCAAACACTGAGTCATTTCTCTTATTTGCATGTAATGCACACTTAATGCCAGATTATATGTTCATCTTCACCTTCATGTTTTGATCCTTTTATTAAGTCTGCGTTTACGTGCCACGGAACCGCCGAAACAAAAACTGGGAAATTATAACATCGCATTCATTCTCGTTTCTCTGTAAATCTTAAACACTGCACCATGTTTGTGATTACTGAGCATTTCTACCCACTGGATTGCAGAAGAAAGAAAAAATTGCAAAGCATAGCCACAAAAGCTGTCAGCTGTCAGTAAAGCGACTGAAGTGTGAAGGATTGAAATGTGTTTTATTCTGTGTCTGCTCACCATAAATTGCCCTGCGAGGCTAAGGGACTCACGAACACGCACATTTACTGCATTCAGTCAACGGCCTCAGTGTTGCTGTGCTTGCAGTTGCACATTTTTACTTGCATAAACAGTAGTTATTTCATTCATTCACTGGTTCACTGGGGGCAAAACACTTTAGTGTTGGTTTACTGTGATTAATAATTTCTGAAGGCATGGTTATCTGCTTGCCCACTGCTCACAGCCTACATGATAATCTGCAGTCTAATCCAATATGCTGCCGATGAGTTGAGCTACTACATGTGGATATTACCTCTGCTGACACATCTGCTTTGGCTGAGTTTACAGTAAGAGAAATATAGTCGGAATTTTGCAAAATCTTCTTTATTTCCCCTGCATTTGCAGTAAAGTTGGCCGCCATCCCAACCCAGTCATTTAAATTGAATATGACTGTGAAAGTTTATGCTGCCATTACAGGGGCCATCAAAGTGCCTAAATGGAAGATTAGAACCCATTTATCCTTCTGACAAAAATATTGTTTTGAGACTCTTAGACAGCGTTTTCCTAAGACATCAGTGAAATATTTCAGCGCTTTCATTTATCATTGCATTGCTCTTCTCTTTCACGCGGCAAATAAGCAACTGCTTCTGCTTCCAATGCCGAGAACTCCTCACATATCCATCTGCTAGCTTAGTTTGCACCCAAAAACGACACAATTAATCATGCTGTCACACTGTCTATGCATGCGAGCTAGATGGCTCAGGGTTACCAGGCACAGAGGGACGCAGTCAAACAACGTAGCGGAGGATGTTAACTACTGTGCAAAAACTGATTTCCATTATCACTGTGACCATGCAAGACTTTAAGTGTGAAAGTGTTGGATTATGCATTAGTCATCTTGCTTTGCATAATTATTTTGTACTCTGAGTGTCCACTTTAAGCAGTCAATCGGCTTTTCTCAAACATGTCATTTCTCTTTCAGAGGACTAGCCAAAATGAATAAATTTTTAAAAAATGAGATAAAATAAAATAGACTTAATAAAAAAAGGTTTCTCGTCCCCATTTACTTCTTCTAAATTCTCATTACACATGGTTTATTTAGGCTCAATGACTCATATGACTCATCTAGTTAAAATGAACAAACTGCCCTATTCTAACATTGTGGTGAACAGAAATTCAGTAAGTCAGTGTTATAACAGGAGTCACAGAGGTGGTGACGCTCTAGCACTGGAAAAAACCAATAATTGGACAATTCTATATTTGGCTCCGTGTTTGTGTATTTCAATCCTCATCCTTATTAAATTCATCCTGAGTGCATAACCGATCCCTCAACAGAACGCTCTGAAGTCATCTTCGGATGTAAGATGCCAGCTAAATGAACAGCTACTAATAAAAAAAAGTGAATTTCTCCAGTTTCCCTCAATTCTCAGCAAGCCTCCCCCCTCGCTTCATGCTCAGAGGAAGTGACACCAACACAGCAGTGTCCCTGCCGACAAAAGTGTTCATTTTGGTACTTTCTGTGGAAAATAATAAGACATTAAACCCTGGGAGGGCTGGAGAGCCTTATGTTACTTGCAGCCTGTCTTCAAAGAGCAGCTTCGCCTCCTTCTCGCCAAATGCGCTTACATTTGGGGACTCCTACCTCCTGCCACATTTCCAAGGCAGCTGTGTTATTATGGATAGAGATTACTGAGGGTTGGTGGGCAGAGGCAGACCTCAACTGATTATTAGGAGAAACAAAGCGTAATGCGTGGTAAGCGTGGCCGGTTTGAGTGCAATTATCCTGCACTCTTGAAAACTCCGCCTCAAAAGATTCGAGGGACTGCAGGGTTACTGCTCCCGAATCAAAGCCACAACACGCTTCCATTGAATTAGTATAGACAACAGTACATTTTATGTTTAAGAGCTTTGACTGTGCTGAAGAGGTCTGTGGTAAGGCAATAGAGAGAGAAAGTAAAAAACTGGAGCTACCAGACTTTCTTATCTCATTAACAGTTGTGTTTTGCTAATACCAAAGAATTATAGCCCTGTAACAGCATGCCGACTGGACAACCCCACACATTTAAAAAAGAGAGGTTAAAAAACAGAATAATCTGAAATATTTCAGTTTTATAGCTTTAGTTACATTTTCCCCACACTGCTCATTTGGTGGCTACAAATGCATTAGAGATACATCTAAGCTGTTGTATAAGAGCTTGTTTATCACAAGCAGGATTAAATTTTTATGAATTCTGTTTTTTGGGGTTTTTTTTTTACTAGAAAGTTGATATACTTCCCTAATGTCTGCTGGGGGGAACCCACAGCTGGAGGCAACATGGCAAACGGGAAAACAACAGAAGGAAGAACGTTTTCCTCTCATGTGTCACGCAAGTCAGCCACAATGTCAGTGACATAGTAGCTCATCTGGCTCACGATCCATCATAATTTACATGTTATTGTAATGTGTGAAGTACTAAAAGAAAATGGTGAGTTTTTTTGTTTTTCTTTTCATTTTTTTGGCCTTACTGCACCAACTAATGAAAAGTAAAATCCACCTAAACGCCAAAGAGGATGCAAACCACCACACCCAAAGCAAATGAGTCTACTTCACTGTTGTATGAAAGTGTAGATGCCAGGAATGTTTGACTCCACTGTCTGTAGGAACCATGACCTTCAAAAGCATGGAAATGTGTGAATGCATCAACTTGTCATAGTGCTGATCACACTGTATTACTAACATTAGCAACTCATTGGTTGACTCCCACAGTAGGAACCTTTCTACTGTGGGAGTCAACCACTAGGATCATGATCATCATTACCATTGTTGGATAGAGTAACAGAATAACAGAGGTATGCATCTGAAGCTATCACTTTAGTGTTTGATGAAATTCTTTCTTCTTCAATCATTTTGTGCAAAACGGACAAATCCACTCCACGAGGAGTGAGAATTTGGTGAAAATGTAAATATAGGAAGAACCGATTGTTGTGAACTGTGGACAGACGCGTCACCACGGCATGAGCTCATTGGTCAAGTAACGGCTGATGTGTTTGACATCGGGTATCCCGTTGTCTTTAATACATCAGTGTTTCACCTATCAGATGTTGTTCCTCTGGAAGAAACAACAACCAACAACTTATTAAAGAGGCACACAGGTGCAAATATGATATATTTTCAGTAGTTCCATCCATCCATCTTCATCCGCTTTATCCGAGGCCGGGTCATGGGGGCAGCAGCCTAAGCAGAGAGGCCCAGACCTCCCTCTCCCCAGCCACCTCCTCCAGCTTATCCAGGGGAACACCAAGGCGTTCGCAGGCCAGCCGAGAGATATAATCTCTCCAGCGTGTCCTGGGTCTGCCCCGGGGCCTCCTCCTGGTGGGACATGCCCGGAACACCTCACCTAGGAGGCGCTCAGGAGGCATCCTTGTCAGATGCCCGAACCACCTCAGCTGGCTCCTTTCGATGTGGAGCAGCAGCGGTTCTACTCTGAGCCCCTCCCGGATGGCCGAACTTCTCACCCTATCTCTAAGGGAGAGGCCAGCCACCCTTCGGAGGAAGCTCATTTCTGCCGCTTGTATCCGCGATTTCGTTCTTTCGGTCACTACCCACAGCTCGTGGCCATAGGTGAGGGTAGGGACGTAGATCGACCGGTAAATTGAGAGCTTCGCTTTTACACTCAGCTCCCTCTTCACGACGGACCGGTGCAGCGTCCGCATTACTGCAGCTGCAGCCCCAATCCGTCTGTCGATCTCCGGCTCCCTTCTCCCATCACTCGCGAACAAGACCCCGAGATACTTGAACTCCTCCACTTGGGGCAGGAACTCTATTTTCAGTAGTTAATTTTTTCTTAAAAATAAAGATAAAGGTTTTCTAAAATAAATATTTATTCTATATTCTAATATATAAAATAATATATCAAAACAAGATGAAAGTTTATGAACTTAGTCACACAATACCAGCACCAGCTGAACTTTAGTTGGGGTGAATACTTTTAGCCATCTAAAATGAAAATACATTAAATTCACAGGGTTTATTTTGAACTGTTGGTTGAGAAAATACCATTCTGTACCATTAGTTCATAAATGTTTCCAAGCCTTGCCTTGTTGGAATCACTGCATGTTCCACTTCATTTGTTTTATTTTTGAATCTTACCAAAAGGGAAAATTCAGATGTTTTTCTGCATGATGGAGTGGTATCAAAATGAAAATATTTTTTTCTGTTAGACCAACAACGAAGATATCCAAGGTAGTTAGGAGAATCACTGAACCTGTTTGCTCTTTGCGTGATTATTTTCCACCTTTCACACACTGAAATTGAAATAGAAAGTGTTCTCAATTGCTGAGACAACAGTGAAGGCTGTGTTTATCTGCACAGAAACAAATCTCACGCTGCTGCTCCTCAGCCAAACATCCTATCATTCTGCCCAAACGATTTCATGCATGGGGAAGCTGAGATTAGGAAGAAAATATCAGGTTAGAAAGGACAGTAAGAACTCAGGCTGAAGCACCATCTAAACACAAACAAGCTCATCTGTTCTTCCCACCTTATACTAAAATGTTTTTATAATTATGTAGCCTACTTAAAGCTGTTAGACCTCTATTTTGCTATTATGCACTTTAATAGATACTTAGAAGTATCTGTAATTTAATTCAGTCCCTTAAATACAATTTCAGTCAAAATGGAGCACCTCGAGCAGCTCTGAGCTTTTGGTTTAGAGGGGTTACTTGTACTCACTGGCCATGTTTAGTATGAGCGTCATAAGGAAAGGCATAATGTTTCCATAATAAGTGCCATTTACTGTTCATTAATTTCAATTAAAGACATTTTTGCCTTTTGGTATTTTACAGTTCAGTTACTGGTCCTGACACATTCGTAATCATATCCTGAAGTTTTTCTTTTGCTCATATAACCTCTTGTTTTTAATTTCTTAGGCTTGTGTGAACCTCTGGGTTCAGTTGCTGTGGCAACTAGATCACATTTCCTCCAGTGGAATGAAAACAAGCTCATTTAGTTTGTCATCTCCGGGCTCTGCTTCCCTGCACCTGCTCAATACAAGGATATGAGTATCTTAAATCACTAACACCCGTATCACAGGCATAAATAATTAGTTGCCAGTAGTAGATCCAGGTGAGCTTGTAAAGTAGTAAAAGAAGAAAAGTCCATATCAGCAGTCACAGAAGTAGTAGCTAGGAAGATTCTGGAGATAATCAATACTGTCACTTTATACTTTATATGTTTTGGTCATTGTTTCTTCTTCCCTGCACAGAATGATGCACATGTTTTGCCTGCAGTTCCACTAAGACATCTAATCTCTACTATATGTATATATAAAATCATAGCACATCAATATTATAGATATCATCTACCGAACAACTTTAATATTTTATTTTGTGTTTATTTATTGTATAAGTTTGACTGTTTTGCTCACATGCTTTGCTATTTACTCACAAAGTTTCTTTTTACACTGTATTTTAATTCATTACACCTCTTCCCCATCACCATAAAAAGCAGCTCCCATGTTAAGTCCACTGCTAATGATAGATGCTTTGCTAACTATTTAACACTGAACGCCTGAGATGACTACATACAGCTGTGCAGTGGAATAAAAGTGAAGAAGTAGCTTTGTGCCAAGCTGTTCTCATTCCTGGGGCATCTATTAAAACTGCCGTTATGGCTAATTTACACAAAAAAGGGTCACACGGTAGAGCCTGACAGATGGGGTTATGGCATTAGCTGCCCGCAACTTTTACAGCACAGATGGTTACTGTTGAGAAAAGTGTCCCAAATGTAACCAAGAAGTTCTCAGAGTCTAAACCTAAGCACAGATTGTTAAAGTAAAAAACGGTGTAAAACACTTTCAATAGGTTTTCATGGGTTTTAAAACTTGAAGGGAACTCTTTATGATGGGTAATTGGACTATTAACTTTTTTTTTTTTGGATGCATCTGTGCAACTAGGGCACCACTCAAAACCTCTCCTCATGGTCAGGGCAGAGAAGAAGTCAGTTAAGGGATCACTTCACTGATTGGGTTCAATCCTCTGTGGCTGGTGCTGGTGCAAAGATTCATAGCGTCACATTTGTGACTGAAACAGCACAAATAATTGTGTTAAAAAAATACTACAGTTTTTTACTCAGTTAAAAGTAAAAAAGATACAAATGTAAAAAGTAACTCCTCGTACGACATTTTTGTTTTTTTGCCAAGCCATCTGAATCGCATTAATATTATAATAAAAAAATATATAAATAAATATGAATATGATCGTTATTTGAACTGAATTTCTAATTCTGATGAATTAGAATTTTAAAATTTTCATGGGTGACTTTGCCTCAACATCTAAACAGAAAAATTTGAATAGTCACAGGTTTAAGTGGGACTTTAAAAAGTGCAAGAACCCAGAGATCTGTGGTTGTGCTGCAGTGTCACAGTAATTTAGATATTGAGTGCTATTTTGTGTAGTTTGTTTTTAATTGTGCTGCTAAATTTTGTCGATTTTCACAAGTGAATTCAACATGATACAAGCAGATGTTGTATGATGGCTGATCTCGCACCCACACATTATAAAATCAGTACAAATGTAGAATTCAGTCAGCAAATCTAATCCTCATCATCAACTTACATTTAATTTGATGTCTGATACCCTTTTTGTATCCTAACTTTGACCATGGACACATTAGCTGCTCTGCACCAGTCCACTATAACCCTTTATGATAAACTAAGCATTTCAGCCTGTACTCAGCTGGTATTTTTATGCAACCTTTGAGTAACAAAAAGTTTATTTTGCAGGATGGTTAATAATATGAAAAACTTTAGGAACACATAATGCAGGCCATAGATCCATTACTTTACATGTAATCTGTCTTTCTTACATTTCCCTCACATTCTTTTCTCTCCCAGGGAAATCAAATCAACAACTTTAGCTAACAGACACTCACTGTGTGACAAACTACACAGAAACAGTGTTTGTGTTTTCTGATATTTGTTGAGCTGTTAGAAATGCTGCGTTTGAACTCAACTTCAACATTACTCTCTTTACTTGCTCCTCTTCTGTAGCACCAGCTAGATGCTAAAGTACTTGCGACCAGAACTCCTGGACATCCAGACATATCCGGACAAAGAGCTTCCAAATCATTCCGAGTCACTTTAAGCTCTGAATATCATGCTGCAAATAATCCATAAACTGTGTGTGATGAGTCCAGGTGATGGATACCTTAATATGATTTGCTTTATGTGTTATTGTTCTCTCCAAATCTAATGAAATCAAATCAAATCAAATTTTTATTATCTTTGAAGGTGCACAGATGCAGAAAATAATAACTCCCCTCAAATGTGTTAAACCTAAAGTAATGAGCTTGTTTTGAAAATGGAAGGAGTAGAAAGTAAAAGTAAAAAGTTGTCCGAAAAATAAATTCTCAAATAAAGTACATATACCTAAAAAATTCTACTTCAAATAAAATACTTGCGCTCTCTTACTTCACACCTCTACACAGTAATCCCTTCAGTGGCAGTCTTTTAGAAAATTGCCTTTCCATGGCAATAGCAATCTTCCAGCCAAACATCCACTAATTTAATCGTCTATCCTTCCACTTCATCTGATGCATTAATCATTGAATCATTCATCCAACGCATCTATTCAAGAAACAAAATAATTCAAACGATTCCACCAAGTCTGTCTGGCAGCCTCCGTATCTGATCCAGCTCACAGCCCTAATGGTAAACAGTTGACCAGACACTACTCTGCGAGCAGGAATGATTCATAATGAAGATTGTGTCATTCCTCCCATACTGAAAAGCTTCTGGCTCACTGTAGCTTGTAAACACCCTGCTGCTGCCAGCACAGTGCAGAGCAGCAATGGCAGCAGCATCTCCAAAACTGTCAGCTACAAGGGTCAACTTCAAGACCTCTAATTAATAGACAACATGTAGATGATAGCTTAAAGGACAATAAAATCGAGGTTTTGTAGCCAACATTATTTATCAATGAAGTTTGCATCATTCAAAATGCAGTTAAATTATTTGGCTACAACTAGGGATGGGAATCCTAGGAGTCCAATTCCTTGGAATTGTTAGTCTGCTTGCTTATAAGCTAAACTCTGAATTTCAACAGGTAACAAATGGATGAGCAGTCAGGCTGCAGCTTCAGTTTCTACCTGTTAGTGTTTCTACAGCGAGTCTCTTTGCGTTGGTTTTTATCTTTGCTTTGTGCTGTCGGCTTCGTGTTCTGTTTGTGTAATACTAAGAGAAAGATCATGTCTGTTGCCATTAGGATAGAAATTTGTGTTGGTGTGTGGGACTGTAGCCTATAGGTTTATATTGTTAAATGTTAATTACGAGACAATGTGTTTAAGGTCATTTCGCAGAGTAACACAAAAGTAATGTAACGAGTAGTATAACAAGTTACTTTCTCCTGAGAGTAATTCAGTAACATGCTACATTTTCAGGGAGCTGGGGTCTTTCGAGGTTTAGTTTTGTATTTGTGATTCTATCCTTCCATGTACGGTCTAGTTTGGAGTTTAGTTCCTTTATTGTCTCTAAGTTTATTTGTATATCTTGCTCTTGGTTTCTGGTGTGTTAGGGTTTTTTTGTCTTTGTCTCATCTTCCGTGAGAGTCAGTCGCGTCCACTGTGTTTGTTATTTTGTTTCCCCCGGTCATGTCTGTTTTTTCCACTCTCAGTCTCATGGTTATTTTACTGATGGTGTCTGCCTTCATGTCTCGCTTACCTGTTCCCTTGTTCCTCTGCTTGTGTTTCATCCTTGTCTATTCAGCCTGTCGTGTGTGTGTGTTTGCTTATTCCTGTCCTAGTGTCAGTTCATGTGTTCGGGCTGATCCTTGTCTTGTGTGCATTGTGTCTAGTTTGCTTCCCATGTCTTGTTATGCCTGATTTGTCCCTCCTGTGTTCCCACGTGTTTCCACTTTTCCTGATCATCTTCATGTAAATGTATCGTGTCTGTTCCCCTTTGTTTCTTGTTAGATCACCTGTTCATCTTCACCCATGTTCCAGGTTTCATGGTTCTCGCTCCATGCTGGAGTGTTTAGTTTCTTATTAGTGAACGGTCAATCTCCTTTTGCTTTTGTTTTGTATTTCCATGCAACCACAATAAACAGCTCAGCTTTTGTTTAAATCCAGGTTTGTCTCCGTAGTCTGCATTTAGGTCCTCACTCTCTGCCTTACAGACAGCATTACTTATTTAAACAGAACACATTAAGAAAAGCGTTTCTTGTAATATTTACTTTTTTGACAAAAAAAATCCAGACACTGATCAAAACAAAGAGGGAAAATCCCTCCAACACACACAAACATTTGACCACACAGCATGCAATTAATTTGGATGACTGTATGGATACAGCTGTTTGGTTAAACACAAAGCAGATTGCTTGTGAAAACAGGACTGTTGCCAGTACTCTTGCAGAATAAGCAATGATATATTATATATTATTCTCAGATGTTTTAAGATTTTTATCACTTTTTCCCTGTCCTTAAAATCAACTGCTTTTTGATAGGCTGATCTTGGCAAACAGAAAGGTTAAAGAGCAGGATGGTGGCACTTCTGTGCTTACAGCAGAGCTGCTTGACTGAGATGACCACGTTTGTGCTCAACAACTTGTTTGAAACGAAACATTTAGAGCAGTTTAAAGCTTTAGCTTTTGGCTCACAGGGATTATTCTTGCAATTGCTGACTTCATTATCTGACAGTTTGGCCCTTTTATGTCAACATCAATAGTTTTTACATGACAGAAAATAAGGGAAAGCATAATAGCTCCCATTTTAAAAAAGATAAAAAAGGAAATGCAGCATAAAACATTAGACTGCTTCTTACAGACCTAACGGTCCTTTAGGACATCAAGTCTTTTCTTCTCCGTCTGTCGGTCTAAAACCAAGAGAATAGATCAAAGTCACCATTGATCTTGTCCGCCTTCATTCGCCCTCAGATCTGAAGGAAAACACTCTGCTACAATAACCTGCAGTACACAGGAGAAACTAATATTTCTGTCTTACTGTACACAGCCTGGGTGTTTTTCTACAACACTTGTTTTGCTTTCAGTGTCAGGGGATGTTGGCTCGGTGGTCATTTTTCCTAGGCCATATAAACAGTTAAAGTGTGTTTAACCTGGAAGCTGAACTGAGATCAAGAGATCTCCTGAGAGAAATGTGAGAACAAATTACAGAAACACAAGATCAAAATGAAATCAAAACAACCACCACCACCCCTCACACACTAATTAAAACCATCAGAAATATTATTCCAAATCTAATTTGCTAAAGCTTTAAAGCCTCTCTCAGGAACGAGCGTCTAATCTATTTGAAGCCGCTATTTCAGTGATGAAATGCATAAACCTGCATACAGTCTTCCGTGGCTCACTATTGATAACAGGAACTTTTGAAGTTGATTTGCGATCTATCTGGTGTTGTGTTTATTATCTCTGAGCTGAACTTTGGATGATAAATATCTTGGCCCTGTGAACGGAGACACAGATAATCCGGTGTCACAGATGCCAGAGAGACCATCCGGCCATTTCATATAACTCACAGAAGTGCGTGTGAAAGCTGTTTGCAGTGATGAATCGAGAGCAGTCTGCTAGAAAGTGTCTACTTTTTTAAGTGACAGCAGCATGAGCAACCAGTCTGTGTTTAAAGGAAAAACAAGATGAATTAATCCAATTTGCACAAGAGATATATCTGTAAGTATTAAGTAATAAAGCTGTAAATTGCAAAAACATAATTTCAAGCAATTAGACTAAAATACCAGCATAAAACTGAATTGAAAGATTTAATTTCATTTTCAAAAACAGTGGCCGTCATTCACTAATATCCGATTTATGAAACATAGACTCTACTCTACAGCTCATTCAGAATTCTGCTGCTCGAGTCCTCACTAGGACCAAAAAAGTGGACCACATCAGTCCAGCTCTGAGGTCTTTACACTGGCTGCCTGTCCGTCAGAGGATAGACTTTAAAGTTCTGATGCTGGTCTATAAAGCTCTGAATGGTTTAGGACCAAAATACATCAGTGACCTCCTGACCCAGTATGAACCTTCCAGATCCCTCAGGTCATCTGGATCCGGTCTTTTATCAGTTCCCAGAGTCAGAACCAGACACGGAGAAGCTGCATTCAGCTTTTATGCTCCTTATATCTGGAACAAACTCCCAGAAAGCCTCAGATCAGCTGAAACACTCAGTTTATTTAAATCCAGGTTGAAGACTCACCTGTTCTCAGCTGCATTTGAATAAAGCACCAAATCCACACTTTTAAGCTTAAATTTCAAAACTTACATTTAACTACTGATTTTATCTACTGTTCTGATTTTATCTGTTTTGATTTTATATACTGTTTTGTTTGTTTGTTAATTAGTTTGTTTGTTTGCTTGTTTTAATCAATTTTAAATCATGCTTTTTATTTGTTTTTGTTTCTAATGTCTCTGTAAAGCACTTTGAATCACCTTGTTGTTGAATTGTGCTATACAAATAAACTTGCCTTGCCTTGCCTTGCGCTATTTTGTTCTTACCACGGTTCATATATTAGTATATTAAAATCATTCTAAACCAGCGGGCTTCTGCATAATGCCACACCCTCATTTCTCTGTACAAAGATGCATGCTTACTTTCAGGTGAAGTGGAGAAATTAGCAAGGATGCTCTAAGAGAGAAGCCTGAACCTCTGGGAAAGGAAAGCAGGATAAAGTCTGACCAAAGAAACCGAAACAATCGTGTCCAAAGAGGAAACAGAAAAGGTCTTCCAATCAGATTGATTGAAACTCAAACAGACTACAGGAAAAAGAAGAAAACAGGTGGAGGATGATGAGCAACTGATCTTTAGTCCTGAAAGTGAGAAGCTTACTGAGGAAAAAAATGCAGATTATCCAGCATCAGTGGGACAGTGCCAGAAATGAGATTCTAAGGGATGACATCCGTGTAATTTTTAATGAAAGATGAATAAGGAATAATGGATTGTGTAAATAATGACCAAAAGGCAATAACAACAACAGCAATGATTATGATTATCATTGCTGTTGTTCTTTCAGTAGCATTTATTATAAAGACGTTTTTACATTTCGTGAGACAACGAGGCCTTCATTTGTTCAGAGGCACTTTTAAATTTGTTTGTAAAGTGTGAACAAAAAATAACTGTTTTGTGCGTTAAACTTTTTGTTTGCATGATCTATGCACTGTTAGTAAATGAGGTAATCATTCTTACAGGCAGGTCCACAGAAGAAGAAAAAAATAGGCATAGTATTTCAATAAGAGTCTAATGGTCTCATAGTCACAAGAAAGCAATCTGTTTGTGCAAAGACACCATAGTTTGGTGTTTGATTTGAATGGTTTGTTTTGGAGTTATTGTTATTTCTGTCAGTTTCACTTTCTCACTTTGGTAATTGTCTATTAATTATCTGCCCCGCCATGATTAATCTCACTTGTGTCGTCTTCCAGTCCTGTCCCCTAGCCATCAGTTACCCTCCTGTGTCCAATCAGTTAATCAGTCACCCATGTGTGTAAATGTTCCCCAGCTTCATTTTGTTCCCTGCCAAATCGTGTTGCTCATTTTGTCAAGCTTTTCAGCGTTACTCGTGTTCTTTTGTTGTCATTGGCGATTTTGCCTTCCTGCTCCCTGCTGCTTGACCACTGTTAAACTTTTTTGTAAAGACTTTTTGTAACAGTCAGCACAACTTTGATATTTAGATGGTTTATTAGGAGGTATATTTAATGTCTGCAGCATGTTTGTTCTTGAGACTCTTCAGAGCAGTGTTGGGCAAGTTACTTTGAAAAAGTAATTAGTTATAGTTACTAGTGACTTCTTCAAAAAGTAATTGAGTTAGTAACTGAGTTACAATATTATAGAAATAACTAATTACTAGGAAAAGTAACTGT
Source organism: Neolamprologus multifasciatus (assembly GCF_963576455.1). NCBI lineage: Eukaryota > Metazoa > Chordata > Actinopteri > Cichliformes > Cichlidae > Neolamprologus > Neolamprologus multifasciatus. The sequence continues at coordinate 6,617,000 of NC_140458.1, forward strand.
TGCATTACTTTAAAAAAACGTTTAACCCTCTGGGGTCCAGGGTGTAATTGGCCATTTTACCGCTACAATTCACCTTTAAAAACTATTTTCCTTGCCTTGTTTGGTATACTTCTTTTTAGCACAACCTCACATGTCTGAATTTACTGTTATTGTTTTCATTTTGACATACTGTATTTCATTTCATTTCATTTCATTTCATTTATTTCACACTTGGTTCAACAGTTTCAACAGTTTTGTTCTTTCAGACAAACAAACCATACTTTCTCTCGGTATAGCACTGCAACCACGCGTGAAAAGGAGCAGGAAGAAGAAAATATTCTTATTAAACCCTGACCCCTATCTGCCATCCAACTTATATTACAAGTGGGCACCAAAAACCAAGGTACAAACTAAGATTTATCTCCAGATCCTAGCAAAGACCAAACAACAAATTTACAATCAGCAATATACCGCTTCACATAATAACAAGGAGAAAAGATAAGTAAATAGAATAAAATGAGGCAAAAAAAAGAAATCTTTCTTCAATTAACTCCAATTTCGTTCATATTCTTCATATTGAATTATTGTTTTAGACATGTAACTACGGAAGAGGATTAGGGCCACTGGAAAAAAAAAAGAAAAAAAAAAAAAGAATTCTGACTTTTTTCTCAGAATTCAGGAAAAGAAAGAAAAAGACGTGCCCACTTTTTTTCCCAGTGGCCCTAATCTTCTTCCGTATGTAACACTTTTTAAAACAATGCAAATTTGCACAATTCTTTAGATTATAATGAAGAGAGTATTAACACAGTTGATCTAAAATCAGACAAAAAACATAAAATCAGAGTAGAAAAAAGTTAGATTTTTCACTGTAACAACCACAAACATGTTTAACGACTCATTTTCATAACTTGAAATGCAAACATAAAACCTATGCACAAGTTTTGCAAAAAACAAAGTTATTTGCCGCTATTGACCTAAAAATGCAGACAAAGTGGGTTTTTTTAAATAACCATTTCAAACTATTTACAGAACAATCAGGTGTTCTGCATAGAATAAGAAGGCACACAAATTATTTGTGTAACTCCAAAAAATCATTTCTATCCACTATAAGATAAAGGAGAACATCACAAGCCTGATACCTGCAGGCCTGAAAGGTGTATCACTCCGCATGCTTTTCCACCTGGAGACAGTGTTTACATTGCAATCTGCCTTTGGTGGCTTTTTGGCAGCAACTGCAACATTCAGCAGTTGCCTGACACACAAAAACAAAACTTTCGACTACACTACACACAAGACAACACACTAACTACACACTCCAAAAACACTAAATGCATCTCAAAACTCACGCTCTCGCCGCCAAGGTGTGTATCCCCATCACTGCTTTAGAGGGGATGTATCACCGTGGCAATCAAGAAGTTTTTTAATTATAATCAGTTACACAATTAAATGATGCAGTTATGTGTAAAAATCGTGCCGCGAGAGACTTGAGCTTCAGTTTGTGTTGCGAGAAGAGATGTGAGTGACACCCTAATATTGATAGTGATTAAAAAGAAAAAAATCTTCAGGCAACAATTAAAACTTGTGTTCAAAAGTACGAATTAGGGGATTTAATGTTGTGAAGATTTTGTAAACTTCCATGACTGTTAGGGACTCTCAGTTTAACTATGAAACTATTCACTATGCAAAGTACGCCACGTGCTTCCATGCCCAGTGCTTTAATACAGCATGATGTTCACTTGCCAGAAAGAACTCCAATTCTGCCTTATAGCATATTTAAAACTTTTACAATTTGGGGGAAATTAAAACTAATACCTACATGAGTTTTACATTTATTCATTTCCTGTTTTAACATTTTATGAATTTTCATAAGTAATTTGCCTTTTGGGGGAAATGTGTCAAATACCTAATTCATCACTGCAGGTGTAGAAAGCATATTTGAGCCTTCTCTGGAGTTCTATCAGAGCCAAGTAGGACCTGATAGGAACACTATCAGTGCATGCAGAGAAGCTTATCTCTTAACAGGCGATCAATTAAAGGAATTGAATTTAATAGCTGAATTCGTCATTCTTAATTGGTGAGTTAATCACCATCTACCGTCAGTTCTCTGCTTCCTATCCACATGCGGGTTGGATTGATTTAATTAATAGAAAATATTGTTCCCTATAATAAGTTTTATTGCCTCTATTGGTTTTCCATCATGCTTTCACAGCCGACTTGTTCACCCCTGAAACATCACTTGACATCATTTGGCGTTATTAAAAATGTTCTAAAAATTTTTGATTTGAACTCACTGAATCCTCTTTAGACAAACAGAACACCTCTCTAACACCTCTGTGGTTTTAAAGAAGGCCCAACAGCGTCTCACTTTCTGAGAATCCTCAGAAAAATGGACCTGAAGGAGCTGCTGAGCGTCTTCTACCGCTGCTCCATTGAAAGTGTGCTGACATATTGCAGTATGGTTCTCCAGCTGCACCACAGCACACAGAAAGGCACTTCAGAAGGTCATCAATATGGCCCAAAAAAAATCATTGGACACCCTCTTCCCTCCCTGAAGGACCTGTACGGTACTCGCTGTCTCAAGAGGGCACGTAGCATCCTACGGGACTGTACACACCCAGGTTCAGGCTGCTGAGGTCCCAAACAAATAGACTCAAGGACAGCTTTTACAACAAGGCAATAGCCCTAAATCAATGCAAATAGCTGACCTGATTGGCTACCTCCCTGGACTTTTTTTGGGGGGGAGGTAACAACGGTAAAAACATTAACAACAATAATATTTATATTTATAACAAGGTGCAATAATAATTAATGTGCAATAATAACAGTGTGCAATACAAATACGCTTCTTCTTTTTTTATTACTAAGTTAATATACTGTGTTGTGTTGTGTTGTTTGTGTTGCGTTGTGATGTGTCGTATCGTGTCGTGTTATATGTAGTGCCGACGTAGGACGGTTTTCCAATTTCATTGTACTATTGTACTATGTATGACTGTGCAATGACAATAAGAGTTATCTTATCTTATCTTAGAAACAGATTATTTGTTGCCACATTTCTCATCACACATTGGGTAAGCTGACCAGTAGTTTTAAATTCAGTGAAAATAAGGCATATCCCTCTAATTCTAGGCTTATGTTGTAGTCAGTTTATATGGTGTTAATCTGTAAAGCAATTAGGAGAATACTGAATCGAAATTGACTGATGGCATTTACATGCCTCTGGATTGATATGCAGCGGGCACTCACACTCAACTCTTCTGGACTCTTTTAGTCATGTGGGCTGCGCTGACAGTAGCTCAATTAACCACCTCATTTCAATGATATTCAGGACATGTCTGAACGAGATTCTGCTTTCTGTGCGTTTCTGTCCGACACAGAACGATAATGCCGATCCCTGTCTATACTGGGTAAATGTCAGCCTGGTTCACCACCGTGTTGTATGCTCAGCCTTGTTGAAAAACATTGCGATATAGCTTCATAGGTATTTTGAGCCTCTTTGAGAGCCTCAAGGAAATAGCATGTCAGTATATCATTGTAAATCCTACAAGCCCTTGTGTAACATTCATTGGCAGATTTATTTCTTCACAGATCATCGCCTCATCTGTATTGTAGGAGATGAACCTCATCCATCAAATCCTGCTTACACAATTTATGACTGTTACTAATGAGCTTATGTAACTCCAAATAGGAATATTTTTCTTGTTGCCCCACAGCTGAGTTGGAAAGCTTTAACACATCATGACAATGAAACGCACACACTGAGATAAACCGATATGCATTCTATGTATGTTGTATAAATCTCGGCACCGCAGCCCTCAGGAGAAGTCGCTGATGTTGATTAGCATAGCTTTGAGTGAGCCAACCCTTTGTTGTGCATTTGACACAATGAATCAAGTTCAACATCTGCAGCCACTGGGCTGTCACTACAGAAAGATTTGCCACAGATGAAGTTGATTAGCATATCAAAACGAGGACCTCGTTATGCCTCAACCCCCTCATTTGCTGTGAAAAATATGCCTGCACCTGGTACAAAACTACCACTGTGGCCATCACAACCTTCCTCATTTATTTATAGCTTATAGGCAGAATCTCAAATGAAGGTGAAAAGACAAGTTTTAAATCTGTTGGATTATTAGCCACTGTCTAAAACAAGCTCTCTCAGAAGTTGTCTCGATTATCTCATTTATTTAACATTACCATACAGAGGGCTTCTATTTGTTTTCTTTAAAGCACTTTTTGTAGTTGCGGAGCTCTAAATTATTTACAGATGGAAACAAATTTATAGGAAAGACACTATTTTCTCCTCTTTGTAACAGTGGTTTATGAACAAAGAGGCCAAAGCGTTTTTGCAATTAAATCCGAGCTGTTAAATCCATACTTCATTCCCTTAAACTGAGAGGCTGCTCGTTCCAACACATTAACTATTTTCTACGCCACATATTTTAGGATGGTGACACAATGTATGTTATTTTTTTTATTGGTGGACATTTTCAGTTTGCAGTTACATGAGCTTAATGTGCATAGCTTCAGCTTTAATTTAATAAGAAGAGATCCTTTGAGCAAACTGAGCTTCCTTAGTTTTCTTAAATGTGTTATTTAAGTAATGCCCTGAATCTAGGCACTGGTGTTGGCAGGTGAAGACTTGGACAAGGATCTCTATTGCCTCTTTTCCACTTGCACCCAACTCATCAATTTCCATTACAATAGAATACCACCTCAATGTGGGTGTCGTCGTAGTAGCAACATGGCCTGAAAGTCCTGTGATGTTATTTGTATGTGACACAAACACAGCACAAGAATGGAGGGCATTGAGGCGATGGTGTACCTGCAGCTAAACCCACGGTAAACCTGTGCAGCTCATCACTGGACCACTGTGTTTGTTTGTGTATAGCCATTTTCCAGTTCAGCTCGCTTGGAGCACTGGCTTTGTAGGTACTAAAAGACACCTGGTACCATGTACTACCACCTAATGGAAAAACTAAAAACTGAGTTGAGTCGAGGCAAATAGGTACTAGTGGAAAAGAGCCTTATGTGGCCAGGAAGTGGTGGAGGCCGGTTACAAGAATGACAGGAGACAAGTGAGATGTAAAGCACACAAAACAGAGGCTGATTGGCTTGCAGAAGGCAGGCAAAAATAAAAATGATTGGACCAGAATAATGATGACAGAATTATGTTCGAGTTAGAAGCATTTTATACACAGTCCTCTATTTTCGGGGGTCGTTTATCAGCAGGACTTTTTCATTAAATACTTCTTCATACATTAAGGAAAAAGGGCTAGAGCTCATTCTAACTTAGCCATTTGCATTTGGAAGCTGTGAATCAACAACAACTAACAGGGGGTTCATTATAAGTGTAACAGGACACCCTTAGGTTACAGAAACTCAAAGAAACCAATTACAGAAATATATCACTGCCCAAATCAACAGTTCATTATAATAAAAAAATGTCAGCTGGAACATACAAAGTCCTAGACCTCCAGTATGGACGATATTAGATGATTACAGGATTCTTTCCATCGCAGAGTAAAGATTCCTTCATCACAACCAGTGATGTTAGGAACATCCTCTTGGGTTAGTGATCTCAAAGTCTGCCACAAAGCAAAAAATACCACAAGGTTCATCACAAGATTCAAACCACTGATCCGTCTCAATCAGAAAAAGGTCAGATCAGACTTTGCCAAATTATTTTTAAAAAATGGAGTAGTCCTTCACATTATTCTTTTGACAGATGAAGAGATCAACTTGTAGCAAAATGAAAGCTCATGATCTGAAGCACACTACATTACTTGTATATGGTGGAGGCAGTGTGTTGGACAGACATGTGTCTGCTCAAATTCATCTCAATGCAGCTAAGCTGACTGGATGGTGTTTACAGTACAGCCAAAAAATAGTGAAAGGATTTCGGGAAAGGCAAAAAAAAGGAGTTTCTTGACTGAAAACAGTAGACTATGTTCTGATTTGTTTTGTCCAAGTCAGTGAACTAATCTCAAGTCGATTCAGCACATAGAAAAACTAAAGGCAGAAAAACCCACAGACTAACAACAGCCAAAGACAACTGCAGGAAAAGATTTGACTAAATGGGTCGTTGTTGCCTGCAAATGGTAATATAAGCACCTAATATTAACTAATATTAGCTAATATAACTAATATTAAAGCAGAAACTGTGCACTTTAAGGCCATATTCATCATACAACTCTAACTTGAATGTGTTTTGTTACACAGCTGAAATAAAATAGAATTTGTGTCAGTGTCCAGATATATGTGGTCCTAGCTCTATATAGAATTTTATCTATCTAACACAGGATTGCTCACCTTAACAGGTGTAGTAATGCACTGTGATGGGAAATTTATCTCAAACTATTGCACATAAACAAGATTATTATTACAGTTAAATTGCAAGCAATTTCCTGACTGTCTCAGAGTGATGGAATACCAGTTAACAAGACACCAGTTCACAGAGCTGCATTATTATCGGACATCCTTGGACATTATTTCTAAGCAATGCAATTACACAAGGAAGAAGTTCTACACCCGGGTCTGCTTTCTTTCACCATTAAATCTGTTATATTGGCGGTGTTAGCAGCACTGTACGTAATTATGGACTTGTTTTGTTTTGACATGTGAGCTTGTGGTAGAAGTGAACCTGCTTGCAGTTGGAAAACACACAGCCAGAAACGTTTTATTTGCCTGTTAATCAGGATCGCTCAAGAAGAACAGATCTAATCTTACAGAAACAGGAAGCACAGTAGACTCCAGAGCCAACCTTTGAGGGACAGAGGAGAGAGACTTTGATAAGCCCCCAATTACCTTAGCTATCTCAGAACAATAGTCCACCGATGTAGATGCCGTAGTATTTATGCCCTGGTTAAACTCGATTAAGGATGGGAGTCAAACAACATCTGGTTAAACTCAATATCATATTGTGATTAGATAGGCATGAAATAATTTTTCTGAGGCCTTAGTCATCACAGAGTTTATTAAATTACTTTGATTAACGGTTAAGTTGGGAAGAACATAATTAAGGGATAAGTTCAAGGAAGTTCACATATAGTTCAACGTAATTTAGAGGAAAAGTCAAGCTAATTAGTTTCTTCTTCTTCTTCACTGCTTTAATTTGAAAATAAATACATCTAATCAGTTACAATATGAGAATTAATTTGAGATAAATCCTCAGAGGATTGGGGAAAAATAGCATAGGGATCAGAGATGTGTTTTATTGAGCTTCATTGGCTGCAAGGTCCCGACAGGCAATTTCCCAGCCTTACACAGCCTGCAAAGTTGTGCTCAATCATATATAAAACAAACACATAAACCTGCCTTAGCTATTTCTGCTGCTTTGGTACATGTGATACAGTAATACAGTATAGCTCAACAGTAATGCTCAGTGTTTGCCTGAAGCAGATTACGAGAAGAGCTGATTCAGCTTTTTGCATATATGTGATTTGCATTATAAAGACAGAGGTTTGTGTTACTTTCATTGATATACCCAGGGTGGAGAAAATTACAGAACATTATGCTACTCTATACCTCAAAAAAACTGGCAACGTATGAACAACAATCAGCCTTCTGAAAAATTAAGCCAAGTGCCCAAAACTGCAGTTCTTCAGGAAATCTGTCTGCAGAAATAAGCATGACCCGCTACAAACAAACAAAAAAGTTTAACAACTTCATCAGTAGGAGATTGATTACATCTCCGCATGTCTTAACAGAAGCAGGTGCAGTCATTTCATGTCGGATGGGCGTTACCTCTGTTAATTTGAGTCTCTGAACTGGATTAATTGGTATTGTTGGTGCCATTTAGAACATTATAATAAAATTACATGACAAACAGTGGCTGAGTCAAGCAGATATTGTCTTCCTGGTCAAAAGTTGTTACATTTTTTACGGCAAATGTGCGGTAGACAAGCAGATATTGACATTGTTTCCATGTAGTGGTCCAATCACAGAGCTGCTTCCAGGTGAAAAAGCGCTGTTCATGTTTCTGCAGTAGATTACGCTTCTTTCGTCTGCTCCCTTCAAGGCAGTTGGAGCACCATATTTGATCTGATTTTTTTGCCAGATGGTGTTCCTGATGCAATCCTCTCAGGGATTTGTGTCTCCTGATAAGTATTTGGTTACTGTTATGATCAGACAACCACATAACATCCCCTCCAGACTATAACCAGAAGCATTTTTTTTTAAATGTAGGTAATTATCATTACATTCCGTCTCATCTGTTATATGATTAACTTACTTCCTAGCCTTCCAACGCCTTTGCCTCTCATCCAAATGGTGCAGCTTCTGATTTTTAATCACCTCACTGGGCTAAAAGATTAATTTCTGAGGAAGGTTACAATTTTGCCTTTTTAAGAATCTCTATTCTTTCATTTTTCTTTCATTCAGCATGGATATAGTGCTTATATTTATTAGACTACGACCCAGTGTAAGATTTATACCACATCTGCCCTAAATTAACAGTTCTGCTATATACTGAAGAAATAATTTTTTATGTTTCTAATTCAATTCAATTTTAAGTATACAGCGCCAAATCACAACAACAGCTTTATATTGTAAGGTAGACCCTACAATAATACATACAGAGAAAAACCCAACAATCATATGATCAAGCACTTTGGTGACAGTGGGAAGGAAAAACTCCCTTTTAACAGGAAGAAACCTTCGGCAGAACCAGGCTCAGGGAGGGGCGGGGCCATCTGCTGTGATTGGTTGGGGTGAGAGAAGGAAGACAGGATGAAAGACATGCTGTAATGTTAATTTGGTAACATGCGGTAGTACAGCCCGTCCTAAAAAAACAGTAACCTTGATCATAAGGACCTTGCAAATTACAGGCCAATTTCCAAACTCCCGTTCTTGTCTAAAATATTGGAGAAGATAATCCTCTCGCAGATGTAGGCCTGCTTGGATGCAAATAATATCAGTGATAAATTCCAGTCTGACTTTAAACTATGCCATAGCACTGAAACAGCGCTGCTGAGAGTCCTTAATGACCTTTTTTTATTTGCTGACTCAGGGTGCTCTACGGTCTTAGTTCTATTGGACTTGACTTCTGCCTTCAATATCGTGGACCATAATATCCTCTTAATGAGGCTTGAACATACAGTAGGCATAAGGGGTAGTGCACTTAACTGGTTTAGATCGTATCTTTCGGATAGGTCCTACTCCGTGCTTATCCATGCTTTTGTGGCCTCTAGATTAGACTACTGTAATTCCCTTTACTTTGGTCTCCACTCTGCCCTTCTTCATAGACTGCAGCTTGTCCAGAATGCTGCGGCACACCTTTTGACTGGAACCAGAAGGTTTGCCTCTTTTACCCCAGTCTTTGCTGACCTGCATTGGCTTCCTATCAAATACCACATTGAGTTTAAAATTGTGTTGCTTGCCTTTAAAATCATGAGCAATACTGCGCCGTGCTACCTCGTTGAACTCCTCAGTCCGTATACCCCAAGGAGAGCCCTAAGATCATCAGGACAATTACTCCTAGTGCAGCCGAGATGACCGTGCTTTTGCCCTGGCAACCCCTAACCTCTGGAACAGTCTTCCTGCAGCTATTCGCGCCTCTGATTCCATCCATTCATTTAAATCACGGTTAAAGACTTACCGTTTGTTCTCATTCCCTATATTTATCCCTATGTTAATTATCTTCTATTTTATGTATCACTGTATAAATACCCCCACCTTATATTTACAAATACTCAGTGCTCAGATGTTTTATTTCCTATTTTATCTGTATTGATTGTTTAACTAGCATTTCTCCATTGTTAGTTTATTTGTTCCCTGTTATGATCTGATATCTGTTATGTTTTAACCTTGCTGTGAAGCACTTTGGTGTACCTTTGATTTTAGATGTGCTATATAAATAAACTTGAATTGTATTGCATTGTATTAATCCATCAGTATATACAAGGTGTAATGAACACAATATTTTCAGTGATAAAATAAAATATTGTTGTTATGCATGCATTTACAAATACTCTGTTTTACAAAAAGCAGAAAAATAGTCTTAAATAAGATGCAAATTCCTGAACAGAAGGATTTGATTTAGTAGTTGAATGTTATGCTTGATTAACTTCTGACTAAAAAGCATAAAAAGGTGAATTAATTTGTTTTTAGTTAAAACATGCATTTAAGAGATTTTTAAAATATTTGTGTTTTTATAGTTTTTAAGAAAGATGGTCTAATAAATCTGCCAAGCATTGTCTATTCAAAGGGGTTTTGACTCCAGCATCCAAGGAGGACATCCAAACATTCACAAAGGGTATGCAACAAATGGCAATGGTATGCCTCTGATGTCAGCGCAATTTCATTTTGGAAACATTTTTCATCCACAACTAGATATTTATTGAGTTATAGTTATTCAGTATTGAAATATTAGCTTGGATTGCACATCAGGACACTTTGCACACTAAGTTCATTTTGCACATTAAGCTCCTTTGTACATCCATCTACATCGACATCTGCATACCTCACTTGTCTTGACTTACTTATTTTTGTACTTATTTATCTTCCATTATTTTTTATCCTTATTTTTATCTTTATTCATCATGTTCTTTTAACCCTTACCTTACTTGGCATTTCTGTATGGACAGCAAAGGAAGAACTTCATTGCATAGAGAAATGCTATTTCTTCTGTTAGAGATGGACCGATCCGATATTACGTATCGGTATCGGTCCGATACTGACCTAAATTACTGGATCGGATATCGGAGAGAAATAAAAAATGTAATCCGATCCATTAAATATCAAAAAAGCACCTCACAAAACTTGCGACATGGCGTAACTTGGCTCATAACCGTAGCATGTCGGAGCAGTGTGGTCACGTGATAGAGCGGCTGTGTGTATTTGTAGCCTGCTAGCAAACATTTCATCTCCGAGGAAGTTTTCCCAGAGAGAAGTAAAGCAAGTGTGTAAGTTCATCTCTGAATGTTTGTCAAGCATTCCCGCTTTAAGCTTAACAACCAATATATGGAGCAACTGCCTCTCTCTCTCTCTCTCTCTCTCCTGCTGCTACTTCGATCGTGAAACTGATCAATGATCAGCTGATCGGCTTTTCTGTCGCGAGTCCGTCTCTCTTCTTTGTTTTTGGCCCACTTTGCACACAGCAAATTCAAAAGTGTTAAATGTTTTGGTGTTAGTAGTCTTAGAGTTAATTTTACTCTAAGTAGAGTCACATGCTTTTAATGTAACTCTGAGGTGTAAAATGATAGTAGTTAAAATCGAGTGTTAAAAATGAGTGTTTCTATTTCAAATCTGGAGGTGTTACAATGGAAACATTAACTCTTGACCTCTTAACTCTGAACTCCTACAGGGGCTATGACACCAATAGAGTAAATTCACAGACTCCGCCCCCAGCACGGCTCCAATCGAAGCTGGAGTGAAGCCGTTTCAGAACATTTTGCTCTACATATTTGAGTTGTTTGCCATGCTTGGTAAGTCATTTTTTCAAAGATTGTTTCAATTATTATTATTAGCTTTTACTTCTGTGGCTCTTTGGAGTTGAGACAAAGCTGTGTGAAAGGCATTAGCCATGTTGCTCGCTGATAGCACCGCTCGCTGTTTTAGCTAGCTGAAAGGTATTGTTTTCGGCAAATACCACAGCCTTGAAAAAAAGCTTGCATGTGAATTTTCGGTTAAATTTTTTGGTCAAATACACCTAAAACAATGTGTAGAATGTGAAATGTTGGTATAATGGTGCTACTTGAAGCCTGAAAACGATCTCCCATAAAAAACGAGCAAACAGCAGTAGCAGATGTCCTGACTGGGTTCTACGTTAGCATTTAGATCCCTCCAGAGTTTTGTGCACACGGTTTTACATTTAGTTCAGTACTACCTGTTGCCTGTGTCCTTATCTTTTGGGAAAATACTTTACACAAGTAATGTCTCAAAAAGGATTTCTTTTTTTTTTTTTTTTTTTTTTTTTTACTGTGCTGCAATTGATTTGTGCCATTAATTAGTGTCAACTAATTTTTATTCAATCTCCACATAGGATATGCTTGTGAAGATGGAATATGGGGGAGAGCAGAAGTGCGTTGCAGTTCCACAAAGTCATGACTGAAGGACATGCATATTGTATTTTGTATTTATTGAAATAAGTGATGAGAATGCTGTTATTTGCATTTACCAGCTCACCTATGTCAGACCTTTTGATAAACGAAATTCTAATGAAAGTGAGAACATGTACACTGTTACATCTTTCAGAAAATGTTTTGAAATTGTGGTGCACAGTTCAGAATAAATGTTTTTCAAAAACCATTGCGTCTTTTTAGTAAATGTTTATTTCCAAAAGAAATTTCTAGAAGTTCAGAACAGTAAAATTCCCGCTTTTTAGAATTAATTAGAAGATAACTCTTACGTAGTTAAACTAAAATACTCTTTGAGAGTTAATATATAAACTCTTAACACCAAGTGTTAAATTATCAACTCCAGACAGATTTGGTGTTTAACACTAAATCAGAGTTAACATACCAACTCTCCAAAAAGAGTTAAATTAACACTCTCTGGTGTGGACCCATATAGACACTTTAAAAGTGTTGAAATCAAATCTGACAGTGTTAATTTGGACATGCTGGATTTGCTGTGCACCAGAAAGAGGAAACCAGCGGCTGAACAACAGCAGCACGTTTAAGCTTGATAAGCTGTTGTTAGAATTTATTTAATATTACTTTCTAGACCAGGATCTTTTTCTACGCAGCTGACGGCTGGTAACTGTGCAGGGGCGGATCTAGCAAAGTTTAGCCAGGGGGGCCGATAGGGCATGAACAGGGAAAGGGGGCACAAAGACATACTTTTCTTTCTTATTCTCATTTAAAATATCTAGCTTTTAATTATTTAATAATTATCTAAATCTTATACCCAAAGTTTTAATCTGATGTAAAATGTATAGAAGTCCATTACTGTATATAGTAACTGTTAAGTCTAATATACCCTAGTAAGCTATAGTACTTTTTCCTTTGGGAAAGTACCATCTGTGAATTCTGCAATTCTGTTGAAGAAAGATGTTGAATCTATTTAATTATTCTTGAAAAATAATTTCTTTCTGTGAATTTTTTTCACCCTGCATCAAATTAAATTTGATTACATCGATTAAGCATCATGAGGTGGAGGGTGGTTCCCTATTTTCTTTTGCTGGGAGTTTGCAACCCTATTAGTTAGGTTGCTTAATATTTCTGCTAAGTACTCTTTAAAATACCAGAATAGGGAGGATGGAGTAGGTTTAACTTTATTAGATTGATCAGTGTTGCTGAACTATGAAATATTTTGGGTGCAGTGTGAGGGGCAAGATATTAAAAAAACAGTTTTATTGATTAAAAAACACTATATCGGTTTCATATCGGTATCGGCAGATATCCAAATTTATGATATCGGTATCGGTATCGGACACAAAAAAGTGGTATCGTGCCATCTCTATCTTCTGTACATATGACAATAAACACTTTGAATCTTGAATCTAGATCGTTTGCTGAGAGGTACAGTAAGTCCAAAAGTTTGAGCTTCAATTTTGTATAATTTTTAGTGTGAAATGAATACTGTGTTACGACTCTACTGGTATCTGCTTTATGCACAGTTTATAGATATCTTGCTAACCAAGCTCAGTAGCAGTTTAGCTGATAACACATCACTCCACATAAATATGATCACTTCTGTTTCCAAACATGATGTCAGCTGAAACTCTAGCTGTATAAACTGCTGGCTATTTGAGTTTGTATTTTAGAGTATAAACAGTGCATGAGTGTGTATCAGTAAAGTAACCATTATATGGAGCCCTGCTTACTCACAAAGAGGTGAGCCATCATCATTACAGGTCATTAAGGGATCACAGTTGAACCGATAGGGGGTTGTCTGTGGGACTGAGACCTGGTAGTTACAGGTGGTTCAACTCAGGGGAAATTCGTGTCAGGGGAGTCTCTGATCTGCAGGGACCAGCAATGTTAGACAACTTGAGAAAAACAAGTCTTGTGGGTTTTTTAAAAGTCCTTTCACACTCAACGAATGTGTGGTGGCATAACAGCCAAAGGTGAGGGGGCTTGAAGGTGTCATCAAGCTCTGACATTTTATAGTATACAGTACGCAGGTTTGACTGAAATCAGTGTTTGTTGTTTGACTTGCTTTCCTGCTGTCAATGTGATGCAGTCATTCTGCGCTTATAACACATGGGGATAAATGTGATTAATTAAGTCTACAAAACACAGTCACACATGGACACATGGGGAGCGGCACAAACACCACATGTTTATGCACTAAAAAATATTGGTCCATCTTACACACACGCACACACAATGTTGGGACAAGCTTACACACGTGAACACGCAAAGAAAGTGAAGCACACGCACGCACGCACACAAGAAAACACGCACACACACTCGAGAGACGGCAGAAGAAGGAGAAGAATCAGCCTAGGACGGAGACAAGTTGCATTTATCTTCTGCATGCCAGCCTGCTGCGTGTGTGCGTGGGAGTATTGGTCCCCTTGGATGAGCACACGCGGCTGAGGATGCAGCTGGGAGCATGAGTTCTGACAGAGAGGAGGATGACATGGTCTGTCAGAGAGCTGTGACCCTAATTGTTGACCTCTGCCTGCACAACAGCACATCGTTGGATCAGGACACCTGTCAGGATTTCCTTTTCCTATTGTCTGGCCACAGCTCTGACCACAAAGAACCGGGTGAGTAATATCATTAGCTCCTGATGTGCACTGGTTGTAAGGCAGCACTTTCTCTGTGCTTTGTATGGCTCCATGCTCGTTTGTTTCCAAGAGCAGAGCTTATAGTAATGGATTTTGTTTGTGAATGCTTTTCTGTCATGCAAAAGTCGAAGAAAGCAGCAATCTGCTTAAACATGTGCTTGTCCTTTTCTATTTATTTCCCACATGTATGCTCAGAGATGGTTACTCGGACAGGGCTTTCACTGAACACTCGTGGCCATTTATATATCCTTAATGAGTTTTTGTGACCTCAGGGCAACGGGGAGCAAAAGGTGCACAACAACAAAACAAATTCCCATTGACTCATCAGTTTGCTCCGGAGGGCAGAGTTGCTTTACTATAATGGATAAGCCTTAAGACTGAGTGATGCCCGGCACAACAGCTTACAATCAAAATAAAATCAAAACATTTTCAGGCATGTATAGTTTATGCCTCTAAATAGAAATCTGAACACATGTAACTGCAGCTTGTGGAAAAGCAGGATAGTCGTGCGTTTAATCTGTACGGCAAAGTTTCGGCATAATAAAAAAGGGGATTTTTGACTTATTCATGAGGGCTGATTTACACATCTGTTGCAGCCTTGCGCATCTGTTGCTCTTGCACTTGTAGTGGGCTTCACCCTCTTTAAAGGAATAATCCCTCTCTTCAAATATATTTTAAATGCAGCAGCTCGACAACAGGCTCCAGCATTTGTGTGTATTTTTTCCCTGCTACAAATTCTAGTCATGAGAATTTGCAGTTCAATCTAGCAAATATTGCATGAGTTTTCTAAAAGCGGGGGAAGCTTGATTTAATTTACTTACACTGCAGATAACACTGTCAAATACACCAGGGTGTTTGAAGGATTTGTTGCTTTATAGATTTAGAAAGGCAGACTTCCCTGAGGTCTCACTGTGTGAAGATTTTTAGTAAATGGGATTTAAATGTTAAATGTCTGTGTACAACATGAAGAGTGACACGATTTATACACTTTTACAGAATAATTTGCATGAAAAAATGAAGCAAATTCAAGCTACAGAAGAACAGATTGTTTAAAAAAGAAGTCTATCAGGACACTATTTCGCCGCCAATTTCCATTAACTGTTGCATATTATTTATCCATAACCCCAATTTGGATTCTTTTTATAATCCATCTGATTTCGTGTTCCCTTTTCTAACCAGAGAGTTTGCTTGCAAGTTCACATGCACTGCATTGAGCTTTCTGTGTTTGACAGAAAAAAAAAAGAGTCTTTAGATTCGTCAGCAGGTGCAGAGCAAACAGGAAATGTTATTTGTTGCTGCTTTTTTGGAAGATGGGCCCCTGCTCAAAGAGTGCATGTCACACCAATCCTGACCAAATCCACTGTCACCTCACATCATCCTCAGCAGAGAAATTGAACGTACATCACAGTGCCACTGGCATCTACTACCGAGCTGTGGGGACATTACATGCCATTGCATGTTATGTGGCCATTGATGCAAATTCCTTCTGCCACAAGGAAGCTAAAGACAAGCTGCTTCTGATAGTGTTGGAGGATGTGTAGGTTGAGGTTGAAGAAAATGTGTCACGTATTTCTGTGCAACACTGATTACAGCAGAAAGAGAGACTTGAGTTTTTGTTCATCGAGAGGACTTACAATGCAGGATCGTAATAAAACTGACATTTAAATAAAAGATTTATAGGTTTAGACTGAAGTGACAACTTATTCATCACAAATCACAGTAAATAAAAAAATTACACATATTACTACCATGTAATTGCCAAAACGTAATCTGTGGTCACACGTTTTGTTCATTCAGTTTAGTTTTTTCAGTTTTCGTTATATAGCACCAAACTCTATACAAAGCACACACTGCAAGGAACTTTATATTGTAAGGCGAAGATCCTACAATGACATGGAGAAAACTCCAAGGGTCCCCCATAAGCATGCAGTTGGCGACAGTGGGAAGGAAAAACTCTTCTTTGATGGGAAGAATCCTACATTGTGGAAGAGAGCTAGAAATGAATAAAAACTAATTAAATACACAGAGTATAAACACATAGTGAGTGAAAAAAAGATGAGTGAAGACAAAATACTCCAGCAGTCTAGAGCTATTGGAACAAAGCTAATGGAGGGCTCAGGATCACCTGATCCAGTGTGAATCCAAACAGGGAGCTGGCTTTACAGAAGAGGGGTCGGTCAGCTGAAGGCTCTGCTTCCCATTCTACTTCTAAATAGCATAAGGACCACAAGTAAGCTACTGTAATGAAATCAAACAGAGATCCCAATTTGGTTTTGCTAACAAATCAGTTGATAGCCTGATTTTTATTTTGTTTTTGACATATTTGTTCCAATTTGTAAGACAATAGGAATGTTTTTTGTTTGTTTGTTTTGTTTTTTCTGTGAATTGCTCTTCTTATTTTAACTCAATTATTCCATTTCTTAATTGATCAGTAAATTAAATACACACAAAAACACATAAGGCTGATTTTAAAAGTGCTACGACTTGTCATATTGGGGCGGCAGTGTTTGAGTCTGCACAGACAGTACTGAGAAATGCTATTGTTTGAAAAAAACGTTCATTTTTTAAAGTGCAGGGGCATGTTTACAATTTTGCTGCATCACCTCTTTTTAGAAACCTCTGTTCTTCATAACTGTGGAGATCAGCTGGTTTATTTTTAAAAGCAAAATTTTGCTTCCCAGTCTTTTTCTTCGGTATTGGATCTCTTCTTTCTTCCTGTTTTTAATAGTTATTGTGTCTGTGAAGGTTCTTAATCATCCAGGTCATGGTACTCTAAAGCGCTTGGAAAGAAACACTTCCTGACTTCTTTAAGTTTTCTTGAAGATGTTTCACCTCTGATCCAAGAAGCTTCTTCAGTTCTAGGGTCAAATAGTGGAGATTTAAGCCCTGTGGGAGTGTCCCCCCAAGAGGGACAATGGACCCCCTAATGATCCTCTACCCAATCACACGAGCCAAGGTGTGAAAACAGGTGTAGGTCACAATCAGTGATGGTGACTGTAATAGTTATTGTGAATAATATACCATTTCCAAAAAGGACCACACACCACATACGTTTTTCACCTCAGCTTA
The DNA here is from genome assembly GCF_963576455.1 of Neolamprologus multifasciatus. Lineage (NCBI taxonomy): Eukaryota > Metazoa > Chordata > Actinopteri > Cichliformes > Cichlidae > Neolamprologus > Neolamprologus multifasciatus. The sequence continues at coordinate 6,634,725 of NC_140458.1, forward strand.
GCCCATCGTAACTGATCTATGGACAAGGGACAGCAGCTGGTTTTGGATCTTTATGTTTTTTATGTAATTGCATGGTAGAGTTTTAACTTATATTTGTTGAAACAAACACACTGTGTTTACATTCAGCGGTTTTTAGAAGTGTTCCTGTGCTCACACAGTAGTTTCCAGTGCAGAATCATGTTTATGTTTAACCCAGTTCTGTCTCAGGGCCCAAAGATTCACTCTTGGTTTACAGCCTTTTCCCTGGGTTTCTCTGGGTTCTCTGAAACTTTAGATAACATTACGTACCACAAATGAGAACAGCGAGAAACCTAAGTTGCTGAACCCTTCCCCATCTTTACTTTAGACAAATTCAGCCTCTCTGGGATGCTTTTTATAAACATTCATGTAACCTGACTGAAACGCTAACTGAAAGTGAGATGTTGTACCAGGTGTCTTTTTAACATAAGGAAATGTATTGGTTGTCAGCCCCTGTACAGACTTTTGGGAAAGTATTAAATTCAAACTTAGGATACATTTTTCTAATTTCTCCGATTTCTATCTGCTTTTAATTTCATACACAGATTACACGACTAATCACATCTTTAACTGGAAAAAACTGAGCATAACCTGAAAATTAGTAAAAACGGTTTGCAAATTGGTGGATATTTTTCATTTAACTTTTCATTTAACATTTCACACATCTTCATCTCACCATTTAAGGAAATATGAGAACTGAAAAAATGAATCTTTTTTTCTCCCCTGTGTGCAGTCCAAAAAAAGGGCACATTTGGCTTGCAGCTGTTTGAAAATATCTGCAGCTATCATGCTCACAGCAGCAAAGCCATTTCACTAGAGCAAATTTCCCTCTAAGTCCCCCACTGTCAGCTGAGCGTCCCTTCAACAGATTCAAACAGATTATGATAAAATAAGAACGACTAATTAGAAAGTCTGAGACTCCAGTTTCCCTGTCCTGATGCGACTGGGAGATAATATGCCATTTTCTTTATTGACCAGTTTGTTGACTCTTAAGCGGGCTGATAATATCCCAAACAATGCTGGGTATTGGTCTGGATGCACCTGCTGTGAAAACCAGCACATGACTTTTTAAACGAGATAAATTAAAAGTCAGATCAGTGTCTCACACTCTGCTGAGTGAACATTTCCCACTAATCAGCCGCCTGCCTTAGATATTGATATTCACTCCAGAGCCCTGATTCAGGTTACAAAGCATAACCCTTAAGCCTTTGTAGCCCCTAAATGGACGAATGCCCCTTCACTCATCCTCATTACTAATTCCACTGTCATTATCGGCCGCACTTTCAGGTGTGTGGGCTTGAATTGACGAGGCTTACTTTTCATCATGTTATTTCTCACACGGCTGTCTCATCTTGAGGTTTATTAAGCAAGACCTCGGCTGGCAGAGGACATTAGCATCAGTAGATCATTCATTTAGTTCCCAGTGGCCTGCTCCTCTCTGCCTGTGATATTTGCAGGGATGGATGGTGCATTGCAGGTTGATTCCAAAACAGAAAAACAAGAACATCAAATTAACTGCTCTGTGGAGATTAGAACCCCAGCCGAACCACCGTGCCTTTCAATAATTCATACCCCCTGTATACTGTCTCGGTGTATTATTGATACAACATTTCACTGTAGACCACAAAAGAAGGCTGGAGACGGCGTCTGTTCCTGTTGTGAGAGATAACAGTGGGGAAAATGTCTGTCTCAGCTGTTAGGAAAAGACCAAACGCCAGTCCTCAAAGGCTCGTGTCTTTACTGCTGTAATCATTAGAATAATTAAAAAAAATTTCGTAGCTCGCACTATCCGCTTGTAACCCCTCCTTTGCACTTTGAAGTCTAAGGAGTTTTAATGTAATGGTCTTTGGTTGGCCTGTGGTTAAAATCACACAGACATGGCACAACACTGGCAGCGGGTCAGTGAGCCTTTTCAGTACGTGGAGGAAATAATGACTGGCGATGTGGAACACATTTTTCATTAAAATTAATGCACTAAAGACAAGTCAAACACTGGCTTGAATACCAATCAAGGAGTCTGTGAAAAGCATTGTAAATGAGAATGCCTTCATCTCTTTCTCAGAAGGCTTCTTCTGAGTTTCCCTCCCCAGCTTTTTCTTTTTAAAGCTCGATGGCAACTGGGATGACCCTGAAGGGGCTCATTTCAAGTGATGTTTTAAGCTCCCCAGATGAACAGCTGTGGCACTATTATGAATGTGAATCTATCGCCATTAATAAATGATCAGAATCCTTCTTCTGGGACTCTGTAGCACAGAGAACTCCAACAGCTTTCATTTACCTTTGTGGAAGTGTTTCATGGTGCTCTCCCTTACAAAGTGCATCAGTGTCATTAATGACAAAAAGGTTTTAGAGGATGAGTAATGCAGAAACCTGCTGTGAGTTTCTCAGGTTAGCAGAGTGTGCAAGCATCCACTGAGGTATTGAGCAGTAACATTGGTTTATTGATTAATGAATCAGGCCCCAAGTGGGCGCAGTGTTGAGAGGCTCACAGGATGAGGCGAGACACAACACAGGATGAGAAAATCTTTCTTTCTTTCTTTTTTTTTTGTACATCCCTTTTGCCCCACTGAAGCTTAACGTTCTAGCACAAGCTGGCACAAATATACAGCAACTGAGCACTAACTGACAGTTCGCTAAGCCTCAAGACTGCTGCTGCCTGTCAGGCTTTCTGTTTTTCGCACAGGGAGAATTTACCAACAAAATTCATCTCTGCTTTTTTAACCAACAGTCCCAGATTTCAGACAGAGGTGGGTAAAAGCGGGCATATTTCACAACTGTCACAAAGTAGATAAGCTAATGTGATTCTGCACACCACCTCCTCATCGCCAAGCTGCAGGCAGACACCGTTAGCCACTTGCTAGAGACAACAGTGAAGCAGCTAGCAGCTGAGGAGTCAGGTCAACTTAAAGGGTGAGGATAAGTCGGCGGTGTGAGTCAATCACTTCTGGTCAAAAGTGTGCTCCTACCTCTTATTTGAAATTCAAGCCTGGAGTGTGAGTGATTTTAACGCGGCGTAAGCTGTTACGTCACATCGGCGATTCAAATTAAATCTGCTTGGAAGCTACATCGAGGTTTTTCCAACTGACAATCCGATTCTGCGCCTCTGAGGGGGCCGTCCTATTATGCGGTCTTACATCTCTAGCTGCGCTCATTACTCCCAGATAAAGATGTAGCATAAGGAAATTTGCATTATTCATTAGATTGTTCCGATTGGATCAGAGTCAAACGTCATGAATAATGATAATCGAATGTAAATAGCTTCCGAAATAAGCTGGGGGGACAGATGCGAATCTGGACTGTAAAAAAAGATTTAAAGACACATTTGGCAAATAAAATGCCAAATGTGCAATATATTAGCAAAGATTTCCCAAAGGCTAAAATACCACAGTACCAAGCCAAGGATGGAGGGCTACACAAGAGAATATGTGCATCAAGCACTGTTTGTAAATGCAATGTGTCATTGTAATGATATTTATAGTCTTGGTGAAGTCTTGAACTCCTGGTGAAGTGACATTTTCTAAGGTGTACTGGTCAAATTTACAAAAGGTTTAGCCTGCTGTGTGTTCTTGTTCCAAGCACCTTAAGATGACACAGGATGACATGAAGTGGATGAAAGAAATTTCCAGTTGTGCAATTCTTTGGGTCTGCGGACCAGTCACACTTTGTGAATGCTGGTCTTAAAACAATAACTCTGAGAAGTGAACTTAGGACCAGATTTGCTAACATGTTGCGCCTGCACAATCTGAATTTTTATATTAAAAAAACATTATTGTCTGTATTTACAAAGACAGCACAGTGAACAGATTAACTCTTTCTTTGCAATCACCCTCCTTCATATGTTTTTGCACATGTTGTTTTTCTGTGGCAGAAATCCAACATCCTGCACAACTGGGGTTCAAAACCACAAGGTAGAGGAAAGAGGATGTTAACTTTGAACCCTATCCTGAAAATAGTAAAGCCTTGGCTGGATGATACAGTATTACAGATCTAAAATCTAACTGGTATTTTAAACTTATACCTGACTCCTTCTCATTGACACACACATCTCCAGCTCTTTCACACGCTTAAAGCATGCGTGAAAAATCCTGCAAAGTGAATGTGTTAATTGCTGATAATAGTGAGTAGTTTTTTAAAGGCTACACTTTTACTCCACAGAGCAGTTTGCTAGTTACCAGAGCGTGGTAACAAACACGTTGGCTATGTCAGCATAAAAAAGCGGTCGGGTATTGCGAGACGATCTAAATTCTTTGCAGAAGCTAAGAGAGAGAAAATCCTGTTGTTCTTGTCTTACTTTCTCTCTTTGTTTTGCTTCGTTTGACTCTTGCCTCGCAGATGTCAAGCCCTGCTCGTTTCCATCTTCTTTCCTAACTGAGCCTCGAGTATCTCATCTCTCTCAAAGTTTCACTGGCTGGTTCGGTTCATGTTGCTGTTTTGTCATAATGGCTGTTGAGCTGTCTGTCACGCTGGCAGGGTTGATGGTGTAGACTCAGACACGGGGCCTGTACACTTCATCACACAAATGAATGTGCAGGCTTGCTGGGTATCGCTAAACGGCTGAACTCCGTATACACTATTGTTCCAGAAAATAAAGTCAGAAGTGAGAATAAAGGCACACGGAAAATTGGAGGGATGTTATCGAAAGACGTTTTTGTTTTTAACGTGCATATTTCCAATTGTCATTACAGCCCACAGTAGTCCATTACAGTAAACCACTATACCAAAATATTAGCCCGCACAGCCTACTGTTCAACAGTTTTACACGACCTTTAGATAACTTTCCTAAGTGAAGTTATCACTCAGCACACAGAAACAGTTTGCATATTTCAGAACTTTTGTTGAGCTCTCTGAAAAGTTGCATTTGAAACTACCTGCCACATAAAAGTAACCAAGGCTATGCTTCCCTTCTGCTGAACTAGCAAGATGGCTAGATGCTAAGGACAAGAAGGCTTCTGCAGCCACAACTTTACTGATATCTGTGTGCAGGAACTCACGAAAGTGAGAGAAAAATAAAAATAAAAGGATGTGTGAGGAGTGTCATTATTTGCTGATTTATCTCAATGGTGTCAGCTTTAAGACATGCAGACTGCACAGAATCACAGGATAAATCTGATGTTATCTTGTTCCGACCATAAGAACGCCTGTAAACAATAAAAAGTTCTCCTTCAGACCCATATGGAGAAGAAATAGAAAAAACTTATAAAAGACTTGCATAAGATGTGGCCTACTTCATATAGTGAATCATATAAGGCTTATATGATTTACTCATGAAAGTGGCCACTTTCTCATTGCTTTCATATATTGTTTTAGGAAGTATCCAAAACATAAAAGTTTTATTTATATAATTTTTCAAGGGATCTTATATCTGTTTTCACTCTTGTATGCTTTTAATACAAGTTTCACACAAGACAGATACAAACTTTATAAGATTTATATATATATCTGTTCCATATAGGGACTTTCACTGGATTAAAAGCAGATACCTGAGGCTCCATTTATTTACATTTATTTGTCTGTGTAGTACTTTACAGCTTATCAATGATAATAATAATAATAATAATAAAAATGTTAAAAAATGTAATTAATTTGCTCCCATATGGCCACAAAATATGTATTTCAGTAGGCTTAATCACAGTAGTGTCTGTCTGCCACTGTGGCTCTGGATATTCATAAATCTGTAAGTTATAGTGTAACAAAGTGTCATTTTTTTGGTTAGGTGAAAATTAATTAACGTTTATCTTCAAAACAATTTTATAAACAGTGCAGTGCTTCAAACGTGCACAGAGGGGTCAGGTTTCAGTCCACATTTGCTTTCAGAAGTGCTTGAATTGTCCATGCCATAGATTCAAAGGACACATATCCTGAGAGTTTAGCCAATATTGACGCGATAGTATCACACAGATGTTGAAGACCTTTCTTTTTCACACCAGTGTTATGAATTTCCTGTTCCACCGCATCTCAAAGCTGCTCTATTGGACTGAGCTCTGATGTCTGTGGAGGGTATTTGAGGACAGCAAAATCAATGTCACATTCAAGAAACTAGTTTGAGATGGCATTTAACATTGTGACACGGTGCGTTATCTTTCTGGAAGCAGCCAACAGAACGTCGGTACACTGTAGCCATAAAGGAATCGATATAGTGAGCAATAATACTCAGGTAGGTGGTGGTTAAATGATGTTCAGTTGGTGCTAAAGAGGCCAAAGTGTGCCAAGAACCCTACCCCCACATCACTCCACCAGAAGCAGCCTTAACCATTAATTAATCCTCACTCTACCAACTCTACCAACCGTGACTGGCTGATTATATTTGTGTGAATGAACAGCTAAGCAAGTTAACCTAATAAAGTGACTGGGGAGTGCAATGCTGCACAGTTTAGAACCAGACTTGGTTGACATTAATGTTTGTATTATTAAGTTATGGGTATGATTTTACATTGCTTGACAACTGCAGAATGAATCTGATTATATCTTCTTCCCACCATAAAAATTCCTGCAAACATTACTTTTGCAGGAATCCCCTAAAATTACAAAAACAATATTTACGTTTATATCCAACAATAAGCTCAAGAAAGCTAACTTCAAATATGTACTGGGTTAAAACAAAATACCTGAGGGTCCATCTGTTTGACTCTCTCCACATCTTGAAGAATGACACTTAGCTCACGTCTTCATTTAGGCCTTCAATAGTATTATTAACACATTTTAGATACTTTGTCCCCATATTGTTACATAATGTGTTTTTTACTATGTTTAATCACAAAAGTGTGTGTCTGCCACTATGGATCTGTATATTCATGAATATATACAATAGGATTGGAGCATAATAAAAGGTGTCAATGTTTTATTCACAGAGGTCAAAATGAATTAATAATCCTCATCTGAAAACCAGTTGTAGAGTACATCACTTACATGGAAATATATAAACACTGTAGGTTTTAGAAATAGTTTGTACTGTAGTTCCACAGAAATCTGTCACTTTTTACAAATCTACTCTTTCCATATTTCACTGGGAAACTTTTACTTTTTACTCCACTGAATTTTAAAAGTCTGTTGAAATAAAATTTGTCTCAATACATCAGATAAGATAAGATATCACTTTATTGTTCCAGCGTCTGAAATATGAGAATTTGTTGCTTTGTAAAGTAGAGTGATTTCTTTGTCATGTATTGTTTTAACATTCGGTAAAGGGAAGAACACCTAAATATTCTGAAACTGGTTCTCTCAGATGCATATAGACAGAGAAATAAAATTGTCTTGACTTGCTTTGGACAGGATTTCACTGCTGATTTCAACACTGGTCTGATCTTTGAGTAACGAATATAGACAACCTGAGTAAACCAATAAAATGCAAGCATTTGCATTTGACGTGTCTTTATTGACCTGAGTGGTAGCTAGAAAATGTAGTGCTTTGCCTTCACAGGCTTGTAAAAAGCAAAATGTTCCATTCAGTCATGTGTCATATTTATGATCAATCCTAAAGCTTCCAGAAGAACATTGCAGTGTCAAAAGACCAAAGTGTCAAAGGTCGAATTCTAAGCAAGGATTTTCAGCATCAAATTATTCTCAGGCTGAAGGTTTTCAGCACATACTCCTTTGGGTATTGTGTCAATACCCAAAGGAGATTCAAGCAGACCAAATGTGAGCACACCATCAGATCAATACATCGAGCTTTGCTTACTGAGGGGTAGAAAAACATCTTCATCACAGGTAGATAGTTTGCTAAATAAAGAACACGAGCAGTCGCTATATACTTTGGGTAGGACAAAGCAGCAACAAGAAAAAAGGGTTCTTTGTTCTTATGAATCCAAGTTAGATGTCACAAGAAGGTAAGCATGATGCTGCAATAAATCAAATCTAAAGTAAAACATGGTGGAAATATTGAAGCCTCGGGGTGTTTTGTTTCTCTGGAGTTGGACTCCAGCACTGAATCTACTCCACTTTATCCACACAGAAGTAACACTGTGGGGGAAAGTTTATATTATTGGAGGATATTAAACACAAACACACCTCAAGACTTTTTAGACTTCCACTAATTCTTCAGATGACCAACGTGTGCTGACTTTAATCCTTTGCTGTCACCAAGATTAACATTACAATTGTTCCATTGAAGACTAAGAACACTGGGGTTTCACAGTGTTGTGAAGTCTTGTAAAGTCCCTGTAGTGCATTAGTGCTGCTGTTAAAGCAAATGTTAGCACATTTTAGCTTTAAATTCATGTGGGAGGAGCTCAGAGTAGAGCTGCTACTCTTCCACACTGGCAGGTGACTCCTGCATCTGATTAGGATGCATCCTGGGTCAGGAGAAATTATATCTCTTGGCTGGTTTGGAAAAGTGTTACTTTTCCCCTGGATGAGCTTAGTAAGTGCCCAGAGAGAGAAACGGGCATGGGCGTCTCTGCATAGACTGCTGCCTTTGCTACTCGGATAAGCGGCAGAGGATGGATGTCTATTCAAACTGTTTGTGTGTGTGTGTGTGTGTGTATTGTGGGATTTTTTAAACATATCTGCACAAATTGAATGCCACTGAAATGCTGCTATCACCCTGTCTTACTTACTCTGTTAGTGTTTGGAAACTGAGTTGTATGGATCTCTTAGTGCCAAAATAGTGTTGTTGTTCTCACACGTGTCATGTTCGACCAGAAGAGGTCCAGTCAACACCAGGGTGTGAGCTGCTGCCTGTGGGTGCAGGATGTGAGATGTTTTTTTTTCCCCTCTACTAAAATTGTAACCACCCACAGGCAACGAGACAGTAATGAGGAGGAGGTTTACTACATTAAAACTTTACTCACTAATTAGATAGACGTTGCATGCATGGGAGACTAAATTAAATACAAATGCTTAAGGGACAAACCAAGGGTGTAATGAGCATGCAACACAGCATTGTATCATACTATGATGCCAGCAGCGTGATGAATTCTGCCATCGTGTATTATGACATTGATGGAAGATGTTTTTCTTGATTTATTTTAAGAGTCAGCCAAAGGGGAAGGGCACCATGTTATATATTAGTCAGTAAAGTCATCCACTACTCAATGTGTAGAATATCTTCTTTATTTTTCTTTTTTCTTTTTAGCTTGTAAACTCTTTTGTATAAATCCTGTTTGTGAGCTGCCTGAAAAAGTGTTAGTCAGTAGACCTAGAACATATGGTGCCGTAGGCCCTCCATCCGTTCAGACTGTATCTTTCCCATTTCCTGGAATCTCTGCTGCTTCCTATATTTTGTGTTTTCACTTATACTGCCATTAACAACCCCCTGAGGTAACATGACCCACAAGAAGCACAATCAGGGAGATGGGGGAAGGACAAATTGAATAACAACCTCATGACAAAAGACACAAAGACAGCGAAAAAGGTTGTCTGTGTGTGCGCGCTCATGTAGATTTGTGAGCATGGGAGTGTGTGCACCTATATGTGTGCTTTTTTTGTGGGTAAGCAGGGTCACGCTGTTTGCAGAAGATGAGGCTTTTGAACAGGGGGGTGATCATGTTTCATTAAACTGTAGATAAAATTCGATTTTTTTCTTCTTTTCTCAGAACGAGGAAAAAGAGGTGCAATTTGAGGTTGGTTGTGACATTTCATCCTGTGATTATATTAGCACCCTCTGCAAAGCAGCCACTGCATGGCTTGAAATGATGTTACCTAAGCTGACAAGAATTGATGGGATGACCTTACAGCTTGTCCACCGGTGGAAAATTGCTCCGTGGTTTCGCTGTGAAACAGCGGAGATGTGAAAAAGCCATGTAGAACTGTTGCATTTTTATCTCTCATATTACATCAGTGGAGCAACACCAGACTGACATGCAGGAGATCAGAGCGCTAACACGTTCTTAGAAAAACCTCCAAAACATGAAGAAAATCTGTCTTATGCGAAACATACAGTGGAATACACAGCAGATTGAATTTTTGACGTACAGCCAAATAACAAAGTAGATACACATGCTCTAGGGGCCTTGTTTCATTATTCATCAACACATGCATCCATTAAATCTGCATAACTCATTTATTTGGCAGATGCAGTATGAAATGCCCACATATAGATTATATTGTATGACAAAATTACTTGAAATGGATTAGTTTTGAGGCAGAGCTGGAAGGTTCGCCCAGAAAACAGGGCAATAACAAATGTGTGGAAATGCAAATAGAGAAAAGGAAACTTTTTCGGAGTGAGTCCCAACTTCTGAGATGCATTTTTAAAGTTTTCAGAATCAGAATCAGAATCAGAATACTTTATTGATCCCTGGGGGAAATTATTATTTTTGTTACAGTGCTCCATTATAAGCCAACATTAACAAGACAGACAATACGCTAACTAAGAATAGTACAATATATACATACATATACATACATATACATATATATATATATATATATATATATATATATACACAAAGTCACTCATTAATAAATAGCTGGAAAAGAAACATGTGTAGTTGTAGCAGTAACCAGTGTGTTAAGTGGATGCGTTGTACAGAGAGATGGCTACAGGCAGGAAAGATTTCCTGTGTCGTTCAGTGGTGCTTTTCGGTAATCTCATCTCTCACTGAACGTGCTCCTGTGACTGACCAGCATGTCATGGAGTGGGTGGGAGGTGTTATCCAACATTGTCTTTATCTTGGACAACATCCGCCTCTCCGACACCACCTTGAGGGAGTCCAGCTCCATCCCCACAACATTACTGGCCTAAGATAGAAGTATAAAATACAGACCTTTAAAATAAGCTTAATAACACTCATCACTAATTTTTCTCTTTTGCATGTTTATAATGTTTCAAAGCATCAAACAAATATTAATATTAGGCAAAGAATATTTCTTTTTTAATGTAAAGTGAAGCATTCCCAGTATAAGCGTCATAAAAATGTATCTAGCCTAATGCAGGTTGTTTGTTTCATGAATAAGAAACTAATGAAAAAAAATGTATTTTTGGTTTATAGGTGCTCCGATTACTTTTTGGGCAACATGAATCCCAGTTTCACTTTCAGTAGCCTACCGTGTGCAGCCATATGTAAAAAAAAATCATTTCACAGCCCAGTGCTGTTTCTTGGGGTTTGTTGTGTGCTTGACTGTGCCAACATATATTCTTCTCGATGTACTCTACTTCTAATACTTACAGTACATAACAGCAATGGATGAAAATGTGCTGCAATTCTCATTTTCACAGACTAATTTAATAGTGAACTGAGACTGCATTTCAGCAAAATGCTTTTCAAATGCTACATGTTACATGGATCAAATCACAGGCTGCTTGAATGTGACTGGTCACAGGAATCAATATACAAAAAAAAGAAAAGCTTCCAGTCCTGCAAACATATTCTTTCATACTTGCGTACATTCATATGCAGATGTCTGTTTATAGAAATGAATATGTAAGTGACAATGCAGTTCCTCAAATGGCCACAAGAGGCTCACTCTAAAATTGATGTCGTCATTTTACAGTCAGTTACGAAAAGACATGAACTACATGTTTACAAGTACGTTCAAAATAGGTCAGCCTGTGGGACTCTGCGGACATCTCTTCTGTAGAGGAAGAGGTATCATCAAGATGTTTTTTGGTAAATGTGAGATGAGCCTTTATGTTCCTTTTGGTAATAGATGTTTTCTACTTGAAATCTCTTGTTGTTCTGGGTTCTTTTGTTTTTAGAGTAATTCTGGTCGCCCGGTCACTCCTGGGAAGGCTCATCATTGTTCCAAGTTTTCTCCATGTGTGTATAATGGCTCTCAGTGTGGTTCACTGCAGTCCCAAAACCTTAGAAATGGCTTTGTAACCTTTTCCAGACTTTTAGATGTCAGTGACATCTTTATTTCTCAGGTGTTTCTTTAGCTCGTGGCATCATGTGTTGCTTTTTGAGTTCTTTTAGCCTTCTTCACTTTGTCAGACAGATTCTATTTAAGTGATTCCTTGATTCAGGCCACTCATCTCAGGCCAGTAATCAGGCCTGAGTGTGTTCAGTGTAGCTGAACTCAGTTTTCCAAAAAAACCCACTTTTAATCAGAGTTCATTTATGATTTAACAAAAGGGGCAATTCGTTTTTCACACCACTGTATCTTTTGGTTGGCTTGGGAGCGCCTTGGTGTTCCCATGGACAAGCTGGAGGAAGTGGCTGGGACGAGGGAGGTTTGGGATCCTCTGCTTAGGCTGCAGCCCTGGATATGCGGAAAACGGATGGTCAGCAGAGACTGTCTGTAATAGCTAATCATGCTGTCTTAGGCCTAACATCCCCTAATTTGAGTAACTGAACTGGAACTGCTGTTGGTACTTTTGAAGTACCAAAGGTGCTAATCAGCAAGTGCTACTACTGTACATGCTACAGTATTGTTGGTCTGTTCAGTCATGCTTTTAGCTGTGAAATTAAAATGATATGCTTGATTAGTTGATGGATTTTAACCTGTTACATGATGTTTTAATGAAACTGTGACTAAAGATGTAAGAGTATGAAGAAGTACTTTGTTGATTTGTTTATTTTATGCTCTTGTCACTTGGCCTTTGGTTTGAAAAGAAGAACAACCAAAACATTCCAGGTCGATTTGGACTCTTTTTACAGTAACATATTGCTAATACTTGGAGGATCTGTTGATTTTAAGCATTTTTGAGTTGCTGTAAGTTGATTTAGTACTTACAGTTTATTTCCTGGAATGGGAGGAGGTATGACTACGTAGGCAGGCCTTGCAGCTCTTCTCGAGACTGATTCTGTTATGCAATGGGGATAAACTGAAATGGGGTGTAACCCCATAAAGAGTCTTTCCTCATCCGTTTTAGTCAGTTGCTTTCCTTAGTTGTCACCTTCAAGTTGAAGATTCATAGTATTTATTCCCAGATTTATTCGTAGCTTGCACTATAAAGATACTGCACTAATCAACTGGTGTAAAGTAAAAAAGGATACAAGAAGAAATGTTTTACATAAAGTCCATAATTACTTCCCAGGAAAGGTGTCATAGATATATGTCTATAAAATAGTTGATTACATGGACACTGGTAATATTATATTAATTATTCTCTCTTAGATAACAATTAAGTATACCAGTGTTGTAATATGAAACAGGTTAAAAGTGTTGAATATTACAGAAGCGAGACACCTGATTTTACAAGCTATCGGTGATGACCTGGGGGTCATTTATGGAAATTTCACTCTGTAAATATATCTTACAGATGGTAATTTTCCCCCCGGTAGAGCATAACCCCTTCTATGACAAGCTAATCCCCAGCCAAATGTGTAATTAAGAACAGCATTAGATATGCTGGGAACGTACCACACGTGTGTGACATGACGGTGAAGCGGCGGCCTGTGTCACCAGCGTGGTAACTAATCACCCGTCACTGGCTTTTACTGACCAAACACGCTCACTGATGCATTCAATGAGCTAAGTCTGATGAAGACGGAAGATGAGCATTACTAGCGTAGAGCATCATTATTAAGCATTACCCCTGACAGTAACATGTGATGTCTGTCACATGGACGCAGATTCATCTACATGAGACTGCGACACACCATGTCATTTAAATGTAACAGCAAGGCCGGAGGGAATAGTTGGAGCCTGCGGCGCAAACCAGCGTTTTTACTGCTGGATCCATATCATATCACATCATACTCGCTTCAGTGTGAAGTGGCAGGCATATCTGAGGGTATGTAAGTGAAATTCGACTCAACAGTCCTTCCAACAATGATCTTTTGAGTCTTTTAAAAAATGAAACCACAACCCGATTCGAAGAAACTAATTTTAAAAGAAAGGGTTTCGTTTTGTTTTTTGATGATCGGATGAATAACGCTGAAGATAAATCTTCTTGTATATAAACACACTGATGCTTTTTATGCTGTGCCAAAGTGCCCGCAGACCACACAGCAAAGCCAGTAAATCCCCTCATGCTGCCTTCAGTACTCAAGCATCCTACTTATAAACTCACCAAACTGACTACAATTCTGTTTTCCCTTCTTTTCTTCACAGATAACGACATAGCATATTTATGCCAACTGTTTTGTAAACACTTCCCTGCTGATATCAATGTCTTCTGTCCTGTCTAATGCTTGTTTTTTTTTAGTTTTTACACATTGTCATTTGCTTTCATTTTGTTTGTTATTGCTTCAGATTGGCTTGTTTTGTTCTGTCGCATTGCATTAATAATAGACACATAAAGCTGAAACGGTGCGTGTGTTAGCAGACACTTGTGTATACACACACCCAGCAGGCACAGATAAGGGCGCTGGAATTATTGGCCCACTCATCACAGGTCTTTAATTGCAACGGCAGCTTCAGTCATGGTGGCCCATTACTAGCTAAACATACACAGCTCTCAATCACAGAAACACTGAAAATAATATCACATGTGCACCAAAACAACAAACTAAACACAAACTAATTCAACTTCCGTCTTTAATAGTCCCATCACTCCTTATGCCATCAGATGACAATCCTTTCCAATTACTATACATAAAATAAATCTTTCCTCACCACCTCTATGGGATGGGAGTTTTAAATTACTGGGATGCAGTTATCATTAACCTACATCAAACCATCCATTCATTTTCTGAACTGCTTATCCGATTCAGTGTAGTGGGAGAGGTTGGAGCCTTTACCAGCTCTAAAGGGGGCCAGAGGATATGCCACCGGTTCATCATGAAGCTAATACACAGTGCAATCACTCATTTTTGCAGCATTTAAACTTAACCAAAGCACAAATTATATATAAAGCAATAAATAACCTGCTTCCTGACAATATTCTAAAAATGTTTTCTAAAAGGGAACGGGGATACAATTTGAGGGGGGAATTAAATTTAAAACATCCTCGTATCCGTACAACATTAAAAGGTTTTTGCATCTCTGTGTGTGGAGTGAAGCTGTGGAACAGACTAAGTAAAGATATAAAGCAATGTCCGAGCATGGCGCAGTTTAAAAAGCGGTATAAGGAGATGGTTTTTACAGGGTACAGGGAAGAGGTAGAGATTTGATAGGGTGTTCTTGTCTAATATTTTCATGTGTGTGCGGGTGCACGGGTATGTTGGTATGGGTATATATATATTTGTAGGTTGTGTATCCTTTGAGGTGTTAATGGGGTTATTGAAAATGTGTATATGTGCATATGTGTATATACGTATGTATGGATAGATAGAAACATAAATAAATATATATATATATATATATATATATATAAAAGAATAATAAAAAAATAAAAATAAAAAAATACACATGACATATAATGTAATTGCAAGGAGGTATTTCTGTAGTCTATTGATTACTAGATAGTGGAAAAGGGGTGGGATTAAATAAGCTTATGCTTCTTCCTGCTCCTTTTTGAACATGAAAGTTATTTGTAGTTGTGGTTGCTCGTTTTCCTTTTGTTTTGCTTTGTTTATTTGTCTCTTTTAATTGTATGTTGTTGTACTTTTTTAACATGTTCAAAATAAAGATTCAATCAATCAATCAAAACCTCACATTTGTGTCTCTGGACTGAGACTAGAGCACTTGGAAAGAACAAACTGAAAAGAGAAAGGCCCCAGCTGGCCGACGCTGGTTGGCTAAAACATGTCGCACTTTTGCTGTGAGGCACTTGTGCTAACCACTGCACCACCAGTAACCTACATGAAATCTGACTTTCATATGACAGGGAATGATCACTTGTGTCATGCAATCTTATGAATTGCTGGTTTCTGCATAAAAAGAGAAAAGCAATCTTAAATAACAGAATGAATAACCAGTACTTGCCATGGGGATTTGGGTGTTTAAGCGTATGCTTAAGGTCATTAGTTTGACACTTGGTTTAGAGCAGGATTGGAAATTGGGTTTCTAAAAGTGAAACACTGATCCAAAACAAAAGAGTTAAAGATGTTAAAAAACAGAAATGAAGGGAACTAGTGAGTGAATATTGAGTACACCACAGGAAATGATCATCGCTTACATATAAATGCATGCAACAAAACTCATTAGTCTTGCAAGTTCAATTAAATAAGTTAAATAGCCTCAAACAAGCAATCTGCTGCTGTTAATTATTAGCCGTGTTTTATTGTTCCTTTAGAAAATCCCAGACACATTTGCACAGATTCTGTATCCCTCCCTCTACTTGGCAGCTTGTTGTTTACCAGTGGAAAAAACCCAGTCTCACTGTTGGTTCAGTGTGTGGCATGTTTGGCTCTGGTGGTGATAAAGCAGTGAAGAGTCTTTACCTTTTTGAAGCCTTTGCAGTACTTTGAATTTGGCTGATTAAAACATTCAGTAGTTCACAGCAAAAACGATGTGATTGATTACTTGTGACGGTACTAAAGTCATCAACAAGTTTAACACAGTCTACAGTTGAGCTTGTAGCAGATTTTTCAAAGTGGGGACAAGTTTTTTTTTCTCTAACATTATCATAGCGCTGACAGTGACTGAATCGCCTTTTCAAGGATACTCTTCACGTAAATCCACTGTGGGTCCACTGCTCTCTCAAAATATCCATCACAGCAAGTGGGCTCTGCATACCAACAGGCTCTGCATGTTAATGAGGTTGTATTCATCATGTAATACAATGCAAAGATTACACATTAAATATGGAGGTATACGTGCAGATAAAGTCTTGGTGGTATTTTGAGAAAGACTGAAGACAGAAAGTGTCAGAGCTGAGGAGCTGCCCTGCATTCAGAGTGGAGTAAGTCAGTAAGGAAGGAAGTACAGAGTCTTCATGGACTGCTCAGACAACTAGAAGGAGAAGTCTTGAAATACTGCATCTCCTGACTTGATCGGGGAGCAATATTTCCCTCTGTGACTCTGCAAAGAGCCTCGGTGCTTAACCTTTATCAGCTTTAGTACTAAGCACTGATTCCTTCATACCTTTGGGTGCTCTTCAGCTGGCAAGTTGTTCCACAAACCTTTGTCAACTGTTCTATTCCTTTTTGTCACACATTGCAATTTACAGCAATAAAAATGGCAGACTTATGAAACAAATATATTAATAATTTTGAGAAAGGTTTAGCTGAGATGTGTCGTTTTCTTGGTTCTGCTTTGCAATATTACGAGTGTTGCATTGCATAACTGAGTGCTGTCAACATAATTTCTATGTGTTTTGATTTTAGGGTCAGCGTTTGATCAGTGACATCTACTTGGCTACTTAAGCTAATGAGCTGGTTGAAAACTTTAACTTAAGCTGACTTATTAAATGATCCAAGATGATTTAATTTTCAGAAAGAGCCTTGTAAAGACTTAAAGGGTACATTTGAGAGAAAAAAAAAGGTCCTCATAGTGAACTGAATATTTAGTAGCACTTTCTATTACAGCTCAGTAATAACATAGCAATAGCGGGGCAATGAGATAGGAAGAAGCAAATAGTAAGTTATTACCTTTTAATTAATACAGTGGTAATAGCTGAATAATCTTACATTGAAATGTATGTATTTGGGTAATAACAGGTCAGAAATTTGGGGTAATAATGTAAAAAGAAACTACTAATTACTAATTCCTAATCAGCAATTAGTAATAGTATATATATATATATATATATATATATATATATATATATATATATATATATATATATATATTCTCAATATGATTTATATACTAATACTAATTCGTAGTAGTTATGTCATAGTAATAAGATAATATTGGCTGATGTTTTGAACATATATGGAAATTATATGTTTAATAATGCAGGAATTAATTCCACTTCATGTCAACAGTGTTTGTTTCCACATTATTACCCTCAGTTTCTGACCTGTTATCACCCAGTTACACAAATTCCAGCTGTAACCACTATTGACAAAAGATAATTACTTATAAATTACTTGAACATTACTTTAGCAATTAAGATATGTAACTAGTAGAGCAGCAAGGTAGATGCATGTCTAGCTTGCTGATTGCATGTCTTATCCTGTCTTCTTTCTCTCACCCCAACCGGTCGCAGCAGATGGCCCCTCCCCTCCCTGAGCCTGGTTCTGACGGAGGTTTCTTCCTGTTAAAAGGGAGTTTTTTCTTCCCACTGCGGAGTGCTTGCTCATAGGGTGTCATATGATTGTTTCTTTTTTCTCTGTAAGTATTATTATTACGTTTCTATGTCAGGATTCTTAAAAAAATTAAAAAAAACTAGGTGAATTCTTCCTACAAGCCGCGGCAGATTTGGTTTATCTGTACGTTAAGCTTCTGTGCACTTGTTTATTTGGATTTGTAAATAAACAAAAAGCAAATAAGCAAATAAAAAAAACAACCAAAAAAACACGCACACAAACAAAAACAACACAATATTCTCACCTTCTTTCTAAACTAAACTAAACTAAACTAAACTAAACTAAACATCCTTGGCTGTATTTTCAGTGGGATGCCATCGGTTCTGTTTCGACAGTCTCGGTGTTTTCAGAAGGAAACCTGCATTTAACATTGTTTTAGCAAGTACAAATCAGCTCTGGAGAAACATGATATTTTTTTCCAGTGTAAAAAATCGATTTCAGAGAGTTTCCAATGGGAATGCTGACAGTTTGACATCTTTCTACTGTAGTTTTGGTGATGAACTGTATATTTGGGAAGTAAGCAGTGCTTATCACTTATAATACACAACTACACACTGTAATCTATCCTTCTATAACAATGACATCTTTTAAGTAGGCACTGGATGACAGAGAAAATAACATGATGATTTTTTGTCCTTACTCTCACTGAGGCAGTGGTGCATGTCCAATCCTCAGCATGCTCTTTCCTTTTCTCCACTCTTACCTGCACATCATGAATGCAACCTTGCTAACATCTCTTATTTAGCCCGTCTTCTAGCATTTTTCATGTTAACACAGAGTTTCAGGTCTTCCCAGCTGATGCATAAATCATTTCACAGGGCTGGCTGTATTAAATCTCCGCAGGTAAACACCAGAGGGGATTTTAATTTTATTTCAGAAGCATCAGACCCTGGAGAGCACAGTTCTCCAGCCTGAACCTACTTCCCTTTGAACTCTACTTAGAGTTTTTGGGCTTTTGGCCATAAGTAAATCCAGTGTATCCTTGAGACCTAAGAGGACAGGATTCATGGTTCATTTGAAGAAAGAATGTGCTGAGCGCATCTCAAATGAGGATTGACCTCGGACTGATCGGTCTGAGCAGTTGTTTGAAGTTATGTATGTATTCAGGCCCTTCTTCATCCACCAGAAGCACTGAGGTCAGATAAATCCTCCTTAAACGTTTATCCACATGTGTCACAAACCAGATTTAATTCACAGGAAATTGAAAAGGTTTAAGGCAAATAAAAAAGTTCTACACCTATAAGCTTTGTCTAAGTCTGACTTGTGGGGCTGTAGTATGTCTAAATTAAAGAAAATCCACATCTGTAGTACAATTTAAAGAGGGTCTGCTTACCAAGCTGATGGGTTTGCAAACAGGGATTAAAGGCTCTGTTTTGTTATGCAATTCCACAAATAGACAAACTGCTGTCAGATTTTCAGTTAAATTGTGTTAAAAACTAAAACTTGCAGGATGAAAAAAAGGAGGTGGACCAATAGGATCGCTGCTATGTCCTCTTTAAAACAGAGCACACTGTACCAGGGCACTCTGACATTTTCAGGATGAAGAGAGCAGTAAAGAGGTGAATGAGCCACAAGAGCTTCCCCCAAGAGAATATTTAGGCTATGCTACGATTCTATGAGAGGCAAGTAAATGTGTTGAGAGAATTAAATGAGGCGGCTTTGGAGGAGAAGCGATTCTCTCTGTTCGTAAAGATTGTGGCTCAGTGTGCAAGAAGCATTCATTTAGTTCCAAAATCAAGCAAATCCAAATTAAATAGTAAATAAAGAAAATTAAATCATTTATATGAAAAGTTAGCCAACACTGATATGCTTTGTCAGACCCCGACTGATCCGTGGTTCACGATTCTCTACCTGACATTGAACGCTCATTCTGCATTCAGGTGCATCACGTAAAATCCACACAATTTGTTAGGTTTCCGATTGAAACAGAGAACCTTTGTTGTTATGATTAGACTTTAAAAATGTGAGAGAGTGACAGACATGTTTGGTTTTAAACAGCAAACAGTTAAGTCACTCGTCCGCATCAACTTCCTCCCTGAACCTAGTTTAGCAAGTTCAGTTTATCACTTTGTTAGGTGCTCCTGTTCTGTTGAAGTCCCATTTGAGCATCAGAGTGGGGAATAGACCTATGTTGACTGTGGCATGGTTGTTGGTGCCACTCATGTCAGTCGTAGTACTTCAGAAACCGCTGATCTATTGTGATTTTCCCACACAACAATCTATAACAGAGAACGGTGTGAAAAAGAGAAAATATTTGGTGAGCAACAGCTTTCTGAGTTAAAAGGCCTTGTTGATACTCGAGATCATTGGAGAATATCCGATATATGAAGAAGAACATCACTGAATGAACCTTTAGCCAGATCAGTTAGAGCAACAGAAGACCACACCGGGTGCTACTCGTGTCAGCTATGAACAGGAAACTGATGCTACAATTCACACAGTATCACCAAATTTTGACACTAGAAGATTGGAAAACATTGCTTGGTCTGATGAGTCTTAATTCTTCTGCAGCACTGGATGGTAGGGTCAGATTGGGTGTAAACACCATGAAAGCTTGCCTTATATCAATGGTCCAGGCTGCTGTTGGTGATGTAATGGTGTGGGGAATCATTTCTTATATACTTTACTCTTAGCATCAACTGAGCATGATTTAAACACAGCAGTCTACCGCAGTGTTGTTGTTGACCATGCCCATCTCTGTGCACCATCTTCCGATGGCTGCTTCCAGCAAGATAACGCACCGTGTCACTCAGATTATCTCGAACTGGTTTCTTGACCATGATTACTGTACTCAAAATACCTCAAAGGTCATGTGGGGGAACAGTAGATTCACATTATGGATGTGCAGCAACAAATCTCCAGCAACTATGTGACGCTATTAAATCCATATGGACCAAAATCGGAAATGTTTTCAGCACCTTGTTAAAACTATGCCATGGAGGCAGATCTGTTCTGAACAGTAGTTAATGCTAATTTGCATGTCTGAGAATTAAGGCTAGAATTTACATGTTAGAGTAGCTTAACCTCTTAAGCCCCAACGCCTAACCAATCTCCTGCCTTTTGGCCCCGTATCTGGGGGCGTTGGGGCTTATAGATATGATATCCTAGGCTGTTAGGAAACTTCATCATTACTCTGAAGCACTACAGGTTTTTTTTTTAAAGGAGTCGTATAAAAACAAACCAAAAAAAAAGACAAAATACATTTTCTGTTCATGTCACTTCTTGGATATAAGGGAATGAGGCACTCTTTGTGGTTACATGATTTACTTTACTTTGCACTGCTGTGTAAATTTAGTGAGCGTCAAAAGGTTGATGGTAAATCAGCATTTTCCAAAACAACTTCAGTAACACAAAGACTCACAAATCATGGCAATAAATACTCTGACCACTTAAATCCAGGGACTGTATCATATCTTTGTGTCCTCTGGAAACTGATGTTTTCTCCCTTGCAGCATTTATGTGGTTGTTTGTTTTTTTTTTTTGCTGTATTTGCACCACATTCCCCCAAACGTTTAATTCAATCATATTTGTTCATTTCCTTGTGATCTAGAGTATGTGTTATTTATATATGTTTAGGTATATAAATATACATATATATCAGACTAATTTAAAATATGTAAAAAATTACACTGAACATGCAGGACAGGGTTGAAGCGAGAGGGATTTAGGTTTGGATAAAAATACTGACCTGGAAAGAGCATCAAGAGAACATCACCGTTTCCCCTGAGTAATGATCAAAGATGAGGTCAAGGAGCTGCACTTTCAAAGTGGTGTCCTCATCTGTAATTAGAGCAAAGAAGCTTGTCGTAATCAAAGGTTCCGTTTCTTTTTTGGTCCCTTTGAGGCTGTTTAATAGTGATGGACTTATGTAAGCACAGGTCAAGAGAATTTTAACCAGCAAAGCTGCTGATTTCCCACACCGTGCCCACCTTTGACCAGAGCATCGGGGATTCTCTTTATCTTTAATCTGTTATCTTCTTCAGGGAGTTGGTAGAAAATCCTTTACTTGAGGAAGAGTATCACTAAACGAACAAGGAAAAGTTCAGCAGTAAACCTCCCACTGTTAGGAATAAAAGACAATGAAACTCACTTCAAATTATCAATACGTTTGATGTCATTACAGATTTCTTCTTGGGGATTTTTTATTAGATACTAGTGTGAGATGAGATATGACTTCATATCAGTGTACTTTTTAAATATCAGTTTAAACTGTTGATATGTTTTCTATCTATCTATTGTGAATAAATTTTCACGGACTGGCCTTTGAGGTGTTGTGGATAAACACAACAAAGTAAAGCCAGTACCGGTACCAAACAAATGAAGATTTATTCATAACACACGGGAAAAGACCAGGGGAACCTGAAGAGTTAATGATAAAAATTATTTTAAAAATAACGATTAAAGCCCTGAAAACCATAAATTTCACACCCGAGCCTCAATTCTTGTGGCCCGGTACCAAACGACTGATGGACCGGCACAGGTCCGTGGCCCGGGGTTTGGGGACCGCTGGTTTACAGGGCGGTGCATCCTGAGCTATGCAGCATTTCACTGTTTCGTTCCACAGGTATAAATCAGCCCTGAGTGCTTTGTTATCTGCATTAATACACTTATATTAGTCATCTGCACATGCTCAGATTACTTTTCCAGAGGGGATAGCTTCATCCATCCACCCATCGCACAATAATTCCTGTTGTTCGTGTTCTATTGTTCATTTTTAAAAGTGAACTGTAATTTCCAGATAGGTGTCTTTGTTCTCCTCCACACTTTCATAAGCATACTGTTCATATCCATTTCCCCAGGCCTGCATATCACCTTGATGGCAAGGCTGACTTTTTCCAGCTATTTTTTGAAGCTTTTTTAATGTGTTGCCTCTCAGCTTCTTGTTACTTAACATTCTAGTCTCCCTTTTACATCACAAGTCTGTG
Organism: Neolamprologus multifasciatus; assembly: GCF_963576455.1. Taxonomy (NCBI): domain Eukaryota; kingdom Metazoa; phylum Chordata; class Actinopteri; order Cichliformes; family Cichlidae; genus Neolamprologus; species Neolamprologus multifasciatus. The sequence continues at coordinate 6,657,628 of NC_140458.1, forward strand.
AAATGGCACCGAAAACGATTTCTCGGTAAATCTAGCAGTCAGAATGACATCATATTTGTGTTCATCATGGTCATGCTTCTTTTACTTCTCTAACATCCCCTGTGGCCGACTTCAACATCATCATTATTATCAACTAAGAGGATAATTCATGTCCTGCAGCTCGCTCTTGTAATCAGTTATACGAAGAAGAGGAAAAGGAGAAGCACACGAGTCCTCTTTTGCCTCTATTGGCTCACTGCACGTGCTTTATAAATCTCATAAAAAATGGTTGCCGCATCAGTGCCTCAACTGAATCAATGTGATGATAAGTCTCCAAGTGATATCTGTCAATGAGCGGCTGTAGCAGGAAGACACTGAGCTCTGTGATTTAGCCTATGAGGACTGAGGGCGTAAGATATGTGTGTTATTTCAGGGTCCGGCGTTGTGTCATGACCCTCCTTACTCTGAGCCTTACTCTGGGGAATTGGGACCTCCTTCTCTCATCTCACGTCTGCCTCGCAGATTTTCTTGTGGTCTGCTGGGATCAACTCTGCAGTCCTGCGCTTTTATAAAAAGAAAGCTCAGAAGGATTGAAACTGACATTGCTCTGCCAACAGTTATCACCACCACTCAGAGCCACCCAAAGCAGAAAATGAATGATTACAACGATGGGTGCTAAGATAAAATAGGGGTATTGTACCCCACCTAGACAAATGCCCTTGTTATGGCAACTCATTACAAGGGTGCAGAAGAGCCTCTGGCACGAGTTTGCATATTAACTCCACAGCACTTCAGATGTTTAGATTCGTATTCATCATGCAGTACCATCAGAAATAAATTCACTCTGCAGCACCACCACAACCCCAAGGGAATTAGAATCCTTAATTATTTATAATAATAATTATAATAATAATGAGTAAGACATTTTCTTTCTATAGCACTTTTCAAACCAGTAGATAATTCTTATAACAAATAAAAATAAGACATATACCGTGAAAAAACATTGAATAATGTGAAAGGTAAAAAATAAATAAAAAATAAAAAACAAAACATACTTCCTATCAAAGCCTTTGTGTAAAGGGAGGTTTTGATAAGGAGCAGACACTGAGATTGTTATTATGAGTTCCTCTCCTGCAGGCTCTGACAGAAAATGTACAATTTCCCTTTGTAATGAGGTGGGCTGTTGGAACAGTAAGGGTGAAAAACTGCAATAAGTTCTCCAAAATGCTCAGAATTCCTGCTAAGTATCTGTTTTTGGTCCCACCAAAATACTGATTTGAATTAGGGTAAAATTTTGGGGGGGGAAGTGCAGGCTGCACTTAAAAACTTCTTAACCAGGCATAACTACATGCCAGGTTCAGAAGCTGCACTGCCTCCCAGGTAAAAGTTTACTGGATGATTCTGCACTGCTCAGGTGTGCTCAGAAATAAAGTGCACATTTCTAACGATGGGTTGTAACACATCCAACAAAGATACCACAGTGCCCTGTACTGCACCTGCAGATCACTGAAACACAGAAAGAAACCAGGGTGGCAAAGATGTGACTTTCAGGTGGCGATTTCTCCTATAAGTGTGTTACGTCCCCCCGAAGGGGTCTAGACATGCGAGTGAGGGGACCAGTAACAAATGAGTCCAGAACAGAATGAAAGGAAAACAGACAGGTGTTTTTAGTAAATAGAATAGTCTTTATTATAGATAATCTTAACATAAAGAGCCGGCAACGCCGTTTTACCAATAACACTTGGAAAAAGGAAAAAAGGTTGCAACAACAAAAAACACAACAACCAAACAAAAACTCCACACCACAAGGAGGCACTTCCAGGGGCCCACAAGCTTGCCCTATCACTAGCAGCAGCTAGCTTTACTGCTGCCGAGGCCCACAAGCCCACACTACTCACATAAAGCAGCTATACTGTTTGCACAACTCCACACTTCAGGCAGGATAACTACACACCAAGAACACCCCACACTGCTCACAGCTCATCCTCAGCTTATATGACCTCAGAGAGGTGATTGCTGACTGGGCCCAGGTGGTAAATGAGTCCAATGAGCAGCAGCTGTGTCCTGGGACGAGAGAAGAGCAAGAGAGAGACAGAGGGGTGGAGCAAGAGAGGAGGAGGTGGAGAAAAACACCACGCCCACACAAGGGCAGTATCAGGAGGCCCAGCTAGGGCCGTAACAAAGTGTCTATGAACTGTCGACCCTTTTTCTACATACCATAGATGAACTGCAACCTTAATGCCATCTTGTTCAAACACAAGGTTCTGTTAGCAAACATTTCCAGAAAGTAAATGCGCCCAACCACTCTGCAAAAACTTCACATCTGCAGGTTACAACAACACTAAGAGTAACTCAGGTGATTTCCCACAAAGACAATAACGCAACTAGAAGATAGCAATGTGTCAGACACCACAGGACATCTCAGGAGGTCCATTAGTTTGAACTGTTTTGGCAGCAGAGAGATGTCTACTTAATCCTGGTTTTAGTGTTGTGACTGCAAATTACCTGAGACTGGGTCAGTGAATGTCAGTGTTTGCTCTTAGGCCTACACTGAGTATGGTAGAGTGTAGGTAAAGAATTTAAATTGGATAAGTAAGAGTTTTGAAAATTAGACCTCTTTTCTCAGTGTCAGTCTTGTCATTGATTTCCTTTCCTAGCTGAGAATCAAGGTAAATCATTTTCTTACTTTTCAGATGGTCCAAAATGTTACAGCTTACCTATGAACAGAGACATTTTATCCACACAGCCCTCAGTTTTTTTTCTGATATGACTTTAACATTTTCGTCTTTGTTTTTAACCGATTATAAGGATCGATTAATTCTCGGATCTTTTATCCTGGCACGTTTTCATGGAATCAATGGGGTCCACGGGACAGATGCTCCTACATGTCCCAAAGTGATAATCAAATGTCATTTCAAAACTTCATTTTATTCTTTTCACATTCAAACAGTTTGAGCTTCATAATTTCTTGTTTTAATCAAAACTACCAGCTGAGTATGGTCTAGACTCCTGGTGGTAGTGTGTCCATCATGATGGAGTTTATATTTACTCCAAAAAAAGTGACTTTGAGTCTTTGAATACAAGAATCAATCCTAGAACTGAAGTGCAGATATTTCAGTATTGATTCGCACACCACAGGTGTGTATTTGGTACCATTTAATGACAAAGAACAAACAAACAAAAATCAATTAACTCTGCTTAAAGCCTGAGCTTTAATATTTGCCCTTTAATTATCACATTGTAATTAAGCAGATTAATGTGATTTGCAAGAATAGGTGGGTATTAACTGGACTTAACTACATTGGCATGTCAAAGTTATATTTGGCCTTTAATTACTGCATTCCCAGAAGCCCATATTCAGTAATTTTATAACCAGGACACGCATTCAAAATGTCTAATTTAATCAGAATTAGGCTGCTTATGTCTGAGATGTCATGCCCCACTTATAAAAATGTTAATTACATCACCCTCACTCTTCATGCATGCTCCCTTAGTGGGAGGTAAACCATGTTTGGGACATCATTTCTTTTCATCTGAGAGTCCCGGCTTATACATATTGTGCTCAGCCACACACTGCCATTTGTTTGGCTAGCACTCATCAGCAGTCTACCTTTAGCTGAGGCATCACTATCCCTCCGCTTACACCCATCAATGCTCCATCACGGATCTGTCCGGCCGCTGTCAGCTGATTGTCATGCTGTACACTTCTTGTAAGCCAATCTGTCATGCACTGTTAATGTTTGAAGGCCATTGTACCGAGTGCTGTTTGCATCAGCTACATCACAAGAAACTTAATGATGTGACTGAGGAGTACCAGACTGTGGATACTTCGGTTTCTTTGATGCTACACACCCTTTTTGGTTTTATTGTTTGAACAAATTAAGTCAAAATCGTAGTAATCTTCTTAGCAGGATATGGTGTGTTGTGATGAAATTTGTAATTGAATCAGATAGCTCTACCCTGTCAAAACTGTTTACTGAATCAATATTTACTAAAGTTGATCCTTAACACAAGAGAGCAATTTGCTCTAACAACACCGATTCTACAGCAGGTGGATTAAAAATGTCTGTGTGTAGACAGAAAAATGTAACCCTCAACAAGTCCTCCAGAATAAAAAGATATAATATATAATAGACATTATCCATGAACATGGAGAGGAAACTGTCGTGAGATATATTACGCCCTGAACTGCCCCTGCAACTGTTACAAATCAAATATATTCACTAGAGTGAGTTTATGGTTCAGGTTCCTAATGCTTGTGTCAGAAAAGAAACATATTGATCTGAAATATGAATCAGTCTTTTACATTAAATGCAGAACATCTGTTGCATCCAAACTATGTGGTACAACCAGTCTGTGGTTTATTCTTGCTCGTGGAGTCATTGGTCCTTCAGCCAACCGTGGAGAAGAGCAAAGTTACAACATACAAAGAGTTGATGTGAGATTGTGTGTTAAAAACAATGAAAAGTGTCCACTGCAGTCACTGTCTGTCATGAGGTGGAAGTAATTTTTTACCCTCTGTCTTATCTGGTGCTTATATTAGTGGATTTGATTGTTTTACATATTGCATGTTTTTATTTGACCTTTTTTCTAGCATTCTTTTAATTTTGAAAGTAGTTGTTTAACTTTGTACCTATATCACCACAATTAACAAAGTGAACCACACCAGGTTAGTACAGTACCACACAACAGGGCACAGCAATGAAATAGCATCAGAGCAATACAGTGGAGAATATAGTGGAGAAACTAACAGAACGTGGACCGCAGTATGCCAGGAACGCTAGCTAGGGTTGGTTTTAGAGGTAGGAGGTAGACAGTCATTGAAAGCAGCCCAGGCCTTGTTGGAGCACTGATAGAAGCTGGGAAATGACTGGCAAGTTGAGTGCAATCCAGCCACGAGCAGAGTTTGGACCTTTGCTGGACCCTTGAGGTCGGTGTGCAAAGTGCAGGGTGGGAGATAGGCCTATTTGAGTTACAAGGAGGAACAGGACGTTCTCTGCGATTTTAATTGTGGACTTTTAGCATTTGATGTTTTAGAGGCTGTGGTGGCAGTGACAGTGTACAAGATGTTTAGTTAAGTTCATAATAGACACTTGCAGCCTCCATTTTTTTGACTCCTTGGTTACCATCCACCTTTCGGCTGCTCTCCACCCAATCTCTCTCACATCTGCGGTTGTTAGGTTCTGTATTTTGATCTTTGTTTTTTTTTGTTCGTGCTTCCTCCATCTCCCTGTTCCAGCCCACTTTTCAACCAAGTAGCATATTACCTGCACACATCAAGCCACGTTTGGGACAGGAGCACGTTTGCGTACGTTGGAAACCTCCCTCTTTAGGTCTGCATAGGAAATTACCCATGCCAACAGACACAACTATAGTACCATAAAACAAGCATAATGTAGGAGCTTTGCCATTACATTCAGAGGTGTGGGGTTGTTAGTGGCTCAAATCAAACGCAAGAATGTCACCTAGAAGACTGGACTTCAATCCCCCTGGAGACAACCATTTTTAGATGTTTGTCAAGTACTTTCATCAACAGTTTGGTGAGGTTTAGGTGATTAATATTTACTTTGCTTGTCAGTTGTGGAACTTCTAGAGTCAGGGTCATGGTTACACCACTGTTACACTTTCTACATTAGCATGCATGTGCCTGTTTAGAGCCAAGGCATGTCAGTTTTGTTATCTCTGTGCAGACACTACACTACACAGGTACTGACTACACAAACATCTTCCAAGCAGACTAGAAATAGTATAAGAACAACTATTCCCCTGAGGTGTCTGCAGCTGTCTGTGTGTGCATCAGCAAGGAAGTATAATCCCACCTTAAGCCGCTTTCATGCATGAACTCTGGACAGTGTCAACAGAATCAAGTTGGGATATTGTCCACAGTTGCCCTTTCCCACGTGGCACATAACATCCACTGGCTGACTGTCAGTTCACCAGACAGTTACCTGCCCTCTCCTCACATGGGCTCAGTCAGACATAGAAACTCTGTAATAGGGAGTTGGCAGATTAAAGAGTTTTTCATGTCCAATCCAACTGCATCTGACATTTGCGTTCTCACATGTATCCCGCTGGGTGACGCCTAGAAAAGTTCAGAGCTCCAGTGCACATGTGAAGATGGCTTTAGACTCTGAGAACAGCATGCCCGACTTTCTCCTTTCCTCATTAGAATCCTGGACATTAGAAGACTCGTGCCTATTAACCTCTTAATTCACCAGGTCACCAGCTAGAGATAAGGTTTGGCTGTGTTTTAGCCACATGCTAAACAAGCACATTTTCAAATACAGGAACATGCTACGCTACTTTAAAAACTGAAGGCTCATATTTGTCTTTTGGCCTTAAAGTCTTTCTATTCTTCTCTTTTCCCTTTGGGTTTCATAAATAGGTGATCCTGAGGTTAACCCACCTCTGATTTAGTGGATATTATCAGGTTTAACTTAAATAGGACAGTCTGGACTGGTGAAACTGCTAATCTCCTTGGGTGCAATGTTTTAAACCTTTAAAGATTAAATATGAATCAAAGATAAGCCAACATATGGCACTACCATTCAGGAGTTTTAAAGCACTCTGCACGAGCAACTCTGAGTAATGCATTATGGATTAGCCGCTGTAACGCTTAGCAAAGAAACCCTTTCCCTTGATAGCGCTGTGCTGTTCATGCTATCGAGAACACATTATGTTGAATGCCTGGCAATTGCACAATCTCACACATGCGTGCAGTGCAATTAATTTCTATTTATTTTGTTAGTGTTGCGCAGCCACAAGGTGCTTCTGCAGTGGGAGCCTCTGGTGGTGGTATCGTCCCCCTGCAGACCACAGGCTTTCGAGGAACTAATGCTAATCTAGATAGAGGGAAGGGAAGACTGGAGGGGATGCACTCCCCCCCCCCCATCCCTCCAACTCCTCTTCTTTCCCTCTCTCTGTTGAAGATTGTACTGATTGTGCTGCAATATGTCGCATGACCATGGTCAGAGCTGCAGACTGGGGTGTAATTTCTCCCATGCTTATTAAATCAGTGGTGTATGCCTCTTGAAGCAGTGTGTGGATGTACATGTGTTCATCACAGCAGTTTACCGCAGGATCTCTTGACACAGAACAAAGCGTGTTGCTCAAAAAAAAAAATTAACTCCCTTTTGATCCTTCATGGCACATTTGCTTAATCTCATTCTATGAATGGGAATAAAACAACTCTCTGAATTTGAATTATCTGGTCATCTATTCAAAGAAACGCTTTGATATTTATGAGGATCCCCTCATCAATATTCATGGCTCTAAACTTATGCGCGTGTACTTTTTTTGCTGCATTGCCTGTGTTTTTAGAGAGCGAATAATTGTTTCTTTTCTATGTTTGTGGTTTGTTTCTCTCCTACACTACATGTTTGTCTCAACAATGTTTTCCACTAGAGAGATTCAAGTGGCTTAAGGGTATTTTAGCATAACAGGATTGAAGTGAGAGGCTATTGAGCTTGTTTGACTGTTCGCTGGGCTGAGTGAAGGACCTGCCCCTAGACATTTGCACTACAGTATCCTGCTGACTTGCTTGCTTGCTCACACTGCCATAGAAACAGGGTTCCTGAGTGCAGTGGAGGCTCATTCTGTTCAGGAGCAAGCAAGGGAGTGGATCGAAGGAGAGAGTGAGAGGGGCAGAAACAAAAAAAGAGGCAAAAGAGAAAGAGAAAAGTGAGCGAGAGAGAAAGAGGGTGAGACAGTAAAGGATCAAGAAAAGGGGAAAGTGCGAGACACTGTCACTGGTGAGTACAAAGCTGTCACAGCAGATTGAATCAGAGATTCAAATCTGATGCTTTGAGCGCCTTTTTTTTCCTTGTTTGGTTGTTTCTGACGAATGCTTGGATCCAGTGCCCGCTGAGGTGCTGTGAAACAGGTTGCAGTATGCCAGTTTGTGTGGGGATGCGAGAGTGTAGCGCTCGTAGTGCTTCGCACTCAGTTGCAGACGCAGATGCAGAGCAGCAGTGGCTTTTCATTTGTTAATCAGTCTTTAATACAGTTCTTCGCTAAACTGCACCGTATTTACTTTTGAATAATGCACGCTGATATGAAAGTACTTCTCCTCTTTTGGCAGCCTTTCTAACTATATCACACTCTTCTCTATCATTTATGAAGCACCATGTTAATATTTGATTACAGTGGATGTCTGCAGCTGCACTTTCCGCCTCTATCTTACGCACCTCTGCCCATTATCTTGCTGGCTGAACCCGGGTGAAAATATGGTGATATTGATTTGTCCTTTCCATGGCTTTTATTAATAATTGAACAGCTGAACCGCTGCTTTGTGTACACCTGAATAGTAGAGGTGATGAGAGGAGAGTTACTCAGCTGCATAGCGTAAAACATTAAGTTGGGTCACTGCTTTCTGTGCGTGTGAGTGCATGTCTTCTATTTGTGTCTCTGTCTGCTTCTGTGTTCACACGCTTATGTCACTTTTGTTCTCTCCTTCTCGCTCTTGCTGGGTTTGATCAACGTGCATCATGACACTTTGATGAAGCGCCAGAGCTGTGGGGCTAATAGAGGAGAGATACAGCAGGATAGCCTGCGCCTCATGTCAGCCTGAGTAGGAGGAAATTGTGTTATTCTGATCAGCGTCTGCCATGTTGTCACTTGGGATTTAAAGTACTTCATCTGTGATAAGCTTTCATTCCTGCGTTGACTTTATTAGAATGTGTGTAAGGAAATATCTGCTACAGAAATGTACAACTTGTTATATTGGCCTGAGCCTTAATCCTCCTTATGTTTATCTCTGCGGTTGGCTTAGATCCCCTGCCTCCCTTCACCTGTTCCTCCAGTCCAGTTATATATTATTCCCTCCTTTCAGTGGCAGCAGCAGCTTTTGGGAGGCTAAATCAAACAAATCCAGCCAGACTTATCAGTTCTCTGCTGGCTCCTGCCATGACTGGACCCCGGTGGCCTTCCTGGGAGGCTACGTATATGTGTGTGTTCATGGATGTGCAGATATACATGGTTACAAAGACTGTGTGTGCTCGGGCGGGCGCTCTGAGCAGTGGTGACATGATTGTGTGTGATGAGGATAGCCGCAGGGCTCGTTTGCGTTTCTTTGTGAGCGGATTCAGGGATTCTGGCATTTTGTCTTCTTTCCTCCCTCTTGTGACATGTTTTATGACTATCTTGTTAAAATGTCACTCACCAAGGCTGGACTGTAAAATGTCCCTTTGCGGGAGCTTAGTGTGTGAACAATAGTGCAGGGCGGTGTGATAAACCCGCTAAAGCACACAGCTGGGAGTACACGCCTGGAGGATGGGTGAGATAATACTAAGCTCTCTGATGTCCCCCTCCAGGCACAATTTGTTTCAATACAATATAAAACTGGGCAGAATTTTGACAGCCATCCGGTGTGAATCAATACCCCTGCTGTCCATGAGAGGAAACAATATTCCTCTTGTAAACAAGAGGATACGCCATCTGAAAATGATTGTACTGGTTTAGCGGAAGCACGAGAAAGTAATGTTAAATAAACCACCCAGGAAGGAGAAGGAGAATGCAGCGCTCATGAGGTGGCCTTATGTGGCACCTCTGAAATAAAAGCGTCTGTTTGGCAGGTAGAGATGGGTTCAGATCAACGGGGCCATGTGAGCGCATTATACAGCCAAAGAGTCTTTTACCAAATTTCTTACCTTGCAACTTCTCTTATATATCTTTTTGCCTCCCAGCTAAGAAGACCGACTGGAAATGTCAGACTGCCTCAGCTGAAACTCACAATATACTCGCACCCACGAGAAACACGGAAAAAAAACAAAAAAAAACATATCCATCAAGATTTTTTAGCCTCAGTCCCAATGTGAGACCCTATCTGTTTCTTTAACACAACAGTAATATCTTCTAAACCTTGATTTATAGCCCTCATTTAATCCCTATAGAACCTAAGCTGTACTGGGTGATGCTTGCTTGCATTCATACTTGTGCACTGCTATTTTGGCATTTCATGTAATTTCTAGGAGTTTGAGCTAATGAATATACTTAACACTTGCAGGAATGGCATAATAGTTCAGAAATTATTGAAGTTAGAAAACACTGGCTCTTGTATTTACCATTGCGAGGAAGGAAGCAACCTTTTACATTTTGTTTAATGAAGAATTATCCCTGGGCTTGTCGATACAGGCTACTGCTTCACATGGCATGTTACTGCCAAACAGACCAATCACAGCTGTTGTGGTCTGTCTCAAGGTACCTTTCTGGGAAAGTGCCCTAAAACAAATCCAATTTAAATTGGATACTTTGTCACAAGCCACTTGATACATTTACCAAAGGTCTCGACTGAAAAATATTGAGTTTAAATGGAGAATGCGACTCCTAAAATTGATGCAGTTTGCTTGAGAGAAGATGTACTGAGCTACTCAGTCAGTCAAGCCTAATTCATATTGAGATGCTTTAACTGGGAATAGCTGGAGGTTGTGTTTCTCTGATAGAAAGAGAGACTTAAAGTTTAATAAACGTCTGTGACATTAACACCCGTATTGTGTTCACACCCTGTCATTTTCACTCTTGTATACAACTATTTTGCTGCTGAGCACAGGTTTGAGACAAACCCCATCAGTGCTGTTAGTTTGTGTTGAACAGAACACACTAAAAATAGGAAATGCTCAGATATTTTATTTTATTCTGACACAGTTCTTTCAGAGTAACTCCAGTGGGCTTGCTGTCTGCTATCAGCTCATTCTGTGACCCTTTTGATTTGGTGTAAGTAAAGTTCAGTGCATCATGCATGCACAACAACTAGCAAGTAAAATTAATTGAATCTGCACAGCCCCCCCGGTGAGGAGCAAACGCCATTTTCCCTTACAGGAAAAAGAGGAAAAAGAGTTAATGAATGTCACGGAGTAGAGACTAATATGAGGTGACACCCCTTCAGCCTTTCAGCTCTGCAGAATCTCCCTTAGTTAAAGTATAAATGTGTTAATTATCCTTTTATCTGACCATTATTTTCTTGTTTAATTAAATTTCACTGACAATTTTGTGCAACCTTAACAGTAGATGATGTCTTCTTAAGGCCGTACTTACCAAGTTTATGAATCACAACCTAAGCTGCTAACAAGAAAACGTGAAGACTGGAGAAAATAAATCGGATTTGTGCAACAAAGTTTTGTTTTCGCTCTTTTTAACCTTTCCCGTGATTCATCTCGCGAAGCATCATTTTTCTGTGTGCAATCCACAGGAGGGCTCTCGACACGAAAGCAGCAAAATCTCCCCAAGTGTAAAAGTATTCTCCAGTGAATAGTTTTATTATAAAAGTTGCCACAGAGTAACTGAAAGTTTAAACACTTAGTTTCTTCAGCTTGCTACAAAGAAGCTAAAAATAATAAATAATGAGGAGCTACTTCAAAACATTCTGAAACCTATTCCTCAACATATTATTGAGGAAATGGACCCATAATTACACTTTTTAGTGATCAAATAAATACAAATATTAAGAGATTCAAGGCAGTCATGACTGGCAGTGAGTGTAACAGGTTTTATTTCATTAAGGCTCGGGCACTACCGAGTTCTTACTGGAACTCAGCTGTATCCCAAACCTTTGATCACAACCTGATATTGCTGCTGAATGCTGACCTCCTCCCCAAACACCACCAGCAAAGATAAGATCAAAACACCCCGAAGGCACTGTGTGGCTCTGTTTTTGTTCGGTGTAGAGAATATAAATTTAGATTTCTCCAAACAGTCAACCTAAAAAGTCGATACGTCTCTGCGTTGGAGGTTACATCTCAGAATGTTTTCCAGTACAGAAAAATCGACTAACGTTAAAAGTTGACTAACACTAACAAATCTAAACAGATATTAGTAATACCGTTGCATACGGTGCAAAAAGCTTCTGAACTGCATCTCCGTTGCACAGTTAATAATCATTAATAAAGATCGGATTAATCAATGCACATTCAGAGAAGAAAAATGGGGTTAGCTGCTTTGCTGAGCAACAATAATGTTCTCTTTGTGATGAAACGTAGTCTACTCACCATTTTTCTTATTATCAGCTGAGATGTAATGCATCATGAGGCTAGTGGCTTCCAAATGTCAGGCCACGGTCGATTCAACAGCGTCAGAGTGATGGATGCATCATTTCCCCATGCTGACTTGTTGTTTGCTGCCATCATTTAGGACCCCAAGGCTAAGGTCAGGTCAACCTAAGGTCCTGCCCACAAAAAAAAATGTGATGTGGCATTTTTTTTTACCAAATGAAGGTTAAATGTGATTTAATGTGTCCTTAATAAGTACACTTAGTATGGGTGTGAGAAATTAATGTGTCCCTGCTGACACCTACTGGAGTTGAGCCACCACAGAGATGGTTCTAGATATTCTGGCAGGTGTTTTATACCTGGATGGATTTATTTTTTCAAAGCATTAGCATCGCAGAGGTACGGTTGAGATCATAATGAAGGCCAAGAGAGAAATTGCACAGTAAGCACACACTAATGGGCATCATTGCTGGCATGATTCAATTACCAGTAGGTTTCTAGCTACACTTTGATTTTCATGCAAGATTAATTTAATGAGATACTGCAGACAGATCACAGAGCAAATTCAGTATAAATGCTCTGTTTCTCAGACGTGGATTAAACCTTCTTTGAGACTAAAAACAACATCAAATGTCATTTATTTTATTTCATTTAGATTATGCTTAGGTTTTATCTATGTTCAAGAAACCAGATGACAGGGTCTACTTTAGGTGAACCACCGTGTACAAAACTTCAGCTTCAATGTACCTTGGTATTGATTCTCCACCATTCGATCAAAAATGTCCCATGGGTATTCAATTAGGCTTCCATCTGATGACTGCAAAGATCAAAGCATATGATTTATATTACTTTCATGTTAAACCATCGCCCAGTATTGATTGGACCACTGTCATCCCGAAGGAGATCCCACTATTAGAACAGAAATGCTTTATCATAAGATGAAGGTGATCAGTCAGAATAAATCTGCATTGATTTGCAGTGACCCTTTGTTTTGAGGGAACAAGGCTACCCAAACCACGCTATGCATAAAGGTCACTGGATCCCATTAGAGTCCAGATTTTCCCTTTGAATCTAACAAAGTGATGCTATACAAACGGGTAATAACTTCTAATAATGATAGGTGCTTTCTGGCAACTTCTCCCTATTCTTAAGCAAGCTGAACAAACATATATCCAATTTAGGAAGCCACAGCGTCACTAATTTAGATATTACACTCATTTTTTTTAAAATTCTGTACAAAATATGTTATGCAGTGAGCTTTAGAAGTTTTGGAAGGTGGATTTTTCATACATTTGTGCAAAGCTGGGATGCCAGTTTCCTCTCCTGCAAACCAGTGACAGGCTTCATGTTAATGAACAGTGTCGCTGGTATAGATCTTAACACTCTTGAAAGCCAATAAAATTATTTCCAAGTTGAATGAATTAAGCATCAACCAGCATTTGGTGCTCATCCCAAATCCACAGTGACGTTTTAGCATGGTACTATATGCAAAGTGTAATCAAGAGACATTTTTTTACCAGGCAATGCAAATAAAGGTAAATATGCACCAACACGAGGTGAAATTATTTTAACTTTTGAGAAATAGTTGTTGATGCTGTCACGGCTAGCGGGGCAAGCCATGTGGAATTTAGTAATGGACCCAAGATACAGGCACGGCTTCTGATGAGAATGAGTTTTATAGTTTTATTGTGACAGTGACGGTGCAAACAGCAAAGGAGGTGGCAAGTGCAGAACCTAAGATTAACAGAAACGCAGGGAGACTCGGGGAAACAACACAGGATAAGGCAAAGGAATTAACGCAGACGAACCAGGAACAAGCAGGAGAAAACACAAGGCTCATTTACACAAAAGGGCAATCAGGGAATGAGAAACAGGAGGGAGTCACAGCTGGGATTAATTGGACATAAAGAGACAAGGAGAAGCAAAACTAGACACACTAACATAGGACATGGCACCGTCAAAATAAAACAGGAAATGACATGAACATAGAGACACAATACTGACACAGAACAGCGGGAGCACAGGAACCAACTTCAGAACTGGAAAATCTTAATTGGAATTAAAGTGAAACCAAAGACCACAGACTCAGGACTGTGACAGATGCTGTGTTGTAAATGTCTGCTAGCTGAGATTCTCTCACAGAGTGTGGATTCTCTTCACACCACTGACAATTAAAAGCTCAAGGATGAGCTTATTGCTGCCATGTGTGAGCATCACAAGAATTTATTCCACTGTTAAAGAGAAACAGAACTAAAAAGGAGCAAGTTTGGAGAACAGTATGCAAAAAAGCTAAAAAAGAAAATATTAATGTTAGCAGCTTAATTTTAAGGAGCACCGATACTTTGGAAGGAAACAGTCATCCCGTTGGCTGGTGTTCCAAAAACATTTTAGGTAGCTGTTAAAACTATGCAGCCAGCCACTAAGTAGCTTTTAGCCACGGAAGCCCATTTCCGCCACTAAAAAAAGAAAAAAGTATCCATAACTCAAAATTTCAAGTTATCTTCTCAAATTTTTGAGTCATTAACTTGAAATTTCGAGAAAAGTAACTCGAAATTTCGAGCTAGCGCTGCCAATCAGTAAGCCCTACATGTATGATGTCATTTTCTTGTTACCTGGAAGGCTATGGCGCAGAGGAATGTGCACTAGTGACGTGCGATACCACTGATTTCCTTTCCGATCTGATACCAAGTAATATTCAGGGTGGTATCGACAATACTGATCCGATACCGATACTTTGTACAAAAACTTATTTTATTTGTTGTATCTCAAATTATAGTGTCCTAATGATTACAGGACATCAGATTACTTGTTCTTATCACTTAATAATGCAGAGTTCATCATACAGAAATAAAAAATCTGAAGTTGCGCTATTTGAACACGTTGCCTGCCTGCAGCACTAAAGGATTCAGTGAGAGACGTCTGTCTCGCCCTAGCACCTGTCCCTCTCCTCCTCTTTAGTTCGCCTTAACATACCCTTGTCATATTCTGTGATATTATTTACTCTGAGGTGTTTGACAAGGTCAGTGATGTTGCAGCAACACCTCACTTTTTTGCCACATGTATCGCAAACCACGTCTCAGCTGTTTGTGGAGGTAAAATACGTCTGCACAATCACGCTCAGCCATTGTTGTGAGTGCGCACGCCAAGGGGCTGCGAGACATTTATACAGCCGTATTTCCCACATGACTATGAAAGCCGGAAGAGAAATTAGTTCCTTTGAATGTAGACAATCCGAATGTTATAGTTTCTTTCCACTGTGTTCCTGTTAATGATAAACTACAAATTTACCCTAAATTACTAAAATATCGATATTTTAATGTGAGAATTGATTCTAGAACATAAATGATTGGTATCGGAGGAATCGATATTTCAGGATCGATCCGCACATCACTAATGTGCACTCAAAACTGGATCGTGAGCTACAAATGCAACAATTTGGCGCTTTCGAGAGTACGTTTGCCGATAGTAACACCATGTGATTCAGCTAATAAAGCAAGGACTTCATCATTTGTGAAACCACGCTGAAAATACTCAGCAATTTGTGCATTTCATGACTGGCTATAATATTGGTAGCTTAGCTGTAGCATTTTTAGCTGAGGGCTTCAGCTTCCGGGTAACAAGGAAATGATGTAATTCACATAGATTACTGATTGCCAGCGCTAACTCGAAATTTCGAGTTATGTTGCTTTTTTTTTTTTTTTTAAAGCGACGGGCTTCCATATTTATCACATTTTTTTCAGCTTTACTGTTAGAAACAAAATGAATCAACAAATTGAATAAGCTAACCTCTTAGCGAAAATTATTCTGTAAAATTCCATCAGTTCTTTTATATTAAAATGTTGTACTGACAACGCCATGACGACAAACAGCCCTTATTATTATATATTATTAATAGTGTGTAGATGAGATATTAATAATGTGTCATATATTTCTTTACTCTGTCTTCTAAGCAAACACTATTAAAACATCCATTACACTCAGCCTCTGGTAAACAATCAGACATTTTAATAGGCTCTTAAGAATGTGCCAAAACATTAGCATTTCCATTATGTTTCTCCCACATATTTTCCCTAAGCCTAATCAGTGACATTAAGAAGCTGTAGAGTCTTCCCACAGTTTTACATCAGTCACACCCTCTCCTCACATGACAGGAATGCTCCAAGTCGCATTTATTCATCATGATTAACAATGTAATATTTCAGGGCAATGAAGCAGTTTGA
Source organism: Neolamprologus multifasciatus (assembly GCF_963576455.1). Lineage (NCBI taxonomy): Eukaryota > Metazoa > Chordata > Actinopteri > Cichliformes > Cichlidae > Neolamprologus > Neolamprologus multifasciatus. The sequence goes on from NC_140458.1 coordinate 6,673,808, forward strand.
GTGGAGCAAAAGCTTTCACTGTGAAATACCAAACACTTGTGCTTATAATGGATGTAGCACATCCATTTAAAATCCCTGGTGATGAAAATTATTGAAACTCAAAATGAGCTTAAGCCATTTTTACAGGGCCAGGATGCGAGCTGTTATTGCTATAACCCTGGAAATTTAAACTTCCATATTGTGGAACGCAGGAAGCATCAGCTAAATCGATAAAGTTCCTCCACCCTCGTAATATCATAAATTGCCACCTTTTATTTGATAGCATCGTGCAGTCCACCTGCCCCACTGGTGTCAGGAGTTCTTGTATTTGTAAAGCTTCGAACTCCAGCTGCTTTATGACATTGCTTTCCTCCACATCTCATATAAAACATATCATAACTTCATACTGGAAATAATATTTATAGCCCTCTGTTCGGTAAAAATTCATTAGCTGCTGAGTGACAGGACAAGTCCCTGAGACAAGGCTGTGGCGGATGATGGATCAGGCAGGTCGCACATGTATCACAGGTCAGGTGGCGTGTTTCTGACTGACAACAAGGGCAATGATGAGGTGACGCAGTTTGGGGTTCAGGACACCTAAATGACAGGGAACAAATCCCTGCATGTCACTATACTGAGAACAACCCAAAGGAAAGAATAATGTTGGGTTTATCCCCTGGAATTGCTTCAGCATTGGAACATTCGGGATGATTTATGTCCAGTGCCAATGCTCAATGTCAATATGGAAAATAATGTGCCCATGTAGCAACGGGGGGTTGTAATAAGGTCTCAAGAGCCTGATGCTAGCAGGTTTGTTTATATGAGCACATCATTTACATACTCACCTGTGGCTGGACATTTTCTGTTTCACAATAATAAAAAAAAAGTTAATATCCTGAACAAAATGTCTTCAATCATTGTTGTCGAGCCATAATGGCTCAATAAATGTGTTTATAGCCACCATAGTGAGAGAGAGGAACTGGAGAGACCGTTTTAATCACTTTATTGAGAAATTACACTTAGTTTTACATTTACCACAAACAGCTGGGCAACAGTTATTAGTAACATACCTCCTCACAAGTGGCATCTCACCCTATTATAGATATATATATATATATATATGAAGAACCACTTTCGAGGTCTCCACTCCTGTTTCTGATAAATTTCAGAGCTATCACAGAAGATGATGCTAGCTAAGCTAGCTGCATGTTACCAGCTGTCCTTTGATCACCCCATTGCATGATTCAGTATTGTTACTATTTAGCCATTTAGTGGGTTGAAAGCATCCTTTATCAGATTAATTTTGATTGTTAATCTTGCAAAATAATCCCATTTAGATTCTTGAGACCGTTTTTTTTTCCTTTTAGGTGCTCTTTATATTAAAAAAAGATATATTATATTGCTCTGTATACGTGTAAAAGACGCTGTGTGGCTCTTTGGTCATGATAATTTGGTAACTAAATTAGCTTTTTTGTTTTTTGAAAAAAGATGGCATTAAGTTTCTTTATTAAAAATGATTTGATTAATATTTATTACTGTAAAAAACAAAACAAAACGGTATCTCTTACCTACAGTGCACCTGTCAGCATCTGTCCACTCTCGGTTCAGTCTTTGCTCTCATACTGCAACTGATTATAACCAAGGAGATAACATCAGTGTTTCACGTGTGCTTGCTGGGCAGTTTTAACCATTAAAAATAGCAACAAATCAGAGACCAGACAAAAGCCAACAATGGGTTTCTCAGTATTTTTGGAAATGTGCTTCCTACAACTTTCAAAACAAGTAAAATTTTAAATGCATGATTTATTATTAGCAAAAGACGAATAGACAAATGAACTAATTAAGTTGAGCTAATTGAGTTAAGAAGACTTGGTTGCTGTTGTCCAAACACTGATGGGAGAAATACTGTATTCAGTTACATTAAATATCTTCCTGGGTCTCTGTGTTTCTTTGCAGTTCTTATATTCACACCATCAAAATGAACTGAAGGAAAAAAACCACCCATTTTTCTCATAATATTATAATGTTAAATAGACAATTTAATTTAAGGAAGCAAATCAATGTTCATTTATGGTTTGCCTCAGGAAAGTCACAGTGTGGTCTGTGTTGATAAGCAATCAGCTGATTTGGCAGCGCACACCTTTCATCATTTTTCATCTACCACTTTGTATTTTCTATTTTTAATTCAATTTTGTTATTTTCTCTTAAATAGAAGAGAAGCAGGCCTGTGAAGCTCTGCTGTCTAGTTCAATATTTGCTCAGTGCAAATGCCCCCCAAGGATAAAGGCAACCAGGCACACTGAAAGCCATGTGCCAAGAGATAGGGGATCCTGGTCAACAAGCAGGTTAATTGCGTGATAGGACCAGATGTTAATACTGCACTGAACTCGACACAGACGGCCTCATGGGAAGCTTCCCCTGTGGCTTCCGATTGGCTGCAGAAAACAGCAAATGATATTTGACCCTATGCAGTATGTGCACAGGCCAAAATATATTGAATTCTGTAATGAGAAATATTTTAAGTTTCCTGGGTAGATAATAACTTATTTTTTTAAAACTGTTTGGAGGAAGTGAAGATGTGGAGGAGACGAGAGACTTCACTTTGATTAACTTCACACTTGTGGAGGAGATAACAGCCTTCTGAGTGGCCCTCCTGGGCAGATTATTGAGTGTGAGTGCTGGCATATTGCATGAACCCTCTAAAGTCCATTAGCAAACTCAAGTCATTACAAACTGAGACAGTGGAAACTTAAGTCTAGAGAACTGACGTACAAAAACTGATTGATGCTGAAAGTTATGATGAAAAAATTTAACTTTTTACACTAAAAAGTCTCAGAAAACAAGACTCCAGCTTTGTAATTCAAATTCAGAGGTAATCAGACAGGACTGCTGACACAGCTTTAAACAAAATGGGAGCTTTCATGTTACTTCAGAGTTACAAATATTGATTTTAATATTTTATTTGGATTTTGGTGGATAGTTGGAGTTAGTATCGATAGTGCCACATGCCACTTTTTCCCTGAATTAAAGGAAGCTTGTTGGACTCGCCCACAGTAGGAGTTCTCTGTAGAAAGAGCAGGATTGACGGTCAAAATGCAGAAAAAACTGGTTGGGCAGGACCTTTTCTTGGATCATTTATTACTGAATGCAAACCCTCCTTACATTCATTCATCTTGCAAGAAGGAGTGATTGTGAAGAGAAGACATGCAGACTAACTACAATAACCACTTGCAAGTTGCAAAAAGTCAACACTATCGTAAGAGCATCATAATTTCTCTCCTTCAAAAATAAATCACAGTATAAATCAGTCTTATCACCTGATGAAGCTGTGATAAGAGTTCAATAAGTTTTAGGTACACATGGAATTGGCTGAGTTTAGACAAAGACAACCACATCACGAAATGATGCATGTAAAGCAGGACTGAAATGCAGGACACAAAGACAGACGATGTGAAACAAAAGCAAGCTGCATAAAAAGTCTGTGAAGACTAAGCACAAAAGCTCACAAAAAAGGTACCTAACACCACATGGGTGGTGTCTTCTGTGAATGGGGATTCACAGAAGACATAAATAGACCAAGAATAAAGACTCAAAGTATAACTCATTAATCTTGCAGAAGTAAAGAGAGGATTGTTTATACACAGAAGGTGATCAGAGAACAACCAACAGGTCATCAATACAGGTGAAAACAATCAGGACATTCAGGGGAAGACAGACAGGAAGACAGGAAGCAAAACCAACACAGGACACAAAAGAAAACAAACCTTCAAAGTAAAACAGGAAATAACCAAAGGAGACTGAAACAGAAGTGAATACTAACATTTACCAAGGAAGCACTCAAAGGAGACATTGTAAACATGGACACAAGAAGGCTCACACTAAACGGGAAGCTAGAAAAGGGAATACAGGAGAAAAAAGACAAACCGCAGAGACAGGGGGAGGAACAGACAGGGAAACGCTGCACTTTACTAACAGAAACCAAGAAACCAAAACTCGTAACTAGAATAACCATTAGGTAAAATAGGAAACAAACACTCAAAGATGTCACAGGAAATAAACCTTGCAGTGCACTAGATTAAAGAAATCAAAACAGGAACCCAGAAATTGAATAAAGACAGATATCAAAACTTCAGGCATGTGAAATGACAATAAAAAAGCCCAAAATGAAAAATATTTGCAACAAATTTAAAACCAACAATTAAATTATCACTGCAGGTAGTACATCAGATAGTACAGTACTTTTCTAAAACCCTACATCATAACCTGAAATGCACCTTCCTAGAAATTTGTAGACATTTCTAGCCACTTCTTCTTCTGCAATCATTTTAATGAAGAAGTATACATTAAACTTTACTGTCAGAAGCTTGACATCCTCTGTCCTCTACAGCAAAGCAAGTTTAATCAGAAATATTTTGGCAGACTAACTGTTGTGTGTCAGATATGGCACACTGGAGACATTACTCTTCAAACCTGACAAAGTGCTGTTTTTATTGGTCTTTCAAGGGGAATCAGTGTAGATGATTTTAATCAGCCTTTGTGCAGAGCCAGGACCTCTCTGCTCCCTCTTTATCAGTCAGCTGGCCCTAACCTTATGGAGATGTCATACTGAACGTCAACACCAAGTGCAAAGTTAATTTAAATGGCACGGCGATGTCCTGAATGATTTAGTTAATGTTACTTTGTGCAATTCTGGAGTTAAAACTCCCAGTGAGTGACAGGAGCACCAGTGAGAGAACTGCCACCTGCCACTGGAGTTGCAGAGATATGCAGAAAGTGTCCTTCTCACAAGGTGACACATCATTAGCAGAGGCATTAGACACAGAGGGCAAACAGTAATAAAAATGTTGGGCAATGAATCCCATTTAGTAACTTTGTGTTTTGCACCTTTTTTCACTTTTTCAATCAACTTCTCATTTTGTACATCACAAAAGTACGGGCATAGGTTTGAAGGAAAAAATATGCTTACCCGGTGCATTTAAACGCCGGTCCTTTGCAAGCATCCTTATGAGCTTGTGATGAATTGAAAATGATAGACTCATCTCACTATGGTCAAACAATAATGCTATGGTGCATATCTGCCAACAACTTTGACATAAGCTGTATTATTTGATACCTTGAGAATGAAAACAGGTTGAAACTGCACTGCTGCTTTAAGGGCAGCATAGGGCAGGGCATAATTAAGCCTTAATTATGAGTAAATTATACATGGCTGGACAAAAACAACAGAAATCTGATTATTTCGTGCACTGTGAAACCAACACAAAATTCTACTTCGTTAATATAGAATTAAAAAAAGATTTTAAACCTTTATATCCTTTGGAGGTGTTTGGAAATTATACATGCACAAGCTGCGTCCTACTTTAATCTTTAAATGATATGGATAACTACAGCGGAATATATTTGGTGTTTTGCATTCCAGAGGCAAAAATCTGTCCCAAATCAGCCGAATCCTCAGGCTGTCTGTGTTTTCACAGTGACAGGTTCCTGGACACGACATCTCTGCGGCGTATTTTGACAAAACTCAGGCTGAAAAAAGAAAAAAAAAAAAACGCCACCTGCTCCTGCAGACAGCTCTAAAGTATTTGGACACATTTCTGGTTGACAGTATATCTTGGCCTCACAGGTTTCAAACTGTCAACCATACAGATGATTGAGCTGACTATCAGGGGCAAATGGTTTTAAGTGAATGTAGCAGAGACGCGGCATCGCCCCAAATCTTTTGTCAGCTCTGATGCTTCTGACATGTTACCCAATATTCACTATTTTTTTCTTTTTTCCCACTTAAAGCGCCCGAGCTCACTTCAGGGAGGAAAGAAACTAAGTGTTGTGTCTATAAAAGGTTCTGTCCCCTTTTGTCTCACTGCCAACACAGCTGGGTGCTGTAATTGTACTGTTACCACCGTTGCTGTAAAAATATTCAATTCAAATTAAAGCAATGATTAATAGGGGTATTATATTTCATTGAGGCTGGTTTAGACATTTTTTTCCCTAAAGCATGAGCATCTTTTCCCACCTTAGCGTGAAAAGATGCTCACAGAAAATGTGAGGGTGTTATTTTTTTTCCCACAGTCTCAGAGTCTGCTGGGGCCTAAACTCCTCTTCACATGTGGTGTCGGGGCTTTAGGATTTGGGGATCTGGAGGATTATGGGATTTTCCGATTGCTCTGAAAACAACACCATGGGATACAGAAATCCAAAAATGGCTGAGGTACCCACATCAAGATTAGAGCGTATTATTTCACCCCTTAGGGAAAGAAGACAGGGAAGCCACTAGTGACAGCTTTGAAACAAGTGTGTTTGGGAAACATTTACAATTTAAGGGGATTGTACAACACAAAGCCTATTGGGGGCTAAAATCAGCTGTGCGTCAGCTCACATTTCTAATTCCATGAAATGTCATTGCCTGTTGTGTAATGTGTTCTTTCCCTGAACCAGTTTAATTTTCTGTGGAAGTTGGAACCATTAATAACAAATCTGCTTCACTGCTCTTTCTGTTTAAGCTGAAACTAGTTTTAAAAGCTGCCGCAGGTTATTCAGTATTACTTGGAAAACGGTATCTCTGTACATTGTGGAAAGATGCAGAAACACATTCATTTGTCATGTCAGGTAAATACATGAACTCGCCAAAGACTGCTTTTTCTATCTTGTCATGAAGACAGAAGTTTTTCTGTTTTTCCCCCACAGAAATATCAGGTGTCATAGCCTTGTGTGAAAGGCAGAAAAGATGAGTTATTTCAGTTTGTGGGGCACAGACAGCACCGAGCGTAGTTAGGGCCTCTAGGAATTTACCGAGTTGTGAAATCTCGGGGGTTTCTGTTTAAAAAGGCTTTTTTTCTCCACCCCTGCTTATTTCTTTTCCTATTTAAATTCCATATTTCAATCTGTGTTGTTAACATAGCCACAGGATTGCTGGGAAGAGGGGGCACAATAAAGCAGTACTTTAAATTCTGCTGTCGACTCTACACCATATGTCGCCCAAATCGTTACAGAAATAAAAGCTGTAATAAAAGGAAAAGTCAATGCAAAGTAACATTTCAGAGGATTTTCAGGTTTTCTTAGAAACATATCCAGAAGGACGACAACACATCTGCTTCTGCCGTATGAGGGTGAAAACAAGGACTTGAGTATGCAGAAGTAACAACGGGTGGGTGGTCCTAACTTCAGTCTACAGCTGTGGAGGGTGAATGCAATGTGTCTGCGTGCAGAAATAAATTCTCAAATTCATGAAAATGTTAAAGTAAAGACGGCTTGTAAATATGAAAATACATAATACATCAACCGCTCCGCTTATTTTTTACCAACCCTAACCTGTTATTTAGCTTTTTTTCTGCATCCCTACATGTTTTATCTGCATGTTTATGCATAAATACATGTTACTGACCAGAGGGTTTAACCTATTTATTCATATATGCCTGCATTCATGCATTAACTTATTGAAATTCCATCTATTTTTGTGCTACATACATCCATAATATTATGATTCATATAACTTAAACAACAGGTTCAATTTCCACAGTGACTGCAAAGAATGAGTCCACTTTATTGTGCAGGTCCCTCTTCTTATAAAACAGGCAGTTATTGATATTATTCATATAGTTCGCATATTGTTTTGTTCCATTGCATTCATATTTGAAAATCTAAGACATCACCTTTCACTCACCGCTTCTGTGCTTATCATCATCCACCAAATACCTTTTAACGTGTAAATTTACTTAGCAATAAAAGTGACTGGCTATACTAAATATGAAAGAACAAAAACCTTCTGTGCAGTCATTTAAATACCTAAAGCAATGTATTGTTTTATTAGCAGGATGTTTGAAGATCTGCCAGCATGTTCTCATCCCGGGGTGCAACATAACTTAAATTTGTCAAACCCACAAAATCATCATCAGAAGGATGGTGGGGTGAAGACAGAATGAGTTAAAGTATGAACCAAGTAAATCTAAACTATAAAGTTTTTAGTGCCTAGAAAAGGTTTAGTTTAAAATAATACTTTCAGTTCACTGAGACTATTGTTGCAATCTTACTCGCTTAAAAATGACCATGAGCCATCAGCCTCAGTAATCTCATAATCTGCATCAGGGCACAACGGCTGAAGCCCACCTTCAATATCAATGAGCTACAAGGGCAAGAGATGAATTGGTTCTTGCGAGCAAACACGGAGGATCCATACTTTCTCTAGTTATTGCGTAACTATGGAAACCAGGTCAGACCTTAAACACATTCGTCAAATAAAACAAAAAACCCTTGGGCACCGTCACAAAATATCTGATGAAAGGAAGCTTGATTCGAACAAGAAACTAGGCCTGTACTGAAACGCACACAGTGGCAGCAGAGAGAGCAGCAACCTGTTGCATGCCTCAGCCCTCAATGTGCTTCAGCTTGTGGGAAAGGGTAAGCATGCCACAACGATTTGAAAGTGCTCGAGCTGCATTCACGCAAGGCTCATAGTTGAACATCCTATCTTCCATACTTCACTTCCCTGCCCTTTTCTCCTGCCCTAAAGCCCAGCTTTGGAGTGAGACTGAGTCAGCCTCTGCAGTATTGATTGCGAAAAAGGCGTTTGCAGCATGAAAGGACCCCAAAAAGACCCCTTTGATTGACTGCAGGATAGTGAGAGTCCACTCTTCTTTGGCATGGGTGTGATCATTAATAGTGTGGTAAACCCTGAGGTCAGTTTAGTCTCACGCTGTCAGGCGAGGTTGTGTCCAGAGGGAGTAATATGTTCATGCAGCTCTGCTCCATTACCCATCTGTCTGGAGAGGAAGAACAATGGCGTTTCCATCACTCTCTATTCCTCAAGCAGTCATACCAGCTCTCTGTCTCACTATCACTGCTTCATTAGCTTTCTGCATTGAGTTTGTCACATCTTCTCAACACTGGCAGACAATAAAAGCACTCAGAAATTAGCAGCAAATTACTTTTATCATTTCTATTTTTGTACAAGAGGCACAGGAAAAACTACCCTTCTCATTAACAGTGGTGTCTGATGGACGATTAAAGAAAAAAAAAAATCTATTTCTTTTTATACCTTTACCCAGCACGGCGTCTGCCTTAGGAAGTGCAAAAGTTCAAGAAGTCACACGGAGCTGTGATAGGGATGGGTATTGATAAGATTTTCAGGATTCCGATTCCATTTTCGATTCTGTTTAACAATTCGATTCTTTATCGATTCTTTTAAAAAAAGGAGATCACTAAGGTCGATTAGCTTAGAACTTTGTTTTACATCTTCTCTTTGAACAAGATAGAAATTTAGGAGTAACATGGCCTTACAAACCCAACAGTGAGATCTTAAGAGATCCACAGCCTACGGCTCTTCAATGGGGTGTCACAGGGTCCCCAGGAAAAAAAATGTAAATGTAAAATAATAAAATAAATATTCTTCTGTAGCAATAACAAAGTATAACATAAATTATTCTGTAGCAATTACACAAGAATCTCCAGTGATGTCCCTGCCTACAATTAAACACATTCACTTACCAAAAATCATCTGCTGTGGCAAATGGGTGCAAGGCTTTGACCACAAACTGAGTCACTGCTCGGTGACATTCGTCTATCCTGGCCTGAAATGAGACGCTAACGGTAGACTGCAACGAGAACTGCCAGCATCTGAGCCAGACTCTGTCTGTCTCATCATGGTCACCTAAATGCAGCGCACAGTAATGGCAGATCGCGCTAACATAATATGCACTGTTAGTTGATTATTTACCTGCTGCACTAACGGGAGAGGACGTGCAAACGTTACCTCTGCTGCTGGGTTGAGATTCATGAGTCCGGAGTGGAATTAAAAACATGACATTCATTTAAGGTTATCGCGTGTTTTGTGAGCAAATGCTTTTGCATATTTGTAGTGTTTTCTCCCTTAAATGAAATATCTACTTTGCAAGTATTGCAAGTTGCCCTGTTGTCATCCGTTCTTGTAAAGTATAACCAAACTTTTGAGCGTTTGAGCCGCCATGTTTCCTGCCAGGTAAATGACGCTCCGCAACGTGGTGACGTCATATCGACTGGAATCGATAAGGGAATCGTTTGCAAAAATGGCAAACAATTCCAAGGAATTGAAACAGTGGGAACCGGTTCTCAACAAGAACCGGTTTTCGATACCCATCCCTAAGCTGTGATAGGAAGAAAAGATCACTGCACAAACGTTTCCTCAATAAGCACTCTTGTCTGGATTAGTGTTTTGGCAGACTTTGTCAGGCAGAGCTTGAGTCCAGTTCAAAGTCTGCTCCCAGCCAAGTACAGGAAGTGTCAAGTGATTTTGAGCCAGGCTGAAATGTGTTATTATGTTCCTTCTTGAACTGCAAGCCATCAGCCCATCCTGAATCCACTGAGACTGCAAATGATCTGAAAACAGAAAACACCACCACTGAAATTATGTGAGATACTGAGACTACAGGAATAAAAAGAGGGATCACATCCATTAAGGGTCAGAAAAGTTAATGTGTACAGCTTTGACATTATTTTCTACTCAGAAATTAACTGTGAGGCAAAATGGGATGCAAAAGAGAGCATCTGTGTTTTGGACACTATCCTATTTCTACACTGAACCCCCCCCCCCCCCCCCCAATGATTATTATCTGTTATTAAATTATTGCCTGTTTATGGCATTTGAATCATCACATGAGCCAAGGGGTGAAAAACGGCACACCTTGGCTCATGTGAAACTTTGCCCTCGCCCATCATGAGACCTACTGAGGTCACCTGAGGCGAGGTGTGACTTCCTGAATCTTTTTTTTGCAGTGTTCAGCACATTAAGCATTTTTTGTGCTATGTTTTATTATGTTGTCTGTGACATGTGTATGTGAGGATGCACAACTCACCAAATCTGCCTCTGGTACAAGGTAGTGAAAGAACGCATGCAGCAAAAGAGTGTTTAAATATGTCTCCACTTTTTTGTCATCTGTTGGCAGGGTATATGCTTCTGCCTACTCCTTTTCTAACAAATAATGGAATGATATTTTGTAATGATTGTGAAGGCACATGTTTGAAATAAAATAAATGAAATAAACTTACTTCGTGAAGTGCTTGTGCTGCACACAGTTTTTACCTCAGATACCTAACAAGCAAAAGATTTCTTAAATAAAAGGTGCGGATTTGTAGGACTCATATTAAGAAATTTTTAACTACCTGCTAAGACCTCCCGAGATGACCCTGCCAGCATAACATCCATCGTTATTCTAGTTAGGCCTATCTTTGCAATTCTTTGGCAATTTACAGCTGCCCTTGGTGGGAGAATAAAATTGGTGGGAGAATAAAATTTTGCATGAGACTTTAAATATAAGTTCTTTCTTACTGTTTGAGGATGAAGTTAGATAGATAGATAGATAGATAGATATAATTTTATTTCGAACATGCAAATATAATTGAAATAACAACAGAAAAAAAAACAAAAAAACAAAACTTAAAAATCATCAAGTTTTCAAGTATATATCCTTGTCTACAGAATGCGTGTGCTCGAAAAGGAGTAGGATGAAGTTTACACTTTTCTTGTTCCTACCCCCTTATTTCAAATTTCATTGCTTACAAATCCATACCCAGGATTCAACATTATTTGATCATATATGGTTAACTATGTACAAGTCTAACACATTGAACATACACAAACGAAAACCATTTTCAGCACGTAAACCAGAACAACAACAAACTACATTTTTACATAAACTAATCACCCTGTCTATAACACCCGCTTAATCTCTGAGCTTGTTTTATATCTATGTGACAAACACCTTAATAAACACTTAAGATTGGGTTACTCAGGCCTTGATCTATAAAAAAAAATGAGGACACAATTAGACAACTCAGTCACTGCTATATTCATGCAATTTATCTTTTTTGAACAATCGTGTGAATTTTTGTATTGATGTACTTGTCTTGATTTGAATCTACCTCTGTGAGCAAAATTAACAGAGCCAGCGTGCGACCTCGGCAAACGTTAATAGATGCCGACTGGACAAACGTCTCTTCTCCTCAAAGAAGGGTTGTCTGTGTTTGTCTAAAGTGTGGTTGATTCAAGTATCGCTTAGAGTTTCTCGTGTAGTTCTCTCTCCAGAGTTGAAAATGTGAACTTTGAAATACTTGAGTCTGAACTTTGTATTACAAAGAACACATGTGTGCCTGCGTCTTTACACAAGTCACCTTGAGTAGTACTTCAGTGAAGAGTTTTTCAAACAGCGAGGCTCACTTTTAGATGTTGTGTGTGCCTTACGGACCCCCTTATCAACATGGTCAGTCCTTGGAGCTGCAGTATAAAAATACATACTCAAACCTAATATCAAATCAGAGCCCACAGGCATGATATACACTTATTTAAGCCTAATTCTAGTCAGGCCCTTACTCCCTCTCACTCCGTTAGTGTGTGGAGTCACACTTGAGGCTTATGAGGGGTCTCTTTAGTAAGGGGGTTGTAGAAATACAGCAGCAAGATTGGAAATGACCTTGTAATCAGCATACTAAGATCATGTCTACCACTTATTAGAAGATGTGCCTTGATTCAGTTTCATTTGGATGTTTTTATCATTTTCTTTAATTAGCCTATTTTTCTATATTCATATATTGGTATTTCTAGTCAATATTGGAATTTGTTATCTAAAATATACAAAAACTGTGCATTTCTTCTTGTTTATTGCTGACACTCTTGAAATAGTCAAATGCTTTGTACTACTGTGCTTCCCACAGTAGTTAGTAAGCTTAGACTGTGTGTTGGAGGGCTTTATAACCCACTTCCACTTTAGGCTATTTGGTCTGAAAAGCACTTAATGTGATGAATCCTCCATGCAAACATGTAAATGGAGTGAAAGTGTGTTGAGGGGACTGAACTGAATTTGGAGTTAGTGTGACTTTCCCTTCCAGAGGGCGTTTTATATTTGTATTTCATCATAACTGAAAACCCTTAAACGTATCAAATATGACACAATATACACTTCTTGTAACCCTGAAACCTGACTCTAAGCCATGATGTTTTTATGCATTTTATTTAATGTCAGATCATTCGAATAAAACCTAATCGTTATCAGTTCATTCCCCATAGCTTTAATGTCAAATTACAAAAACACAAACATGAATAAAGGTTTAAATATAAAGTAATATATTAAAACCAGGAAATATTGACTTCCTATTTACATCCCCCAAAGCTCTAAAATTTAGTGCACGATTTTGTATTAAATGCAATAAATGGAGTGCCAAAATTCATCAATACCAACATGACTAAGGCTCTGAACATCCCACAAACATGGAGATGGAGCTGGGCACCGACTCAAATGTCAACCTGTGTTTGAAGATGTGTTGCTGCAGTGGAAAAGTTAAAAACAAACCAGAGTAAACATGTTCAAATGAAATTTTTTACCTGTCAACATATTTTGCAGCGAAATATCGTCAGGACAGACATGCAGCAGCACATCTCACTGCACGGCGCAGGGTCAGCTTCAATTTGCCGTGACGGGGGATGAAGACTCGGCAAACGACTGTCCAGCTGAGATGAAGCTTTGTGGGGAGCTGTGTGAAATTTCAGATGACATAGAGAGGCCAGGGCTGTGGACAGCCAAGAAATCCTCTTCAGGCATAAATCCTCCAGACTTGAAATCCAGACCGCTGCTTGGCTAAGCTGTAAATTCTTCTTAGTGGACTCTCCATTTAGTTTGAAATTTTAAACATCAAAGCTCTTAATTTGTGCAAAACGGGGGGTTGCAGATTCTAGGGATTTTTTTTCCATAACACTTTGGACAAGTAAAAAATGAAACATGACGTAAAAAACCAGAAGCTATTTTCAAGCATTTTAATTCTTTGTAACTTTATACTTTAATTCTAATGTATTTTAGAGATAAATATTAAAGTTCCATGTTTCTTAAAACAATTGTAAACTTTAAAGCTTATTTAAAAAAAATCAAAGAGGTTTATGAAGTAACTGATAATAACTGATAATAAATAAATAATAGTCAAAGGAGCTTGCAAAGAAAAGCGTCTGGACTTCTTTAAGTTACTTGAAGACGTTTCACCTCTCATCCAAGAAGCTTCTTCAGTTCTAAGGTCAAATGGTGGAGAGTCCCAGATTTAAACCTAGTGGGAGTTTCCCCCCACAGAGGGACAAAAGGACCCCCTGATGATCCTCTAATCGCCTGAGCCAAGGTGTGAAACTCGGTGTGGGTCCCAATCAGCCAGAGTTTCGGGTGAGTTCAGGCGATTAGAGGATCATCAGGGGGTCCTTTTGTCCCTCTGTGGGGGGGATACTCCCACTAGGTTTATATTTGGGACTCTCCACCATTTGACCTTAGAACTGAAGAAGCTTCTTGGATGAGAGGTGAAACGTCTTCAAGTAACTTAAAGAAGTCCAGACGCTTTTCTTTGCAAGCTCCTTTGACTACGATGACCTGGATGACTGAGAACCTTCACAGACATAAATAAATAATACTTGTATTTTTATACAAGGCTTATAAGGATCAGCAGGTAAGGTGAGTGTATGCAGAAATTAAACCCACCCATATACAGTAAAATGTATATACTGTGTACATAAATACTGGACTGGCCTCGAAGTCTGAAAAGTGAAGATAATGTGTAAAGTGTCTTAAATCTGCATTCTTTCTCATGGCCAGCAGCTCAAGGCTCCAAAATGGGACTTCACAAACCAATATGTGATGTCATTGTATAATGAAAGCCAGAACTAAACAGCCACATTTTAGAGAACAACTTAAAGATACAAGAAGGTATTCAGTGGGAGTCAGCAGAGAGTTAAAAGGAAGGAGAACAGATAAGTGGGAAGAGTAGAAACTGAAAGAGGTAAAGACAAGATTTTAAATACACAGGAGGAACTGATAAGGTAACAAGGAACCAGTAAAGGCAGGGCCAACCATCTCTAAGGAGGAAAAAGACAAGGACATGGAGTAAAAGCACCAGACAGCGATGCAGGGGAAATGATGAATGGACACTGACACAAAATTGTTTTTAAATTGTTTAAATAAACCTATAAGCTAAAATTATTCAAAACAGCATAAAAATACTGACTGCTGACTGCTATTAAATATAGCACATTAGCTGCCTGATTACTATTTGCATATTAAATATGGTCTCTAAAATTAAAACCCTGAGTAAACATAGCTTCAAACGCCTCAGGTTTCTTATAGGAAAGGTTGAGCTGGGTAAATATCAAATAGTAAACCGAGTGCGTATTGCCGCTGATCTCTGTGGTGTTATGTCGAGAGAAGAGGGGGGTTAGAGGATCGTCTGAGAGGTCATGAGATGCTCCATGGCACGAGTTATTGCGGCTAAATCTGAGCAGTCACAGTGCATGGAAAAGAACACTCAGGCAAAGATTGGAGAATTGAAAGCAATCCCTGTCGAAGCACGTGGAAGACACTCCAAGCGTCATATAGTGAGATATAATTACTATAAGAAAGATGCCCCAAAGGGAAATTTGAGAGATGCAGCCTGTATGTTTCCTGTGTTTAGTAATTTTTTCCCCCCTATGGTCCCTGTGAATCCTTGCAGAGTGCTTGTCAGCATTCTTGGTACATCTCCAGCTTTTTGTATGCTGCTTGTTCCCCCGAAAGCATTTTCATACCATAAAATAAATGAGTTTGACTGTGCCCGGCTGCTTTATCTGCTTCATGATGAGAATCCCAGTGGAAGGCTCCTGGCACCGTGGTCCTTTTTCATGAGCCTTTTTACAAATGTAAACACTTTACATTGTTTGTTGTTTTGTTTTTTTTTACTATCATCTGTCAGGCTATAATTACTTTTACCACTAGGGTGAGTGTAGTGTCATAGAAAATTATCCCTGTATGAATTCACACTACACACATGCACACATTTAAATTCCGTTTACACTACCATGCTTCTCTTATCTGTTGACCCAAAGGAAGACAAATGGAGGTTACTTTAATATTTATGAATCTTGTAGTCCTTGCTTACTGTCCTTAGTCTTACATTAAAATCAGATTTAGCACCAGGCCTTTTGAAAAATCATGTCCTAACCGACTCTTTCTCTTTCTCTGTGTCCTCTGTCCCCTCTCACCCTTGTGATCACCATCTGTTTATCCATATTGTATGATCCTCTGTTTCTGGCCCCCGTGGCTCATTACCAGACGCTACTTTTGGCCTCCTGCTCGGTGTGTTTGTGGTCTGTGGCCTGGCATTCCTGGGACTTCTTACATTTGTCTCCTGGAAGCTGTGCTGGGTGCCTTGGCGGACTAAGGCCCCCTTTCTCAGTCCATCCCTCAGCCCGGCCCGTGGCCCACAGCACTGCCCGCTTCAGCCGCCACTCCCGTTACCCAGCCCCCAGCAGACGCCAGTCACCATGGCAACAGAGAAGGTGAAGGACCCCATGGGCTCGATTGGTTTCCTGGAGGCTGCGGTGAAGATAAGCCATACCTCTCCTGACATCCCCACTGATGTGCAACTCTCCATGAGGGAGCATTTCCTGCGCCGCACACAACGCATGCAAAGGCAAACAACTGAACCAGCTTCCTCCACTCGGTCAGTCACATACATGCATGTGCATGCAAATCTGATGACACATGAGACTGTCTCATGTGGTTATTTATAATATGTGCGCATATGTGGAGGATTATGTGTAAGCTGAATTCAAGACATGGTTTTATGTAACGTGGAATAAAGTGTGTAAACCAGGGGGAAGTTACTGCTACATATAAGGATTAACATTTTCTAAGTAATTTAATACCTCCACAGTAAATTATAAATAACATTGAAGAATACTGAACTCTGCCTCAGAGGCACCTCTCTCCAGCTTAAAATTACTGTCTATAAGACTTTCTTCAGAAGTATAAATATAACACAGTTTGAAGAGATTACTTGCAGCTTTACAAGCACAAGTCCACGTTACCACTTAGTTAACATCAATGATTTATTATAGCTATTATGCATACTAATACATGGTCATGGTATAGTATTGTACGGCCTATTCATGCAAAAAGACAATCACTCACATTGAGAAAGGCTTTTTTTTTTTTTTTTAAAGGGTCATTTTACCTCATTGCTAGGTGGTTGCTAGGCATGTATAATTTTGCTTTTATGGATATGGATATAAATTAAATTTTATTGTCATGAAATTAAAATTATAAGATGCTTTCATAGGTTGTTATAGGTACATAAATGCTAAAACCAAGTAACTTTTGCCAGTTGATGGGAGATTACTAGGGAACGTAATGACATCAATATATCTGATGTAGATAAGAACCCTCGGGTTACTATAGGCAAAGTAGGTAAAACCCGGGATAAACTTTTCTCATCTTCCAGGTAAATAATTGAAACGACCACCAGCGACAACATAGGATACCAGTGATTGACATGTGGCCTGTTACTAAATACATTAGAGGGTTACCTAGGCAACTGGAACGAGCAGCTGTCAAACTGATGCTTGACAAGTGAATTTCTTCCAGTGTTCATGTAGCTTTCAGGTCAACTTAATGACAACTCCTGATGGTTTAGGAGGGGTTGGCAGACAAAGAAACCAATAAAAAGACAGACAGGATCATTTTTAAAGGATAAGAATTTATGTTCATACCACTGGGGCTCACTGAGCTGTCACAGTACATTTAACTTTGACTTTTAACTTTTTACACTTCCTGTTCAAATTTTGCCAACAGGTGTCAGGGATAGGGATAGCACCATACAACAGAAATACAGGTCACTGCCTTTTTTTTTAAGGCAAGAATTAACTTTGATCAACTGCCACTATAGCAGAATACATAACGTGATACATTTGGTTTTATTGTGCCAACACTAGTTTAGTTCAGAGTCGGATGCCGAACAATCATAGACATCACATTAAAAAGCACTGAATCTTGTCATTTTTAAAACCTGCATGTTAGTCGGATAGTGTTCACTTTGGAAAGGAAATAAATGCCACGACAAGGCGAGCCTGTATCCTTTGAAATTAAGAAAAGCAAGGAAATGTCATAGAAACCATATTCACGTGAAAGACCTTTTAATATGTGCTTGTCCTAGAGAAGGCAAAATTTTAAACTAAAATACTTTTAGTATAAAATATTTAATATTCTAAACCTGATTTCATAGTTTTAATATCTAAACCTAACTAGACAAAAAAAGAGATATAGTAATGTCAAAAACAAAAGTAACATCAAATTGTCAAAAAGCAGTCCTGCAAATGACTAATTACTGTTATTTTTGTCTTCTGGTTGGAGGTGTTGTCACTTTACTATCTGCAGTCCCATCTTCCTTCAGTGTATTTTTGCAGGCTGCCATTTTTCATTACATTGTGAAATGTTAAACTGGTTATTTTTGTATTAAATTACAGGAAGACTTTCCTCACCAAATGTCAGTCTGTGACTAGTTGAAAATGAGAATATGTTATCGTTTCACCACAGCTCAAACTACAGCTATTCCTTCCCACTTGTTTTATTCTTCTCCTTTCTGTCCTTGTAGGCACAACTCATTCAAAAGACACCTGCCCAGGCAGATGCAGGTAGGCAGTCTAGACCTAGGAAATGACTACATGGTGGACAAGGATGAAAAGCCCACTAGCATCGGTCGTATCCAGCCAGAGCTCTACCAACAGAAGGTCCCAGAATCAGAGGACTCATCCAACGACAGCAGCAAAAACTGTGGCAAGATTAACTTCTCCCTCAAGTATGACTATGAAAATGAGTCTCTCCTTGTCAACATCCTCAAGGCAGTAGACCTGCCAGCCAAGGACTTATGTGGCACATCTGACCCTTATGTGAAGGTCTACCTGCTGCCCGACCGCAAGAAGTTCCAGACTCGCGTCCACCGGAAGACACTCAACCCCACATTCAGTGAGAGCTTCCAGTTTCCTGTGCCTTATGATGAGCTGGGCGCTAGAAAGCTCCATATGAGTGTTTTTGACTTTGATCGATTTTCACGGCATGATATGATTGGTGAGGTGGTGATGGAAAACTTGTTTGAGACGTCAGACCTCTCCAGGGAGACAAACATATGGATGGACATCCAGTATGCCACCAGTGTAAGAATCTAACTTTTCTACTAGAGTCTAAGTCAAATGAGTAACAAGTAAATGAAAGTGATGTGATATTAAAGAGTCTGACAGAGAGATAGACATCCTTTAGTTTATTTAAACATTCACTGCTCACTTCATTTGATAAACTTGCTCACTTGCTTATCAATGCAAATATCTAATCAGCCAATAACAAGTCAGCAAATTAATACATTTAGGAATGTAGACAAAGGAAGATGACCTGTTGAAGTTAAAAATGAGCATTAAAACTTGGAAGAAAGATGAGTTTGTAATGTGGTTGTTGGTGCCAGACAGGCTGAGTGTTTCACAAAGAATTCAGGCAACTGGTGGTGCAGTGGTGTGGGCAATATTTCGGGCTGCTTAGTACCAACTGAGGATTATTTAAATGCTACAGCCTACCTGAGTATCCATTTGGACATGAAAATCATGATGACAATGTAGTACATAGTGAATGAGGGCACAGTCTATCTAGTGCAGGGGTGTCCAACTCCAGGCCTCAAGGGCCGGTGTCCTGCAGGTTTTAGATGTGTCCTTGACCCAACACAGATGATTTAAATGGCTAAATTTCCTCCTCAACATGTCTTGAAGTTCTCCAGAGGCCTGGTAATGAACTAATCATTTGATTCAGGTGTGTTGACCCAGGGTGACATCTAAAACCTGCAGGACACCGGCTCTAGAGACCTGGAGTTGGACACCCCTGATCTAGTGGATTCTTCTTAGTAATATTTACATATATATCTCCCTTAGTTCAAATTACTGGCACTGTGGCATTTATAAAGTAAAATATAATACAACTGTGACTAAATCAAATCTTTTTTTAATTTTAAATCTTCATCACAGTTCAATCTAGATGCAAATGTAAAATTGAAAAATGATAGAATTTAAAATGAAGCGCACTACCGGCTTCTGGATGCTCGTATTTCACCTCAGTGCTCCATCAAAACAAACGATCTGATTTCCTTGAGAAGCTCTCTGTATTCGTGGTCATGCTCCACCACTGCTGGCAAATATGGCCCAGAATGCTTAAAACCTCACTACATTTAGGGCTAATACATAAATTAGCAGCAAGAAATCATTATTCCCCAGCAGATCCTTGAGCTTCAAAGTGAAGAATAAAAATTTATGTAAAGCCATAAAATAATATTTTTGACTCACTGCACACTCATGCAGGCATTTTTCTATTGACTTTGTTACTTGTTGACAACGTCCAGGGGCCATTTTTAGGAACAAATTGTTTGTCTTAGGTGCCTCGGACCCTTAATCACTTTATCACCTCGTCTGAGCCCTCACATCTCTCATAAGCCCCACCCCCACTCTTGTTGGACTTCTTCAGGGGTTGTTCAGTAATCTCAACATTATTGCTTAGCGGGCAGAAAAGCAAGGAGCCTTCTCCTTGGCAAACAAACTTTATTGAACCACCAAATGATTTTACGACAAAATCCCTTGCTCGTATTAAATTCCAGACTGGCAACATAAAGAAGGCACAGATGGTGCGAGGGTTTAGTTAAAACAGAAAACAAATACAGTATGATGTAGTGTTCAATGTGAGACTGTGTACAACACTCTGCAGCTTAATGAGCGGAAAAGACAGCAGTATTGAGCAGAGTGAGGCACAGCAACAAAAAATAACCAGCAGCTCTTCTCTCTTCACAGATCAATGAGCGATAGTCATCAATAACATCAACCCACAAGCGTGACTTTTATAAAGAATCCAGAGGAGACCAGATACTTAGTCACTTCGGACTATTTCTCATGTGTGTTCAGTGTAGCTATTCTGGGAAGGTCTTTAAAGGGCTGATAAGTAGCATTATTTATTAGCTCTGACTGGGACTGAAAGCTAAATTCGTTCTAATAAAACATCGTTATGGTAGAATATGACAAGAAAGTTGTTTAAATTATTTAGCCTCAATTCAGTTTTATTTTTATATTACCACAACACTGTGCTTTATATAGCAAAGTAATGACTGTACAATATTACATGAGGGACTCCATTGATCCGAGAATCCCCTGTGAGCTAGCAAATGGCAAAGGTAAGAAGGAAGTCCTCACTTTTAACAGGGAAAGCGCTGAAATAGGCTCAGAGAGAGGCAGCCACATGCCTCAACCCCTAAGAGCTGACCTTTTGGTGGTTGAGGTGAAAGAGAGAAAAGAGGAGAAATGAGAGAACAACAAGATAGCAAGTAAAAGCACAAGACTACACTCACTGGCAACTTAGACATTTAGGCATGTAGACATATTGAAGTTCACCTGGTGGAACTTTAAATGAAACTTCGGAATGGAAAAGAAAGATAATTTTATGGATTTGAATGTGGTGTGATTGATTGCTGATCTACTGGGATTTTCCCACACGGGGTCTACAGACAGTAGTTTGAGAAAGAGAAAATATCTATTGAGCAGCAGTTCTCTGATGCAAGAGGTCAGATGAGAATAGCTAGACTGTGTTGAGCTTATAGGCAGGCAAGAGTAACTTAAATAACCACTTGTTAAAACCAAGGTAGGCTGAAGAACACACATCTATGCCATGGAGAATTAAGGCAGTTCTGAAGGCAAAAAAGTGGGTCCAACTTGTAGTCCATTTTGGATTTCGGTAAAATATAGGGTCAGGTCCTGCTGTTCAGCAGAGCATCAAGAGTGAAGATGCGTAGTAATTATCGTCAAAGCTGCTTTTGCAGTGACCAGAATCAAGTCCAGGCTTGGGAGATTGTTTGTGTCAGACAGTATTGGAAACGTTACTTTAAAAATGTATTCCACTACACGTCACAGAATATATGACCCAAAATGTAGTTTGTAACATATTCTGTTACGTTACTCAATGTGAGTAACATATTCTGAATACTTTGGATTACTTGTCATGCTTTATACAACTACATGAATGTACTATTGCTGTGTGATTTATTACTATTACTATTACTGAGCTAACATTGTTGTTAGCTGAGGTTACTTCACAGACTGCAGACTGTTAGACTTGATGGATAGCATTAACAACCAGCTAGCTTCAAATAATCGTGCAGTTCTGAAAGCAATACCAGCTAGATTTTTTCAATCTTAACATAAAATGAGTAAGATTAGGGTGGGTGGACATTAGGTAAGGCTGCACTTTTTGCAGTGATCTTGTATAGAAAACTATTTCTGTATCAGTAATATGTGTTCTTTCTGTCAGCTTTCTGAACTGCACATGATTATTTGCAGCTAGCGGGTTGTAATGCAGCCTTCATTAATAGTAATAAACCACACAGCAATAGTATATTGAAGATACTGAAGTGGAACATAATCAAGGTGGCTATCACAACTAAAACAAGGTAGTTGCAGTTGGCTAATGTTAGTTTTTTTTTTAAAGAACTTACTTCCAGATGTTTCTTTAGGTCTGAGGTGGTCTTTTGATGCCAAAAGCAGCTTGGTTGCTGGTAAACAGAGCTTGCATCCCTTTCTTCTTTAAATGTGAAGTGGTGTCGGAAACGCATTCCTGCCCGTGCACTGCTGGCTCTGTTGTGCTGGCTCCAGGTCCATTGTATAACTGACGCCACCAACATTAACAGGACGCTTACATTACAGCTTCTTATTTTTTTTTGTTTGGGTTTCTGAATTACCAAAATTAGAGAAATTTTTGCCTAACATATGAAATGAGAAAAGACTGCCATGTAACCCATTTATTTCAACAAAGTAACTGTATTCTAATTATCACCTATTTAAGTGGTAACTGTAACGGAATACAGTTTTTGCATTTTAAATACATAACACCGGGACATGTATTTCGTTGCTCCCCAACACTGGTGTCAGACATGTTTGCATTGCTAAAAAAATTCATTTGGTTTAATCTAGAGGTGGAGCTGAAGGAGGCTGAGCATGATGAACATAGGCATGCACCCTGACTTGTTGTGAATTCTTCAGACAATTTGCATTGCATTTTCCCAGTTTGTGGTTAATAGTTCTCACCGTGGTTTGCTGGTGTCCCACAGTCTTAGAAGTAGCCTTATAAGCCTTTCCTGACTGATAGATGTCAGTTACTTTGTTTCTCAGCTGCTTCTTTGGATGATGTGTAGCTTTTTGAGATCTTTAAGACTACATCACTTTGTCAGACAGATTCTATTCAAGTCATTACTTGATTCAATAGATCTGCTAGCAATCAGGTTTGAGTGTGGCTAGTGAAACTCGACTCGACTTTTTTTATGTGGTTAATCACTAAAAACTGGATTTTCTATTTACTCGGGTTATCTTTGTCTAATATTAAAACGTATTTGATAATCTGAAGCATTTAAGGGTCACAAATGTGCAAATAAATAAGAAAACAGTCAATACCTTTTAACAGTTCTGTACCTAGAAGCTCAATCTGATATTTTTGTACCAGGGAGCTGGCGTGTTGAGTCTGACTGAAGTGGATATTTGGTTTCTGATATGCTCATCTGGGTGATCTATAAAAGTTGAGTTGTCCATTACACGTGTCAAAACAACTTTAACCGAGTGCTCTAGTTTAACATCTTATCATTTGCCAATTAGCACCAAGTCTCAGAGTGCAGTCTCATAGACCAAAGCTCTGACCTAAAATGAAAAGTTCAGTAATCACTGGGATCATTCTAGGCCTTCAAATCAGTGGTGATTTCCCTTCTTTTCATCCGGCCATCATGAGGCTTTTCGCTTTGAGCAAAACATCTAAACAGTTCTTTGATTGATCGCATGAAAAAAAACTTTAAGGCTATCCATCCAATTGTTCTTTAGAGAATTTAATGTGCACTAAAGAGACACTTGGACTTAAAGTGCCAAAACACGCCTGAGAAATGATTAATGCAGTGCAGATGTTACTGACTGGCACCAAAACAGCCTGCATTTCTACAAGAACAATCAAAGTGTCACTTTATGCTTTTACAACGTCTGACATTTCTGCTGTGTTCTCACATTATGGCTCAACCTTCACACCCTTCAAACAAAATCCCTCACATCGGCAGCACAGAAAGCCAAATCTCAGCTGTATGTCTGAGGAGACGTTAAGACTGCAGCGCTCAGACAGACGTGTTGGGATTTGCCAATCAGTGCGGTTCTCACTGAGCTCATTCAGGGTGATTAGGGGTCTGTGTAACCTTAATACTCTTTTGGCTAATAACTCACATTGGACAGATAACAGGACACTCATTCTTCTTGAGACTATTAGCTCAGCAGGGACTCAACACAGGACTGTCAGCTGTGCTTAGAAAGTTTTCGACTATGAGAGCTCTTATTGGTACAAACCTGTTTTTAAGACTGATTCACACTTTGATTGCGTGTGTAATTGGGTTACATTTCATTGGAGCCCTAATATGTGAATTGGATGTACTCTGTTTTAATTTATTGCCATTGGCAATGATCTGGAAACATCTAAATTCTGACAGCGGTGAAAGATTAAATTCTCTTTGGCATCATTGCAAAGTAAATACTCGTCTTCTGTTGGCGTTGATACCAGACAACAATAACTCTGATGATGGATGTCTATGAAGGGGAATGACGGTGATCAGGTCACAAATATGGTCGCATGTGTCTGTAACTTCATTTAGCTGTTTATCTTGTTGTCACATTTTGGGACTCTTTGCAACATATTCAGCCTCTGACTACATGTATTAAATAGGCAGCTTCTAACAATACTTTTGTGATGGGGCGTGGTCTGAGGCGTGGCTGCGAGGGAGGCGGACACTCCTGGACGGCATCCGCAATCACGCCTCCCCGGCTTTAAAGTCTATATTGGGTCCTGAGTTTGTGTTGTTGTTCATGTGTGTGTTTGGTTGCGAGCTGAAAAGCTGCAGCCGTGTTTGTAACAGCAACCATAAATAAAAGAAGTATGCTGAAAAGCGTGGAAACTTTGTCGGGTCTGTCGTGCCCAATCCTGGGTTTTGGCACCACTGTAATAAATCCACGGCAGACCCGACCAAGTTTCCATGTCCAGGTGCGTCCGCCTCCCTTGCAGCCACACTGCAGACCACGTCCCACCACAACTTTATTTAAAAATACAACACACTTTTGGGCCAGCTTGAAAGAAAGGCATATGCAAAATGTAAAAGTGAGATCAGAGGTTAAATGTGACCATACACCAGTATCTTTTTCTAAATAGGCAGTAAAATTTTAAGCATAGTTTCAAAGATGAAGGAGATTTTTTTAGAAAATTGTATTTGACATTTAGGAAGAGGTCAAAGGTCCAAGGTAATGTTATATATCATTCTATATGCCTATATGTTGTCAATACAAACAACGGCATATAGGCATATATATATATGCCTATATGCCTATATATATGCCTGTATCCTAGTTATAAAACTAACTAGGATAAGAGGAATCGAAGTCATCATGACGACCATTACAGCAGGCTGGCATCGCAAGCATCTTCACTCACTCTGCTGCGTTTGTAGCCACCATCAAACAATTGCCCGGTGTATTACTGAATACAAATGGGGAGAGTGAAGAAGGGAGGTCCTGAATAAAATCAGTTCTGTGATTGTTTGATACATTTAAACAATCACAGAACTGATTATATATGCCTATATGCATATATAAGCATATATGCCTTAATTAAAGCATAATTATGCTTTAATTAAGGCATAATTATCACTTTGACCTTTAGATCAATCTGTTGACCTTTAAGAAGAGGTCAGAGGTCAAATGTGATATGGTACTTTCTATATATTGTATTAATATTAAAACACACCACACTTGTAAGACTTATAGTTTCAATGTTATAAGGCTTTTTGTCAGTTTTTCGACCAATAAGTCGATATGTTCACCTTGATGACCTTGGTGGATGTAAGCCAAATTTTAATCGACTCTACCCCCCTGCAAAGTTTTATTAGAAATCATTTAAAATGTTTTAGTTATTGCGGTTACAGGCAGAATCTACCACAGACTACCATAAACAACTTCCTTGGTGGAGGTAACTAGTCATAATTCCATAAGTCTTAGCTGAAACTGATGAAATGTTGTGGTGCACAAAGAGAAGACTGACAAAGAGAACAAGAAAGGAGTTCAAACACCAGTCTGGATTTTAAATATTTCTTTTTCATATATTTCAGGTCCATTGAAGCAAACAAAAAAAAACATTTGCAAAAAGTGCAAACATTTCAGTCTGTGTTGTGCTTTCCTCAGTGTAAAATGAGCCATGCACCATTAGTCACCCCATATGTGGCTCACTCTACGGGTGACATTGTTAATAACTTAGGCTTTGATTGGACACAGATGAATCCAACTACCAGCTGGTAAGGTCATACCAAACATTAGAGTAATATAATTCTGAAACATTAGCACCTTCTGGTGCACATAATAAAACACTGGAAATGAGATCTACATCTACAGATGAACAGAAAACGGGTCAAATCTAATCTGTTTAACTAATTTTATAGAAAAATGCACTTGACTCTCAAATTAATTTGTCTCCTTGTGAACCTGTGGCATTGCCTATGTTGGGTGGAGTCCCACTCATTACTCCAAAAATAAAAGAGTCAAGAATCTCTTTGCACATGTCAGATACAGTAAATATGTACTGGATTTTTCTATAATTGTACAGATGTAAACATTTCAAAATGATGAACAAGTCGTGCAAAATACAGACGACATGTTTTCTGCTTTCTGGGTTTCCATTCACTTAATAATTCATAACTGTTTTTCTCATAATCGTTTGCAAATGCAAAGTCGGAAACTAATCAAAGGCTTTTTGAAGTTCCACTAACATCTCCTTTAGAGATGTCTGGCCTTAAACTTAATGCAGGGTGGACCTTTTTGGCCTCGAATAACTGCTTGAGTAGTGTAAAATGTATGCAGAGGAATATAGAACCACGGCAAGCGATTAAACATTGACACAGATTGCAATTAGACTTCAAGGTGGCTGCAGAGTCTAAGTAAGCTCTTTTATAATGTAACAATCAATTAAGAAATGTATAGTATTATGTATCTGTCTAGAAATTATTAGCTTCTTCCGTCATGCAAATTAATGTTTAAGGTTCCTTGCTAGTGCTTACAGTTCCCTTTTGGGCAGTGCTGTCCTTGTTTCAAATCCAACTGCAGTTTCATATCCTCACATCTCTCTGCTACCTCAGTCTAACAAAGAAATCTCATCTTAAAGACAGAGGAACTCTAAAGAAAATGCAGGAAACCCTCCAAACTGCAGTGTACTTTATGATAAAAGTATATGCTGCATTAAGCCTGAAATGGATGGTGCAGAGATCTAAGAACAGGAGCACAATGCAGCTGCTTTTTGGTACCAATAAGGGGAAATGTTGCATTATTTTGCATCAAATTGACTCTTTAATGCATCTTTATGTGTAATCTGTGCTCTAAATAGATAGCTAGTCTCAGCTGTGAGACTAATCGGGGCATCAGATATCTTCAGAATCTTCAGAACAGATAACCCAATAGTGCATTATGCAGTAAGTGCTGTAGTGGTTACAAAGAGCCGACTTTAAACAAAATATAAGCATTGATCCCAGAAACAAACCTTCAGTAAGAGACAATACACTTATTGTACATTACTTCTCCCTGAATCGAAGCAACGGGCTGAATGTCAATGTGAAACTAAAAGAGATTCTTTTTTTTTTCATCTGTGCTCGTGTTTGTTTTCCCGCAGGAAAGTGTCGACCTTGGAGAGATCATGTTTTCACTATGCTACCTGCCCACTGCAGGCAGACTCACACTTACTGTCATCAAGTGCAGGAACCTAAAGGCCATGGACATCACTGGATACTCAGGTGTGTTGTGTTGTGCCTGCACTTTCAGCTGCACTGACTCAAAATGAATGGTGCTCCTTTGAGAATCCAATTGTGAGCATGTCAAATTAAATAAACAAAGGAAAGCTCTCTCCCTAATGCTGCGTTCTGTTTATATCAGCAAATATTAATAAGCAGCACTCACAATATTAAGACAATGTCAGCAAATAGTTTCAGGCGGTGTGTTTATTTTAATGTCCCGCTGTTCCACTTTTCTATTAAACATTTTCCCTACGATACCGATGCCACTTATGAAACGTGACATTTATTGCACGTTAAATGCCAGGCTTTAGGTGTAATTCAGAGTGAAAGAGGTAATTTTCTTCCAGTTTTAAATGACATTTCCATTTTTTTTTATGTTATTCACAATTTTAATCCTTGGAGTTTTCGTGGATTTAGCTGACTGCCATTATCTTGATTTACTGAACTGTAGCTGAGCTGTAAGCTCGGGCTTTTTTTAAGGTGGCTTACGTCTGATTAGTGTAGTATAATAACTCATGCAAAGTGATTTATTACTAACAGATGAAAATTGAAATCAGCATTCAGGAGACTCTCTCAGTCATGCTTTTTTAGCAGTTTTCTATGGCCTCTTCTTGTCTTTGGTTAGATAAGACATTCACTCATCTACCTTTATGCACATTACTGATTCCTGGTTCCCCAAGC
The DNA here is from genome assembly GCF_963576455.1 of Neolamprologus multifasciatus. NCBI lineage: Eukaryota > Metazoa > Chordata > Actinopteri > Cichliformes > Cichlidae > Neolamprologus > Neolamprologus multifasciatus. The sequence continues at coordinate 6,702,128 of NC_140458.1, forward strand.
GTTGCTTTCATGTTAACACTATTAACACTGTATTCATTGGACTTCTTTGAAGATGTTTTGGCAGTCAAAGTAACCACAGAAGCTTTGTTGTTTTTAAAATTTGCCAGAGGCTTTCGTGATAATTGCTACTCTGGCTGCTCCTGAAAGAGACGTACAACTTGGGAGTTGTCCAAACGTAATGATATTCAACTATAAAGTCACATTTTCTGCCCTTGTTTATCCTGTTTTTCTCTCACCTATCAGATCCCTACGTGAAAGTGTCGCTCATCTGTGATGGGAGACGTTTGAAAAAGAAGAAGACGAGCATTAAAAAGAACACCCTGAATCCCACCTACAACGAGGCCATCATCTTTGACATCCCACCGGACAGCATGGACCACGTCAGCCTGCACATCTCCGTCATGGACTATGATTTGTACGTACATACTTGACTTGCTCATTCAGTAATAGTGAAAAAATGTTTCGGCTTTTTGTCTGATACATTTTTATCCATTTGCCTTTTCATTGAACATATGAAGCTCCCACAGCAGTCATGATCAGGCTCACCAGATACCAAGAAAACTAAATGTGAGGAAAACAGTGTTTGTGTGGGAGGCAGTCTAAAATTTCTTGAAAATAAAAAAAATGAAATAAATGCGCATGTAACCAGATTTCTATTTAACAAATAAAGGCCAAATAACTGATTTCACAAAGTAAATTTTCCAAGTCTCTTGCTAGGTAAATGCAAGAAGGATAAAGGGTATAAAGTCCTGTATTGTCTTTTATTTCAGTGTTATTTTAGCAGCTGGTCTGTCAGCTGGGTTTCAGTGGGGATGCATCCATAGATCATCAAATGTCTTTTTAAACCATATCCAAGGGATATAAATGCTGTTCAGTTCCAGTTTAGTTGTAGTTGTGATAGCCTGCCTGCTAGTGGTAATAGATGTGATAAGTGTTAACACAGAAATAGTGGGAAATAAAGGAGTGGAGGTGGGTTGCAAGGTGAGTTGCACTGTGGACATCCTGGCACACCTTAAATAGTCCATTCCATACAAGATACAGGATTTTCCAATAGGTTATGCAGGTTGACTCTGTGGCCTGCAGTAACTAATGCTTTGTTCAACATTTAGCAGCAGTCTGTGTTTACCAGAAACCAGCAGGAAAATTAATAAAAGATTATCTTACTTGTGCAGAATCATGCAAATCGTGCAGATTTTGACATTAGATAGCTGCTGCAGGTGAATAGATTTGTTTCTGCTTACCTGAAAGTTAAAATATAGGAACAGGATTTCAAGTATCTATTTGCTGGCACATATAAACTACAGTTTATATGTTATTTAGTTTTGTTAATTAAAAAACAAAAACTAATTTATATATTACTTGTACACCTCAGAATTGGTTCAGTTTGCATTTTTCAAGGCAGCCTCAGACCACAAAAGCACAACATTGTCATTAGTGCCAGAACTGACTGAAGCTGACTAGTGATGGGATTTCCGGCTCACTAAAAAGAGCCAGCTATTTCGGCTCCGAACCGGCTCTTCAAGTTGTTTTGTTGCTTTAATTAATTTATTATTAACAATAATATAAAATTATGCACAAAAGGAATTACTAATGTAAAAAAAAGTGGTTTTGTTTATATATGTTTATATATAAATATTTACGGTGGCCTCTAGAGACAAAGCAGGTACAAACTCCAAAACACATTTCTAGCGTTAACTGAACTTCCAAAATAGAGCTACCTAGATCACTTAAATTACACAATTGAAAGCATATATTTATTGTTTGTGTATTTATACACAAGCACTATATATATATATTCAAATAATTAAAAAAAAAAAGTTCATTTACCTGTTACTGCCACACACCAAATCCGGTCGTTGGTACTTGCTGGCTTGTGTAGCCACTATGTAACAAAAGCTCAACACTGCCCCCAGCATCCTGGAGCACTTCTGTTGTGTTTTGTACGTGATTTGAAGTTTGTACATGCTTTGTCTCTAGGGGCCACCGTAAATATACTTTTATTTATTCACTCCACATAAAATGTAATAAATAAATCATATAATACAAAAACCAACTATTCACAGTTCAACTTTTAACTATTTAAATTTTCAGCTTTTTCCTGTTAAACAAATTTAACGTGAAACAACACAAAACACTGCAAACCACAACACAATTAAATATAAATTAAAATATGAAAACAAAAAGAAGATGCATATTCTCTGTCATATGGGCCTGCATGAATAAGCTTTCTGAATCCTTTATCATCCGCAACTGAAAATAGTTGTGGATGATTACTATACCTTTCTAATGTGACGTTGTTGTCCCTGGCTCTCTTTCTCTCTCTCTCCCTCCCGCTCTGTTCCTGTGCTACTGCGAGTGTAACTACTGCCCCTCCCCCCTCTTCCCAGCGCAAAGCACAAGGCTCGCGTGCAGAGTGAAGCGGAAAAAAGTGTGTGAGAGAGAGAGAGAGGGTGTGAGAAAGAAAAAAAAAAAAACCCCACAGCTCGCATCGTTCACTTTGGCTCTAACAGCCATTTCGTTCGCGACCGACACATCACTAAAGCTGAGTACAGTCATGGTTGATCCTGGCATACATGTCTGTGTCATATGTTGCTGTGTGACAGGCAGACTGTGGATCCAAATGCAGGAGGCACATAACAAACCTTGACTCAAAAAACAGCTTTATTGCTGTAACTCGTGCAAAATACAAAATAAGAAAAATTTAGACTAGGCAGCAACCGAGAACATATGGAACTGGCATTATGGAAACAATACAGACCACACAGGGCACACAACCTCAGGGAGAATACGACAAAGAACGACTGGAGACTCAGACAACAAATACACACCAGGTAATGAGGGGAGAGGAAACAGGTGGGAGACACAGTGGGAACAAATCTGGGATAACGAGATAAGGCAAGTAGGACAAAATACAGAACAGGAGCAGGAAATAAATAACACAGAAACACAGGCACAAACCTACAGAAGACAGAAAGACAAACAAACACGGAGACGTGACTGACTGAGGAGACAAAACTAACTACAAAAACAGGTATGACTGACATAGTAATGTAGGTCTTTATGGATTCATAACACATCCAGACACCTCTTTTGCCAACATCATTCCCATGATGTCTGCTACTGAATATGCCTGACAAGCTGGGTTAATGAGGTCATCTGAAGCTGCCACAACCAATGACCATTGCACAGCTGCAGGCTTCAATCATCTAGAAATGGAGAGCATTTCCTCACCAACAGACCTTAATACTCACATCTATGTACAGACAGGAGGAAGGAGGCCTCATATGAGATTCTTCTTTGTTCTGCTCTCCTTTTAAGACCATCTGTCTCCATCTCACCATATCACATGATCTTCTGTCACATGGACGTTCTGCATATCCTGCCTCACTACATTCATGAGTCTTCTGCCTGGCAGCTCCTCCTTCAACATCCTTTGTCCAGTATATCCACTATACAGGACAACTTTGCCCAGACTTTGCCTACAAATTAGTCTCCACCTGACGTGTTTCTCTTATAAACTGATTTATAATCCTACACCTACTGGTCCAGTAGAGCTGAAGATGCTTTTAGTGTTGTATACACGTTATAGTCCTGGTGTATAAAGTCTATTTAAAACAAAACTTTCTTTTTGACTGGAATAATTTAAAAAGTTATCAGGATCCAGTAATCACATAATCATTTCATTTGAAGTAGGAGACATTTTTCATGGGGAAAACTCCCAAATATATATATGTATATAGATCATATTTTATCTTTCTTATTAACAGAGCAGTACCAGGATTAGAGGTGCGGCCCCAAGTGCTTTCTTTACAGTCTGCTATTATGTAAGGAGAAAATCCAGTGCTGTTAATAATCTCGGGGATTATGTGTTTCCTCCATTTACACTTCACATTGTTAAGAGAGCAGAGATCAGCTCTGAAGCGAGTCAGTTCTTCTGCCACAGAGCGGATCAGCTGCAGATCCGCCGCGTCAATCGGCGGGACAACCACACTCAGATTTGTGTCTCCTCTGATTACAAAATGGGCATCTTACAGTTATAAACAATGTGATGTATGAGATGTCACCTCAAGTTAAATCAGACATATTCATACCAGTATGCGTGTGTCCCTACAGGGTAGGTCATAATGAGATCATTGGTGTGATGAGGGTCGGATGCAATGCTGAGGGACTTGGCAGGGACCACTGGAACGAAATGCTGGCCTATCCGCGGAAGCCCATTGCACACTGGCACCCCCTGCTGGAGGCCAAGAAATCTGAGAAGGAGGTAAGTTTGAGGATGGATTATTCTGTACGTGTTTATGATTTTGGATGAGGTATCAGGGTGCTTAGCTGGTAATTCTCGGCCTACTTAAGGAACATTGCTATAGGGAAGAGGATTCAAACTGTGAAGGGCTCTGAAGGAGAGACTTGAAGAAAGATGCTGCTTGAGGTTTGAGTCACAGGTCCACGGAGCGCTTTGCAAATTAACTTTAAAGTTAGTTGTTTGTCTAATTTGGCTCATTCATCAATACACTTTGGAGCAGCCACTGGAAAACTGCTTATTGAGGTAGTTAAGTATACTCTTTATGATAATATTGATATCTCTAAAAACCAAAGCAAAAAAATCCATAAACCATCAAAAAACATGATTGTTGTAAAACCTGGACTTCCTGGACCTGGAACTCTTCTTGACCAATCTATTAGTGCAATGATAGCTGTCGGCACATGCATTAGCATCGCATAAACAACAAATAATAATAGATAAATTGGCTTAGCACGATCAGCAAGAAAGACGTTGACAAATAGAAGTTAAGAAGCGCCTAAAAAGCAGCACAGTTTTACTTTTTATGTGTACCTCACAAGTAGGAAGTCAAAACTTGGAATTATGCTACATGTGTACCAAAGATTATAATGACATAGAAAATATTTGCTTGGTTTCTGTAAAATATTCTAATTATTGTTACTTTTTTGAAGTTTCCAGTTTTTTTCAAAGGGGGCCTATTATCCTAAAACTGTAGCTCCATATTTTCATTCTCAGACTGAAAGTAATCCTACGTTTCTTATACCGGGCTTTGGTGAAGCCTGTCAGTTGTTCCACTGTCTCTAATGAGCTTCTCTTTAAGCCAAGCTTCTTCTGATTGGCTGATCCTCAATAATAGAATTTTGAAACTGTACTTGGGTTGGTCTCCTATGCTCAAACTGGCTCAGATTAGTACATTACAGAAATCCCTTCCTCCTGACATCATAGAGCCAAGTGTAGAAAAAAATGAAACTGAGCTTTTAGAACAGCTTACTTACATAAAGGCTTTATTCAAAAGTTACCCTTTGCCTTTCCCCTTTGTATATACACTTACCAGCTACTTCATTGGGTACACCTGCTCAACAGCTCATTAGCACAAATACCTAATCACTCAATCACATCAGAACAACTTATTTAGACATATAGACATGGTCAAGAGGACCTGCTGAAACTAAAAGTGAGCATCAAAATGGGGATAAAGGGTGATTTAAGTGACATTGTATGATGGTGCCAGACTGGTTGGTCTGAGCATTTCACAAAATGCTGATCTACTGGCATTTTTCCCTCACAACCATCTGTAGAGTTTATAGAGAATGCTCAGAAAAAGAGAAAACATCCAGTGAGCGGTAATTCTCTGGGCAGAAATGCTTTGTTTATGCCAGAGGTCAGAGCTGCCTGGCCAAACTGCTTTAAGCGGAGAGGAAGGCAACAGTAACTCAAATAACATCTCTACTAAAGCTTTCCCACCAGGCTTGTGCTGGTTCTTAATCTAGAACAAACTCTGCATTTCATCCAATCCTGGCAGCTAAGAATAGGAAAGTGAGGCTGCAGTTTATGCAGGCTCACCAAAATTGGATAAGAAGATTCGGGAAAATGTTGCTTGCTCTGGTGAGTCTCGATTTCTGTTGCAAAATTCAGATGGTAGGATCAGAATTTGGTGTAAACAGCAACCTGCATTGTATCAGCAGTTCAGGCTACTGCTGGTGGTGTAATAGAGTGGGGAGATTTTCTTGGCACATTTTGGGGCTCCAACTAACAGATTATAAATTTTTTAAACCTGACAGCTAATTTAAGTATTGCTGCTGACCATGTCTATGCCCCTATGACCACAGTTTACCCATCTTCTGATGGTTACTTACGTAGGATAACACGCCATGCTTAAATCATCTCAGTTTGGTTTCTTGAGCGTAATAATAATGTGACACCAAGAAAGTGTATTAAGCAACTGTGTCATGCTATCATTTTAAATCTCTGAAGGTTTCCATTACCTATTTGTAGGTGATGGAAGGCAAAAGGATATCCAACCCAGTACTAGAAAGGTGTACCTAATCAATTGGCTGATGAGCATATAAGAAAAAGAACAGAGGAAACACATACCACGTCCACTTTCAATGCAAATGCAGCTACAAAGTAATTATCAATCAGAATACACATGAAGCAAATTTAAAAACCATGGTAAGTTTAGGAAGTAGTGAGAGCATTGCTGAACCCATGGCAGCAAATTCAGTTCTTAATTCTGCGTTATAGAAATTGCCGTTCCAAAACTTGATGGATATTTAAAGGCAAATTTCATTATACACAAGCCAGCACTAAAGATAATAACTGTGGCTTTCTTTATTTCTATTATAATTGCAGCCAAGTCAAAAGGCTTTTTACAGCTAGATGTGTCTCTATTACATTTTGCATCATTAAAGAAAGTGTTCAGGAAAATAGCTCCAAGAAAATGAAAATAAAAGAAAGTTCTGCGGAATAAGGTGCAGGTGATTAGGCAGCTTTCTTTGCTTTAAACTCAACATTTTAAGGCACAGAAGAAGAAACAATGATGAGATTTTGTATGTTTAGTGTTGAGGTTTCATGCTACTTTTTTGTCACTTACTGAATGTTCTGACACACTGATTTGACACCTTTGTTTGGCCGATATTGAAAGTGAGCAAAGCGACATATGTGCCATAAATCACTGCCTTGTGTCTGTGTGCCCTGTAGTGGAAGGCGAGGACAGCCAGCTTTGACAGCCAGGGCTCCTGCCCTTCACCCAGGCCCCCAGCCAGTCCCTGAGCAGAGCCACCTGTGACCCAGCAGCCCAGAAGGGGGTTTCCGTCCTCCTGCTAAACCACTTCCTGTCTGTCTGATTGAGGAGAAATACAACCCCAGCGTGTGTTCCTCTCCCGCTTTCTCCCTCTGTTTCTCCCTTCCTCGAGTCTAGTCCCAGAGCACTCCCAAGAACTGATCTCGGACTACCGTCAGTCAGTTAGTTGTGTAAAACCAACTCTGTTTTCGGGTTAAAATTTAGGGTCCTCAATTTCAAATGTGGGTGTTTTGATGGCCCGAAGTCATTTGGCGGACATGCAGTCTGCAGATACTGAGCCGTCTGAGCTGAGACGAGCTGATTCCGGTGTCCTCACAGGAGACTTTTTAAACACTGAAGATTCAACATTGCACTGCAGAGACGTTTGATGGAAAAAAATTAAAAAGCTCAGTCGGATATCACTCCTTGAAAGCAGTGGAGGTTTCACAGAGGGAAGCTGAGGACATGACCTCAGCAGAAAAGGAGAAGACCTTAAGAGATCTGAAGCTTTTTCAAAACTCTACAGCTGTATAAGAATAAATGATGCTGAGTGTAGCATTTTGGAAATATTACATATAAAACCACTCCACCATTCGTTATTGTTTGTGATGCTCCAGCTGAGTTTGCTGTACTTCCAGTTTCATCACTAACAGAAGCAACTATCAGATCTCCATCTTACTGAAGAGAGGCTGGATCAGACTGAAACTAATATATTGTCAGCCTGACAAACTGCAGCTTTGGTGTGTTTTCAAAAGCAGACATTTTACATGACAAAGAAGAAAAAGCTGCAGGATTATTGGGCTTCACAGCAGAGCAAATTGGCTGCATTGCATATGTTTTTCGGGTCTTTGTCCATTTTCAGCGTAAGAGGTAGGAGGTTAAATTACCACAAAAAAGGCACAGCCAGATTTTAAAAGACAAAATATTATTTTGACACACAAACGTTTTCACAGAGGGAACTGCAAAGGTTTCCATAAACAGTGAAAATGCGAGCACACTTTACACGCCCTTACCTCTTTCTCTGTTTGATGTTGCAATCTCACCCTCTCTTCCAGGTGAAAACTCATACCAACGCTCATGTTTTCTTTCAGAGAAAAACATCTTTCAGAAACACTTTTGTCACATATTGTGTTTTTTTATGGGTTTTTTTTTTCATCTGATTTTGGTGGATGTGTATAGCTTTATGTACAGGCATCTGCTGGTTACCATATGTATGTTTTATCTAAACAGAAAAAACAGAAGAGAAATATAATGATAAGGCTAGATTAAAAAAAATGACTTTATTTATGTAGCCTTGTTGGTGGTAAGGATTTAAAATATTAAATGAAAAAAAAAACATTAGAAACATTCAACTTTCTTGATGTTTATGCTGTCTAATTATACTGCTGGATTCATTTACAGGGATAAATTAGGCTGGATCTGTAATATGTGGCATTTGGAGGATATTTGATGTGAGAAAATGTTTGATCTGTATCAGTATTATTAATTTGATTGGTCCCTGGTAATTATTGGCTCTCTTTACAGTAACTCAAGTTTTAGTTGGATAAAAGATGATGGATGCAGTCTGCGTATCTATGGAATATACACCTTTGATATGTTTGATACAACTGCCTTTTACTCCAGACATCATACCGAGTTACAATTTTGAACGGATTATTGCATTGCTTTATCGTACTGACTTAACACACTAGCAGCTGCAATGCTGCACAAGTGACAATGATGCAATTTCAGTCAAGCTCCCTCATAACCCTTACATACAATGGATACTAAATTTGTGTAAGTTTAATTAAGCACTTAATTGAACAAGTTATGAACTCGTTTTTTTTTAATATCCAATTATGTTAAGCTCATAGACTGTATATAAAAGATGTCTGCAGCCAACGTGATATGACCCTTTGGTTAATAAAGTCCTGTTGTGAAGCTTTAAACTGCCCCTTTTTACCATTACCATGTTGGTGTTATGGAGCCCTATGTGTTGAGAGAGGGGTTGATGATGCTGAGAAACCGAGGAACACTCCACTCTCATAGGGACTCATCGGTAGTGTTGGGTGTACCACGTTCCAAAGTAACACGTTATATAATATTATTATATATTAGTATAGCATTTTTCAATATCACAGTAATGTAACATATTCTTGTACTAAATTCAGTACTTACATTACAGTTACAATTTTGTCATTACTTACATTCCAAAGCGTTTTCTGTAGAATTAAAAAAACAAAAACAAATCAAACATGGCTTTTTAAATGTATATTTACACAACAATCAGCTGATTTGGAAGGATAATTTCAGAATGGTCTACATCATTTACAGAGTGGAACTTTGGATATTCCTTTTATTTTTATTGCACGAAAGAACAAGAGCGCAGTGGCAAAGTGCAAACTACATCTAGAATAGAAACAGCCACATTGTACTGCTCACACAGCATTGGCTCTTTGCAGGCATCTGCACAGATAGCATGCTAATGCAAAAGCTAGCAAAGAAAGCACATTGTAGGTTCTGTGTTTGTATGTGACACTAAAAGGCAGATCTGATATGTTTGTCCTCAGTGAGACAGGGATTTGTGTCAGTTTGTGCATTATAGCTTTGGGTTTATATAGTTAGCTGATTATTAAAGGAAAACAAAATTAATTTAGCAAGTAGTGTAACCAGTTAATTTCCCAAATGAGTAATTATGTGATGTACTACATTACTTATGAGGAAAGTAATGAGAAATGTGTAATGTATTACTTTGGAGTAATGACCCAAATACTGCTCATCAATCATAGCCTAGGCCAACATAAAGCACATTCTGCTTTATTGTTTTAAATGCTAGTGGCAAATTTGGGGTTTACTGAGACTCCATGAGCAGAAAAGTTTTTCTTCCTGTAGACTTGCAACCTGATGAGTCAGCCTCTACTATTTATTGGAAGAAAACTTGCTTAAGGCACTTTCCATATTGGCTTCACTTTTCAAACAAGGAGGCTACGTTCATCTTTTATTTACAGTCTATTGTTTAATCCCCAAACGTTAACTCTTAAAATTCTTCAGCCCTGATTTCTGTGACTTAAGAATTAGTTTTCTCACAAGTACTTAAACAATGTCAGGAGAACCAAATCAGGAAATTATCCAAGCTGTCCTTTCTCATATGGATCACACATTATGACATAATCTGAAGTTCTGTCACTCCCAGAAATTATACCTTTTGGTTTAGACAAAGGGGCTGACTAGACAGATCATGCAGGAGACATTACAACCATTCAGAAACTTCCGGACTGTTAGCTGCATTACTCTCAAATTAGCACAATCAATTATCAGACTTTGTACTGAGGAGCTGACAGGTCAAAGATCATCTAATGCAACAAATATTGGAGCTTTTACAGATTCTCCATCATGTAATAGTTAGAAAAAGTCAGCACCCAGACCTTTCAGTGCATTTGTAAAAACACCTAAGATGAATAGTATGCTGCAGCAGGCAGGTTTTTATTTATTTATTTATTTTTTATTCAGGGCAGATGAAGCAAAATGAAGCACAAATTGCAGTATCACATAAAATGAATACAAGCCATTTCATGGTTCCTAGCTGGTTGCCGGCATGGCCTTGACTGCTCTCTTATGATCAAGTTTGACACTTATTAAGATGAAAAGCAGTTTTTTAACTGAAAATATTTCGTCATGGACCTTTACGCCGAGGCCACTGAGATTCCAACTCATCCAAGATTTTTTGTAGATGGTATCAATCAGAAAATCCCAGGTTTCCTTCTTGAATTACCGCATTCACAAGATTTTCAGAAAACTTGACTCCAAGGTCAAGGTCCCCGAAATTCGATGTTTTGTACATGCATGTATGATATCAATTTGAAGCTCCTACGTCATGTGATTCTTGAGTCATCGCATAAACAGACTTAGATGTCCACACCACCTGCCCACCAGGTGTGGTGACGACAAAACTCCATCAGCCTTTTACAGCAGAAAGGAAAAAAGCTATACATATAGAGGGTGTCCAAATTAATAGGCTGCATCCTCCTGAGGCCGCATTTGTAGGCCGATTACGTCACAGCGACGCGACAAAGGCTGTTTAAATTCGTAGACTCCTCCAAATGCAGCCGACAATTGCGTCCTCATATTCCCCGAATTTGAAGAATGGGTCGGGCGTGTCCTTCCTGGCCCACCATGTCCCAGAATTCATAGTGTGACCCAGCCAATTCCAGTTTTCAACAATGGCGGCAGCTACTAAGTTTTAACATTACTGTTATTAATCTTTCTGGGTCACAAAATAAACTTTTAAGATATTTTCAGGCGAGAATATGGGTGTGTAAACTTCAAATATCTGCTTGGTTTATCAAGATATCGCATATCTGTAAAAGTGCGCCGACATTTTCGGAGGCGTCTGTTACCCACCAGCTCGATAGCTAGCCGGGGCAATAACAGCAAACTCCCCGCACATCATTTTCAAACCCCCCCGCGGTCTTTCGCTACTCAGGTTAAACATTATATATGTGTCGCTTAGATAACTTTAAAATGTTATTGTTTGGCTTTTTTTTTACTGTTTTATTTGTTCCTGAGTAAATCAGTTTGGCTGAGATTAAGGATATAGTGTTCACACAGCTGAATAAACGTCAAACGGAAAACTGATTAAGCAGAAGTGTGAATGATCGAGAATTTACGTCATTGTCTTGTTATATTTTAGATAGAAAGGAGCAGACGGCCAAGTTTATTAAACTCCACCGAGACAGCTGGTGACGCAAAACTGAAGGCTAGACCGTTCAATTTCACAGCCGCTCACTTCCGGTCTACCCGGCCTAAGGAGGACCTGGCCCACGTGGACCGCGAAGGCCAAGTCCTCAGGAGGATACAGCCTATGAATTTGGACACCCCGCACAATATACTTTTTTTGCGCTAGCTATCCAGCAAAACTTTGATTTGTGAAAAATAGTCACTTATTTTACTGTTTTTTTCTGGCAACTATATTCTTATTTTTAATTACTACAAGTTACCCTTGTTAATAAAGATATTCTGTGGTTTTCTACCTACCTGCTGCATGCTTATACACAACTCTTTGAAAACAAAAACAAAATTTAACTAAAACTATACTAATATTGTATAATTAGGGATTTTTTTTAGCTTTGTAACCAGAATAAACATTTATTTCTGGAGTTAAAATCAGGACATTTAGCCCAGACATGATAATATGCAGAGTAAATGTTAAGCAGGGAGGCTGACAGACAACATTTAAAGATTATATTTGGTAGGGCTTGTACAGATAAAAAAAAAATTCTGACATGAGGACCATTTATTAAATAGTAATTTTGTGTTATAACATCAGCCTACAGCAAATTTAATCTCATATTTAACAATGTCTTGGCAATGGCACGCAACCGTCTAGACCTCTCTGGGAAAGGAATACTTAAACTGCAGGTTGCTGTACAATGAACATGCTGTTTATCACAGAGTCTGTGAAAATGTCATTGAAAAGTTGGGTCCAGATATCAAAACATGAGCAGATGGATTCAGCAGACCGAGTAGGGCCTGTTTTAGTCATTTCCTTCATGGGAAGTTTACCCAGAGAGAGCAGTTTAATACTGCTGTATTTCTGTAAGAGGCTGGGATGACAGAGCGGGGGCAGCTGATGGGTGGACAGGTCAGTATCTATAGAGCAGTGGCATTTCTCTAATTGACACTTGTTACCATGAGAGTGAGTCAGTGCATTATTGTTTGTGCTTGGCGTAATCCATCATAGCATCAACTCCCCTTTCACAGATGTTTGAAATTTGCTCTCATCCACGCAGTTTTCAATGGTGAAATTCCTCTGTAGACTAACGCCAATATTCATCGATTTCTAATATCTTATTTAAATGTAAAATCTGAAACATGTGTTGAAATATTATAATGTAGTTTCTGTTCTTTTATAAAACGTACTTTATGATGGTCTAACAATGTGGTGTGTTTTCATAGTAGATAAAATCTGTTAAATCAATTGCCTCCGTTTATGGACTGTTTAAAGACCTTCCTTCTTTGCCTAATATTGTAAATGTTTCTTGATATGATCTCATATCCCTTCCAACTGTTACGATAGCAATGAATTTCCAATTTTTTATCGGGCATTTTGTATTTGTAACAATAGAAATGTTTGAGAAAATGTTAGTTCAGACAAATGTCTATTATGGGTTCCTTTTAGAATTTAGATCATTATGGAGATTCAAACGCTGAGTGAACCATTGTGTAAAAAACTGAAACGGCATACAGTATTTCCACCGCCTTCTTTTTGTCTTAACAAGTCTGAAAATCCACATCAGAAAATTGCTTGTTGTCTTTTTTTCTCCCATGGGGCGTGATGTGTTATCAGTTCTGTGACATGATTTTCTTTTCTTTGATTAAAAGACTTCTGCAAAATAGGCTCTGTGCTGAGAATTTTCTGGCAAACACACCATATAATGACAACACAGCCAGCGGCTTAACAAGCGGGACTGAGCACGGAGGAAATGGGATGCCGACTGAATCTAATGGCCGAATTAAATGAGGGGTGGACGCACACACAGCACACAGCAGTTAGGACTTGACAGGCTCTAATAAACTGAATGGCATTTTCATGGTTTTGTTTGTTTTATGTCATTTTTTATTTACGATACAAGCTAAGATCTGTATATATTGTATTTCCTTTATGTGAATTTGGAAGGCTGTTATCCATGTTGCATTGCAGGAATAATGAGCCTTCAGTTATTGATTCTACTGGATTCGTGTTCGTGAGAGTGTAAAAACTGAGTTATAAGGGGTCAATATGATCAGGTTTTCACCAAGTAGTGGGAAGGTGACCTCAAGAAAAGGCCTCCAATAATGCTCACCAGCATGTTTGGCTACTTCATTGATTTTTCTTTTGTTATAAAGGAAGTGTTCTGCTTATTAACACTCCACATTGCAACAGTTGAGCACGTATTATTCAAGAATCCACAATAGCATTTTTCTAAGAGCAGAAACAGAGCAGAGAAATAATAACCTCTTCACGCTACACTAACTGAATCTGTTATTGCGAGTTTGTTACAGGCCACTTCTTCAGATCACCCTCTGAGGTGTTCTTTAGCATTTTCATGAGAACTGTTACTGATAGTTTTACTTAGCTGATGCCAGAAGTCTAAAAACATAAGCATATTAGTTTATCGTTGTTACTTAAAGTGTGTTTCAGTAGTGGCTGCAGTGGTGCAGTGGTTTACACATTTACTTCAAGAGCAAAAGATCTTTGGTTTGATCCCAGGAGAGCTTTGGGGGAAGTGTCGCGTGTAATTCGACATTTGCCAAAGCAAATATCCAGAATGACCTGCTTAAAAAATGGGACATACTAAAGGTAGCTTGATTTAAAACGCACTGATCTGGAGGACTGAAGGTTCATGCATACATGTTGTTTCAGCACGTGACATCTGGGGAGCATCTTTGCTCACATGAGCATCGTAGCAACAACTACCAAACACTCAGAGCTCACCTAACTGAGCTTCCATTATCAGTTAGCATGAGCAAACCCTTTTTGAGTAAAATAGGGTGATTGCAAGAGACAATAATCAGCTTCCCCTTTATTGAGATGTTAAACTGTATAAGCAATTATCCCACTCTCTGGATAATTACATAATGGGTTTTGATTGGCTGCTGGCAGCACTGGGGTGTTTAAAGAAAAACTATGTTTGATTAGCTGGCGCTCGAATTAGTCTTAACTAAGCACATAAAATGGTTCAGCATTAAATTGTATTTCTGAACATCAGACAGATTATAACACTACTGCCTGTCTTAAACTTTTTATTTCTAGTTTGGGTGTAAGTCAAAATTACCACCAGATATTAATTCACATATTAGCTGCTTTCCAGCCACCAGCAAACATCACAAACAGAAGAATGGGCTACCTAAGAACTTCGAATTTTATTAAAAAACTGGTGACAGAAAGGCGCACAGACAACACGACTCCCCCTACACCAAAAAACAGAAATTAAAAAAATCCCTCAATGTTCTACTGTTTAAAGCAAAATGACAAGATTAGAGTCTTACTGGTTTATGCTGCGCATCTATTATTCTTTTATGTATGTTGACAGTCTCCTGCATCTTGCTGGACATCTTCATTTTTCTGGTGAGGACGAGTAATAAATTAATACAGTGATCATCATATTTACCACGAATTGGCCAATTGACCAGTGACAGAGGAATTTTTTTACAATCAAATAACAGTATTACCTCACTGCACATAAAACTATGTGTTAATAGCCAATTTGATTAAAATATTAAAATCTAAAAATCAAAAGTAAAGCATTGAGCTCGGAAAAAAAACAGGCATGACAATAGAAGAATTTAAAGAAATCCAAGTTGAATTAAAAGTCTTTAGCACTGTATGACATCAATTGGGGATTAAATATATCGATGAAGATTAAGGTGTGTATTAGCAAAACAACTGATGAACTAGTTTCTCATTACCCTGACAAAGATTGTGAAGCCTGCGCTTGCTGAATCTGTGCGTTTTATTAAACTGGAAATGGCAGCGGTAGATGATATTCTTCATGATATGAATCATCGCTGTGAAGCTGAGGCGGTTTTAGTATCTGACTGGGTGGGATGCCTCCTGGGCAACTCCTAATAAGCTATTCCAGGCATGAGCCCCCAGAATACACCCAGGACACACTGAAGGTATTACATGTCTCAGCTTAGATTTTATGCACACAGAAATATGATGGAAACTATTAAAAATGTCAGTTGTGTGGATTCCTTAAAATGTGTCAGCTTTGCCTGGTAGAGGTTACACTGGACCTCCTTTTGTTTTGTTTTTGCAGAAGTTCACACAGTCATTTCCAACGCATCTCGAAGACAGTGAGAAATTCTAAGTTGTTGACTTGATACTAAGACCAGACACCACACTTATAAGAGGAATAGGTTCTCTTGGTGGAGACAGAGGTTTTTGTTTACTTCAAAGGTGCACTCTTTAATTGTTCAGATAACCTTCCTTTCAGTTAAAATGTGAAACCACAGCCAAAGGCCAGTAATTAGCATGTCATCTTATCATTTATTTTCTGTGAAAACATTCATATTTATATAAAAACACACTTTAGAAATGAGAAAAATCTAAATTTATGCAAATCTTAGCTTTCTAGTCAAAGTGTAAAAAGGCTATAATTTAAAAAGAACCCTTAAAGTTCTGAGAAGAAAGGGATGTTATGTGGTTTAACTATTGCAGAAACAAAGTATCACATGAATAGGGAAAAGGTGGATAGGCTATATAAATTCCCTGTTCCTATTTTTTTATATGTCTTTGAAAATATGACACCACTTCTCTGCTGTCAAGCCAGGAGTTTCCTCTTCATGGTCAGTCTATAAATAATTTGGTAGCCGTCATCCCAGCCGTAAAGCTGCTTCTCCTCAGGGTTGTATTTCAGACTAGCGTGGGCCCCGTACCTCCTGGGGAAGTAGATGAGTGGAGCCTCTTCACTGAGCACCATGTCGTTGACGTCAAAGACACACTGAACCCGCGAGCGACTGGCCAGACGGGTGTTGTAAACGACATAGACAGTCCCGCACGCTACAAAAGCCGCCTCTGCATTTTCCCGTGGGCATCGAGTGTCCCAGATCTGCTCTATATCAAGAGTGGCAGCGTCCATCTTTGCTAGGCTGATGGTTGGTTCACTGTCACTGGGGGCATACAAGAGCCAGAGACCCCCATCATCTGCTGCAAGGTCTGCAACAGTCTCTGGATTGAGGTTGTACACCGTGGCACGACCCTCCACAGGGAACATGGCAGTTTCTGTCACTGAGCCACTCAGAAGGTCATATTTAACCACCTGCATATCTGCTTCAGCCTCCTGCTTTATGTAATACAAATAGCCATTGTAAACAGCGCTACCAGAGCCGCTCCATTCAGAGGGAAGCCTGATGCTTCTGCTGCCTGTGACTCCCAGGGAGCGTGAAAAGTCAAGTACAGATTTGAATTGGTAGATGGTGTCTCCTGATGTGCCATTAAAAATGTAAACCTTGGAGGATCTCGGGTCTCTGGTCCACATGCCCTTGGGACTGCCCACTCGCTTCATGATTTTCACTGATCGGATGACAGAAATTATTTCCACACAGTCTGCAGCGAGAGAAAAAACACGCAGAAGAGGATATTGGTGAAATGGAAAGAGCCACTGGTTATGTTCACTTATTTTAAATTCATGGACTATTCATATACTGCATATACTTTAAATTATGTACATATATTTTTAACTGACCAGTACATCCATCTAGTCAGCTGCTCCAGTTGCAGATCATATTTGCCAGTCAGTTAATAATAGCAGACATTATTTTTGTTAGTGCTGCAGGTCATTTCCATTTCCAGTAAATATCCCAGACCTGCCCAACAAACCCCCAAATTTCCTCTAGAAGGGAGGAAAAAGCAACAACAAACCTCTTGTTTGAAAATGCCAGAAACCTGAAATGTTAATATGATAAGCTGTAACTATCTCAGGTTATCTGAAATATCATTTCAGATAAAAAGTACCTAATACAAAATATAACATTTAATAACCTTTACTGCAGTGCCCATCATACTGTTCCTCTACAATTTTACTACCACAGAAAAAAACACCCTCTGATAGTTTAATTAAAAAAAACAACAACAAATAATAATAATAATAGCAAAAGCAATAACACAATAACAAAAGCTGTAAACTAAAGATGTAGTGATAACTCCTCCATAATTTACACCTGTGACAACAACATTACTGTCACTGTTACTCTGTTAACAGCATAGACTGATTATAAGAGATTACTTAGCCTTATACATGAATCTATGCAGAGCCTACAACATAGACTGTTTATACGTTTACATGGCATGTCTGCGTTGTCTGCCACCAGAACAACGCTTTTGTTCAGTTGCTCCAAGAAACACTGAGACTGTAACGTGAAAATCACAAGTTTGCTTAGTCCATTTGTTTCACAAGTGAGCTGCTGGATGTAAGCTTGAGCTATTTATTTATTCGACCCTCATTAATGTGCCACTTGCTGTGTATTGTAATTGCTTTTCTTACTGTAAACCATGTGACTGATTATCTGGTTAAAGGGAAATAAAACAGATCAAACTGCAAAACAGCTGGAAAGAGTTGCATCTAAACCTCATGTCAAAACAAACATTACAGAATTGTATAAAGATATAGAAATGTAAAAAAACAAACAAACAGTGGAATTAATAAAAACATAATTTAAACATATTTTTTCCTATTTAGTTTCATTAGCATGTTTCAGTAAAGTGCAACTCTTCAACTGAACTGTGTATTTGCAGCCTTCCATCCAGCAGCCTGGGGTCATTTCTATCTGGCTCTCTAAATTAAAGGCAAATTCAAACCAGTCGGGGAATTGGGCTCAGACTCATACGAGTGCAGCACAAGGGCAGCATGAAGAGAAAGAAGACTAATATCGTTCTTTTGCCAAAATATACACAAAACGGAAGCCCCAATGGCATGTGTGCCAGCATTGTGCTTGCAGAAGCTGAACCGGGTCTCTACAATGCAGTAAAGTTCATTCTGGGTCACTTCACAGACGTTCACAATGGAGAACTGTGTGCAGAGATCATTCCGGCGAACATGAGAATAATGTCACTGACCTCAGGCCACTTTCTGTCCTTCCCTCCATGAACAGATTGCACACAAAAGCTAATATAGAAGGCTGTTGTTCAATCACAGACTTGATTTTGATTTTGAGAATACTGTGTATGACCATCATTATGAGCCTAAGCAAAGGGTTCATGATATTACAGCCTAATCCTTGAATTAATGTGTTATTGATCGGCTTGTAAAGTCAGCCAGTAAAATAAAGAAATCAATACTTTTTTCATTTGCCTTGCAAGGAGAGTAAATGGCACCAGAGCAATTTAATGATCTATCATTGGGGGATTTTAGTTTTTGGAACCATTTAAGTGCAAAAATTATACATCTTCGGCTTAATGTGCCACATTCTCTTAAATCTGCCAACGTGGAGTAGGAATTAAAAACTGATTTCACAACTTTTTACATCATGCTTTAACCAAGCTAGTATTACCTGAGTTAATGACTCAGTGCAGCAGTTGTATTGCAGCACCGTGCAGCAGTTCGCCTTGGGACGTGATGATTATAATGACAAACGCTGCGCTCAAACAGTGCAAACAGGGGAGTAGCTCTGCGGAAATAAATGAGTTGCATAAAGCCAGAATTCTACTGGAAAACATGACTGCACAGTGACTCAAAGCACTCTGCTAAATGACTTGTAACAGTGCCGTGTTTGTTTCCCATTTTCCAGTGGCATGGCTTCTCCGAGACTCTCTCTGCAGAAGGAATGGTGTGGAGCCCGGTCCTGTAGATGTGTAGCTCTAAATATATACATCCCAAAGGATCTGACTGTGTCATTCCTTCACTGTGAATTAAAATAAAAGATCAAAGACCTGAAGAGGGCATTTTTGCTGCAGCTCACCAGAGACTGTAGACTGCAGCTCCTCCCACTCTTCTTCTTCCTCTTCCTCACCTCTGCTTCCCTCCAGCTCCCAGGCCTCCTGCTCCACTACCTTATCTGCTCTGTTCGTGCAGGCCCGAGGGGACATCTGGGTTTCCACGTAATCCATCTCTTGTTCCACGCGGTCCACTCGAGCAGCTGCTCCTTCCAAGTCTTTGAAGAGCATGCTGTGGTGATTCTTTAGTCCATCCATGGCTTCGGCAGTCAGCTTTTTGAAATCCTTCATCTCTGTGTGGTACCGATGGGATTGCTCATGCCACAGCTGCATGCGGTCCTGTCAGACGTGCAGAAAGCAACACAAGTGTAAAAATGTATTGGAAAATGTGTTTTTTTTCTCTTTTTTATTCAAACCAGATGACAAGGAAAAAAACTGTGTTTACACTGTAGCAAACGCTGAGGTCATCAGTTTGATACAAAATAAAATTCCTGCCCTGACAAAAGTATAAATGATGTATCCTGTCCATTTTCTGCTGCTGATGTTAAATTTTGAGTCTGTTTGATGATCTCACTCTGTGTGGTTTCAGAGTAAATTTCTTTGATGTTTTGGTTTTAATTCCAGGAAGCTTTGATGTTGTCCATCTTTATAGTATCTTTGCAAACACTAATTTCCTCTAGAAAATTAAACCCAGTTATTTTGAGTGCTACTGTTACTTATTTTACACCAGCACAGTATCTGTGCCCAGGACTGCATTGTTAGAGCCAATTCTGCCTTGGTGCCCTTTGAAAACCAGTCTACATTTGGACAGGTTTGATAACAAACTCTCTGTGCTGTTATGGAGTGGAAGTTTAAGAAAATACCTTCAGAATAAAAGCATGGTGGAAGAATATCTGTGGGTTTCATTTGCAAATCACTTTATGCAGTTTTCTTCCAGTGTTTGTAGGGCTGTGCAGTTAATTAAATTTAAACCGAATAATAAAATTCAATTAGAACTTAATCAGTAAAACATTTTTTTCTGGCCTATTGTTTTCTGAAGTATATAGCATTGTCATTTTGTGATTTATTTTTTATTGTATGCGGATGCAACCTGCTGCAGATTGAATGCAAATTGGACACACAACTGCATCTATAGAAGAGATGTAGGAGGAAGAGATTTTGGCTTTGAAAGTGGATGTGTTCCACAAGATAAATGATCTTTGAAGAGTAACTTGCAGGAAATAAATGCCAGGAAACATGATACAGAATACATTTATATGTCATGACATGAACAAGAAGGAAAAGTTAGCAGAAGTAATTTTTGCTCCCGATGTGGGTTTGACTGGCAAGATCTCTAAAATAATTTAGTCACTCACCTTAAACTCTTAAGGGCTTTTATTATTTTTCCCATTGAAGAAGTGGTAGGACTTTTTAAGGAAACAGAAGTAACCATGTTTTTGTTTTTTGGTGTATGGGTTTAAAATGCTGTATTGTTTTGTAATTTTGGTTACATATTGAACACAAAGGGTTAAATCGGTGAAAGAATACAAATAAAATGACCATTCAAACCACATTCAGCCTGCAGGCTCATGTCCTCTGTGCCACCTTTAGTTTGACTTTCTAGCTGCTGCAGATCTGGCTCTATTTTTCTCTATTTGCCACGTTGCTTTGTAATGGTTAGTTACTTGAAAAGAGTCCGTGTATATGTAATTTCAATTTTCAATCCCCCTAATTAGTCTACAAAAGCCCAATATGTATCCTACCAGCATGACATTTCTCATTGTGGTTCACCAGTCAGAGACCAAAACTGGAAACACTCCACTGAGTTCAGGCAAGTCTCAGGTTTATAACCTAAATGTCCATCTTTGGTATGAGTAAAGTTAGCATGTTGACTATTTTAAGCTTAAAATGGAACTAAATAACACTGCCTCAATAAAAGGCACAATTAAACAGATAGTATTAAATTGCTATGCAGAATACGTATGAACCGTTACAATCATAAACCTAAGGCTTGCTTACAGTGAGCTATCGAATTCATCACACTTGAGACTGTAAATATTGGAAGATACCGGTAAATCACAACATCCGTGCATTTCTACAGTTATAACTGACAGCAAGCTGACAGATGAATAATGAGTTGAGGTATATACCTGGTTCTAATGTTCATCTACAACAAACCCCAAGCAAGAAAGAAGTACGAGGACAGTCAGCTGCAACTGACACCAAAACTTGAATGGCAGCTTGGAAAAGTTTTGCCTTGTCAGATGAGTCTCAAGTTCTGCTGCAAATGTGGCATGAATAATGTGAAAGCATAGATAATGGTCTGGAGGATATCTTCTTGGCACACTTACACCCCTTAATACAAGTTCTTTAAATGCCACAGCCTACCTGAGTATTGTTGCTGACCACCCTATGCCTTTATGATCACAGTGTATCCATCCTCTGATGACTCATTCCAGCAGGATAACACACCATGTCTCAAACTCGAAAAATCTCAAACTGGTTTCTTGAACATGACAATAAGTACACTGTACTCAAATGGCCTCCATAGTCACCAGATCTCAATCCAACAGTACGCCTCAGGGATGTGCTGGACAGATGTCAGTAGCATGTCAATATGGACTAAATTCTCAGAGGAATGTTTCCAGCACTTTGTGTTCGTGCCACATTAAGAAGAAATATGTTATCAATCACTTTGAGAATAAAGTGGAAAAAAAGTCCGAATGTGGAGAATACAGTGGTCTCGAGGCATACCTGCTATAGCCTCCATAAAATGCCTTGTGTAGACGAGTTAGTGAAATCGCCCTTTAGAATTGGTTTCAGTAACAAGGAAATTGTTTCTTTCAGCTCATAAACACAGTGTGGTGTGTTTATGAGCTGGACGATGAAACGATGGTGCAGAAAGCAGCATCTGGTCAGAAGGAAAAGAAACACAGAAACTTGAGTGGGAAATGGCTAGTAATGGACAGATGCAAGGATAGCGATGGTTACGCCCTTGTGTAATATAGAGGATGTATGAGGATAGATAAGAGGATAGATGGCTGATCAGTCTGTTTCACTGACTCATCTACACAAGGCATTTTGTAGCGGGTATAGCAGCGTGGAGGACTAAAAAAGTGGCTGGTGAATGTAGGTCAAGATCAAATTGACCTACATTCACTAGAATGTAAGCAAGTAAACTTTAGAAACTAGTATATTAGTATTTTTCACATTGGTAAGGATAATGCATTTATAGCCCAAGACTCGGTCGTGTTTCCCAGTATAAACATTGTGGGAGGGTAAGATTTTCCTGTTTCAATCAATCAATTATTGCCTAAACTAAATAGAAAGGAGCACTGTATTTCTCAGCACATGACTGACACAGTGAGAGTGACAGGTGAGTTATTTAGACTGAGATGTAATAACTGATGGCTCCCTTGCTTCCTGCCTCCTTTACATGCCGTGAGCCTGTGGACAAATGGAAATGAAAGTTCAATGAAAGCTTGCTGATGAATTGCCGTGTTCATATCAATGCAAAGGTTGAGCCAGTATATTGGAATTGAGACTGGAGGAAAAAAACCGCAGGGGGGAAGTGAGTGGGATTTAACTTTAAATTTATTTATTTCACGCTTATAACAGTTTTAAGGATGGCATCGTTGCAACGGAGCCACACAGTTTGACTCTGTAAATGTAAACCGAAAGAATAAAGGAATTATTTAAATTACTCCCTTAGGTGAGCAGACATTTAATCCTCAAGTCAACATAAGTGTTTGACTTGCACATACTTTCATGGCATTGATATAACATGTAGCCTCATGAGAGCCACTATAAAGAAAAACAATATTGAACACTCGGTAATTCGATTCTTTCCTCGAGGCTCTTTGTTTACTGCAGCTTCATTCTACCTCTGAAGAACACATTTCTCAGTTAGGCTGTTGGGATGTTTGATGCCACAGCCACAAAGGTCGGGCTTGTACTCATTACTGGTGTGTCACTGTCTTAAGCCCTGAAGAAAATATAATATTGTTGGACAGAGAAGGAGAGGGCTGCATGCATCAAATGATGTTCCCCCCCAGAGGCTGCTGTAGAGCTGATGAGCTGGGCAGACATCGCATTAATTGCTTTGCATTAGGAAAGGCATTAAATTCAAATCAAAAGAAGAGGAGGAGGCAGTGAACTGTTGTTTATGATGTTTTTATGACTACACAGAGATCTGAGCTGCCATTTAAAGCACAAGTCACTTAAAGGAGAGTCGATTCTTACCTCAATAGCCAACAATCTGTTCTCCAGATAATCCATCAGCCCCTGGTAGTAATACTGGGCACCAGTGAAAGTCCAGGCAGTGGAAATGAGGAGGGCAAACAGCAGCTTCATTGTAAGCCGATCAATGGAACAGCTGAGTTTCTTTCTTTCTCCAAGTTTTAGAGGATTCTTCGGGGTGATGTTTGCCTCTGCAGAGTTGTCCTCGGTGTCAAACAACCCATCAACGCTCATATGTGGCGTGCAGTAGAAGAATGCGTTTCAGCTGCACATGCAAAAAGGTGAGAGGCATAGAAAGAGTAAGAGGCCACTCGGAGAGTTTCCGATTATTTGACCGCTCTCACTTTGCTGGAATGTTTTCACAAACTCTCAGGGAGGAGCCTTGTGCCTCTTACCCCTCTCTATCCCCAAAAAAGTGAATGTGCTGCACTCACTTTGTACTTGTTGTACACACTCCCTGAGACATGTAAGTAATACAGAACAAACAGAACTCGATACAAGTGCTGCTCTACTCCGATTACTTTTTTACTCAAAGAAACTTTATCATACTTTGTAAGTTTAGCACTCAGTAAACAGCTTTTAGCTTCTTTTTCAGTTTCTGACACCTTTAAGGTTTCTGTCTCCTGCAACTACTTGACATGCAGCTGAATAATGGAATCAGCCAATCCAATCCCCTGTTGGGTGATATTAACTTTCTGTTGCTGCTAAGACGATCTTCTTAGCATTTTGAAGAAGCAACTGTGAGCTGTGTTGAGAGGGACAAAGATGCCAACGCTACAGCTCAGAAATGGCACAAAGCTAGATTTAAACTAAAGCTGTCACTCTAACACACATTACTGGAGATGACTGTACCTGGAGAGACTCGGTATCAGGAAACTGTGTCGCAACAAAAGGTAAATAAACTCAGGAAGTAAATAGGACTAATGAAATATAACCAACAAATTTGTCACATACACAATCATACAGGGTACATGTAGTGAAATGCTCTATGTCCGAGCTGCGGACAGGCTGCAGACGTAGCCATGCCATTCCTGGGCTTGGTTTTAGCACGGGGGCCTAGCTAGGACTCTTACTGGATACCGGGTGGGAATCACTTGCAACTCCCGCTCCAAAGGTGTGTAGTCTTACCACTACACTATCCAGCTGCTCCAGCTGCATATCCAACCAACATGTGCAAGAAGGTAAAAGCAGAGTGTTTGTTTCTTTGCAAACAAACTCTACCACGTTACTTTTGTCCACTGGTAAAACTGTAATGCAATGGATTACTTTAGTGGGAGTAATCATCAGTCATCATCAAGTAAGGTAGTCACTTATACGACATGATACTCATGCACAGCATTCCTCCCACCAATCATAAACTTGCCCATGAAATGAAAACTTTGACAGACATTCAAACATTCAATTCATACATTTTGTTGAAACTGGAAAGTTTAAAAAAAGAATCCATTACATTACAGTGATTAAAATGTCAATATTCTAAAATAATAACAATAATTTTGGAAACAATGGCTGCGTTTGTCTTGGATGTCTAGATCACCTACAGCTACACTGACTCCAAGTGAAATTTTGCCTTGAGAATAATAAAGCCTCCTTCGGAGTGCAGAGCACAGAGACTTGGAAACTAAAACAGGTTTTAAAAAAAGGAAAAAGACAGAAAAATGAATCATATTTTTTTTTATGCTGATGAAAAAAAACAAAAACTAATTCCAGCTACCCACAAGGAGCACAGACATGGCACACTAGTGACCAAGAATAAGACAGGACTATTTATACACAAAGGGTAGATTAGGCAAGCAGAGACAGCTGGGGAGGAAATGAGAACATTCAAGACAGTCACAGGGATGGGAACTGATTAACCCGAGTAAAACAGAAAATAAGACCAGCAGACGAAATACAGAGACAAGAAAACTCAAACTGAACACAATACAAACTGACACTGGGGAGACTGGAATGATAAACTCAAGACAGAAATGAAAATGTAATAATATTACCAAACTGAAAGGAAGTACAAGAATGATTAGTGCCAATATATGAAGTCAGAACTAGAAAACATGAGTATCAGTAATAACTAGTCAGAAATCAGTACTATTAGCAGGCCACAACACACCCAACTGATCTGATAATGGCTGTGTACCATTTAGGCATGTTTTACACTAAACAGCAGAAATAATAAATTGGTATTTATCCATTTTGTGTTGCTTATCTAAGTCCAGGTATCAGAGGCAGCAGTCACTTCCTCCTTCTAGCCTAGAGATGTAATATCTGCAGCACATCCTTCCATCTATAACATACCCAAAACCTGACATTTTGGAGGCGTCAAATGCACAAAGCGCCTATTGTTGTACACTTAGCCCCTCCTGCATGATTAAGCTCTCCAACATTCAGCCTCTTCAAATGTTTGAGAGAAAATTGAAAAAGATATTTTATACCAGTGTGAAAACAAAAGACTTTTCTCACTCAGCCAGATTTAGCCCAGAAACATTGCCCATGGACATCTGTTGATTGTGATGCTGCATATGTGCTGTTACATTATGAAATACGCTGCACGTATACTTCTCCATCATTAATCATAATTGCAGCATGTGTGAAAACATGACCACATCACCATATTTTAATTGAAGCCTTTTCAGTACACAGCGGGCTTTTTGACTGTCATAGCAGGAACAGATTTGGTAGCGATGGCTCATTTCCAACAAACATCCCACTAAGCCATGACAGTGAACCAGCATGAACAATACCACGACCCTGTAATTACCTCAACTACACAGCACAGTTGTTTTTCGGTGCAATCGGTTACACCTGTGCTTCCCCTGCTATGAAACATCTGCTGTGAAAAAAAGCCAAAAAAATGCAGCTTAGCTAACACCTGCACACCTGCATATTCATGCGATTATCCAGTCAGATTAGAATGCGGCGGTACTACAATGGATAAAATCCCACACACACAGGTCAGGTGCTCCGGTTAATGCTCACATCAAACATCAGAACGGGAAAAAATGTGAGCTCGGTGACTGGGGCGTAATTGGCGGTGCCAGACAGGCTGGTTTAAACACTGCTGATCTGCTGGGATTTTCACAACAGTCTCTAGAGTTAAATGAGAGTGTTTGGAGCCAACAGAGAGACTATGGTAACTCGGTAACCACTCTGTGCAGCCCTGGTGAGCAGAAAAGCAACTCAGAGTGAAACAACACATTGAGGCAGATGGACTACAACAGCAGAAGGCCGTGTCAGCCAAGAACAGAAATCCGAGCCTGCAGTGGGCACAGGATCAGTAAAACTGGACATTTGAAGACAGGAAAAAACATCTGATGAATCTCAATTTATTTCACTGAGGCTGCAGATGATCAGAATTTGACATGAGCAGCATGATTCCACTGACAAGCCTGGCTTTGTCTCAACAGTCCAGGCATGTTGTTGGGAATGTTGTTTTGGCACATTTTGGTCCTCTTATTACTGACGGTCACAGTGTGAATGCCAGTGTTTTTTTCAGTATTGTTGCTGACTGTGTGGCCGGCTTACCATCTTCAAGCAAGGATAATGCACCAAGCCATAAAGCAAAAGTCAAACCGGTTTCATGAACATGGCTCACCACTCACCAGATCTGAAGTCAGTGGGACATCTTGGGGATGCGGTTGGTGGGGAGAGTCACAGCATGAGTATGCAGCTGACAAATCTGCAGACATTATGTGATGCAATCATGTCAACATGGAGCAGAGTCTGACTCAGAAATGGAATGCTGTTTCTAAAAGAAGTGCGATATAAGTAGTTTATCTAAGAAACACAAAATGCTGCTCTGGTAGGACCTATAGCGACGGCTTAGTAACAAAATAAGTGAAATATGTAAAAGAACAGAACCACACAAAAGCATAAAAAGAGGAAAAAGCAGAAGAAAAGTGAGGACATTAAAACAGATTGTGCCGGCAGATGGAAAGTTAAGATATAAAGAAAAAAAAGAAAGGGAAAAAGAAAAAAGTTTGTATTGGTACATTTGCTCCATTAAGCAAGATTTAGACATTTATGGCTTCACTGGTCCCCTGGGATGATCTAACTTATTGGTTTGAGAGTGGAGCTCTGTTCCCAGCCTGACAGCTGTGATTAGTCAATAACGCTGCATTGCACCTTTGAAGGAGATTGCATTTCTCTGATGTGGGCAAACAGATTATTTTCACTGCAGGAGCATCCATGCATGACTCTAACATACAACCTTTGACCCCAAAGCTGAGTTTAGAAATGTACGAATGCAGAGGTGGGGTCACATAAGGGGTTATGAGAGCCCACAGTATATGAAAAAGATGCATTTAAAACATCTTTTTGCAGTCCATGTATGTCTCGTTTTAGCTGTGTTGCATCTCTCTGCTCTTTGTAGTGTTAGGTGTTATTCTTTTGTGTCTCTTTGATTGCTGGTGAAGCATCAAATTTTACCTTGCTCATCTACTTTTTTGAAACCAGCCATGACACAGAAGTGGACTTGGAGTGTTGGAGCATCCAGTGTTTGAAAGACATTGGATGAAAACCATACATCACTCACAATACAAGTCTAACCCAGAATGTGTCTGAATATAAGATCTGTGAATGATTATGTTGATAAACTTCTCATCTCTGCATTTTATTACAAATGTAAAGTCCTTGATTCACCATTTAATTCTTTATGATTAGGTTTACTAGGTCGCTTCGCATTTCTCTTTTTCTCAGTGCCAATAATTACCAGCTATGCTCCTCTAAATGGTTGCTTTACGATGTTCCCAGGGTTGTCAGAGATGTGGGGAATCTGAATTTTCTCACTATGCATGGGATAACTCACAGAAAGACCCAAACCCAAATATGCCTTTATTTATTGTTAAATTTAAAAACTGTCATGGTTAACTGTCTGGAAGAATCTGGCAGAATCTGGTTGGAGCAAACCAGGGAATACAAAAATCAGAGGACACAGTGGAAATAGTGAGTGAGATAACACAGATCTTAGGCAGGCAACACCACAGTGTATGAAACTAAAAAATCCAGAAATCCAATCCAAAAAGAACCTAAAATGTAGGTCTCAAACATAGACTTCTGGAAGATATAATAAAATACACCAAGCAAAATATAAATGAACTATTACAACTATCACAAAAGAAACAAGAAACAAAAACGCTGGGTTCATGACCAGGGAACCACAGTGACCTGTCAGTGTTTCATCTTAGAAGTCATTATTGTTTTATCTTAAGGCTATTTTTATATTATATATTATGATGTAGAGTCTGTATTTTATACTGTTTATGCCTTTATTAGATGCTTTGAGTTATATGGCTTCAAAGAGATTTGGTTTCAATGTTACTTCCTGATTAAATAAAGTTAGTTCTGCTTTATCTTAAGCCTGTCTCATTCCCCTCTCCAAGTTTAAATCAATTTTTATAATTGTATAAGCCTTAAATTAGATATATAATCCTGGCTAAAGGTACCTAAGCCTTGCTACTTGTTGACCTTATATAAAATTTGCAAGTCAGCCTACTTAATGGTTTGAATGACATTTTTATTTATTCTTTATATGCCCTCAGTCTACCCGACACAGGCAGGGTTACATCTGACATTAAACACCACATCCTCATCACAACGACACATCCATTTATAATTGAAGTCTAAATTATAAATGAAAATGGAGCTGCAGTCAGATCTTCTTGTGCCTTAATGACACACTGTATCCTTTTTGTTTTTCGTACCAGCTTTTCTCTCTGGTTTTAAACAGATTTTATTTACAGAGCACTGTTCCAGTCTTCCAGGCTACTCTGCCTGTCTCACATCGCTGCATTGGCTGCAGCAAATGTGCTGTTTTAAACCTGTTTTATGTGTTTTAACCTTTTTATATTGCTAGTATTACAGTCTTCTCTTCATTTGAAAGAGATTCTTTTCTGCTGTCAGCAGACGTGTCCATGTTTGTGACTGGCAACATACTGCAAAAATCTTATCTTTTTGAGTTTATAACCACTTTCATGTGAGTGCTTAGCCTGATTACTGATGTTATGGTAAATTAAGCCAGATAAGCAAAAGATATACTGGGTATGCTGAACTTACTTTGTAATGCTGCCCAATGGTGACTAATGAGGACCATAAGGTACAAAATAAACATGATGTCGTATTCAGTAAGACTTGAAAATCACGGCTGAGTCCATAAACCCATCAGGAAGGAGGATACTGAGTGCATGGATCAAGAGAGCACAAGGACATGTTCCCATAGTCTTCTACAACAGCCCTACTTTTGGTAAAAGATGGATGCATCTGAAAGGTAAAGAGGCTTAAAACTGCAGGAGGGCAAGAGACTGGAAATCGAAGAGAAAACAGCCCCCGGCTCCCTTGTTCTGTGACCTTAATAAACCCTATTCTGATTGTTTTAATCACTAATCTATCATCCAATCACTAGTTTCCCGTCTCATTGAGTAGAATATGAAGTTCATTATGAAAGACATTGTCATTATTACAGTCAAAGGGAAGGATTATTTAGCATATGATCAATCAGCTAACGACTTGTCAGTCACAAGTAATTAGCCAATGAGTGTGCGGTGTCCTTGGTTTGTCAGTCAGACCCACTCTCAGACATCACGTCTGCTTTCAAAACATCAAGATAATGATAGCGATAATGCTCACACTAGGGTTTCATAATGGAACTACTCTGAACAGTGGGTACATCCATAGTTTTATAATGACTATGTTTGCAACCACAGCAGTCACCGCTTCCACACTGGCTTCATTTTTGAGATCCATCTTTTATATCCAGTTGAAGATGATCCTTTAGAGTTGGCCAGTACCACCGCTGTCCCCACCCCTCTGACTTTGCCCCTGGTTAACTCCTGCCACAGCAGATCAAGCTATGATTCATGAGTCTTGCGCACACTTCATAAAATAAACCACGAAGTTGCTGCAGCTTGTTGCCGCATCATCATCATCATCAAACTTTGATTAATGTGTTGGTGTCAAGTGCTGCAGCAGCCTGACGACGGTGGTCTAATCATACTCTGTTTCCCCCTCATTGTCTGTTGTCCGCAATCATCTCGGCAAGTCCTGAACTGAACCTCAACCTCTTGTCTATTTTTATGCTGGCAGACAGCAGACCAGACTGGGAGTGTCGTCATGGTAACAATGTGCCGAATGGCTGCTTTTAGAAACGAAATGGGCAACCTGGAGTTTGATCTAATCTGGAATACACTGCCTGTCTGGAGCTGGCAGGCGAGGGCACAAACAGGCCAGCGGCTGTAAAATTGTGTGTGTGTGTCTTTCTATGCCCCAGAGGTTTTGTTCAATCACACTTTTTGATTGATGTAATTACAGTTTTAGCCTCCTTTTTCCCTCATTTTGCTAAATCAATTTGAGCGTGCTTCTCGTGCTACCTGCCACTCAGTGTGGAGTTATAATCTATTATTAATTACTGCCTTAATTGCACCATTGAGGCCTGCGATGTGATCAAAGGGCAAAACATCATTCAGGATTCATTATGTTCCACTAAGCACTGGCATATTGCACTCTCATAACCTTTTAGCTCAAGGCTGTCCTATGATGAAAGCTTTTAACTGTTGCTCAAATGTTTGTTTAGGATGGCTCTTTCTGATTCAGTTTATTTAAAAAGAAAGTGGAGAGAAATTTCCTGTGGCAAGTGTATTTTTTTCTTTTTCAAAAAAAAAACCCTTCTGTTGTGCACGGATCATTTACAAAGTCGCCCACAAGATGGCGCCATGTGGCTTTATGTGAAAAAGCTAGTCATGGAAGAAGAATTCAGATAAGCCTCTGATAGCTCCCCAAAAAGGGGAAACTTATCATCACTAAAATACACTTGTAAGGAGAGTGTTTGTGCATTTATTAATACCAGCAGGTGGTTGAAGTTGGGAGGTTTCAAGCGACTAATAAAAGCTCAGAAATACTCAGAGCTGGCATCCTCCAAAGGGAGACAACATAAAATGTGAGGGGCTGCAAGATGATTAATGGAAGGGGAAAAATTATGCTATTTTTTTTTTTAAAGCAACTCTAGACAGGTCTTGCATTGTTTATTTTATTGCAGTTATTTAAAGAAAAACATCTGAGGAGTTCAGAAAGTTCATAGTTAACCTGTGAGAATCTGATGCTTCCTTAGAACGTGTCACATGTCAATGTGTTAAAAAGCCTTATTTCCTTTCTTTAGTGTAGTGTAGCTTCTAAACTTAAAGTAGCTTTAAAATACAGCTGTCAAATTGAAAGTACTGCAGTACTTTGGCTCTTAAAATGCAATGGAATAGAAGTGTGTGTAAAACAGGTAAAAGTGTAATAGTGAAACAGTAAAGTCAATAAACTTGAAATTGTGCACAAATTCTCTCACCCTAACCGGTTGCAGCAGATGGCCCCGCCCCTCCCAGAGCCTGGCTATGCTGGAAGTTTCTTCCCGTTAAAAGGGAGTTTTTCCTTCCCACTGTCGCCAAAGTGCTTGCTCATAGTTGGGTTTTCTCTGTATGTATTATTGTAGGATCTACCTAACAATATAAAGCGCCATGAGGTAACTGTTGTTGTAATTTGGTCGTGTATAAATAAAACTGAATTGAATTGAAGTTCAGTACTTGAGTAAATGTGCTTATACTTGTACCTCCTGAGATTTAGGCTTGAGCCTGGAGCCTATGAACAGTTAGTAAGTGCTCTGTAAAACAATTTAATGGGCACAAAGTGTTTTCACAGCTATGTTGGTACTTCTCATTAGTAGGGATAACAGAACACAATAATGGGGAATGGTACCGTATCAGCAATTTGGGTAGGTGTCAAATTCAGTAAGGTGCTGAAAAACCTCAGAGCTTTGTGATATGATGGGTTTTCCTGGCCTAAACAGCCGTCAGAAATCATGTAGGCTGTGGATACAAACAAACCACCAGCACCTGGTTTGTGTCAGCCTGAGCCGTTGACACAGCTCAGGATGGATCCATGTTTTCATGTTGTTTGCTCGAAATTCTGACCCTCCCGTCTGAATGTTGCAGGAAAAATAGAATCGTGGCGGGTTGGGGGAGGAAGTAGATGCCACCCAGCTGTCATATCGCTGTGTGATTGGTTGATTAGATATTTGCGAACAAACATTGAGCAGTTGATAATAAAGTGACTGGTGAGTGTATAAAATAATAATAAATAAAGTCTGATATCAAACTCTTATTTAATATAATTTAACTTGTTTCATTAGTTGAAGATCACTAGAAGTAAAAATTGTGTAAAATCTTCATAAATGAAGAGGAATGGCACTATTTTTTTGTACAGTGGTGGGTACAGTACATTTTAATGGACATCAGCATTAAAATTATAAGATGTAAACATATGACATTTTAGAAAAAACTGCTAACTTGTGCCCACAGTCACTCAGTAGGTCTAATTAAATAATAACAATAACAACAAAAGACCAATGATGAATGAGTTTTGGTGATTTTAATGAAAAAGTAGTGCATCACTTTCTGTATGTGGCCTGATTATTTTTTATTATTAAACAACTGGAGACAAGCATTAGTTATTAAAGCGATAAAGTTCAGTGTTCAGTATGTTTTTGATCTAAAGTCCCCAAAACTACAATGATTGAAAAGCACTTTTAAATGTTTAATCTACTTGTCTGCAACTGGAAGGCACATTTATATCAAAGCAGGGATTTGTTTTTTGGAGTTTAATTGGGTTTAAATAAATGTTACCATAAAATTGACTTTGCTTATAAACATGAATAAGTGCATACCTGGATGCATGTTTTTGTGCGTCTGCCTCTGTGTTTATGAGTGCCGATGATCTTGTGTAATCTCACGTCTCTCCGTGTGCTCGCCTTCACACCGGGAATCAGGAGCCGGCCATAAAAACCTGTTTCCTCTGCAACAAAACAAAAAGGCAAACACCCCCCTAAAGGCAGCGTTCTTTATTGCCCCTTCGTATTGATTGAGAGGGTCAGAGAAACACGGCAGTCCGGTGCCAGGTCGTATAACAGCACAGACCAAATGGGTGAGGCAACGTAAAGCCTTTAGTCCCTTGTAAATAGCTTTAATACACCGGAGGCGCCAAATCACTTGACCTGCGTTAGCCCTGCCGTTTGGGGGCTTTCTGGCTGACTGAGCAGTGTGGAGCCAGCCCTTCTCCTCCCATTCTCTGGCTGTCACTCCAGGTAATAGTCAAGGTCTTATTAGTGGCACACTCCCCCTGTCTGGCTTCAAACCTTCATCTGCTGCATGTCAGCTGCTAAGGCCACATTTTTCTGCAACCTAAGAGTTTCTATAACTGAGTATCTCATTTTATTGGAAGAGGGAGTGATGTTACTTTCTTAGACACTGAAAGGAGATACTGAGAAATCTGTGGAGATTACCTAGGTTCAGCTGGGGGGGGGGGGGGAACAATGTAAATCATTCTAAGACTTTCAGATTCTTAATTGGTAACCACAGTTTTGTAATCCATGCCCACAGATTTGTAACTAGTGAGCACAAACTTGCAAAAATGTATTTCCTCAAAGAACAAGTTATGGAGCATTTGAAGAGCCAAGTTCAGTGATCCCCAAGAGAAGCAAGTCCACGTGTGTCGTGGGGTTTTGTGACAACCTAACGCATTCTCATTACACAATGTAATTTTGTCAGATGCTGCCTGTGTCTCCCTGTAACTCATAAGGTGCCCGTGCCTGGCCCAGAAAGCCGTAGCGAGATAACGAGAGGCTATGACTGTATCCCAATTCAGGGTCTGCAGCCTTAAAGTACGCAGCCTCAACGATCCTCAAGGGCCGCGTACTCAAAGACCGCTAAGGCCGGAAGTGCGAGGCTTGTGAAATGGGACGGTCCAGCCTCCGTCGCGTTGCCCAGGTTGCCTAGCAACCATGATACTAACAGCTGGAAACGTTTCATACAGCTTTGTTTGACAGAAATGAAGGAGAACATATTTTGTTCATTTGTTTGTTTCTACTTGAGCTTTGATCATTCTCTGTAAGATTAAGCTCAGCTATTGAACGGTGTATATTTTAAAGTAAAGGCTTTAAAACCAAGTTAGCACAAACGTCACTAATGTCACATAACTTTGCCGACATGTGGCCAACAGTAATGTTTTAATGTTCTTCGTTATTAAACATTTGCACATAAATAAGTGACATAATATTCAGTACTTACTTAAAGTTTACTCTTCGGGTGCCCCTCATACGCCGTTTTTTTTCGGCAAAATTATCCACACCCACCGCCGCGCTATGCATTCTGGGATATGTTGGGCCACGAAGTCTACACCACCACGTCCTTAAAATTTAGGGAAATGAAGGACGCATTTGAGGGCCGCATTTCGAGCAGCCTTCGAATTGGGACAGCCTTCGTCGCGTTGCGGTGACGTAATCGGCCTTAAAATGCGACCTTTAAGGCTGCAGAGCCTGAATTGGGATACAGCCTATATGCACACAGGGCCAACTGAACACAGGTGAAAGTGATTAAACACAGGTTAAATTAATGATGGAGGGGAAAAGGAGAGTAAACAAAGGAAAAATACTGGAGACGTACGGTGTAAGTTGCTCTTTGTATTTTATGTTTACTGCTTAAAAGATAACATATTTATTGGGCTTTTTACACCAAAACCAAGCTTTCATCCTGAAGCTGCCAGAAAAGTCCTTGATGGTTGCAAACCCGCTGGCACGGATTGCTCAGATTGTGAACCTGAGAGCTCGGTTCAAAGAGAGTACAGATTTGCACACGGCTTTTCTTTTCTCAGCTGAAGGAGTGATCCAAAGATTTCAAAAAGTAAATCAGTGAAGATGATTTTCTGTATAAGTCGAGACATTCTTCCCTAGTGTGCGACATATAAGACAATTTGCTCAATTAACCAGACCAAGATCGGTATCAAATATGCAATTATTTCAAATCATTTTGCAGTGAATTAAATTCAGCTGAGTTTAAGACAACAGTCACCTTGAGGCGCTTCATTTTAATAGGAAAAGACCACAATGTTGGAGGAAAAACAATCAGATAATTCTCTGTGAAGAGCACTTGGCAGTGGTGGGAAGGAAGAACTCCAATTGGACTATGATCAGGGAGAGCAACCAAAACCTTGATTGTTAATTAAATTTTAATTAGAAACATGAAACAAGTCAGACTTAAGAATAAAAAGTGCGAGAACCAGAGTGTAAAGTTTAATATAGGTTCAATTTAAGGTTCACTGTAAAACAAACAATCAAATAAAAGTTACTCCGTAAAGTTTTAAATCACTCCATGATTTTCTTTCTCCAATCAGCTGATTGTAGCGAGTAGCAAATGCACATTTGATGGTTTGATGATCCGCCCATCAGATAATCGAAGAATCTTTGTAACTTCAATAAGGAACAACATAACAGTCACTACTGAATTCACTCACTACTCTGATTGTTGAATATGGTGCAGAAATGAGTCACAGAAAAATATATGTAGGTGTATTTTCAATAACATTACACCCGATAATGGTTAAGTTTAAAAAAATAACATGGATTCAGTTAAAATACAGTGGTTGCCAGGGTAACGTGCCCTACTTTGTCTGAAACGGGGATGTCAAACTCATTCAGCATCTCTGGGCCACTTGAGAAATTCCACAGTTAGTATAAAAGAGTTGCACATTTATTCTCTGATATATCTCAATATGAGGGGGGGGGAAGTGTAATTTCAACAGTGCGTCTCAGTTTTTCTACATGACAAAGAAATGCTGCTGTAGTGAATAAAAAATATCTGTAACCACAAATCTCTGTGCTTACTTTGAAAGAAATGTGAAAAAGTACAACAACAAAAACAAATGTGGTAGGTTGTTGCCCAAAAACAAAGTTTTTGCTAATTGACAGAAATGTCCTTTTTGCAAAAAACCAGACGTTTCTATAGTAGGTGGTGAAAAAGCTGTAACTTGCTGTCATTTAATTACTTTATCAGTAGGAAAGACTGTAACAGTGTAAAAATACAGTTAAAAGTTCAAAATTTTTGACCTCGTTCACATTTTCCAAAGACATTCAGTGGGCCAGATTGGTGTCTTTGCCAGGCCAATACTTGCTCTCGGGCCTTATGTTTGACACTACTGGTGTAAAATATCATTCCTGCTAAAATACATTAACTTGCATTAAATCTCTGATATTTCATGTTCATGAACACAAACACAGAGATTCCTTTCAAACTTTTCTGAGACTGAGTTGCAACTTCATATTGTGTATAAATCAATTTTTGTAATTTAAGTATCTTCTGAACTTTTTTAGAATTCTGCATTGTTTCCACGAGAAGTTACTAAAAAAATGAGTATAAAGGTATTAAAGTCTTTAATACTCTTAAATATATGGACAATATGTGGACTTTGGGACACATTTCTTAAGCTTTGAGTTCAGGTGTTTTCAGATCCTCTGCCTTTACAAATACCTGTGAGAGAATTCTGAAGAGCTCACTGAATTTGAACGTGACACTGTTTGGATAGGACACCACCACTCTGTCGTTTTCATCCCTATTTATATATTCCACAATCAACTCTAAGTCATGTTATTGCAAAGGTGGAAGCGACTCAGCCACAATGTAAAACCACATAAAGTTACAGACACTGAGTCGCTGAGTGCTGAGGGGCACAGTGCATAAGAGTCACCAATGCTCTGCTGACTTAACTCCAAAACTCCTCTGGCATTAACATCAGCACAAAAACTGTGTGCAGGGAGCTTCATGGCATGGTTTCCAAGGCTGACAAGCTCCTGTAGGTGTTATGTTGTAAGTCACCAACTACTTTTGTCCATAAATTGTATTAAAAAGGTTTATAAAGTCAGCTGAAAACTCATTAATGACAGTCTTTTCTTTTTTTATTTATACTATATGGTGGTATTTTCTTGAATTTCTGGAGTCAGGTAAATTCTGAAGTCTATCTTGATATCTATCATTGGTACCCCAGTTTAAGCGACACCACCACCATCTAAGACTAAACGTGATTTAAATGTCAGTTACAATACATCTAACATAGGTTAACCTCTGTGCCAACGCAGAGTTTTTCTGTACCTGTGTATGCTTGTGCCTACCATCTGTTCTTTGTCTTTTGCAATGAAAACAAAATATTTTCCACAAAAATTCTGTCTGTAAAAGGTTGAAGCAGTGCCAGATCTCAGTGTTTGTGTTGTTGGCTTCATAATCTTGGAAACTTTACAACATATAGTGCGATTACAAACTAACTTTGGGAAGGTCCCATGAGCATCGGTGAGTCATGCAACTATCAGGAATTGTGAAACAGTTTGAGGTGTGTGGAGTATGCAAAGCCAGATTTCGGCGAGGTATGCATTATGTACACATGTCAAACACAATCAGTACACAGGTGTGTCTAGTTTTAATTTGTTTTATACAGGGTCTTCTTTGCAGTTTTTTTCCCCCTCAACATGATCTCTACAGTTGACTGTACGCTATAATGAAAACTGTCTCTCAACTTGAACGTTCATTTCTTGCCACCCTGACAGCCTTCGTGCACTTGCTTGGTTTGCTGCACAGACAAATACTCGAGGGGCTGCAGACAGCTGCTCCGAGGGGGGAAAAAACTCTTCACAAAGCTGCATTTATCCATGGTGGGAGCTGCATGGGAGCTTGACCGCTGGAAATAAAGACACAGTATGTGAGCAAGTATCCAAGGAAATGCCGTCACAGGCAGTTGTCCCTGGACAGGAGCACACAGCTGTTAGCCATACTGCTCCTCACTCTGCTCTGCTCTGTGCAGCAGCATTATATTGGCTGAGCAACCGTCAACAGTATGAGTTTACCATCAGTGCCAAGCAAAAAGGCTCCAGCAGTGTGTTCTAAACTATATGTGTGAAAACAAGTTTGTGTTGCTGTAACAAATACCACAAGACATGAAAGGTTTATCAGATCCTTGGTACAAAATGCTCTAATCCATGTTACTGCAGCAGAAATGTATCAGAGAGTAACCTTGAAGAGTTCGCTCATGCTGATGACGAATGTTTACAGTAATATGAGCCTTCTAGCAAGTTTCAACTCACTGCGTAAGCGTCTAGCCCGTTAATTTACTGTAGTGGTATCGTTTTTTAGTAAAAATCTGTAAAGCAGCTGACAAGCAGCAACCTCCAGGGCTTAAAAATTAAGCTTGCTTCTTGAATTCCCACTTAAACAGCATAGCAAACTATATCGGTAACCTCTCCTCATGTTCAGCATCTTCAGCCCCTTAACCTGTACGCCTTAGTAGGGGCAGCAAGGCCAAGGTTAGCCTTCACCTGCAGGAGGATTTTACCTGAGAGCTCTCACCAACTGCAACCCTTTGAGGTCTTCTCTGTTGCCATGGCTCCACAAAGGCTTTGTTCACTCCTTTGGGCCCCGAGACGCTTTCAACTTCGGTTTCAAAGCACAAGATGGTTTTTGCACACCTACATAGGAGCCTGGGCAGAATGTGGTTGTTTCTATCTCTTCTGGGAAGACAAGCTTCTTTCTGAGATCTGCTTGCATCTCCTACTCTCTTGGTGCAAGATAGAGGGTAGTTTTTGATACTTCTTCTTGCCTTTGAAGCCCTGTCTCTTTTCTTGTTGGAACTGAGTGATCGGCTCGATGCATATTAGTGTTGACCAGAGATGGGCAGTAACGCGTTTCTTGTAACGAGTTACTGTAATCTGATCACTTTTTTCAAGTAACAAGTAAAGTAAGGGATTACTATTGCAAAAACGGTAATTAGATTACCGTTACTTTCCCGTAGGAACGCTGCGTTACTGCGTTACTAAAACCGTGATTTTTTTGGGGGAGAATGTCTCATGACAGTGACATAAGGAGTGCAACGTTAGTGACAACAGCTGTGTGCAGATCAACAATGGATAATATATATCGAGTGCGGGAGAGAGTATGAGCATGCAGCGTTTAAAGCGTGGAAGTACTGACCTTACTTTGAGTTTGATTCCATAAAAAGTGACAAAAACATTAGTGTCCCTTGTGCGTGGGAAGAAAACTTCTTTTTACAGCGAAAAAAACCCCCCTAAACTTCCAAGCAAGCACCGAGTGCACTACGACGTAATGAGAAACTCACAGAGAAACTCGCGGATTCTTCCACTGACCGATGCAGCACACCTGCACCAGGGTAAACCTCCGCCTACCCCACTCCTGCTTTACAGGTGAAAATAGAGCAAAAGGACCGCTACACCAAAGGACTTTATTTATTTTCTGCTGTGTTTTACTTGCATCTATTTGAAAGAGTGAGTGTAAACACAAAAAAAATATAAATTTATGTGCTGGAATGTGCAGAAAATAGGTTTAAATGTTAAGCAAATTTCTTCCAGTCAGAGAATGTTACATATAATATTTTTTTGCTTGATGCATAAAGTTAAAATATTAAAACTAATAAAACAAGTTTTAAAAAGAGACTTTTCCATTTGATTACATTTTGTATGATGGATTATGTAGAAAAAGTAGAATTGAGCTGAAAGATCTATCGCTTTATCACCTATTCAGGTTGTAAATCGTGTTTTAAAAAGTAACTAAGTAACTAAGTAATTAATTACTTTTGAAAATAAGTAATCAGTAAAGTAACGGGATTACTTTTTGGGGGGAGTAATCAGTAATTAGTTACTGATTACTTTTTTCAAGTAACTTGACCAACACTGGTGTTGACCCTCTGAAAATCTGTCCATTTGACGATTACTTTGAGGATTTTATTTTGCCTCTTAAAGCCAGTTAAAATGTGGTTAACAATGCAGAGGACTGCTCCACAGTGCATCCTCTTTTTTAAGGTTCCAATGTTTCTTCATAATAAGATGATCAAAAAGTTTACTTTTGAAAAGACTTCATAAAATTATGCCATAAACAAGTTGATCTTTTAATTGCCCGTTTGGACAGGATGTGTTAAATGTTGATATACTAAGCAGGTAAGTACAGTATTAAGACAGATCTGGAAACCTGTGAAGTTTTCCTTTAACACATGCAAGTAGGGACAAAGAGTTTCCCCGCCGTCAGCACTACTTGAGAGTTTTATTCATTGCAATCAGCCCGTCACAAATCGTGTGCCACGTAGAAAACAGATTATATTGCCTACCAACCCCGCCAACCCAAGCTTGTCTACATGACATGTTTCGGCATTGTTCCTGATGCCGTTTGTGCCTCTGGAGCTGAGTGAGGAAACATAGCAGGAGGTGGGCTCGTGCATACCATTATCTCACAAAGCTCTCATTATGGGAGTATTCCCATATCTTCTATACCAGCAAAACATGTCACCTCATGCTGTGTGCCTCATTCTGAACACCGCGGCGCTCAAACCCAACACCTTTTTGGCACGGGGCTCCGCTCTAACCATGACTCATTTGAGTGAAATGCCTCAAACGTTACTGATGCCAAATTATGAAGTGAACAGAAATGTATGCATGGTGCCAGGCCTCCTCTTCCTGTAAGTCAGGGAGGGGGAGCCACTTGCAACCCACCTGCAAGCCCCCTTGTTATCAAAACATTGTGTCATGTTTTGCTACCATACATCATTAGGACATATATTTAATTTACTGTAAACACCAGAGCAATAAAAATGAGGTAAGAGTCTGCGGACAAAAACATGAAATTACAGCGACTGTAATTGCCCAGGTTAATTACGTAGGCTCTGTGCCCAATGCTTCAACACTAATTAGAGCATAAACACCAAATCCAATCTTTCATCTTGCAGAACATCTCCAAATTATCTGTTTTTTCGTTTTCTTAAAAGCATGTAAACGGGGCATGCTTCTTTTATAAGGTAATTGCATGTTTAGTGGCTCCATGCCATAAAATTTATCTCTGGTTTCTCTACAGTTACCACGTGTTAGCTGTGGCATCCATTAAATCTTGATAACTTTAAAAGCTGCGATCACACTGATAAGCAGCTACAATTAGCTAAAAGTATGCTGCTGCGAGATGGAAACAATTTCCTAGACTACAGTAAAATTAAATCAAATGTAGAAGGACGCACATTAGCTATTTTGTTTATCGAGCCCTCATCTTGAGAGCACCTTATCCGACATAAGCAGAATCGCAGACGGAGCATCGCAGCAGACTGGAGCGGGACTCGGGAGAGCTGGACTTGTCAGCAGCTGTTTCATTCTGTTGCACAGTGAGGAAAAGCTCTGTCATGGCCTACCTAATGGTAATTGTTTGGAGCGGTGAGAGCACAGCGTCTTGTCTGCATGCTGGTATCTCAGGAGTTTGCTGCGGAGAAGACAGCGCTTATAGCAGGGGAGTAAAAAGGGTGGTGGTGGAGGGTTCTGCTGTGGTAGTGGCTTTTATAGCTCTTTAAAAAAAATTGTATCCATTTCAGTAATATGTAAAAGAAAGTAAAGACTAGGGGTGGGGGAAAAAATCGATACTGTGTAGTATCGTGATATTTTGTTTGCTAATAATGTATCGATACAGGGACAGCAGAAATTGATATTTTGTTACAAAAAAAGTTTTTGCGGACTGGAACATGCTCTGACTTGTTGATCAGCTCCTTTTTCTGAGCAAGAATCCTGACATTCCTTCACTGTCCAAATGTGTTTAACTTTTTTTATGGCAGCAATAAACATGACAGTTTACTTATTTTAATTTAAGACATGTTTTATTTTAATTAAGTTTAAAACTTTATTTAATGTAAAATTATATTTTGTTTTAATTTACTTTCAAATTCTTCAGTTGCTGAAGGGGCTGCATAGTTTTCATAAATTGCATAGTTCAGAATAGCTATAATTGTACCAGATGGTTGCGTTCAGTTAAGTTGGACTAGACTATAATACAAACCGTTCAGTTTGTCAACAATAAAACTGACTGAAATGAGAGAAAGACTGAGTGTGAGACTTTGATATTAGATAAAATGAATATTGATAACGTTTATGTACAGAATCTGAATATTGCAAAATATTTTAAAAAACTGCAATAATATCGTATCGTGCGTTAAGTATTGTGATAATATCGTATCGTGGGATGTATGGTGATTCCCACCTCTAGTAAAGACGGTGTAAAACTTACTAGCAGGAAGAATATAATTTTTCTTTGCTAAAGGAAAGCTTTGTTCCAAATATTAAGGGAACAAAACAGGCTATACTTAAATAATAACAATGTAGCTTAAAAATGATGAGGAGAAAATTCTTGCCTCTTTTTATCAAACATGATCAGTTGGTGATACGGAGGGACCACATAATAATAATAACAGTAAAAGGACTTCATTTGTATAGACTTTGAATAGACACACATTACATATTACATTCGGAGACTGTTTAATATTTGAGTGTTTCTTTCTGATCTGAAAAATGAAGGAACACAGAGATCTGCATTCTTTCTAATGGTCAGCAGGGGGCGACTCCTCTGTTGCAAAGAGAAGTCTGGGGGAATGGAGTTTTCCTGTTGAGTGTATGGGCTCATTTCCTGTTTTGTGGTCATTTTGAGTAAACCCTGAAATGTCTTTTGCAAAATATTGTCATTAATTTGCAAAAAGAAGGATTTTTAGGATATGCTAACTCGCTAATGCCTTCAATCACACGCTAGTACTTGCTTATCACATCCAGTTTGAAAACCTTACGTCATGGTTGTGCTTTGTGTCAGGCTTGGTTAAGACCCAAACGCCGGATTCAGAGACAGAATTATTAACTAAAGGCGGCGGTTTTATTGCTGGAAAATACA
This sequence comes from Neolamprologus multifasciatus, assembly GCF_963576455.1. Classification (NCBI taxonomy): domain Eukaryota; kingdom Metazoa; phylum Chordata; class Actinopteri; order Cichliformes; family Cichlidae; genus Neolamprologus; species Neolamprologus multifasciatus. The sequence continues at coordinate 6,745,339 of NC_140458.1, forward strand.
CGCGAATACTAGGTACATGAACACTGAAAAGGAAACAAACAAAAGATGAACTTGAACTAAGAATCTTGCGCCAAACTAATGACGAGACATGACATGACGTGGCTATAGAACAGGGCGCTTACGCAGCAAATGCGCAGGACACAACAACATTCAAGGAAAGACACAGGGCTTAAGTACACAGAGGGATAACGAGGGAATGAGACACAGGAGGAGAGCACAGCTCGAAGTAATCAAACACGACGAGACCAAGGGGAAGCAAAACTGAAAACATTAATACAGGACACCGACTGTCAACATAAAGCATGACGTATGCACAGAGACACGGGCTTGACACTGAAACAAGACTGACTGGATATGAGACGTGGAACACAGGAAAGACGACTGCAACTAGAAGCTAGAACAACAAATATAGCATCCAGAGAACTAAAACCATAAATAACAATAATCGAGAAATATAAATTAAAGACAAAATGACGTGACACCTTAGGAGCCAAAGGTTAATGTCCATTTTTTGTACTGTCTCTGATAACACATTACTTGCACGTTTGTATTTCTATCCATCCATTTGCTTCCGCTTATCTTTTTCAGGGTTGCGGGGGGAGCTGGAGTGTTTCCAATTAACCTAACCCCACTAACTGCATGTCTTTGAACTGTGGGAGGAAGCTGGAGTACTCACACAAACATGGGGAGAACATATAAACTCCACACAGAAAAATCCCAGCCTGATGGTGGAATTGAGCTCAGGACCTTCTTGCTATGAGCCAACAGTACTAACCACTGTTCCACCTTTTGCATTTAGATTAGATTAGATTAGATGAAACTTTATTAATCCCTGGGGTGGGTTCCTCCGGGAAATTCAGTTTCCAGTAGCACAGCACCGACAGAAGTTGCATGTTACAGATCCAATAAAGGGGAATGAGAGTAAGGATATAAGCATAAATATACCATATATACACATTTATGGTATATTTATGGTATATGATATATACATACATTTATCACCCTTAATTTAAAAATATAATTTGCAGAATAATCACATTTTCATTATATTTGGCAAATTTTGTCTAAACATACTGTATGAAAACATTAGTGTGAAGAATGGTTCAAAGGCACAGTGGAGCTGTGTGGTTCAAAGGCACAGAGTTCGGATCCCTTTTGTTATTTTTAGTTTTGCTGTGTGTCTTTGGTTGAGACAAGCTGGGATTTAATATTTATAAAGCTGCCAAAAACATAGTTTTTCTAAAATACTATTTAGGATTCTAATCTTACCTTCTCATAATTAATTACACTCTCAATCATTTTAACATCAACTTTCAATTAGTCCCTCAGTTAAATGCCAGGTTACGGTGTAAACAAGCGTCACATTGGTCTTAACTTTTTCAAAGATTGTGTTAAGAATTACAAATCATTAACACGTTGTTCTGTAATTATGTCCTTTATTAATGTAATAGAAATGTGTTTGACATGCAGACTGATATATTTCTTATTTCTACTTGTATGTTCCAGACAACCAAGTGTAATTTCTCATGAACACTTTCCAAACCCAAATTAGTCAGCACGATGATCAGTCATATGTGGATAATTACTGAGCGCTGTTGCGCCACTGTTTTGCAATGAGTGTAGATGGACAGATGACGAGTCTGCAGACTTCTTGCTGAGTCCTAAGAGTACTTTTTCTGTACAAACTTAAAAAAAAACAACGTTCCTGTTCTTCAGGTGATTCAGGTACATTTGCACCACCAGGGAGCAGTGCTTCATTTGTGGGAGTCTTGAAATGTTGTTTTTACGTGTGGTCTTGTACATGTACATTTTTATTCTTATTTGTTTATTTAATGTTTTTTTTTATTAACAGCTACATCAATTTCCTCAAGAAGCTCTGCCTTAATGCAGGCTGTCTGGAAATAAAAATGTCATCCTAATGATTTACCGAGTTCACTCGATGTACCATCTTCTGATACAAATTGGTGTTACACAGAAGTACATTCCTCCCATAATTCAGCTTCAGCTGATAAGCTCCTTTTCTCTACTTAGCAGATCGATCCAGATGCTTGATTTGGCAGATTTTTGGATGCCCTTCCCGATGCCACCCTCCCATAGATTTATATCTTCTCCCAGGCTTTAAGTGAGGATCTCTTGCACGCTAGATGAGCATGTTAACCACTATACTATGAAGCCACTATGAAAATCAGTAGTGATTATTTAAATTAATTTAACCTACTAGAACAATAAATAAGAAAAAGAGTTTTTGGAAGACAACTTGATTTGAACTTTATTACTCCTTTGAATGGCTGTTATCAACTGATCTCCATCCTATGCTGGATTTAAGGTGACAGACGAGCAGTGGGAAGCCTGGAGAGAATAAATGAGCTGAGCAATATCTTTAACAGATCCTGAGTCTCAAACAGGAGAAAAAACAAGTGTTATGGAAAACATCTTCCCTAGTTCCCATTCCAGAAAAAGTCTGTAACAACTATCAACCAATTTCTCTTACGTAACATATGATGAAGGTACAGGCGAGACTCATCTCGGCCCACCTGGACCAAATCTGAGTGAATAATGCAATCATCTAAAACACTGCAGGGAGCAAACTGCAATCGAGATAGGGATGCCTGCATATTGAGTATCACTTTGTTTAATTACTCAAATGCACTTAACACCACCCAGCCACTGCTACTAAAAAAGAAGCTATTGGAAATACCACCAAACTCTTCGACCATCCCGTGGATTATTGCTGACCTGGCATGCACAGTCTCGCAGACTGAGCAGAGATCTGGCTGATTAGGTGATGTGCAGAATAGGAACTCGATGAGGGATCATGCTATCTCCACTCCTGTTTACCTCGTCCCCCTCAGACTTTCAGCACAACTCTGGGTCATTCCACAAATCCTCTGAAGATTCGTCAATTGTCAGACGTATCAGTGATGGGCAAGAGGAAGACAACAGTGCACCGATGAATGGTTTTGTGGGGGAAGAGTACAACTATAAGGGCGTCGACATCATCAATGTGTGCGCTTGAGAAAAAAGAAGCTACTCTATTATTTAGGTGCATAGGCCTACCCTGTTAGGTAGGTCTAACAGGGTACTAACCATTTTACAAACATGTGCTTGTACAGGGTGGCATGCTTGTAAATGGATATAGCTTTGTGGTGTAAAAGAATCACACCGGTTTACAAGAACCCGTCACAAGGTTCTATTTACTACACAAGTCATAATTTCAGTTGGAAAAATCTGAAATGTTATGTGTGTTAAAGTTTAGTTAAAACTGAAATCAGTGGCGAACTTCCTCAAATTGGAGCTTCTTTAGTGGCCACATGGAGCTGCCTTCAAAAGTGAGCTGATCCTCAAAGACTCTGGTGTCAAAATGACAAGTTAGCAGAATTGAAAATAATTTTCAAGCATTTGATTGACTTAGATTTCATCACCTCTGTTGCAACCAACAGTTCCCTGCTGTAACTCACCTTTACTAAATTCAAGTACATAGAGAGCATAAAAAGAGAACATTCTTTGTAGTGGCCAACAGCGGGCGACTCCTCTGGTTGCAAAAATGCATACTTTAGCACAGAGGTTCCCAAAGTGTGGAGCCATTGCAGGGGGGGTGGGATGAAAAGAGAAAAAAAAGAACGTTTGGACACTGCTAGCATAATGGACAGGTTTTTGTCGGTGCTCCCACACAAACGCAAAGCAGGAGATGAAGCATCACCAAATATGTTTCCAAACCAACTTCCTTCCAAGCCAAAGACTAGAAAATATGGTGAAACATATCTTCCCTTTGGCTTCACCTGCACAAGTGCCAAGGTAGGTCTCCCCTGCAGAATTGGTTTTCCCTGTTGGGAGCAGCGCTGGGCTCTCCAAATCACGGACAAACAGTATCCCACATTCTTGATTTTTAGTTTACAAACACTTCTTATGATGGCTAACTACTCCTGACATTGTGGAGATGTTAGTTTATTATACAGTAAAGTTACAGCGGGATACAAATAATATCTGGCTGATCCTGCCACAATTTGTTCCCCCAGTTCAAATCACGGACAAACAGTATCCCTCAGTTGTTTATGTTTTTGAACCCATTTTGCACAGAGAGGCATTTTTGGAAAAATGAATTAGCAATGTTGAATATTATTACACAGGAAAAAACAACTACACGTAAAATAATCACACCGTGACGCCTCTGCCTTTCTAAATGGAGGGACAGTAACTGCGTGTGTATATGTAAGCGTGTAAAACCTGCAGATAGTCAGATTAACAGTATTTTGTCTCTATCTGCCATTCTGCAGTTCATCTCATGTAAACAATACTGTGGCGCACAGCGTGACGTGAAAAAAGGCACATACTTTTGACGAACTCTGTATTCCTCGTCCACACGTAAACGCAAAAAATCCCCGTTTTCGGTGATTCACGCCGTTTACATGTGGACGAAAGGCCCAAACACATAGAAACAGCTGCGTTTTCAAAAATAGACTTTTATAAAAGACTTTTACTACTAACTATAATTTATTGCAGTTAACTTTTATTTGTTTAATCGTTTACTAAATGTTTGAGGTGTGAAATAAACCACAATGGAGTTTGAAAACAAAATATGTGTGTGTGTGGTTGGAGGATGTGTTTGGAGGGGGGTGGGGGGGATTTTTCTTGTAAACAAAGGGGGCCTAGCAAAAAAAGTTTATGGGACATAAGCCCTCGGGTCCCTCACTAAAGCTGTTCTGGGAACTTAATCAATGAGCACTTCTATGTCATATTAAATAAAACAAAGTCAGATTTATAAAGTTATTATTAGAGTTAGAAAGAAGGATTATACAGAAAAATCATATCTGGTGTTAAAAACCCAAGAAAGGCTCAGCTTGAGACTTCACAGAGACACTGATACATCCCTACTTTCCAGACTTTTCACTCGTGTTTTTATCTGACAGCAATGTGACCTGCCAAATATGGTCACTTCTGACTCCAAGAAGCCAAAATGGTGATGGCCGGAATGAGGTTTTGAGGTCTCAAATGCAGAGTTCAGCAACCAGTGAGGTTGTCTGTCAAGGTGGCTTATTTATTTGAACCAATCCAATATCGTTGTGGTTTTTTGCCATGGGGATGGTGTTGCAGTTTTCTCTTTTTTAAGTGCAACTTAAGGTTCAGTTTAACAAAATTCATATATTACCTAAGACAAAAGGAGTCATAAGGAGAAAAAGTGGGAGCAAGGGAGAGGAAGTGTCAGGAACAGAGAGGGATGGCGTCTCAGACAGACTGTCTGGCTGCAGTGGGATCTCCAGCACTCAGCGTCATATGATTCTCAGGTCAGAGGTTATCCCCACTGATGAATATCGGGCCGAGCCTCGTCTTCCTCACAAAAGAAAGGGAGTTGTTTTCGCTCTCTGGGTCTGGAAAGTTTATTTCAGGAATCTATCCTGCCAACACGAGACTGTAAACCTGTCTCGAGGCAAAAGAGTTATGTCCACAAATATTACTACTACTTTCTTTCTAGGAAAGGGGGGGATTTTATTAACCTGTCAAAACATCTCAAAATGCTCTTTTTTCATTCAAATACATATTTGGGTTTAATCACATAGCAGTGAGAGGAGGAAAGTAATGTAAAAGTGTGCGTATTTACTTGTGAAACATATATCCCTGTGATTTTGACAGGATTTGGAAGATTATAGTTTTCAGTCTGTGAACTGTGTGAAAATACGCTGGTGTTTTGTGTTTATCCTTTCATACCGAGCGTCTCATCCCACAAGCCATCTCATTATATCCCACTGCCTTAAGATGGTAATACTCCAGATTCGTGTGCGACGTAGGGGCACAACAGTCGCAGCAAGTGAGAGAATATATCAGATTTTTCCCTTGAAAGGAGTTATTTTTGTCCTCAGTGTTATTCTGGGTATCTTCCTCTTTAAAGAGCTTCCCACACATGTCTAAACTCTATAATGAATAATCACAGGGCATTTCAAATAACACTATCAGCAGGATTTCTACTAAAAGCCTGTGGGAGATTATAACTGCCCAGGAGGGACAAGTGTGATATATGAGATCACACATGTGAACAAATGGACGGCAGACGCCTGGGTATTTATAAGGATCAGCCTCCATCGAGATATTCACGGTCGTTTGACAGTCTTTATTTGAGTAATGAAAAATCACACTGGCTCTCCTGCAGAGGCAGAAATGCCGATCTGACACCGATTCAAGTGTTTTGGAGGGTCAAGCTGGCAGAGGGAATGAGGAGGAGGCAGAGGAGGAGGAGGAGGGTTGTAGTGAAAAAGAAGAAGCCTCTTCCTTCAAGCATAAAGTGGAGGAAAATCACTGTGGTGGATGTTAACAAGCCAGGGTGGGGCCAGGTTTTAAGTTTACACTTCATTAATATGCTGTCAGCAAGAGTAATGAACGCTAAAGAGAGGAAGATGTGGAAGGGTTGTAAAGGGATTACATGTTCACATGCTGTATCCTGTCAATAGCGGGAATTAAATCAGTGGAAAAAATTAAAAAGTGTTTCAGGGTTTCCCACGATCAGTGACCCAGACAGTTGCTCCACCTTTTTTAATCCCGACTCAAATATCTTGACAAACACTGGATGGATTTACATGAAAATCGTCCATATTTTAAAGTTTATGTAACTTTAAAGTAAATGTGTTCTGAGATTGTTTCACGGCAGAAAAATGTGTTCACCATCCAGCTAAATTTGAGCGATGAAAAAATTCCTCTGTATATAAAATGAGTTGAAAAGGGCACTGATTGAATGGCCCCTTACATCAGCTCAAGTGGACTGCTCTGAGAAAGACTGTTCTACCGAGCAACAGAGATTTAGTAGTGTTGGACAAAGGTTTAAGCAACAAATATACTGAAAGGACCTAAATTATTCATGCAAAATCACTGTAATACTGCATCATTGTCATACGTTCATTAATGTGTGTATCACTTTAATGTAACAGGTGGAGATGATTGTAATTACTTATATAAAGCTGGGTTGTTTTATCTAAGTTAGTTTTAATACATCTTCACAATCAATGGTAAATAATTTAAAATAAATAGAGTACATAGTACAGTTCTGCATCTGGAATATTGTAGACTAGAAGGAGTAAGCATTAGAGCATGGAAATACTCAAAGCACAAGTAGTATGTTTTTCAGTAGTTCGCTCAAGTAAATGTCAGTTCGATTGCACCACTGGACTCGAGTCTATTCTGAACCTTTTCAAATGATAAAGCAGATGCAAGGCTTGGTAAGTATATGTTATGGAGCTGTGACTGCTAATCACATTAAACCACATGTGAATCTGAGCTTATTTTAAAAAAAAAAGTTACTGAAACTTTGCTTGCCATTGCAGAGGTTGTAGTTTATGATAATCTTCATCAGTGTTGCTCAATCAGTCAACTCATCATTCTTTAAACATGGAGACTGAGCTGCTCATCCTATTCTGGAATCTTGGGAAAATCAGTAGGATGAAGCTAAATCGGGGAGGGATGACCCCGGAACATGATGTGGATGTTAATACTCCCAGGGTCCCAACTGGACTTTGATTTTGTTTTAGATCATCATTTCTAAGTCGGAGATAATTATTTTCTTTTGTTTTCAGACAAATTTGTTGGCCAAACGATCAGCACTGCAAATATGACACCCGTCCTATAAAGAAGGGGGACTAAAAAGAGGATAGACTGTTGTTTCTGCCTCCGCTGCTCAGCCACCCCTCACGAGCTATCTAACTGTAGACTGTAAAAACAATGGTGTAACTCGAGATCCAGCAGCAGAACCGCTGAAGCCAATGCACTCTAGTATTTATACGGTTGTTTTGTTAGGGGAGGGGGAGGGAAACAACCACTCTTTATCACGGATTCAAAAATCCTGACCATAAAACTGATGGAAACATGATTTTTGCACAATCTTGTAACATGTACAGTATAATTTATTTTTTTGTCCTTATAAAACAAAACCAAACACAGGCATAACCCCCACCTGCAGACCATCTGCCCCACCATTCAGCTTCAGAGCTGTCCTGTGGACTCACTCTTATCACTGCAAAACCAAATCTTTTCCACACCGTCAACCTCAGACTCGCCACACCCTAAAACACGAGCCTCTGGTCCACAATCAGATCAACAAGTCTCCTGTTTTTTGTTTTTCTTCCCAGAGCCCCAAGCCTGAGTTGCTCCACCTGCCCCCCCAACTCCATCCTCTGCTGTCACTCAGGGAAAAGATAATGAGGGATATTTGACCTTATTAGTGTCAGTAGAGCTATTTAAGGTTTAATCATCTGCTATATGAAGAAGCCTGACATGTTTTTCATAACAACTGAGCTTAGTATCGTTGTTGCATAACGAAGCCTGAGACCATTGTGCACACTTTGCTGCAGCTCGAGCAGCCACACATACATTTAAATATGATTTTCATGTAAACTTTTAGTCACAACCAAAAACCATTGTCCATGATGTCTGGCTTCATAAATATATTTAATATCTATAACTCATCTTAGTGATCGTGATCTATGAATTGATGGATCCAGTAACTGCAAATGAAGCATTTGGTGTAACATGTTTCGATCAGGAGGCCATCAGGAGGTGACACCTGTGGCTGCAGGAAGACCTTCCTATAGAAGTCTGTGGTACAGTTGTTCTTGGGTTTGACCCCTCTGAACACTAAGCTAATACGCTCCTACACATCCAGGTGACAAAAATCATACAGGACATAGCGTTTTATCTGCTTTAGCCATGCACTTGCTGCAAATCTGCAACTGCTTTAGCATTTCTTGTCATGCTGTATCTGCTTGACTGATACCTACTCTAATCTGCTGTCTTCTAAGATCTCAAAAGAGAGTTATGTCCAATAATCCTCTTTTATCATAGTGGTCCAGATTATCAAATTTAAAAGGAGGGAACATTGCAGACATTTTTCTTAAGTCTTGTGGTCTCTGCATCTAACATATTGCTGCAGCCGCAGCGTCTAGGCACCAACTTAAAGGGACAACTTGTGCTTATCTCTGTGACGCCAGAGACAAAAGCACAACCATGAGAGCTGTATCAAAACTCTCATTTACCCATTGTCAGCAAAATACAAATAAACACATTTTGCAAGAGTCATTTTAACTCTCACACACAGACACAAGCAGAGTACTGAAGCATGAGAAAAGTCAGACCAGACAGCTTCCAAATGAGCACAATAGCTCCTGGGTCTGCGTGTGCAATTGTCCCTAATTATGACAATGATTCAAAGGAGCTCCACATTCCAGTGCCTCTTATGGTTTTGCTGTTATGTATCTTGGAGCCTGCTGAGCCATTAATACGATACCAATCTCACCAATGGCTCCAGTTTGGGCCTCCCGTGGGCTCCTGAATACAACCTGTCCAGCTCAGGGGAATCCAAAAATCCACACCCTCCCTACGCTCGCGCACTTTTCTCCCGAAGAAGGTGGGCATCAGGACAAACAATCAGTACTAATGACAGATCCATGTCAGACAGAGGATAATTATGGGAACGGCGTTCTGAAAGATACGGTGTCATTAAAACCCATCGTCTCCACTCCAACGACAACAGACTCCTTTCCTGCTGCCTGTTCATGCTGTGAGGTGTGTGTGTGTGTGTGTGCTGTGTGAATATCAAGCAGGACCAGTGTTTCTAAACGTGTCCTGTGTCCTTGTATAACTCCCTGTAATTGCGCCAGAGGTTGCTGAGTGAACCTGCAAAGATGCCGGGATCGAGACAGGATAGAGACATGGGACAGAATTTGAGGGGCCACGCATGACTGAGGGAAGCCTCAAAATGCTCTTGACAGCTGCAATTTGAGATCTAAATTGCTGAAAATACTTACATAGCTGCTGTCACATTTCAAAACCTTCCTCGCCCAGATGCCATTACTGCAAGATTACGCAGAGGAGGCGATGTGACATATTCAGTTTGCATGGATTTGCAGAGAAGTGGTCGTGGCACTTGTTTGTGCAGGCAAATTATGATATTGTTCTGCAGGCGCTGTATGAAGACATGATCCATGTTTGTGCTTCTCTTCTTCTTCAAGGCAATAATTAAGTTACAGAGACAAGCAATAAATCACATAGTGGAAAAACAACATGCAGGAACAAATACACAAGAATTAAAATCAGCCTCTTTCTGTATCTGAGTGATGAGCTCTTGTCGTGAACTTTGCCTTCTGCAGTGTAGTTAAAGTGAAATTCAACACAAGTTATAAGGTTTTTCTCAACCTAACAAAGTAGCTTTGGCACTGAAACCTAAACAAACATCCCCTGGAAAAGAAAGATAGTTAAAAAATAGTTCAGGTATATTGGTCAAAATTTCCACCACTACACACCCCACCTCTGGATATGAATGAAACTTATCCCATTTAGGGGTCATGGTGGGGCTGGAGGCAATCCCAGCTGCCATGGGGAGATCCAGTGTTCATCCTAGACTAGTTGTCAGTCTGTCGCCACAACTAGATCGTTTGCATGATGAGAACACACCTCATTTATACGCTCTGGTGCTTGATTCCACAGTAGCACTAGAGAAAACAGTGGTTTGAGACCACAGCATGACCAAAATGTGACCGTGTGCAATGAACTTGTGGTCTTGTTACCTTTGAAATGGTAGCTTCAAAGATGACGACCAGGTCTGTAACCACTTGTAGTAAGTTGCCGTCCTCAAAACTACTATGCTACTCAAAGCTATGATCAGTTTGGTATAGAAGCTCATCTTGTAACTGGAAGGTTGCCGGTTCGATCCCCAGCTCTGTCTGTCTTGGTCGTTGTGTCCTTGGGCAAGACACTTCACCTACCGCCTACTGGTGTTGGCCAGAGGGGCCGATGGTGCGATATGGTAGCTTTGCTTCTGTCAGTCTGCCCCGCTACAGCTGTAGCTGCCTCCACCAGTGTGTGAATGAATAGTGGAATTGTAAAGCGCTGTGAGGGTCTTGAAAAGCGCTATATAAATGCAATCCATTATTATTATTACATTTTACAAAGGGATATTTCCCTTTGTATTCCCTTTGTATTTCGGTCCCCTTATTTCGGTCGTTGTGTCCTTGGGCGAGACACTTCACCCGTTGCCTACTGGTGGTGGTCAGAAGGTCCGGTGGCGCCAGTGTCCGGCAGCCTCGCCTCTGTCAGTGCGCCCCAGGGTGGCTGTGGCTACAATGTAGCTTGCCATCACCAATGTGTGAATGGGTGGATGACTGGTTGTGTAAAGCGCTTTGTGGTCCTTAAGGACTAGTAAAGCGCTATACAAATACAGGAAATTTTAGGCGCTCTTATACTGAATATTTTTTCCTGAATTTTTCTAATAGAAAAGAAAATATTAGTAATAATAGTAATAATATGCTATCAAGAAAATACATTTTCTTAATAGATACTTTTCAGAACCTGATATTTGCTAGAATTTTAAAATTTCCTCTACCACTGCCAGGCAGAAAACCAAACTACTAGATGGAAAAGAAAGAAGTCATGCAGCCTACTATCAAATATTACTTACAGCTGGCATGAAGGAAGAACGTGTTATGCTAGAGGATTTTCTGCACCCTGTCATTCTCAGAGTTTGAATTCTTCGGTTAAGAAATGTCACATATTGTCTAACAAAATTGAGATGATGGCACATTAGAGTTCCAACTGAATGCTCCAGGTGCTGCTAAGCAAAGCTCAGGTTAATTATGTAAGTATTTACATATCAGTTTAAAATGAACTAATTTAATAAAATCATTAAAAATAGCATTAAACTAATCGTGCTGGCTTCCTCTCAGAAATGTATTACTGTTACAGTATCCCATCCATCCATCCATCCATCTTCTTCCAGTTATCCAATTCTGGGTTACAGGGGTGCTGGAGCCTATCCCAGCTATATAACAGCTGTAATTGTGGTAAATACCAATGTGAACAAGAGGTTACAAGAGGCAATAATTTTAATTTGCAGAAATTTATAGTGTGCATGAAATAATTTCCAGCATGAAATGACAGTCTGCACAAACATGAGTGAAATGTAGCCCAAGGCCAGAAGTGAACCACAGACCATTTCTGTCCAACCAGAAAAATCCCAAAAGTATAACCTCAAGAACTCTCAGAGCAAAATAACAGCTGGTCATATTTAAATTTTTACATATTTGTTTGAATTTTTTTCATTAGTAATATAGTTTGTTGTGTTATCTTTAACTGTGTTTCTACTCAGTTATCTTTTGTTTGGTTCTCTGCTTTTACTTCATATAAATCAGTATCGCCTTTTGGAAAAGAAATGCTGACAACCCCAGCCTCACTAGACTGTATGTAAGCTAGGTTTTTCAACCTTAGTCATTTTTTAATAATTCTCAAAACAGCATGAACCTGATAAAAAGCTGACCTGTTTTACATGTGAAAGTTTTTCAGAGACTGATCTTTAGAGTTCACAAAATTTAAAGGGGAATCTAATGTGATTCTCAAACTTCTCTGAACACTTGGTTTTAAAAAAACAACTTGTCTTTTTCTACTCTTACCTCTATGTGTCTGAAACACAAAAGGCGGAGGAGATGAAAGGCCTAGGCATTAAAGTGCCATGCAGTAATGTGTCAGTTTGTGTCTACACCTTCAGACTCGAGATATGTCCTTCGGCCAGACTCAAACCTGTGTGGTACTGTAAATACAGGTTTCTGCTGAGCTCATCTGTGCTGTCAGAAAAAAGTGTTGGCTGGTGATTTATGTCACAGAAACACATAGGTTCATGTCTAGCTAGAGGGCTCTTGATATTCTGTTTATTTTAAATGTATCAAAGATTTTTAATCGGGGTTATCTTAGGTTAATATCAGCACCTATGCATTTGCATGAACTACAAAGCAACCTAAGAAACTTGATTCTGTTTATCTAGACGTAGGGTTTTTCTAAAAATGCTAAATCCAGATAAATAGAATCAACATTCTGGTATTTTCTTTACCTGGATGATTAACCATGATCAAGGAGATAACAACCTTTTTTTTCTATGAGGTAGATAATCTGGTCATATCATATGATATACTTGCAGAAATTGACAAATCTGCAGCATCTGGAACAGACAGAGTGAAATATCAAAACAAATGTCAAAACCATCTAATGTGGAATACTGGCTAAACAACAACAGCTAGTTAGCTAAAATTATGCCAGCTAATGTCAGGCTAAAAATCACACTTTCCCTCTGATAAACAGTTTGATTACATTCTCACATTGTATAAGAATTTATTCAGAATGTCTCAGAGTCCAACAAAGTTAAATTCACTTCAAAGACTATTTCACTAACAGTAGCTAAGAGCTGCTAACAGTGGCTAACAAAGGCTAACAGCGGCAAAAAAAACAGCAGTCTTACTGACATCCAGCATATCTAAATCCACTTACCTCACTATCACTGTCATCAGTAAGAAGTGAACTTCTCTGACTCACTGACCCATATCAGATTCTTTTCACAAGGTTTTACAGCCTCTTCCCAAGTAAATAGTCATGGAAACCTCTCACCCAGCTTAGCTAAACAGTGGACTCACAGCAAAACATGTTTGGCTTCAGAGCTCAGTTGATTGCAATCTGCAATCTACTCTCATCTAGCAGTGAAAATTACTTTTAATTGATTTTAGACACTATGACTTTAAATAGTGATCAAATTTAACTAAATTCAATTTTATTTATATAGTTCCAAATCACAATAAGGTGCTTTATATTATAAGGTAAAGACCCTACAATAATATAGCGCAAACTTCAAAAAACCTCACCCCTTGCGACCAACCACTTGGTGAAAGTGGGAAGGAAAAACTCCATTAACAGGAAGAAACCTCCAGTAGAACCAGGCTCAGGGAGAGGTACCCATTTTCTGTGACCAGTTAGAGGTCACAAGTGGAAGAGCTCCAGAGTTTAATAGTACTGATTAAATATAAATTATATATATAAATAATATAAATTAATATTTTCACATGTAGAGAGAAAACAGGTTAGCGAAGAAGAAACACTCCCGAGCATCATGGGAACCCCCAAGCAGTCTAGGCCTATTGCAGTGTAACCACAGGAGGGTTCAGGTTCAGCCGAACGAGGATCAAGGATCAAGTCCTAACTGTAAGCTTCATCAAAAAGGAAAGTTTCAAGTCTATTGAAAACTACTTGTTTCAGCAAGTGGATGAAGGACTACAGCAAGGTTCAGTATAGCAAAAATAAGGATTATTTTTAACTGTGAATCATGCAAAGCCACTCTGGTAAAGTCTTAGAAGTCAGAAAAATTCCTTAATAGAAAGCAAGCTGCTGTTAATGTGGAAAACCAGCACATAATAAGCATCATTGCACTGCATTTATCTTTCATCACTGCCTCTACTCAGAGGACGGTATCACGGCAACAGGTTTGTTTGGAGCAACTCCGGTATCAGCAGGACTTGGACTGCTCGACTCTGTTTGGAGTTACTTAGGCTGCTGTGAAAAAATCTGAGGCATGCTAAAAACATAATATACAGGAGCCTGGCATCCCTAAGAGAGTCTCACTGTCTGTTTCTCTCCGCAGGTAGCCATGTTTGGAAGTGCTGACAAATAGAGAAGAAAGACAGAAAGCATGGGGTTCAGGACGGTGGCTGGGCCCTCGCCAAAAATGTCACATCCTCTTCATATTTGGACTCCAACTATGGTCACCTTTCATAACTCGGCTTGATTGCATGCTTCATTGTAACTAGAAGTGATGAAAGAATTATTTCCCTGCTTTATAAGAAATGTTGGCATTTTGTAGACAAAACATGAGATAATGAAAACGTGTGTTGCCAGTATAGGGTCAAACTAAAGTGAGAGACAAAACGAGCTCCAAATCATTACATTACTAAATACTTTTACTACAGTTTACTTTAGTTGGCTGAGAGTGGATCCTTAATGACTTCAGAGCAGAGTTTTTTGGGAGATTTTGCCTGAAGAATCAGTGTTATGAAAAGAAAGAATCATTTTATCTCTCTTCTGGCATTTATCAAGAATATGAAGATTAAAATTGGCATTGAAAGTCAGGAACTAAATTCTTTTCACACCTCGTCTCGCAGCAGAATATTTTTCTCTTTTGTTGCAACTCAGCCAATGCAGTCACAAAGTATTTAGACATTCCCTTTTGCACACTTCACTGTGTTGCAGATATGTTTTCAAACTGATAAGAACCAATAACTTTCCTGTCAATCTACACTCAATAAAACATCAATTTAAATATAAAAAAAGGAAAAACTGAAAACTTTGGAGGATGTGTGGTCAGGTGTATCCAGTTTGCTTAAGCTATTATTTGTATATGTCTTGAACGTCCACCCATGGCAAACAGAACTGACAGCACATAGCTTAGAAAGGATACAGCCTACATAACAACCCAGAATTCATGCTGCATGCCAGGACAACAACCATGAAGTCCAAAGGACTCTCTTTAGCCCTTGACTGGAACAAATCAGAGCAACAATATAAAAGCATTTCTGAAGCTCTGAATGTCCCTGACATCAATCATTGTGAAGTGGAAGTTTGAAACTAACACAACTATTCAAAGTTGTTGGCCACTGGTACAAATTGCATAAGAGGCAACAGAGACTTTTGTCAAAGCTTCCAATATCTGTCTCTGTCCTGTCATTACTATTATTATTATAATTTTTTACTGTCACACCACCATATCTTTTGGTTGGTAGCAGCTTCATAACCTGCTATCTTGCTATTCTTGATCTGCCACTTTTCAAACAATTCCTGTTTCCAAGACACAAACATGTAAAAGTACAGCTGGCATTGTTTTCGTTTCAATACTGTGTGTGTTGAAGAAAACTTTATTATAAAGCACTGTGTGAATGAATATGTACATACATGAATGTGACTTGTAGTAAAAAGTTGCCTTGAAGAGCTCAGCTAGAGTTGAAAAGCACTGCATACAGTTAATCTGCCACTGAAATTAAGACCCAGTTATGTGGTCTGAGTAAAGAGCCCATCATTTGATGGGATCAAACCAGCTGGAACGCAACTGGAAGTTGACTTCCTAGTTGGTGCACCATGACCCCACTCATAGGCTGCTTTATATAAACAAAGGGCATGGCCACGATGGTATATAATGAAGAACTGAGCTGAATTTTTTTGGTATGTTGCTGTTTTAAAAACTGGATGTGGTGGGTGAATGTGACTGGGAATCTGGTAGGCCTACCCTGGTTTAGTCACTTTTTTTTTTTTACCTTGATGGGGATGATTGTTTAAAAAACAGATTTCATGTTGTACTTAATAACACCTGAAACTAACAACTGAGACCATAAACTTATCAGGAAAGTGTTTGCAGAAGTTACAGATCAGGGGAGGTGAATTCCATTTTCCCACTGACTCACATACAAATGAACTTATTGCAACCAGAGGCATTGTCCCCCTGGTGACCATTAGAATGCATTTTTAAGACATTTTCACTTTTCAGACCTACAGCAAAGATCACCATTCACATAGTCAAATTAACTTTGCTTTTTAATAATCTACCTCAGCTGTTTCCGCCCAGATCTTGTGAAGGGAACTTGAAGAAAAAGGCATCTAAGAAGGACATCAGTTTCACCAGAACACATCAAACAAACTTTATGTTAGATGAAAATCACAAGTAAGAACCAAACAGCGTTTTGCAGCCCGTTTTTCTGTTTTTTGATTTGTGTGTGTGTGTTTGTGTCCTCGGTGCCAGCCCAATTCTCCTGTGGAGCCAGTGCAGCTGACTTCACTCAGCAATCAGCACAGTGTTTGAAAGCTGTAGAGAAGAGCTAGCCAGCCCCAGTGGGCCTGTTTCAGTAGTGCAGTGAATGTCTCCAGCTAGACAAGCAATATGCCTTTCACTGAGTGATCCTTTTTTCCAGCATTTAGCATTTGGTGTTGCCTTTCTTTTGTTCATATTTTATATGACACACATACACTATATGCAAAGAAGTATTATGCCTCTTGATCTTTGAGTCCAACTGTTTTTCAGTCCCATAACTGCTGTTGCATAAAATCAGTCACCTACTCATGTAATCTGCCTTTACAAACATTTGTGAGCGAATGGGTCGTTCTAAAGAGCTTACTGACACTTTTATTGTTACTCCCTTCATCTGGTAGCCCTTTCCAGGAACGTAACACTTGGGTAGAACTCCAAGTACCACGTCTGGACACTGGTCATCTAATATTATCCTGACTGTCAAGGTGGTGGTGGAAGCATCATTTTATGAGGGTACTGCTCAGCAACAGGGAGAGGGAGACTTGCCAGATCTCAGCAGCCAAATACAGAGGTTACTACATAAAACCTGCCTAAAATCTACCTTAAAGTATTGCTGTAAACAGCAATGAAGGTCAGGTGTGGTCTCCCTGAACTAGAAATAACAGACTAACTACTGATAATCCAATGGATTTAGTTGAGGGTTGAATCTGATTGAGTAATTGAGCGAGCCGAACCCTGCTTACCCATTCACCTACATGTAACTGGACTTCTTTTGTGATCAAAGGTGTCGCTTCCCCGGTGGTCATTAGATAAAAAGTGCATGTTAAGAAGAGAGTGCTTTGGGACAAATAGAGCAGCCACATACTGAATCCACTGAATATAATCTCCCTCAAAGCATCTTTTACACATTTCTTTAAACTGCAGTAAAGACCAGGCCTATATCATAGGCCACAAACGCCTTAAATAATGAGATTTGTTCATACTTGGTTAAAAAGGCTTAGAAAGTGGGGAACAAACTGCGGGATGGGCCTGACTTCACTTTAACTCATAGTGCATTGCATTGTTCACATGAAAATTTCCACAAATAGCCAAGTAACGAATGGAAAAACAGAGCTTAGACAGTTAGTACCTCCTCTCTCACCTCCTCATAGCTGACCAATCACTGAAAGAGGCTGGTTATAAAGAAATATTCAATCAGTGGCTTTAGAAACACATAGACATTTTTTTTAACAGTGTAGAGGTTTCAGAAGTAATCCACTGTGCAGTTTGAACACTACATAAATCCAGCTAATGTCATTTTATAAAGTTCTTACACTCCGAAAAGACTTCAGAGCTTTCAGTTGTCTGGATTAAAAATTGATAAACATATCCTTTAGTTGTTTTAAAGAAGCTGTACTAACAGGGATTTGCGTAAAGCCATCACCCAATGAGTCATTGACTAAGGTAGAGGAATCTCATAATTAAGGCCTCATTAAAGCTACACAGCCCAACTATGTTGGTTTACAGGGCAGACAGGAACCTCAGAGATTCACAATGGGGCCTTTCATAATACCTCACTTAGGGGAAAAGAGAAAAAGCAGTTGCTCTTAGCATTTGGGCAGATGTAATTGCAATCACTCAGCTTGTCTGATGCTGATAATGGGGCGATGGGAAATTCCTGTCAGAGTCGTGGCGCAGGCTGGTTTCGCAACCACTTTGGCAGGCTCCGTGTTCCACTGCGGGGCAGCGAATGCGTTACGACATGCTCGCATAGCTGTCATTAAACACATTTTGGAAAAAAAAAAAAACATAAGACAATCAAAACTCACAAGTGTGTGCCACTCTCCTGCTTCTTGAGCAATGAAAAGGCAAATATTATATCGTCTGTCATCCCTGCACAGTTAAACCTGTTGACAGACTACAGCTTATGAAAAAATGGAAAGTGAGTATGCTGCGGCGATCCCACTCACCTAATACACTCAATAAATCCTGGCTGTGTTATTTTCAGCGTCTTTATTCCTCTTGACTGGTAGAAAATTAAATTGTGGGGGAATAAGAACAAATATTACGTGGTACCTAAAAATGTTGGTCAGCTCATTTCTAAATAAAAATGTAATGTTTGTTTTCCAAATTTTGGGTGTGCTTCTTCAGCAAGCAGCTTATTCCTGTCTGAAATGTGTGCTACAGTAGGTGTCTGGAATAGCACATGGGTGCGACGTTCTTGTGGTCGGTCCTTGGGTACAGTATGTGACAGTTGGCATGTCAGCAATGCTTCTTTGAGAAGCCTCTGTTATAATATGTTCATGCAGGGATGCAAACAACCTCATTTCACTGGCTGGACGTGCATTTGTGGCTCGTGAGACCACCCAAGAAACAATATGCTCGTATCAAAGCTTTTTAATAAGCACGGCAAGAGTAGCAATAAAGACCTGATTTATCAGGATGTTGTGAGGGACAGCAGCTATCTAGTTTCAATTAAACTGGACATTCGAGGAAAACAAAACACGTGAAAAGTAGCCTGGACAAAACAGCTATTATATTTAGCTCTCAGGGGGGCATTAACCTGAATGTTGTGTCTTTGGCAGTTTTAGCAGGTAGGTAAATGCAGCCGTTTACTTGGCAGACTGCCATATTGCTTGCAGAGGTATTTGAAATATTTCGAGTATTTTACAATTCAAATAAAGGCACAGAGGCATGAAAAGCTTTGTTATATTGCAGAGAAATAAAATACAAATTCTGATAATGAATTTCTGAAATGAAGATATTGATAATTTTCCTCACATCTTAAGCAATCAATGACTATAATCGTGTAAGGACATGTTTAAATTATGTGCAGACACCACGTGGCAACATTTTAAAGAGTTTTATTTCAATTTACAGAATATTTTAATTAAAAAATAGTAAAGTTATCTTTTTAATTCTGTGGTTTCCTGTATAGATTATGGCATTAACTGTGGATCTCAAACATAAATATCAAATTTCAATGCTTCCCAAACTTACTAATATATCAGTTATGATAAATTACAAACATGTATTTGTCAAGAAAATCATAAAATACAATAAAAATATTTAAGGTTTGTAAAAGATAAAACATAGGGGACTGTATAAAAAATCTTAGTTCATCCAAACATTGTTCTACGTAATCTTTAAAAAGCTGTAAAAACACAATATTTTACAGGGAAACTGGAGTATATTAATTTCCTTATATACTAACTGACCTATAAATGTATTGCATTGACCATTCCAGGTGTAAACATGAAGCAGAAGAATGGTTGCTTGAGAGTGAGATAAAAATGACGAAAAGAGTGAGCCTTTGACTGACAATGGTGTTACTAAGGTGCTCGTGACATGACATTAAAAACTAATTATTTTATTGGCATTTGTCGCAAACAATATGGACACATATCCAGGTGGTGGAAAAGGAGTATCCACACAAGGTGGATGAGATCACAAACTTTTAACTTCTTGCCTCTCAGATGAGTTGAAGATAAAAATGCTCAGCAGTATTTGCAAAAGTCTTCTTTCTATAGTCTAAAAGGCTAGGTGTCAACCACAGACTGTATATGAAGTATGGATGTAGTCAGGCACTGGTTACGAAAGACCCATTTTGACAGTCAAGTTTTTACCATCACCAATAGAAACTGACTATGCTGCACATGAATCTGTTGTTCTTAAGCAACCGGCATTGTTGTGTACTGGTCACCACACAGAGCGTTGCAGACCATTGTCTACATGTTTTAGCTATTTGCTGTCACCAGAGGGCAGCTTGTGCTGTTGTTGGACCTTCGGCCAACCACAGAGAAGACCAAAGTTACAACATACAAAGTGTTGACGTGAAACTGTTACAAATGTTACAAACAATAAAAAGTGTCCACTGCAGCCACTGTTTGATCTTTAGTGGGGGGTGGGGGGGTTGCTAATCCTACTCTTTCTTCACTCCCTTTCCATTTTTCAGCCAATCAGCATTCTGCTTATCTGTTACATGCTGATGGCTTTTCTCAAGGACTCCAGTCAAGCATAAACAAAATCCTTCACTCAGTGTAGCAATATACCTGCACAAATGGACATGAACTATGAATTGGTAGTATGAATTCCCGTTTCAGCAAATAAGAATATGCTGCATAATCCTCCTTACTTTTTCAAAAAAAAAAAAAAAGACTTTCGTTTATTCATATATATCACCTGAATTTAGCAATTGAGAACAAATATCTGGAAATTGCTTACAGAAGTCATAGAATAAGAGAGTGGAAGGCCATTCTCAGACATACTTCTTTGGCAAAAGAAATTTAGTTGCCCCCCTGCTGGCCATCGATAGAATGCAGTTTAAGGTACGTTGTAGTACTTTCATTTCTTAAACATCCATTTTTTATATAGAGTCTATGGTATTAAATTGGTGATGTTACAGGGATGTTAGCATTTGTTAACTGGCACTAAAATGATGTCATAAACAAAACTGTGGGACAAGTCAAATTACCATCTGAAAAGATCAGGAATCACAGATGAAATTAGCTTACATTTTATTCTGGAGCAAACAGTTAATTTCATGGCATTATTGTTCAAATATTTAACTCAAAAATTATAAATGTCAGCATCACATATTGGCTGTAGAGGAAAAGTCAGAGGATCAGCAAAATTTGTAGGATTGTGGGTCTGTGGGACTCTATACAACTAATCCATCCTCTCACCGTTGAATATTTCAGTCTTAACTGAAGCTAAAATGGCTAAAAATGCAGCAACAGTTATGATACAATACCACATGAGGCCTGTCTACTGAGCATATTTTAACTGTCCAGTGTACTCAAGGAGTCTATGTACCATATAATATAATAAAACTGGATTGTAATCCAACAAAATTATAGTTCATGAGTGTTTAGACAATAGATAGAAAAGAAAAAACATGAATGTCAATATACATTAAATGCACAAATTTACTATTTTGTGTTCCCTAGCTCTTTCAACCACTACAGAGAACATTAAAAAAAATCTTGGTTTACTGCAAAGGTCTTCAACAACCGTGAAAAATATACTGTAACAAACATATTCTCCATTTTATTTTCAGGTTATTCTATCTGTGAAGCAACATGCGTCCAAGTTCCTGGGGGGGAGGTGGAAGTGCGCTGTGAGAAACAAACTCAGTCCATGAGTGCTTCACACTGTCCTTTCACTGACTTTCATCTGACAAGCAGTCAAGTCAATGTCAGCCTTACATCCTTCCTTCAAGCCTCCCCTGTGGTTTGGTCCTGTGTGGCGGTGCTCATAAGCAGTCCATTGAAAGAAAATAAAAAAATAAAAGGCAGCAGTGGACAGCTTGGAGGATGCCCTGCTCGTGTTTGAGGCTATACACCAAGCAGCATGCCCATGAAATCTGAACCGTTCTGTATTGTAATGGAAGCGCCAGCTGCGTTATCCACAAATATGGAGGTGTACTGCCCAGCCTGCAGAGCAGAAACAAATAAAAATAAATGTAGAAAGAGTGTAGAAGAGTACTTTATGTCTTACTCTTGTGTGTCCCTGAGCTCACCTGCAGCTCCAGCAGTCCCTGCACGCTGACAGTGAATATCTTGCTGTTACTTTCCAAGCCAACGATCATCTCCAGTGAACTGCAATCAGATTAAAAAATAACATTTCTGAGTAATTTTCAAACATGTCAAAGCTGCATTCTTTAAAACCCCATAAACTTCATCCAAGTGAAAAAGGCCTTATATTAAAGGGATAGTTAGTCATTGGCCAAATATGCATGCTCACTTTACTGCCAAGTTTTAGATGAGAGGAATTATTCCTTTGACATAGTTTAAGGGTAAACAGGGAAACTATGTGTTGATTGTTTATGCCTATTACACATTGGCTTGCGGGGTCTATTGGTAAAATGTCAGGAAAATCAACTGCTCCAAACTAAAAAAAAAAAAAACCTTGGAAAACAATCAAAATGTATTCTCCATACAAATTCTGTATTTTTGAGCCATTTGATTCCACTGATCACATAATACTCTTTAATAGTATTCAAAATGCTGCCACGTGCCACACGTTCCATGGCAAACCAGTAGCTGACACAAACTGAGAACTTCACCATCAAAGTAAAAGTTGTGCCAATATTGCAAAAAGTGAAACTTTTACTTTGAAGGGGAAGAGTCCTTGTTTCTGGGCTGCAGGCACTCTTCATAGTTTCACGACCTCTTGTCGAGTAAATGGCAATTATTTGCAGATAAGTCGACATCTTCATGCAAAACACTGGTGACCATAGCAACCTGCTAGGAAACAAAGCAACCGCAAACAGGTTTTTGGTGCCACACCATATACCTCTTTGTGACCATTTTTCCCCAGGGGTTGCCACCAGCCTCCAGCATCTTCTCGCCAACTGGTTGGGAAATATGTATTTTTCATTCGTGAATTGCGCATGCCATATGGCTGCCTTCCAGCCTTTAGGCCTATATTATTCAAGTCTTAGCTAGCTTCTTATGGCAGCTTCAGAATCCATGATACAGTTGTTTGAATAATCTCAATCTTCTTGTTTGACTTTAAGAAAGAAAAGAGCATAAAGACAAGTTTGACCCAAAGGTCAAACTTTTCCTTGAGCAACTGAGCACTCTCAGAGGCTGCACAGATGGCTGTAACATAGCTGCAGCCTTTAACCACACAGTGAGAGCACTGGCTCCTGTTTAGTGGAAAATGATACATTTTTATGGCAAATCAATCATGTTGGCCTTCCCTCCAACTGCCATCACAATGAGCCTCATTTCACATTCTCTGCATTTTCATGAGTGGGAGGGCGAGACTGGCTGGGGCTTTGGCTCAAAAAAGCAAAAGCCAAGCACTCTTTTGGGTTAAGTAACCCATCATAATAATATTATTTATGCATTCCCCTCATTGTACCACACTGAAAGGGAGGCTGTGGAGCTCTGCACAGTCCAGGAGAGACTTCAGGGAACAATTCATTTCAACAGCTTTCACTGACTTTATGTAAATAGAAATTTTGAAATACTGGAAAGAACTTGGATTTGGTATGGTTTTGTAAAAACATAAAATAAAATAAATGCCCTTCAGGCCCACCCTATCTGATGCTTCATTATTTGCCTCCCACATCCCAAACTAGAGCAGTTCTCTGCTGTGCTGTTGCATGTAACAGGCTGCCTGCAGTGTCAAAGGTGAGTCTATAAAGATTAGTTAGGCGACAAGGACAAGGCCTCTAAATGAGAGGACATTTCCTTTTAGAGACCTGCTCTGTTTTTATACAGGAAATGCCAAACTGGTTCCACACAAAGTGTAACAGACAACCCCTTTAACAGCTCGTAACTTCTGGTGAAAGTTAAGGAAGCATTAAACACCACTAAAATATGACTGTGAGAGGAGAAAAGCCAAACGTAAATTGACAAAGCAAGAATCTCAAGAATGCAAAGGATGACTGTAGTAATACTGAAACCTACTCAAGATTGATTTTATTTGTGATTGGTGGCGATATTATTCACTAACGTGCCAAAACTACGTTGTTACAAAGATTAGGTGCATAATTGAGGGGATTTAGGGCTGAGTCTGTAGGAGACTGAGCTTCAGGATATTTAACAACCTTACAGGATACATACGTGTATCTGTGGCAGAGGGATTCGATGCAGATCAACACCCGAATATTGTCCCTGGCCTTAAGCTGGCTCTTGCTCCTCTTCACCTCATTGTGATCTGTAAAATAAGATAGGACAGCAAGAGTTACAAAAGTAGCTAAAACATCAAAAAGAGTCTATAAGGTTAGAACAGGCTAAAATACAAGACAAAGACGAAACAGCATAGGTCAATAAGGTTAAAACTACACTAGAAACAAGAAAAAACTCTTAACATTTCAAGATTGAAGTGCAAAGGTTATGAAAAAAAGGAAACTTTACAAGAAAAAAATTGTAAATTTGTGGGGATGTGATTTTTGCTTCTGAACGTGTTACTTTAATCTTTTTCTTTGACATTTTACCCCCATTTTTTTTCTTTCAAGAGATGTAATATGTCATTTCAATAAAAAAAAAAGATCATTGCATAAAGGATTACCAAGATTTAAGTTATCCTTTATATGTAGGAGTCTTAAAGGTATAAATTTTAAACTGAATTTCGATAGCCTTCAGTGTTAGTGATAGACTGACATGCACCCCGCCTTTCAACCTATGACAGCTGGGAAAGGCTCCCGTGCTCTGCAACCCTAAGTTGGATAAATGGTTAAGAAAATGGGCCTCAGAGTATGTGTATATATATCCTGTAATCACCTTCTTAATTATAAACAGGCAATTAAATGACTGGATTTCCACACATAAGGGTTCAAATCAACTTTTATAAATTAACTTTTTAGGGATTTATAGTTGCAATGATACATCAGTTTAGTCTAGTGTTACGGTTTCAGCCACACTATTTACTGTAGCTCAAACATTTCCCACTACTCCTAATTTAGACATTAAACAAACGGTGGATTAATGGTGAAGCGGTGACGCATTTATTACAAGCTAACACCAATTCTTAAAAACCCATCTATAATACAAAGCCAAGGATCATTTTTTCATGTCTGACAATGGGCCAGATTTCAAACATTCAAGGATCAGAAGATGATAAGATGACAATGGAGTGGTCAAACGAATGAGACGCTACTTTTTATTTGCACTGGACTTAAAATCATATCGCAGCTTCTTATGGCACGAGAAGTGGTTCGTCAAACAAACAGAGCTTGTTTGGGTGTTCTGTAAACAGTTGCTTCTCTGCTAAGCTGCTCAGAGAGTCTCTGCTTCAGCGAGGTTTCAGTGATCTGTGATTTTAAACCCTGTAATCCCCAGTGTTTCCAAACTGATAGGGAGTCAAATTTTTACACCTTTACCTTGAATGTATAAAATTATGTATATATATAAATATATGTGTGTGTGTGTATGTATGAACTTGATTAGAATCAAGGCTTCTTTTCTTATCACAAAACTGTGAAAAGTTTAACTGTTTTAACAAAGCCAGCAAAAGCATAAAGAGGAGAATGGAAGCATGCCCTCACTCCTTAGTGGAGGTCTAATCATCCAAAAAGAGGGCCAAGACCTATCTGGGTGGACTATTAGTGAGCAGGGGCTTTAAGTATTTGCTATATGTACAGTAATAAGCTTTATAGGAAAGTTACTGTGATTTACCAATATGGACATTAGCAGAGAACTGGTAGATCCCTGTGATGGGAGCTGTGAACCTCCCAGTCGACTGGTCCATTCCCGACCCTCTGAGGAAAGCTCCTTTAGCAGGCGGCTGGAAGCACAGGAAAAAAAAAGATTGATAATGGATATGTTTTATGGCAACAGTATACAGGACCACAAAATAAAGGCCCGGCTACAGAGCACTAAGTATGTCTTCTGTGTGTGCTTCCAGGGCACTTTAGCAGAAACAATCCTACAGCCACTGCTCTTTCTGCACGTTGTCATCGCTGTGGCACAGTTATGACAGAACTGCCTCCATGGCTCATTTATGCACAAGGTGTTGCATGGATTATGGCATTAATGAGACAAGGCTGTTCCATTTTTCACGTGGAGGTTTACTGATGTGAAGGAGCATAAGCTATTTTCGCCTGTTCCCTTATCCATATGGGGTTGCCACGATGGGTAGCAACACATGTTTGATTTGGCAGATTTTTTTCTTTACTCTTCCTAATGCAACCCCAAAGGAATTTGTGTGTCTTCCCCAGATCAAACCAGGGATTTTTCACTCGTTACACGAACGTGCAGCTACTAAACCTAAATGCTGATGTAGCATGGGAACGCTGAGGACCAGGCAGGAGGAGAATAGCAAATCAAAGTGATAAATAGGAGATTGCTGGTAGGAGTGGGGACTGCTCCCGGCCATCTTGATAGACTGTGAACCGTGTTCCCCATATGAGCTGGATTGATTCATCCACTTTTTTGGCAGGAATTTAAAACACGCCTAACTGGCAGTGACTATTGGTTATTTTACCCGCCCTTTATATACCACTGTTTAGTAATTATTAATATTTGGGTTCTAATGCAACAGTTCCATATTTTATTTTTGGATTACTGCATAATTCCCAGTTCAAAATAATTTATCTTACACTGGGCCTTGTTGGAAACAAGCTTTTTCAGCACTTTCAATTCAGTTCAATTCAATTCAATTTTACTTATATAGCGCCAAATCACAACAACAGTCACCTCAAAGTTCTTTATATTTTACGGTAGACCCTACAATAATACATAGAGAGAAAACCCAACCATCATATGAACTTCTATGAGCAAGCACTTTGGTGAAAGTGGGAAGGAAAAACTCCCTTTTAACAGGAAGAAACATCCAGCAGCACCAGGCTCAGGGAGGGGCGGCCATGTGCCACAATCGGTTGGAGAGAGAAAAGGAAGACAGGACACTTCAACTTTAAGACCACCATCCCTTTAAACCAAAGTTCTTCTGATTGGCTGCTGCTCATAAACAGGTTTGATCAGCGGCTATTTGTGGCTTCTATCGTTTTTTGTTTTGTTTTATGTGTGTACAAATATTTGCATTAAAAAATGTAAGAAATTTTTAAAAGAGCACACATTGTGTCAAAATTCACACAAAATGTGTTATCCCTGAGCACATGCAGCAGATGAGTTAAAGTTTATCACATTTAACACATGGAGTCTAAACCATGAATCTATAATAAATAGGGCCCCTGGACTCAGACCTTATTTTTATCCTTTGCCTCATTGTGTGCCTCTATAGTTCTGACTCTGCAAAAATATTAAAACTTTCCAAAGCCATAGTAACACGTCTTCACTAACATAGCTCTGTGTTTGCATGTTTAATAGTGTGCAGAGCCCACTGCACCCTCCTCCAGCCTTGTCAGCTAGTCCTAACTGGGCATAGTTCTTCCACTACAGCATGCTGTTTCAAACAGTGTCTATTTCTGTCCTCTCCACACTTTATTCCAAGTCTGAGACAGAGTGCCTTTTGTAAGCCGCCCAGAGAGTGATGTGTAGAATAGAAAAAGCTGATATTTTTGACCAAAGAGGCAGTCTGAGTCTTGGAGTGGCACTGCATGCTTTGCCAGTGCCAGTTACCAGTGAGGGGATGATCCCCTCATAATTCTCCCACATGCAAAGTAAGCAGTGATTAGCAAAACACTTACTCTTTCAGGGTTACGACAGAGAAACAAAATGTGAAACCCTGCAGGGGATGGTTAGCCAAAACTTTAGTTTTTCAGCCGCAAGCAGGGAACAAAGCTGGACCGATTTATAAACATTTACTCGGCTTCAAACAAACTTACTGTCTGAAAGTTCTGGAGCTCCACCAGAGTCTTCTTGTCGACCACTACGGGTCCCTTGAGCTTGCAGTGGAAAGCTTCTTCTATTCTGCGGTACGAGGTCATCCCCTCCAGGGTGAGGATGGTTGTAGGTAGCTGGCTGGGGCTGATTTGTCTGTCCAAGGCTGCTGTTCGCCTCTCTGTAGCCTCTGACAGAAACATGCCCAGCACACAGTGACTCAAGAGGAATTTTTTAAACTATTCTCTCAGGATTATATTGTAAAAAAGGTGTATAACTGTAAGATGAAGAAAAGAACAACCTTGTATCCCAAAAAGGAGAATAAATGAATTGGGACAAAAAATCAACAGGCTTCTACCTTTAATCATCTCTTTGAACTCCTGCAGGAGAACTTCCTGAGTTACTTGAGCCCCAGGAGAGCCAGGAGGACCCTGGGGACCTGGAGGACCTGGAGGACCGGGTGGGCCTGGCTAATGGAAGACAGAGACACAAAAAATAATCATGTATCCAACTTAGCATAAAAATTTTGTACATAAAATGGCTTAAAGTGAACATTTTTGAATAACTGTGGGACAAATAGCCTATCTTCTGGGTTTACCAGTGGTCGTTTGCGTTTGCGACATTTTCCAGGAAAGTTTCCAACGGGTCGTTTCACAAAGTCCATCCATGATCCCAGTGGATCCACCCTCTGGTGATCAGAACCCTGCACCAGAACAGACGTCTGTATAAATTATTAGCGCAACATGAGTGTCGACTCATAACGTCACGATCGCAATCCACGCACGCCCTCCGTCAAGATTTCAAGTCAGACAAACCTTTAAAAAGTTAATTCAATTTATATAATAATCATATATTTTATAGTCATTTTGGTCAAACAGGGAAATGTCTTTCTTTCTGTCTCTCTTGCTCAGTCAACTGCAAAGCTTCTCAGCTGCCCATCAGTCACCATCGTCCTCCGAAAGCTTTACCTTGTGCTTATTTTTTCATTCCAGATAATTCACTCGTGTGCCACGTCACTTCTTATTTTGCCCAACAGGCTGGAATGAATGTAAACAAACTTTGTTAAGAGTAGTTGGGTTTTTTTTTTTTTTTTTCAGCACATGAAAATTTCCATGAGCACCCTGGTGAAAAATGAGTCTGCCTGTCTATGTGTAATGTCGATTCTGTGGACCGCAAGCCTCAATTACTGTAGTTTATAACAACATGTCAAAGTGGCCAACACTTTCCCCCTCACTAAAAGACAAACCAGTATTTTTTTATTAATACTGCTCATTAGATCTAATGATGGAAAATTTAATAAGTAAGATGGCATGAATATAGTATATAAACAAAGGGTTGCGTGTTTTCCAATCAGGGTGTATGTTCTCAAATAACTGGTAAGAAACTGCTGTTTAGGTGAGTGAGATCTCACGGGGGAGATAAGAAAGAAAGAAGTCCTCTGGATGAAACGTTTTTATACGTAGTGCTACAACTTGCTTGTTTTTATTTTGCTATAAAATGTGAGGCTGAATGACTTCCAATCACAGCAAGCTCACAAACTTACCCTAACCCTTCCCCGAATGTCAAGAGTCTTCAGCTGAGATGGAAGAGGAGATAAAGACGAGCCATGAAGGTGAGCTGT
The DNA here is from genome assembly GCF_963576455.1 of Neolamprologus multifasciatus. Classification (NCBI taxonomy): domain Eukaryota; kingdom Metazoa; phylum Chordata; class Actinopteri; order Cichliformes; family Cichlidae; genus Neolamprologus; species Neolamprologus multifasciatus. The sequence continues at coordinate 6,774,752 of NC_140458.1, forward strand.
CTGAAATGGAATTTGTTTAGGTTTGGCAGCAGGACACGGATCACTTATCTGCTAAACCAACATGGCCCTTTCTTCACCGTTAAAGACTTGCATCTTGTTCCACCGCAACAGAGTAAATCCTTGTGTGTCTTTTTGTTAGGCTGGAATAAAAAAACTGTTTCATGTTTGGGGATTTGCAGCACACACACACACACACCGCTTTTCACTCTCTGATTTTCTCTTTTCTCTGACATCAGGCAAAATAAACCACTTAACAGGCGTTGCATGTCAAACTGATCTTTGTTTTTGTTGCGAATTTGAGGCTTGGAGACAGATAAAAGGGATTGATTTGGGCAAGAATACCTTTACACTACTCACTCAGTAAGGTTTCCAAAAGACTGGAGGCCAAGTTATTTTATGATATTCGTTAACATAACAATACTATAAGCTTTTAAGCAAATGTTTAACAAAATGTGCTTTTTTTTGCTAAAATATAGATGACGAGATTGATACTACTTTTATTTCCATCTCCTAAATATGAAGCAAACACCACTGGCTTGTTTGTTTATTTTAGCACGAAGACTGAAAACAGAGGGAAACAGTTAATCCAACACTTCAAAATCCAGCAGCTCTCAAGCTCACTGATTCACTGCCAGCTCATAAATAAATAAATAAATACATTTTATTTATATAGAACCTTTCAAGACAGAATCACAAAGTGCTGCACATAAGATTACAAGTCATAAAAAGATTTAAAAAGAGAAAATAAAACAGGCGAAAAATTAACCAAAAGCAGTTTTAAAAAGGTGAGTTTTGAGTTGTTTTTTAAAAACAGCTACTGAGTCCACAGTTCTTAATGTTTGGGGGAGAGAGTTCCACAGTCTCGGGGCCACAGTGGCAAAAGCTCTATCACCCTTAGTTCTCATCTTAGTATTTTTAAAAGCAAGTAAGCCCTGATCAGATGACCTCAAAGACCTGCTAGGGACATAGGGCTGTAGCAGATCAAAGATGTAGGCTGGTACCAGTCCGTGCACAGCTCTGTAGGTCAAGACCAGGATCTTAAAATTGACTCTAAATTTAACAGGAAGCCAGTGTAACTGAGATAACAACGGTGTCACATGTGAGTACTTGGAGGATTTTGTCAAAAGCCTAGCTGCAGCGTTTTGCACAACCTGCAGACGATCCAGAGAACCTTTGCTTAGACACATAAACAGCGAATTACAATAATCCAAGCGCGTCGAAATAAATGCATGTATAGCAATCTCCAGCTCAAAGCGAGATAAATTTGGGCTAAGCTTAGCCACATTTCTTAAATGATAAAAACAGGCCCGAACCAGAGATTTCACGTGCCCATCCAATGTGAAACTCAAGTCAAAGGTGACACCTAAATTCCTGATAGAGGATTTAACAAAGAGTGAGAGAGGACCAAGGGCTTTCACTATCTGCGATAAAAATTTATCAGGGGTGCATACGAGGACTTCGGTTTTCCCCTCGTTGAGTTGGAGGAAATTTGCAGCCATCCAACGTTTGATCAAATCTAAGCAATCATTCAGATGCTGAAGCTTAGAGAAATCCTCGGGCATAAAAGAAACGTACAACTGAATATCATCAGCATAACAGTGATAAGAAATGTCCTCAAAAGAGCCCATTATATGCTGGAGGGGAGGAAAATATATTAAAAACAATAAAGGCCCCAAAACTGACCCTTGAGGGACACCATAAGTAAGGGAGGTAGAGGATGACCTAAAATCGGAGACTGCCACAGAAAAGGATCGGTGATGGAGATGAGAGGAGAACCACTCTAATGCTGTTCCAGATACACCAACCCAATTTTTCAGCCTTTCAATGAGGATGTGAGGTCCAACATGAGTAGAACAGCATTTTCCTGCATCATTATTCATCAAGACCTATGAACCAATGAACGTGTCACATTATTTTCAATGTGCATGGTTCAGGCAGTTTTAGTATCTGAGCCCAGTATTGGAACCAATCAGCTAGTCTCAAATATTTTGGGGCTCTGAATGAATAGAGATGGACTTAAAAGAAAAACAAATGAAAACCTAAATTGTTTACAGACAATAGGCGACGGCCTTCCATGCTCTGTATCCAGATTTTACCTTTACTCAACTACAGGCTGCTCAAATGTGACTGGTGGCTATTACTCGAACCTAATACAGACTAACAAACATGCTCATATTCGGATGTCTGTTTATAGAGATTATTCTGCACCTAAACAAATGGTTTTATTCCTAGACTGAAAAGTGAAAACAAACCTTACGTTGACCTTAGAGGGATAAAAAATAATCCAAAAATAGGACGCAAGTCTCGGTTCAATTCTGCTTCATCTATATGAAATATGAAGCAAATCACAAACAATCCTCCCAAGGAACTTTATATTGTCAGGTGAAGATCCTACTATAATGGAGAGACGTGCAAGAGAGAGAGACAGCACGCACCTGGCAACAGTGGGAAGGAAAAACTCCCTTTTAACAGGAAGCAACCTCTAGCAGGAACACACTCTCCTAACATCGTCTCCTAACATCCATCCAGTCCCCACGGTATTTTTTTTTATTTAACAAAAAGCAAACAAACAAAAAACATGATTTCTATAAATTATTTCATCTCTGCCCTCCAGTAGACTGGTAACCAGTCTAGGGTGTACCCCACTTGTCACCTTATGACAGCTGGAGAGGCTCCGGTGCTTAAAAAAACAAATATATCTGAGCTTAACAGGTCCTGGACTTTCTGATAGAGCCTGATTATATCTTTCCAGTCTATATACTATGCTATGTTAACCACCTGCTGGCTGTAAGTTTGATTTATAAATCTGTCAAACTCTCAACAACAAAACAATATTAATGTAACATACCAGCTCTGTGAGCTTGGATAAATACTATAAATCAACATGTTGACGCTGGAGCTGTAGACAACTCAGTACAATCTGAAACAGACCCACAATGAGATGATGAGGCGAACCGGCAGGCTCTCAATTGACAAAAAGTAAACACTTAACATTTGTTCTTGGTCAGTGTCAAAGATATAAAACTGTTAATTTGGCCCACACATGTGCCCGGTAATTACACCTCTTATCATTGCCAGGAAATCAGCCATGCTCTGAGCTTGGCATCCTCTTTAATACACACCATTGCAATTAAACCATTAAACCCTTGCCCTGAAGGATTTTCTGTGCTCAAAGAAGAAAGGCTTTGACCACAGTAATTATAACCTTCATTTCTAAGCTAAAATATAACTGCAAATCACTGTATAAATAATTTAATCATCAACTTTAGAAACTTTTTTCTATAAAATATACTGTGCTCTCTTCGTGTCTGTTTCTACTGTCAGTAAAGTGCATCACTTGCCAAAAATTGTCTGATTCATTGCATGCAGCTGGGTGTATGTCTCAACCGAGAACTTCAAAGACTCCACACATGCAGACATGAAAACCATATTGCTGTATGACAAAGAAGAACCTGTCGAAAGGCCTTCAATCCCTCGCTCGCTGCTATGCTGTAAAGTAAACTATGGATTCCTTTGCATAGCTCAGTATCAGCACGTATAGGTGACGAACAAACAGGGAGTGGATCCAGGTATAAGTCGTAGAGTTGATGAAGAACACCGGGGCTCTGGCTTTGATCACCGCTGATGTGTGAGTGCCTCAAAGTGGCCTCGTCTCTCAGCGGGTAAGAGCACACGCCTTTCCAACGCAGACCATGAGAATGTGTCAGGTATTCTGTCTGAAGGTGGGAAACGTTAAATCTTTTAGACAGTGTTTACCCTGGTCGATGATGGGGCTCTAAATCACGTCTCAATACTCAGACTCTCATCTTAAGAATGTAAAGTCTAATATCTATGGATGGATGTTAACTTAATCCATTAAATTATGATTTTAATTGTTTCTGGCAGAGAAAATATCAAATCCATCTCAGCGATTTTAAAGTTCACAAATGACTTATGACTATATCTTATTTGTTATGCAAAAAAACAATACAATTCGCTCCTCTCAGTTTTCTGTACAGATTAAACAAGTTACCTTGTTTCCCCCTGCTACTATCTCTGGAGCTTAATTTCAACTTGTAGTTGTACAAGCATGAATGCATGGTCATTTGGGGATTTTAATTTGAGCAGTTCTTGGCCAGCACGGTGATGCATTCGTTAGCAGTGTTCGCTCTGTTGCCTCACAGCAAGAAGGTCCTGACTTCAACTCCAGTATCTGTCCAGGGCCTCAACCTGATGTTCTCCCTGCAGGTTTGGGTTCAGTTAATCTGTGATTCTAAAGGTGTAAATGTGAGTGCAAATCGTTGTATGTCTCTCTGGCCAGCGTAAGATTGGCAATCCATCCAGGTTGTACCCTCCCTTTCGCTCAATGGCAGCTGGGATAGGCTACAGCCCCTCTGCGACTCTGAAAAGGATAAGTGGAAGAGGCTGGATGGGGATGCTCTTTTTCTAGAGTGGAATGATTATAGAGCATTCATCTATAATGACTTTTAAAAAGAGGAATTGTTGCACAATTTTGACTTTGTGGTGTTCCCTAATCTAATATTCATACACTCACTTAGTGGTAATGAAGGTTCTATAAAGTCTTTTAATACGACGAGGCAAGGTCTATAACCTTTTTCATTATTGACCATGATTGACTACAACTGGTACTTTTTCTTCACCGGCATAAAAAAGATGTGTTTGACAGCACTCGTTGGACTGACCAATAGTTTATTTTTTTGCAGTGTAGGACCAAAAACCACTTGACTATGTTTAGTCTAATTTCTCTAAACAGACATCTGAATGTGCAGAAAAACAAACTGGTACTAAAAGCTGTTCTGTTTTATTTGTTCTTAGAATAATAGGAAAGTCCAAGCAACTTCAAATCCTAGGTGAGTACAAGTTATTCTAATGTGCCACCACTTTGCCAAGGACTGGAAGAAAACCCAAACTGTCACCCTCAGATAAGAGGAAATTGGTCAGGATATTCAGGAACAATCCAGGAACCACCAAGGCCTCAAGCCTGCCATGAATTGGAAAACGCTGGAACACCAGCGTCATGATCAACAGTGAAGCCAGTTTTGCATCATCGTGGAATGAGAAGATGCCGACTAAATAAGCAGGCCCTGCTCCAAAATGAACAACTTCAGGTTTGACCTGAAATTTGGTCACCCACACAGAAACTGACCGATTTGGCCACAATCACAAGAGGTTTGATGGGAGGAGTTAAGGGGAAGTTTTTAAACCTAAGAATACTACAGCAGCAGGCACGTAGGGTGGAGGTAGTGTCATGCTATGGTTCTGTTTTGCTGCCTGTGGTACTGGTACATTGCACAAAAGTAACAATACAAAAGTTTACATCTTATAAGTAAAATGCTTCCCTTCAATATTTTCTCTAAAAAAGAGAACTTTTAGTTCATTTATTTATAGGTTATTTATTTATTGAAATTTGGTAGCTATAATTTGGCTTAGCATAAAACTGGGAAACAGAGAGAAACAGCTAACGTTGCTGTGTCTTAAGATACAAAAGTTTATCTGCAAGCAACTCTAAAGCTCATTCGTTAATGCATAATTTGATCTTGTATTATAAAACAAGACAAAATCAAAAGCCTGGCTAGCTGTGCTTCCTGTCTTTAGTCATCAGCTTGAGCTAAGCGACCCAGCTCTAAATGGCAGAGAAAAAGAAATCCTGTAATTTATATTTCATAATATTGTTAAGTAAAGCTTGTCAGTGTTTTAGGATTAAGAATAAAAATACACGTTTTCAGTGTATGTGTTACCATTATGTAAGTGTTAAAGCTGATGCATTAGTTATTTATAGAGAAATGAGAAAGAGGCAACTTTTCTGATTTCATCAAAAAGTAAGTGTTCATTTTGCATGAGAGCAATTTTTAAAATATCTTTATTCTTTTCGATTTCTTTTTCAAATTGGTAGCTTTTACTGCTTCATGTTCAAAATCTTTAACAGAGTGAAGTAAAAAGCACAACAGTTGCTTCTTAAACCGAATAAAGTTGAGTACAAAGCAAACAAACTTCAAATACTGAAGCGAAAGGGCTTAAATATTGTGCAGTACTTATTATTTGAGCAAATATACCAAATCATTTTCCACTGCTTGTGCCTGGCATCCATGTCTTACCATAAGAGTGAAGATAGATGGTTTTATTAACCCGCAGCATGGTGAGTTTAGAGCTTTTGGATCAATTAGTGGATCAGTTGTGATGATTGTTGATCATTCGCAGAAGCCTATAAGATTTTATTATCCACAGAAGACCGACCTGGGCCTGCACAAATAAATCTTCTACGTATGCCGCTTTAAATGTGTTTATCATGCAGTTTGGGGAAAATTAAGTAGAATTTATTTGAAGCAATAAAACGGGAAATATTTCCCTGGGGCAGCGTGCCACCAAAAACACAAACACAACTGTTAAAACATGTCTCTGGGGCTGCAACCAGATACTGAAACTCTACTCTTCTGCAGGCAGCTCCTGAATTCTTCCGTGTGCGTACAGCCAAACTTATCTTATTTTCACTTATCTGTTATTTATCTGTTTTTCTACCTGCTCGTACACACTCGACAACATGAAACATTTTGCTGATGATGAAAGTGTTGCGCATGCAGGTTTAAGGTTGGACAGGATGATTAAGAGTCATCTCTAATCCCTTGTTTTTACATCCCTGCACTGCTCCCTGTGCAGTCATCCATGCATGGGTGGAAGGGCCTTACACTGGGCCAACACCGCCCCAGAAGGCAGGGATCCCCAGGCTGTGTGGGACGAGGGGATCCTGCTAACCTGCGTGCATCTCAGTTGTCATGCATCCGCCCACGTGTTCCCCACCGCTATGCTTCACAGACACAGATTGATTCAAAGATTTATCACTGAAGAGGTAAATACAGTTAAGCATGCAATGTTGACTCGGCTCTCTGCACACTGTGTTATTACTCAATTGGCAAACACAGTGTGCGAAACATAATTACTCTATCACACATATTTGGAAGTGTAAATTAAATGTAGTTATTATTTAATGATAAGGTCAAACATTCTTCTCATAATATGTCCTGATCTTTTTTCTAACTGCCTCTTTGTTGTCCCAACAAAGTTGCACTTCTAGCATACGAGAGAAAGTGAATAAATTTGTGTTTATGCTCAAGACAATCTCAGCTTCCTCGTCATATAAAAAGCAATCTAAGCTGAAAGACACTTTGATCGTTGTGTCACATCTGTTTTGTGTACAAATTATAGCTTTGAAATTGGAAGTGAGTGCTCATTTTCCCTGTGGTAGGTAAAATGAGCTGTTGAAAAGCATTACCTATGCTGTGCCATCACAGATCACAGTTTGCCACTTCACAGTAAAAACTCATGAGATCTTCCTCTTTTTATATGATTCCAATATTGTTCTAGACTATGTTATATAACCACATACTAGGAACGCTCCTGGTGACTAATTTACAAGTCATTTGAATGCAAGAAAAGAGTCCAAATTTAGCAAAACTGAATCTGTCCAAGGAGCAATCCGGCCATGTTCTGCCCTTTATCCAGTTTTCGGTCGTTGGGGCAGCAGTCTAGGTAGACAAGCCCAGACCTCCCTCTCCCCAGCCACTTCTCCCACCTCATCCAAGGGAACATCAAGACATTCCCAAGCTCGCTGAGAGATATAATCCCTCCAGTGTGTCCTCGGTTTCTAGCTAGCATTAACACAAGCTAACATTGACCCGGTAGTCATTATATTCAAGGGACAATAAAAAATAAGCAGAGTGGTTGCTCCTCCACATCGAAAAGAGCCAATTGAGGGTGTTTGGACATCTGACTAGGATGCCCCCTGGAAATTTGAGGCAGACTCAGGACCCGCTTGGGAATGTCTCGGTGTCCCCCTGAATGAGCTGGAGAAGGTGGCTGGGGTGAGGGAAGTCTGAGCTTCTCTGCTGAGACTGCTGTCCCCACAAATCAAACCCAGATAAGCAGCAGAGAATGAATGGATGGATGGATGGATGCATGGATGGATGGATGGATGGATGGATGCATGAAGGGATGGATGCATGGATGGATGCATGGATGGATGGCTGGATGGATGGATGGATGGATAATAAATCAGCTAATCAAACCTGAAAAAATACATAGAACTAATACTTCCCCTTCACTCATATCTGAGTGCGCTGTGTATGCATCTACATTATCGGTTCTCAGTAAAATCCTGCCATGATTAATGACCTCTGCAGTTGGTTTTTTTTTTAAGCCACAGTTGATGAATTTACTGCTGAAGTTCTGGAAATAGCAGTTACAGAAACATGACCAACTCATGATAAGAATTAGGCAAGATTAAGGGATTTTTATATAAATCCAGCATCAACCTGAAGCTGCAGACAAAATCCAAATAAAACAGCCGCTCTGTGTCTGGGAGGTGAAAACACAACAATGTGGTTTATTTTACTGCCCAAGTTCAGATGTAACGCAAAACAGTGTTTGTTATTTGTTTCTTTTTCCCTCTGTTTTATGACTCCATTAGGTTAAATAAGCATAACCTTTTTGACTGTCTGACAGGCTGAAACTAGAGTTTACTGTGGACTCTTCACACCAACGGTGGGAGGTGTGTGCTCTCACAGTGGCCTTGTTTCCTGAGGGACTCAGTTTTGTCTCAATGTGTGGGTTGATCCAAAAGGTCCCACACGCCGCTGCATTAATCATCACTACAGATGAGAGAGAGGAAACAAAAACCCTCACCTCAGGCTAAACCCAGCCATTACTCAACACGCCAGGCGTGATGTTTGACTTGACTCCCTCCATTACAGCCATCACAGATCCCTCACTGCGCTCAGCAATGACAGATTCCTCTCATCTTTAGAGCAGGGTGCACAATAAGCCTTGTACTTTTAACGCGCTGTACTAAACCTCTGAGACGTGACGGCTCGCGGAGATCACGGTTGTTTGAAATGTTCATCATCTCATTAAAAAAATTCCTCTCACAGCGTAGCTCCACACCTCACTGTTGTGATCACTTTCAAATGGAAAATCTCCAGAGGAATGCAGGGTTTGACTGCCCACTGCCAGCAGCCCACACACAGGATTGGTCAGATAGAAAACGAATGCCATCATAAGAACTGTTTCCACTGGGCACAAGGGGGAAAAAATGTAAATTTGGAGTGTAAATGTTTGGCTTGTTTGAGAATACAAATTGCTTGCCAAGACAGCTCCAATGGACGTGCTGTTTTCTCTGAGCCCTAACAGATGTGTAATAGGATAAACTAACAAACTACCCAAGACAAGCAAGTTTACCACTTTTCATGATGTGTGGCATGCTTTTTTTTCTTCTTCTTTTTCTCTATACCCGCCAAGAGAAACCCAGAAAGAGTGGCACTGACAAATGCGACCTTCAATGCAACCTCTTCCACAGATGTCACGCTTAAATCTCAGGTTCTATCAGAGGTGACAGTGTTTGGCAAAGACACTGTCGGGCATAACACTGCGTCTTAAGAGTGATTATGCCATTACCCTGTGATTGTGGGAGATGAGATGAAAAGAATGTTAGAGAGGGAGGCAAAGGGGGATAATCCTCACAGAGGTGTTCCCTTTCAGGGCCCTTTCTATGGGGCTTTGTGAGGGGCTTACACGGCATGCTGCCCCAGTTTTCAGGGCCACACCGCCCCTATCGGATGTCCCAGACACAGCGGAGTCGGGGTAGGCCTGTGAATGACAGCGTCAATGGGCTGGGAAAAACATCACCACAGGTACTATAATACCTCTCCAGCTAACTTTCCCAGGAGTCACATCACTGCCTACAAGGCAATCCAAGAGCAGCAGTGTTTGTGAGGACACCCTGCTCCCTGTGGGACGAGGCAGACCAGCGAGATCCCGGTGGGGTGCAATCTTCAGCAAGATTCAGGGCTGACACAAGGTCATCCTTCATAGCTGTTGTTTTTACTGGGCGAACCAAGTCAAATAAACAGCGCCAGGCCACAACCACCTACAAAGTGTTCTTAGAGACACAAAGAAGACCTCACTGTGTGGTTTCAAGAAGAGGGGGGAAAGGAGTGGAGTTTACCGCGAAACTGGCTGGTATATAGGGCAGTGAGAGTTACACGAGAATGCCAACATAATGGGTGGGCTGAAAGCAAAACAAATAGCCTGTTGGAAAGTTTCACAAATATGCAACACCGGCAATAAACCAATAAATAACAGAGTCAAGGGCCGACTGTTGCGCCTGAAAATGGAAGTGTACCGCAGCAATGTTGTTATGTAAGCGGGATTCATTTCTAATAAAAACATTGTTCTTGTGTTGAAAGGTTTGTAAATACCTCATCTCGCTTTACTGCACCCTGAATTGTTCACATAAGCTGAAACACTGGAGGCAGGCACCCGCAGCGCACACTAATTGACGCATTGATCACCCTTTAGATGTCCACATTCCTGGCATGCCTTGGGAAGTCATCTATTTAGAGCTTCACACATTTTGGTCCGTCAAACTGTATGAGGCCTGACCTGGCAGGGCACACCTGCCCCGACCTTTGCCACACTTTATTTATCTATTTCTATACAGCCTGTGCTGACAGGTATATGTCACATATCTGCAAGGCAACCTTAAACTAATCTGAAGTCCTAAATATATATTAAAAAGAAATTGCATTGGAATTTAATACCTTGATGGTCCCACCAACTTCTTCACTGTTGGATAGAGTTGTGTTGTACGTCTCTGTATGCTGTGGAGTGGGCTCCTTTGGCCTCTTCCTCTCCTTCTTGGCATCCACTCCATCTAGAAGGACACACTGGGTCCAGAACACCACAGCCACTACGGCCAGAGGCATAGCCCCGCACCACATCTTCACAGTCTTTCAATCAGCACCTGAATCCCTGCAGAAACAACCCAAATCTTCTGGAAAAGGACCAGTCGTGTGGTTGGACGCAAGCTGAAGATGCCCACGAGGCTTACAAACACAAGAGACTGGAGGAATGCAGCTTCAGGGACTCCCTGTCCAAGAGACTGTCAGACTGACTGCTGCTCCCCTCTTGATGAGCTCTGAGCCAGCCCAGCGTTTGCAGGGGCACTGCTAAGTCTAGCCAGACTTCCAGGAGGCTTACTCAACTATGAAATGTGTCAAGCAGAATGGTCCAAGGGAATGACAGATCTGTGGAGATCTGACAGCAAATAAACCCATTAGTGAGATTTTTCACGCTTTCTGCTCTGTTGGGGGGGGGGGGGGGGGTGGAGGTGCTGAAGGGGGTTGGGTTGGGGTGTTGTGGAGGGCACAGGGGGGCAAAAGAAGAGGCTGAGAGGAGGGGCGTCCAAAGCTGAGGGTGGGCTGTAGGGACTTAGAGATGGATGGCAATATTCTCTTTTCCCTCGCTCTCCCCCGCTGCTTCTTAAACTCAACAATAGAGTCCAGGCTCCAGCAGACTGGTGTGGTAGCTGGAAAAAGCTGCAATATCCACAGAAGTTGGGCTCAGATCAAAAGATGCAGATCAGCATTCAGATCAATCTGCGTGCATCCACAGGGATGCCAAAGAGAAGACAGTTGAAGTCCTGTATTGATCTTAGCCGGCCTTATTTTCTCCTTAAAGTGGTCACTCAGGTGCTGCCTACTGACTGTCCCAACAAGTCCATGTGCAGAGATTTAGTGCCCGGTGGGTCTCTTTTTTTCTTTCTTTTTTTTTTTGCCTTGCTCCGCTGCACTCCCTACCTCTCTGGTCCCAGCTGCTCCTTTGCTTTCTGACTGAGCTTACAGGAGGGCTCACAGTGGAGTTTTATCATCACCCATTCTCCCTCCCCCTGTCCTTCTCTCTCTCTCTCTCTCCACGTCTCTTTTGACTCTCTCTATTGGCAGCCTCAGCTGATTCAGCTCTGTTTTATCTCACTTCTGAAGAGCTTCTTGGCAGACAAGTTATGGGATGTGTACAAAGTTGTCTATGCCTCAATACAGGCCTGTTTTACCAAAGCTCCGAGCTAGAAGTAAAAACTAATTCATGCACCTTTTTGTGACCTTAAGGCATTATCTTGTGTAATCTGTTGTTTGAAAGTATGCCAGGGACAGAAATCTAGACTGCAGTACATACCTGTTTGTTTTACTCAGTGTTGGTGTTCCATTCTTTGAATACTCCCAGAGGAAAGGAGTAGAAATTGCATGTTTCACTAAATAATCATGGCTGATGTGAATAAATTACTGGTCTGGGTATTTCTACAATCATTCATCAAAAAGGAATTCAACCCTGCCAGATTGTTTCTAATAAATAACATGTTAGCTCATGAGTGCATACCACATACTTTGTTTATTTTTTTTAACTTAAATTTTTAGACTGCCGTTTCATTTGTTTGCCAATTTTACATTTTAAAGCAGTGCCACCTAGAGGTAGCGGCGTGAAATACAAACATTTACCAGCGACATCTCACTTCCTGCCTTTTGTCTGAAGACGTAGCAGGAAGTTGCAGCCAAGAAGCACCAAGCTCAACAGCAGACGACAAAATCAGCCCAGGAAATACGTGATCTTATATTCAAAATAAAAGGAAAAAGTCTGCCACATGTATCGATTTTTAACATAAAATAAAAATAAATAAATAACGTTTGGCAGTTTGGAGCAAATAGTAAAATATGTGTAAAGTTTTATGGTTTTATGTGTGTTTTGTGCTTTTTATAGCTTTAATTTTATTACACACACACACACACACACACACACACACACATAGATCTCAAAGTGACATTAGGTTCTTCAATTTTTCATATTTTCCATTTTTGGCTTAGTAAATTCAAGATGCCTAACTTGAAGCTTTGAGATATTAATTTCAATTTTCAGCTTAGCTCCCTGGCATTTACTTTTTGTTTACAATATTGACAGTAATTTCATTTAACTAACCTTTGTTAATGCTTTACTTTTTTTTTTAAATTAATTATCTTTACTCTAAATATCTATTAAATTTAAATATTTTCTGTTTTAGCTTTAGCAATTTGCTCGTGACTTCTATTTTAGACCACTGATTACTTATATCTAGCACCATTTCCACTTTTAAGATAAACCTTTATTAGTATTTTAATGTTACTTTTAGCATTACTGTCAGTTATTTTGTTATTTTTTTGTATAACTGTTTATCTGTTGTTGTTCTAGTCATTTAATTATACTCAAAAGCTAAAAATGTTACATTTTAGTATGTGTTTAATTGTTTTTAAAGTTGTATCTATTGCATGGGCTATGTATCAGTTTCTTTTAGTTATTTAAAGTTTTGTCTATAAGCTAACTTTTAATTTATTGATTAATTTTAAGTGTTTAAAGTTTTTTTTTTAAATATTTTGCTTTTTTAACTTATTTACCATTTTTTTCTGAATCCGTGAGCTATCAATGTACAGTGCTGTGAAAACGTTTTTGTCCCCTTCCTGATCTCTTATTTATTTTTATTTAAATTAAAATAAATAATAAATGTATAAACAATTAAATGTTTTTAATTATATATTTTATTTGTTTATTTTTTTAATATCATCAGTCAAATTTTAGTATTAAACAAAGATAACCCAAGTAAATTCACAATGCAGTTTTTAAATGATGATTTTAAAAAAGCTCTCCACACCTGAAACCTACGTAATTTCTATGTGAAAAAGTAATTGATGATCCTTCTGGGGAAATATTCTGTTACATTCAAGCTTTCCGTTACATCTAGTGTAAAACCAACATGGCCTTTCATATAAAGTCAAGCAGTCAAACATGGTGGTGGTAATTTGATGGTCTGGACAACTTGCTGTAAGAGTTGGAACCATGAATTCCGAATGTTCATCAGTTCATACGCTAAAGCTCAAGCACACTTGGCTTACAGCAGAATAATAATACGAAAAGCAAACCCAATTCTTGCTGTTACGAGTGGCACAAACAGTTATAAGGTTTAGGGAGCAAATACTACACTCCTCCCACCCCCACATCCATCCTTTTACTTTGAAAGGGCTGACCGGAAATTATCCTGTATTCCCAGTCACCCAGCGTACTTGTCAACGGTGTCCGGTTAGAGACAGCCTCTCTTAATTTTAACACTAACTGGAACCTCAGCTTGGACTTGGCGACTGACCTGGGTCTGTCTGGACTTGTTTTCAGACTGAACCATCCCACACTTTGGAAAGAGAGTGTTGTGTGGTGAGCCACGTGTACAGGAACTGGACCTAGAGGAACCAGCGAAGGTCTGTTTGACTAGAAAGTTACTACTGGTATTAACAGCTAACTGGTAAGTCCAGAACTTATCTACAAAACATTTTCTGGTCATGTTTTAAGGTATTGTTAATCTCTGCGATCACTGTCTTCCTTTACTGCCGTAACAACAGTTACTTTAGTTCCCTAGCAACGAGGGCTAACGTGTTAGCCTGCCTGTGCTAATCGCCAGTGTTTAAAAAGACATGACGAAGCTAAACTAGCATGCTAGCTGTTGTTTGCTTTACTAAAATGCTAGTGTTCGTGTAACTTTTCAGCTCCCAAATGAATATTAAGGCGGACATTAGGCAGAAATGTGAGTTTAGGCAGAGTTAAAATAAATAAATAAGTAACGTTCCTGTTCGTTTGTAACGTAAACCTTTTGTAGCTCTGAGGGGGGGAGACATGTCCTTACTTACTATATAATTAAGTCTATTATTCGTTTTATAACTGATGAACTGCTAATAAGTCTGGATTTTTTTTTTGTTAAGTGATCTAATAAATTCGTTAAATTTATTTTGCTTTGGTGAGTTTGCTGACCAGTGTTAATTTATGATGGTGCTTGTTTGTTTAACTTTTGCGTATGTGCAATTTTCCTCTCTGTTGTGTCCCCGTGATCAATATTTCAGCAAAAAAATGTACAGAAAAATGGCTTTATGCATATTTCTGACAATATTTACTTGGTTTATAAGTGGGCGTGTTTGAGTTGTGAAAGTATCGATTTGTGTCGTTGCGACACTGAAGTTGATTTTTGTTTGTTCGTTTCCCATTTTTGTATTTTTTTTTTTTTTGGAACCCTGAATGGTATTTAATTTAAAATGAGCACATGGAATATTGAATTAACCTAAATACACTAATGCAGTAAGTTTACCAGAGTAGGAGAGAATAAAAAAAAAAAAAAAACTAAAATATGAGTGATTATACTCCTCAAACAGAATAGGAAATGGGTTGTTGTCTTCAGCACTGAAACGAGCAAAGGAGAAAATGGCAACATATATATGAAGGCCTTACCAACCCAGAAATGTAAACTGAATCGCTGAAAAAGCACAGCATTCATACTGATGCTCAAGAGGATGGAAGGGTACAACAGACAATGGTGGAGGCTATAATTTACATGTAGATGTTTAAAAAGAGACAGAGAAGATCTCATCAAGGATCTGGATGACAACAATGTAGACTCTATATTGTAGATTAATGGGCTGAACATGGTTTTTGATTGGCAGAGCACTGGCAGACCGTAGGGAGCTATAGACCGCCATGGAGATTAAAAAAGAATGTGGTATTACTGGTCTGTTTGTTGTAGGGTGAAAAGAGCTTTCCATAGGCAAATGCCTATGCAAATGGATATGGCTGTGGTATTTAAAAAGAACAAAACACTGGTAAAAATAAAACAGGGTGATAGGGTCTGAGGAATAGAGACTCGGTATTGTTTATCAGATGATTTCTTGAATCTATCAACACACTTTATACACATATAAAAACACCTTTGTCCTTTAGTTTATATTTATTGGATTTCTTGCATATAATTGTCTTAACTTATGACTTCTTTTCAGCCAGATTATGATATAAGTAAATATTTTATTTCCTCAGTTTTAGGGGTAGGGAGTAGTGGGGTAGTTTTCTAGTGTTTTCTGGCAGCATGACACCTATGACGATAACTCAACAACCTGTATTTGTTGAACGTTTAAGAAAATAGTTCTAGGATTTAAGCTGAACTAAATCTGCTGCCACCTTTCGAGGAATGGGTTTGGGGTTTTAGAGAAGGGGAAATGCACATTTATATAAAGGAAAGGCAAAATTGGTGCATAAAAAAAGCAGGACAATAATTGTTTTGTCTTGATTATTTTTATAGCCCTGCTTTCACCTTTCATCCAGAGGTAAACATGGCTGTTTGGAGGAAACTGTGGTGCAGAAACCTCCTGGCTGTTTCTCTGCTTTTCTACATGCTCCTTCACATCATCGATGTGCACGCACGGCCAGCCAACATGTCAGCCTCTAAAGATAAGTCTCCACCCAGCAAAGATGAGAACGAGATTCTTCCCCCAGATCACCTGAACGGGTTGAAGATGGAGCTGGACGGCCACCTCAATAAGGACTTCCATCAGGAGGTTTTTCTGGGGAAGGAGATTGAGGAGTTTGAGGAGGATTCAGAGCCGAGGAGAAACAGAAAGAAGCTTATTGAAATTTTTACCAAGTAAGACGTGGTTTTAATTCACTGAATAGCACTTGAGTCACAGTATTCCTGAGCAAGATGCTCAAGCATAGCTGCAGATCAAGTTTGACGCAATAAACCAAGCATTCAAGTGTTGTTAAGTCAACGTCATCCTTCAGCTCAAAAAAGCAAAGAAATATTGACTAGTGACCAGTGTGGCTGTTCTCACAGGTGTTACAATAAAGTGTAATGTCTGCACATCCATTAAAAGAAAAAAAAAAAGGATTTAGGAGATTTAGCAGAGCTGATATAAGGGGATAAGCTTGGTTCTGGGTGAAGTCTTTCTTAAAAAAAATGCAGCACTGCTATAACTTTGGAAGTAAACATTGACAGAAAGCTAAAGACTACTAACTTGGACCCAGCCTTACATGCTAATATAAACACTTTAGTTTCAGTTTTCAGTTTTATTTGTCATATGCAAGTTAGCACAGGGTCAACAATGCAATGAAATGTGTTTGACGAGCAGCAGTCACTCAGCAGCATGGTACAGTACAGCCTGAGAGCCATTCTTACTTGGCTCATGACATGCTGCACATAAATGGTAAAAATACAAAGCTGGAGAAGCAAAGAATGCCCGCTGATTAGTTTGCCTGTCAGTAACAAGATGAGAGCCTCGTCCAGCACAAGAAACACTTGGAGCCGGGTTGCAGGACTTAAAATTCCAGATGTTAGGAAAAATATCCTAGGTCATGATATATGTGTACCTACTACGGTTGTTGTAGAGGTGCATTTGATTTTGTTATGTGCTAGGTTGTAGTATTATTGTGGACCCTTTTGCTGTGCTGTTTACTGCACAACATGTTTATCTGCGTAGAGGGCAAATTTCAGAAATACGAGGCAGCACAGCTGTATCCAATGAAGCAATATACTCAAGTAAAGCAAGCTTTGCACATATTTCTTCATGTAGTGGTCCTTTATTTTGAAATTAACTTAGTAAATTTCCTTTTGTTATTTGACGAATTCTCAGTAGTATAAGACCATTAATGTAAGAGGTCCCAAGGGTTGGGAAATTCCTGTGTTACAATATGACAAACAAATAATTCAACCTGATGTCTTTTCCAAGCTTTCCAAACCAGAAAATTTTGGTCATTGGGTATTGGATAGCCAGGGGTCAAACCGTGACTGCCATCCAGAATTAGATCATGGATACAAGTGGTGTAAACTGGCTTCCTCCAAAGGACGAATGGATTCTTTAGAGAGAGTGAAGAGCTTGTTCATTCAGAAGGGAATCAAAGTAAAGTTACCCCTCTTCTAAAAGAAAAGAGCTAGGTGAGGTGGTTCAGGCATCTGACCAGGACGCCCCCTAAGCGTGGTCTTTCAGCATGTCCTATTTGAAGGAGGCCCCAAGGAAGACCCAGGAGATTTAGTCTCTTGGCTTGGTCCAGTCCAAGCATCAGTAAATGGATGGATGAACGGATAAAAACAAAGGCAGACAACTTAAAGGCTGAATTTATTAAATGGAAGAAACTAATTTATTCTCTGGTTCTTCTGAGTCACATGATTCATGCAGCTTATCATTGTCCTGGATGTTTTTAATCTGTCATCTTAAATGGCAAGAGGAAAGATTCCTGTTCACGCCGGAGACGCAAATTCATGATAATAATAGAAAAAACAAGCAGATATAGTGTAAATATACAGCCAGGGTCATAAATCACTCGGTCACTTCAGGGCTAAAGTTCTTTACATGTCTGAGCCAGACAGACAAAGCCTTAGGTGGGTCATTATCATCGTTTAATTAGACGCCTAATGGAGTAGAGACGCTGCTAATGTTCAGGAACTGGAGCTAAATTAGGAACTAATTTATTATTTTAATGATTTCCTCACAGGGTCGACTTCAACAGGGACAGGAGCATAAGTGCCAAGGAAATGCAGCGCTGGATTATGGAGAAGACGGAGGAGCACTTTCAGGAAGCCAAGAAGGAAAACAAGAACAGTTTCCGTGCTGTCGATCCAGACGGCGATGGTGAGAGTCACAGACCATGTCCCAGACTTAAAAATACTTCCTGTCAGGTCAAATCTAAATTCTGATTTCATGGGTTGTGTGTAGGTCACGTGACATGGGATGAATACAGAGTGAAGTTTCTGGCCAGCAAAGGTTTCAATGAGAAAGAGATTGCAGAGAAAATAAAGAATAACGAAGATCTGAAGCTGGATGAGGAAAGTAAGTTGAGTTTTTTCCCGTCGCAAGTAAAATCTGGAAAGCTCTGCTGTAAATCTGACTGTGGTGTTAATATTTATCCGATCTTCATTTCTACAGCTCAGGAGGTGCTGGAAAGCCTGAAGGACCGCTGGTTTCAGGCTGACAACCTTCCAGCTGACCAGCTGCTGAATGAGGAGGAGTTCTTGTCTTTCCTTCACCCTGAGCACAGCAGAGGCATGCTCAAGTACATGGTCAAGGAGATTGTGCGTGACTTAGGTATGTTTTACTTATAAATATTACTTTATAGTTGTACTGTCACAAGATAATGGTGTATTCGCACACTGAGCAGATGTGGAGCAACCTAATGATTAACAGACAGTCAACCTTTTAATGGCAATAAACATTTATTGCCATTGCATTAAAAAAATAAGTCAAAGAGAAGAAAATGCAACAGAAGACAAATAAGGCAAGAGTAAAAATTCAGGACAACGTTATTAAACATCTTACAAAATCAACCTGAAATGGTGAGTTTTGCTAATTTTTTTAAAAATGAGGAACTGATCTCTCAGTAAGAGGAAGTTTTTTTTCTACAGCACTGGGACTAAAACAGTAAAACGTTACAGTAAAGTTTACTTTAAACTTGCCTTTGAATCTGTACTTGATTCTCTGATCTGAGGTCGGGAGGTAGCATGAAGTGTTAGGAGTACTGAGATGAAAAGTGTAGCTGGACCAGGGAGTGATTTTTGAAGTAAATCTTAAACTGGGTGATTTCTGCGAGGTCTGGACTCAAGTGTTTTGTGAGACCTCTCGCTGCTTTCTACTGACTGCAGAAACTGCAGCATCATGCCGACATGTATGCAACAAGTTATAGTAATATAATCGTGAGGAAACAAGGGTATGGAAGAAGAAGTTGAGTTAAATTATTTGGAAGTGTGAGCTGTAGAATGGTACAGATGTTTGACATGCTGGTTGGATTTCAGATAGAAAATAATGGACAGGTTGCTTTCAGATTGCTTTATGTTGGTTATTAGTTGTCCAAAGTGTGGAGTGACACTAATATAGTGATAAAGACCAGTACAAAAGAGTTTTATCTGAGATCAGCTAAAGTAAATTAGAAGGTAATGAATTATAGTGTAAAGATGTTTCTTTAAAGATGTGCTGCACACACATGGCTGTTTTAAAACGTCCTCAACCATGAAACTCCAGCAGTGAGTTTGGAATTGCTTTACATTATGAAATTAATGTATCCAATCAGAGAGTCGCACACCACCCTTCAGCTTGTAACCTTCTCTTTAGTGTTTGGAGGGCTGATTTGGTGATTTTTTTTTTTTTTTTTTTTTTTTTTTAAAGAGATTAACAGCACCATTGTGCTAAAATGTTTCGCTTCACAGTTTCTTAGATAGCAGGACAGTTCATTTGATAGAGAGAGGGACAGAGAAAAAAATGGAGCAAGCCTTAGCTTTAGGCAATCACGAGACATGAGTTAACAACTTGAACTGATACAGCTCATTATTATTGTGGTCCTCTAGCTACCACGCCTAAGTTTAATAAGAGTCTCTTGAGGGTAAAATTGCTCCATGTTAAAAGAGAGCTTGAGAATGCCGCACATCAACATGGTCTCCTGAAGCCTCGTTTAATGGTTGTTTGACACAGAAACTGTGAGATGTTCAAAGCCCTGTAAACATTTATACTGATGCTTGAGGTGTGTCAGTCTGGCTGCAGTCTTCTCCTGACAGAAAACCTACAGCATCAGCTTTCCTGTTAGAGGAACAAAAGATGTCAAAACAGGATAATAGTTTCCTGAATTTTTACAGCTGTTCCAGCATCTCTTTCTCTTCCTGTCATTTGGGAATCTACAGTGTGAGAACCTGCATCACTGAAATGCTGGTAAAGACCAACCTTTCCATGCACTTGTGTCTCCAACTCGGCCACACATGCACAAACTGTGCTTATCTGCTGTTGTCACTTAACTTTTGCTCCATGGCATTCATAAGGGCGGCAACGGTGCACACTCATGTACTGAGAGTCAGTCCCTCCCTACACTTCCCTTTTAGTTCAGAATCGGAGGTGAAGTTATTGTTCCCGAGGCAAACCCTCCTTATTCACTAAAGGTCCCAGTGTTTGTTTGTTTTTTATCAAGAAGCTGTGTGTTGTGGAGCTGAAATAGCTTTTAAAGAAACCTGATGATGAGATGAGAAGGAATTATAACAAGGAAATTATGTTAAAAACACTAAATAACATTCAGACACGTCATATAGTGGAGAAGAACTGGATAGTAATTTTATTTAGAAAGAAAATAAAAAAAATAAGTGTATACAAGAGACGTACATGGTTTTTCCTGTTTAAAAATAACAGGTTACCTCAAACTTAACCATAATTGAGCCACATGTAATTAAAATGAGCTTATTTTACTTTATTAGATATAAGTCTTTCCATTTAATAAACAGAAATGTATTTTATTCTTGAGAAAATTTAACCCCACTTCATTAAATACTGGTTTACAATCCTTTCATCTCCGTCCTGGTGGTTTTTCTTTCACAGAGAGACTAAAGCTCTTGCATGAAAAGCATTACTGAGATATTTATTTGACAGAATTCAATTCAATTCAATTCAATTTTATTTATATAGCGCCAAATCACAACAAATGTCGCCTCAAGGCGCTTCATAGATACAGAGAAAAGCCCAACAATCATATGACCCCCTATGAGCAAGCACTTTGGCGACAGTGGGAAGGAAAAACTCCCTTTTAACAGGAAGAAACCTCCGGCAGAACCAGGCTCAGGGAGGGGCGGGGCCATCTGCTGCGACCGGTTGGGGTGAGAGAAGGAAGACAGGATAAAGACATGCTGTGGAAGAGAGACAGAGATTAATAACAGATACGATTCAATACAGAGAGGTCTGTTAACACATAGTGAGTGAGAAAGGTGACTGGAAAGGAAAAACTCAATGCATCATGGGAATCCCCCGGCAGCCTACATCTATTGCAGCATAACTAAGGGAGGATTCAGGGTCACCTGGTCCAGCCCTAACTATATGCTTTAGCAAAAAGGAAAGTTTTAAGCCTAATCTTAAAAGTAGAGATAGTGTCTGTCTCCCGAATCCAAACTGGAAGCTGGTTCCACAGAAGAGGGGCCTGAAAACTGAAGGCTCTCCCTCCCATTCTACTTTTAAATACTCTAGGAACAACAAGTAGGCCTGCAGAGCGAGAGCGAAGTGCTCTAATAGGGTGATATGGTACTACAAGGTCATTAAGATAAGATGGGGCCTGATTATTTAAGACCTTGTATGTGAGGAGCAGGATTTTGAATTCAATTCTGGATTTAACAGGAAGCCAATGAAGGGAAGCCAAAACAGGAGAAATATGCTCTCTCTTTCTAGTCCCTGTCAGTACTCTTGCTGCAGCATTTTGGATTAACTGAAGGCTTTTCAGTGAGTTTTTTGGACATCCTGATAATAATGAATTGCAGTAGTCCAGCCTGGAAGTGATAAATGCATGAACTAGTTTTTCAGCGTCACTCTGAGACAGGATATTTCTAATTTTAGAGATGTTGCGCAAATGGAAGAACGCAGTCTTACATATTTGTTTAATATGTGCGTTGAAGGACATATCCTGGTCAAAAATGACTCAAATACATTTGCGAACCATGCTTTTGAGCACTAGCATAGGCTAATCACCTGACACCATCTTCAAAAAGAGTTACATTTGGTTCATAAAAACTAAAGTGGCAACAACCAAAATGCAGCACTCAAGGCTTTAAAGCAGTACTTTCCAAGCCAGCATGTGCCATGTTGGTTCCTGTATCCTATGTGCACTGTCTGTGGCTTTAAACTATAAACAGACGGATTAGCGAAAGGCATCTATCTTTTCATCTAACACGGGAAAGACAGCAAATAAGTTTGTTTTCCAAAAGGATTCCTCTATTAAACTGATGAATGCACAGCTTTTGTCTAGGGTTTGCGACACTGTCTTCGTGTTTTTTTAAATTTAGTTTGAATCACTCTTTTGTGTTTATGTCTCTCTGCTGGGAATGTTTAAGGGGCAATGCTCTTGGCACAGAAGTAAAACGTCCTCTGCTCCATTTAATGAAGCCGAGGCCTTGTGTTGCCTCAGAGGTGTTTCCAGGTCTAATTGAGAAAAGTAAACTGTTGCTGTTTCAGACAGACTCTCTTCAAATTAATGGCTGACTGCCTCCAAGAAAAATGCATCGAGGTTATCTCAGATCTTTTTTTGGTTCTTTTTTCTTTTACTTGTGAGCATCAATACTTTGTGCATGTCTTGTATACGCAGTCCTCAGAGGCTGGCCTTGGCCTTAAATTGGTAAACAACATAACCTAAATTAAAAAAAAAATCACTGGGAGCTGCTTTCACAGGATAAGAGAGGTCAATCTTGAATTTCAATTATGCGGCACCATCAAATGTAGCGTAGCTTAAATCCGAGAGTCATCATTACCATTTCATACCAACAGCACAATTTCAAAGTAGTCACAGAGTAAGCCTCATTCATACTTCTACTATTAAACTCCATTCAAAATAATTCCCAAAAACAGAAGTGACAACCTGTTAAAACAGGTATTTCATAACAGAGTTTGAAATGGCATCATAAGAGCAAAGTTACACCAAGGTAAAAGATTTTATATAATTAATTCAGGCGTCTGAGTACATATGTTCGATATTAACCTCTTAAGACCCAAACTCTTCCACGGCATGCATTTTTAATTTCTCTTTGATATTTGGGCATATTGGGGCCCAATGAATGTAAAAACAAACAATTACCAGATTTTTTTTGCCTTATTTTTGTTTTTAAGAAAAATAAGAGCCACATATGAGGATATTTGTTTAAAATTTTGATAGAACAGTAGCAGTATAATGTCCTCGTAAGTGGATATCAGGCCCTTGTAGAGCAAAATTGAGTATTTTGGTCTAAATAACCCAAAATGTGATGTCCACATATGTGGACGCCAGGTCCTAGGAGGTTAAAAATCCCTATATCCTAGAGAATGCACAACTTTGACTTACAATGGAGATGTGCCTGGGAAAAAAAAGTGAAGCTACAGTTTGGCAGTGAAGATACGAAGACCTGCAATCGGATGAATAAACACAAACAGGAATAAAGGAATAATATTTTGTGAAAATATGGACACCACACGGATATTTTAGCCACACAATTTTTGGGGGGAGCAAGACTGATATCGTGAAGTGAAAATAAGAAATAAGGTTGACAGGCAGAATTAAACTTTGTAGTTGTAGTTTTCTCTTTACAGATACACAGTCTGCCACTGTAACCACATAGTAGCCAACTGTAACCAGCTGTGTTCCAAATTTTATTGGGGCTTGCAATATTAATTTGAATGTTGGTGCTATAAATAGCTCTGCTTGATTGTCACATGCAAGAAATGCTGCTCTGGTGTTGCTGGTGTGTTACTGTTGCGCCAATCTTATAAAGATGTTAGTCGTATTTCCAAGACTTGCAAACATATTTCCTTCCTTCATTTTCACATTTGCTGCAAATCCTTTGTTTACTTTACAACATTCTAAAAATGGGTGTTTTTATATCCAATGGATGACGTAGTGTCTACATATATCCATGGTTAAAGTGTAAAATAGGCTTGTCTGCATGCTCGCTATTATTGAATTTGCACGGCTTTATAAATCAGACAGAAATATTGTAATATACATGTGTCTGCCTTTGTGCTATGTTTTAACCCTGAATCAACACAGTGTTTTATGCATCTGGCCCTGGGCCTTTTGGAATAATGTGATCTGGACAGACAAATAAAAGATAGGATTGCAGACATGCTTTGGGCAGAATAAACAGGTGTGGGATTAATGCTAGGAAGTTATTAACATAAAGATAAACACACTATGCAGGTTAGAAGTTTAACATGTGAAGGACTGAATGGCTGCAGCTTTCTCAACCAGTACTACAACAAAATACTTTTATGATCACTGTAACTGTTAAACTGGTGTTAGGTTAGGTTTTTGTGCTAGCTCACTCTGTGGTGATTGTGACAGCTGATCTAAACAGTGCGCCGTAAAATTCTGGGGTTTTTCTTTCAGACCAGGACAGCGATAAGAGGCTGACACTGTCAGAGTTCATTTCTTTGCCCGTGGGCACTGTGGAGAACCAGCAGGCTGCAGAGATCGAAGATGAGTGGGTCAGAGAGAGGAAGAAGGAGTTTGAGGAAGTCATTGATTCGAACCGCGACGGCATCGTAACCATGGATGAGCTGGAGGTGAGCGATGAAAAGCAACTATAACCATGATAGATACAGAAATGATATGCACATAATTATTTGATTGGTTTTGTGTATTTGTTTCAAATAGAAACACAATGATTGAGCTGATTAGCAGAAACAACAGATCTCAACATCTCTACATAAATCAAAGCACAGAAAATAACAAATTGATCAGTAAGGGTCCAATAATGCTCACCGGATTGATCACGTTGCACACAAACAGTCGCCACAGATCCGTACCATTACACACTAGTGATGAAGGCATGAGTACTTATGGCAGTACTCTCCACTACCACCACCACAATCACCACTCAGGCAAAATGTCCATGTTAGCGATGGTATAAGAGGAGCAAAGATTTTGTTTCTTTTTTTCTTGTTTTTTTTGTTTAGAATGCCTAAATTTTTCAAACTCTTACAGCATCTGCCTCTGTGAATCTCTGAACTCCTGTAGAAGTAAAAAGTGACTTGGTCATGCACCCATGTCTTCAACCAACGCAAGATCATAAAACTTTAGACGTGGATGACGAGCCAGAACGACACCAAACTGCAGTCACAACAGCGAGCGTAACCAGGCCATAACATAAATACTAGATATGGTAATTGAGAAGTATATAAACAATGGGGAATAAAAAAGTAAACTAACATTAAAGATGATGGAAAAACTGAGTGAGCTCTTAAGTGTGATTTGGAGAAATTAAAATTTAATTAGTACAGGTTTTGTTGTAATCACAGTCTGCTCCGAATGAGCCCTGGGACTTCAGGGTTTGAGCTGATGTTGTCAGCAAGGTTATGCAAAGCCACCAAGCCAATTTCATAAAGTGAGGTGGAGCGTGGCAGGAAGGAAGAAGCCGTGAAGTTGTTGTTCAGAGCCAGGTTACACTCCTTTAACACTTTGTTGGCAACTTGGAAAATGCCACCACTATTTAATATTTTCCAATGTTTTAGCTTTTTACATTTGTCACTTTTTGTCAAGTTTTCATACATATTGTTTTATATGGTTCCACACTTGATGAAGGATTAAAGATGCGAGTGAGTAAATTAGGAAAAAAATGCAAAATACAAAAGCAAAAAATAAAAGAAACCCTTCCATTTATACTTTGAACTTTTATAATTATTACATCAAAATAAAAAGTAAATCAACGTGTGTGTGTGTGTGTATATATAAAGAAAAAGTGACTTACTGAAAAAGATAAATTACATTTAATTTCACTTTATATGTGACTTTTCCTTAAAAGTTCCAACTGCAGGTCTCCTTTATATGGCCTGTATGAAACAGCTCAATGAGATGTGGGCTGAAATATCAACATTTTATATTCTTAATTATTAACACTTTCAAAAGGAGTTGATAATTAAGCTTCTCTTCATAGTCCTTATAAATTCTCCTTCACGTCTTTTCTTGACCTCATGATGATTATCTGCGTTGTGAGTAGCTGGAAAACCTCCAACAGGTGGTATCCAGGTAGGCTTCATGGTCAGATGTACCAGCTCCCTCAGCTGGTTCTTTACAACATGAAGGATTTAAAAACTAGTAGAGACAGAAGAAAAACATTCCTACATATGTCCAACAAAATAGCTACAGCAGGTATAGCTGATATATTTTCCCGTTTCTCCGTGTTTCATCTTTCAGGAGTACATGGACCCGATGAATGAGCACAACGCTTTGAATGAGGCCAAGCAGATGATCGCTGTTGCAGACGAGAACCAGAACCATAGCTTGGAGCTGGACGAGATTCTCAAGTACAGCGAGTACTTCACAGGGAGCAAGCTCATGGATTATGCCAGAAACGTACACGAGGAGTTCTGAAAACAGATCCGGCGTGAGGGACAAACCTGGAAGATTGGCGACGAGATGATCAAGATGTTCTAGTGTGCAATTCTGTATTTAAAAAGCCTAGCATCAGCAGCCTCTGTCACTGCTGAGTCCAGTTAACACACTCCTCCTTCAACCCTGGACCAGTGAAGCTAACACAGTTTGCCTTTTGCGTGCCATTGGACTGTTTGAAGTGTTCTTCATTTTAAATTTAAAAGCGCTGCACCGATTCCAAAATTATTATTTTTTAAACAGTGAAATGTGTGTATATGAGGAATTTTCATTGCTGGTGCAGTGGTGAGAGAGACTGAGCAGCTAGGCGAGCTGTTTTTCTGCAGGATCTGTTGTCTGTATACAGTGTAAATATTCACATTTATCACACACAATGCGTCTGTCAGTGGGAAAGATAATGGTGCTGAAGGGTGTGATGCTTAGAGAGACACTAATGGATTAAAAGAGTATATTTGTGCGACAAGATATATCACATAATTGCCCAAACTTAAGAATTTCATTTTTAGTGTAGTATAGTTCCACCGCTTTCCACAATAGGTCGAGTCCGTCCTTCCACTGTACTTAAAAACAGGGTGTTTATGTATTTAAACAGACAAAGTAAATAAGATTAGAATAGAAATATAAGAAGAACTTAAACTAAAAAATCTGTTTGTTGAAAAAGATTAATATATGAGTATATTTTGAAGGAAACTCAAAAGCAGCATCTAATCATGTCATTTCACCTAGGTGTCCGTTTCTAAATATTTACTACAACCACTCTAATTCAGACTTAATGTTTAGATGTGGAAGAAGAATACCTTATATATAAATAGATATATTATTATTTTATTTTTTATTTTTTGTGCATCTTTGAACGTCATCCAGACGTGTACTCATTTAGTCCTGGTGTCTTGGGTCTTATTTACCTCTTGAATCTTTAAATGCTCACAGTCGATCCATATAATTGATTTTCAGCTGCATGGACAATTATCGGATTTAACGATTTTCGCTGCATTTCTGTTTCCAGTAACCTGTGGAGTGTTGGCATCCCGCTGCAGTCTTTTCTGTCCTCCGTGCGATTGTAAAATAAGATTTATGATAAGAGAATGTGACACAGCTTTACAAAATGTACTGCAAATATGCCATAAACAATAAATATTTCTTATCAACTGATGACTGTTTGGGTTTGAGTTATGTTTATTCCCAGGCAGGAGGCTAGAGCCCTTTGGTCCTGGCTTTGAAAATGTACTTCAAGAATAGAAGAGGAAACTAAAGCACTAAGTGTTTGTCAATTTTGAACTTTGTTCAGTGGAACAAAGTTCAAACATGACCTTTTTTTAGACATGGTACCTTAGGCAGATGTTGCATTTAATTACTGCATTTCAATGTATCAGTCTGAAACCTGCATTTAAAAAGTAACTTTAAGTTACATTTAGTCCCATTTAGTATCTTAAAGTCATTCGAACCCTTCGCTAATCTCCAAGACCCCAAATCTGTCAGATTTTTCCACCAGTGTGACAAATTCTAACACGATGATGCCTCATTGTGTGTTATGTATCTAAATCTTCATAAAGATTATTTTATTGAAACCGTATTTGCAGCAGTAACATGTAGAGGAACTCCTAGTGTTTATGTTGATGTGTTACAAAGTAACATCTGACTGGGATTTCAGTATTTGTAAAAAGATCAACTTCTGTAAATTAATATCTCTGTTCTGAGCTTTTGAGAGGAGGAATCAGAGAGAAATTTGTTGAAGAAAATCTGCCAGTGAGCAGGTTAAGTTCACAGGATAACTTTAAGTTTAAGTTAACCCTCTTTTGTAAAACAGAAAACCCAGAGTTTCCCTCATTTTGGAGTTAACAAACTCAGTTTTCACTAAGCCTGCTTCCTGGACCTAGGTCCTTGACCGCCACTGGTTTTTCAATACTTTCCTCTTGTCATCATTCCCTTCCTCTCCTTCACTTTTTTCTTGCCCTGGCCAACTGCCTGTATCAGACATGACCAATTCAGTAATTATCATGTTCAAAACCATGTGGGAACTTAATTTATGCTCTGCCCCAAAAACCTTGATGGAATTCAGGAAAAGGGCTCATGTTTAAGCTGCTCCTGTTTAACTAAATCTTCACCTGGTTTTTACTAAATTCAGTTGATTTTAACTGACCTGGACCTTTTTAAAGTTTTAGTGTTTTCTTTTTTTTAAGGTTCAAACTCATTTAAATCACCTTTCTTCTTCATTCTAATGGTTAGTTTGAAATTCAGCAGGTTGTCTTGATCATACTGACATGCACCGAGTTGTAGCTGTGTGATTGGTTGATAAAATATAATCAAGCAGTTGGCCGCCTTCTGTGCACTGTTGTATGTAATGTGTGAAAGTATCGTGTTTTTAAAGCACACGTGAGGCTCGGATCCTGTTTTAATAAGGTTTTTATTGCGTATATACGGGTTAAGGTTCATTGTGTGTTCTATGTAATGTAGCACTTCACAACACAGCAGGATTGGAAGAACAACCATCATTTCACCAAACCAATGATTTGCTTAGAAGCAGTGACATACTGAACATTAATTAATTCTTATTTTTTTTAATATAAATTGTCCTTGTCAGATTTGATTATTCACTATTAAAAATGCAGCACTGTGAATTTTTTAATCTAAATGGCTTCAGCTTCTACGTATGCGATACCCAATTTCATTTTATGTGCACGCTTTACTCCACAGACATCACTTCACAAGACAAGAACTTGTACATTTTCCCAGTATTATTAATGTGTTTGCCGTACAAATTAAACATTACTAATGTGTCTACAAACCAGCGCGGCTGCAGATTACAAACCTCCCCTGAATGCTACTCCATGTCAGACACATGCAACCTTAACATTAAACTAAAAAACAGACGAAAAGAAAGTCTCTGATACACCGACTCTATGCAGAAATGCATCATTCAGTATACCAAACATACAAATATAGTCAAGTTAATGGCCAGTACTCAAACAATAAAAACACACAGACACGTCATTATACAGTACAGTACGCTGCTTAGTCTCCATTAGCTTTTGTAATATAGTACAGATAAAACACACACATACATACAGTACATTCATAAATAAAACATAAAACACAGCAAGGTAACTTATCACAATGCGCAGACTTTTAAATTAAAAGAAGATGGTATAATTAAGTGAGGCATTTGTTTATATGTAAATGTGTCATTTAACCCATTATTTGATGAATGTGATGATTATTAATATAGCAGCATAACAGTAGAGTTCCACACAGCTTTTGTAAAATCAAAGTATTAGGTTGATATGTGACTAATAAATTACAGTCTGTAAGTAAATTTAGCTTTATCTTCTGCTTGTGTGCTCACAGCACGCTAACCTGTGACATATGACGCAAAGAAACCTCAAAGGTAGAGAATATTAAAGTAAAACTTGACAACGATTAAAATAGTAACACACTCTGGACGGCAAAAAACAGTTGAGTTGAAGAAGAAGGAAAAATAATAAAAAGAGTCCGATCACAGTCGCCTGTGATGAGCTTGTGCTCGTCTCTAGTCGCGGTCTAAGTTTGGTCTTCATCAGTGTTCACAGGTAGGGATATTGGTTGAGTTTTCGCTGGTAAGCGGCACCCGAGCGTTGGAAAGGCTGTGCTGCCAGCTGTTGCTGCTGCTGTTGTTGATGGTTGTTGCCGTACTGTCCTGGAGCAGACCCCCCGAGGGCTAAGCTGCTGTTCTTCTGAAGCAGAGCCAAAGAGGAGTAAGCTCCGCTTGCCCTGCCATGGCGGGATGTACCGCCCTGCATCTGGTCTACAGCCTGAGACACTGAGGCCAAGGCGGCAGAGGCCGGGTAGGCATACAGATTTGGCGTCGAGCCAAAGAGGGTGCTTTCGTGGAGCCGGTAGGACGAGTGGGAGGAGACGGGAGGGGGATATGTGGGCTGCCTCCTCAGGGAGCTACTGCTTGCTGTTTGCTCGTGAGAAGATGGCATCACAGACTGCTGCAGCTGAAATGAAAGACAAGAATGGCCTGTGAAGTGCAGAGTCAGTCTACGATACCTTTGGCCAGAGAATGCTAAGTAACGCCGTGCACAGAACATCATGCTGTTGAAAGCTGTTACCTGACTCAGATTCAGAGGCTGAGATCTGCTGGACGCAGCCCGCTGATTGCGCTCGGTTGTGAAATCTCCTGACCGACCAGACGCTTGTGTGGATGCCTTTTTGGACTTTACTGAGCCGCTTGTAGCTTGATCTAAAAAAAAAAACAAAAAAAAACAGCCAACTGTTAGCACTCAGAAGATCAGAAAAATCAATAAAACATAATTTTTTTCTTTTTAAACTGCTGTTGAATAATCCAGTTTTGCATCTGCAGTAGCTCAATCATTTACGTGCTGCCTTTTAATAGGCTGGCTCGTGTACACATAGGCATGTCAACTAAATGTTTTTCAACCCCAAAACCAAAGAAGAATGTTGCACACAGTTTTCAAATTAAATGTGCCCCTCTGTTTGAACCGGTTTTGGACCTGAAGCTGCTGGAGCCTTGTGGGTTGTGCTTTCTCCAGGCTGGCTTTTAACTGAGGGCATGATGACTGCTAGAGACTTTGTCGGCTGAGAGGAGGTTTTGGGGCTCAGGGGGCTGCTGGTAGAGGAGTCTGAGTCATGGGAGTCGTGCACAGTCACACAGCTGATCACATTGGTTCTCTGACTTGTTCCAGAGCTGCAGGAGAAAGAAGAAGAGTAAAAAGTTTTAAAAATAACATTTTTATTAGACACTACTAAAAGTTGGGGGGAAAGAAAGCAGTGCAACATAAGGTGACCAGATTGAAAACGAGGCTCACCAGGCAGCAGGAAACTTTGTATCATCCTCATCTTCAGAGTCGCTGTGAATGGTGATGATGCTGACGGCAGGGCTTGGTGTGTCAGAGATAACAATGGGCTGAGACTGGTCACCGGCAAAGGAAGTGCTGTTGACCACATTGGTGGCTGATTGTACTGAGGACACCGGCCTGGAGGAAAGAATAAGCAGCACACTGACTGCCTTAAATATAAACATATGCGAACAATAAGGTGAAAAATGAAAAGATCGACAGGATACCTGGGTCTGCTCTCAGCGTGTCGAGCCTTTGATCTCTTGCCCTGTTGGGATCTCGAGTGAGCGACCCCTGAGCTGTGGTTTTGGGTCCCAGTATGACGGCCAGCACCAGAGTCGTGCTGGTTAACGCTATCGTATTGGCTGCCATGGCGACCTCTACAAAACGGAGATATCACTTCAGTACAAGTAAGCAGTTGTGAGGGATGCTGTTGCATTTTAACTCAGAAATGAGCACCATCAGAATAAACTACCTCCAGCCTGGAGGCTGCTGACTGTCGGAGATGTGGGCTCCCATGGGTGGCTCTGGCACCACAGCCTGCCCCGGGTTGTGAATGGACATGCCAGGCATCTGTTGCCATGTGGAAGGGATTAGAATCTGCTGTGTTCCTGCTGGCCAGCCCTGCTGTGTGAGCACATGTACACAAGCATGCTGAAAAACTGTAAGAAACAGGTGTTAAGTGCAAAACAAAAATCTGACAGAGAAGACTCAGTGAGCACATGCCTCTATCACTATGCCAGCTGAAGAAAAGGCAGCATGGGTTCAGCTTACATATTGTTTTCAGATTTATTGCTGTGTGTAGAGAGAGATGTATTTTTAACTGCTAAAAAGGAAAGAGAAGTGATTTAACAGCTTAAAAAGAAAACATTTCACATGGATTATGATGCCAAGCATTTATGCCACATGAATCTGGGCCAAGCAAACATGAAACTGAAATGTGTTCATCTGAGATAAGAACAAAAAAACAATTAAATTTATCAGAGAATTCTCTCACAGCTTTCTTTGTAACAACAATAATCACCGAAGCTTAAACACAGACGTGCACTGCTGTCTTCCACCAGGTGGCACCAAAGGTTTGCTGTATAAGTAAGCTAGTAGGCTAATAGGTTAGTAATAAAGAGTCACAATTGTGTTTCCCACAAACGGAAAGGAACTTGTCCCCTTGGATTGAAAACGTATGTCATCAAAGATTTCTTAAGCAAGACAGGAGGGCCTGACTGGACACAGGCTTAAGCCAAAGGACCACTTGAGCCCCTTTTCCATTAGTACCTACTCGGATCGACTTGCCACGGTGAGCCATGGTTTTCAGGGTTTTCCATTTAGTCACAGTACCTGGTACCAGGTTCCAAAATAGTACCTGTTCAGCCGAGGTTCCAAGCAATCTGAGCATATACTAAAAGGTGACGTTGTCAGACTGCATGCCACCAATTGGTTGGTCAGTTATGTCACTCAATCACGAGAGCATCTTATTTACGAAAATCTAAACTGCCATTTTTGAAACCTGGCAATGCTACAAAAACAACACCGTGGTCCCACAGACCGAGCAGCTGGAATATCATTGCTTCAAAGTCCACCTTTGCTGTAGGGTTTGTGTTGCATACTAATTACGCCAAGGATGCTCGGATACATTGCTATAACAACAACCACGCACATGAGCTGGTACTTGATTGTAATGGAAAACCAGTCGATCCGAGTCGAGTCTTGGCGTGTCGATCCAAGTAGGTAATGGAAAAGGGACTTTAAAGATTGATAACATTAAATGATCTGTAATGCAGCATTTTCTTTAAGAAAACTGTAGGCATTTCATTTAAATGTTTTAAGTACAGCTGTCAGATTTAGCAATATTTCCTTCTTAAATCATAAAAAAGTAAATGTAAATGTAACATGAGTAACACATACTAGTAATTTAAGCATTTATAGGATCCTACCTGTGCCAGCATGCTGGGCTGGATGTGAAGAGACTGAGAGGACTGGTTCTGAGGGACTAAGGGTACTGAGTTTTCCATTCTCACTGGGTAAGCAGATGGCTTGTTGGAGGTTTGAAGACCTGCACGAATGTCAGATATGAAGAACTGGTCACAAAATATAGGTGGCAAAAGAGAGAAAACATAACTTTTTGTTTAAACTGTCCCATCATTTTTACCCTGGATGGTTGGTGGGCAAACAATCAGTGTCTGCTGGAAGGGCTCGGTCTGGGTGCAGAGCTGGGTGGGTCTGGTTTGCAGAGGAACTCCCTGCTGGGTCAGACCAGGGATGTTGATGGTGGCCTGCTGGTAGAGGCCAGGCTGATAGTTCAGCAGTGGGACATTACTACTGAGAGACAGGGACTGGCCTCCTGTAGAGGTCATCTGGAAGACACGACAAAGGAAACTTTTAAATTAATGCCTAAAAAGATGAATTTAGATTTTTACATTTTTGTATGAGAGCTGCATTTACAAGCATACAGTGATGAGTCTTCAAGTGCCTAAAGCCAGGCTATGAATCAGAAATGGAAAAGTTTGTTTGGTGCATTCCTACATCTAGTACTTGTAAATAAGTTGTTTTTAAATGTCTCGCCATTTTGAAATGAAAGAGTCTGTACATAGAAGTGTACAAGCTAATAAATTAGCATTGTTCTACAAAATAACCAATTACATCTTCAGAATAATCTTAAGATCAAACTGTTCCTGAGGCAGTTTAGAGATCATCTTCTCACTTGATTGTGCTGATTAAGTTGGCTACTGAATGTGACGGTGAGGTTTGTTGCTGCACTCGGGGTGTTGTTGCTTGCAAACATATTTTTTCCGTTCTCAAAGGCGCTGCATCGGCGTTTACATATATCCATATTTTGGAAGCAGGACTTCACACTGTGGAATAAAAAAACAACAACATATAAATATATACATTTAAATCAGACAGAAGCTAAACAACAGTCATCACAATCTGTAGCTTCATTTCTTTATCCACGCAGGTCTTACTGTGAGCTGTGCGGGAAGTGCAGCAGGTGGGTCATGGTAACAAACGGGTGGTTCAGCGTCTTCATAGGTGTGATCCTTTTGTCAGCGTCGAGTGTCAGCATCTTCTTCAGCAGGTCTATAAACTCCCGCCTGTCAGCCTTCTCTGCCAGGATGTCTGTGCCCTCCAGGTTTGTCATGTTCACCTGCAGGAAGTCACGGCACAAAAAAGTACCTCCTTTTAACTTCTACTAATTACTTTTTCCCTGACCTACATGGAAAACATGAGTCTGATTCTTTACACCATGCTCCTTTAATATGCATAGCAGAACCTCTAGAAAGAAATACCAGATTATTCCCAAGGTTGTTATTTAAGTAAAAGGGGAAAAGGGAAAATATAATGCTTGTCACATTGTTGCTCATCCTGTGCATCATTTTGTTTCCCTGCTTAAATGATTCAGTGTAGCTCCGGCCTTTCCTAAGCTTTTTGATGACTGAAGACAAACTAATTGATCATATTAGAGGTATCAACACAACAACAGCTATAACAGCAGGTTATGACGTGAAATGGTGTTAATGTTTGTTGGATTGTGTACTGCTATGAACTGTGTGACAGGAAGGTCCAGTGTATCCTCTGCTAAACAAGGTAATCGAAAGAAGCATTAAAGCAAGCAAAACTCAATCAGGAGAAGAAAAAGTACACGTCACAGGGGCAACTTGAACTCCTGACCACTCGCTCTCAGATCTATTTCTTATCCTATTACACATTAACACACTTAGATCACAGTTACCAAATTAGCTAAAGTCAAATGTTGGTCTATTTAACAAAAATACAACAAAAAACAGACATATGCATTTAATTTCTTTGTTGCAATGATGCAGTTTTTTGCTTTGTTGATACGGTCTGACTGGGGCTTTACCTGGAAACACTGTTGTTGTCTAATATCTAGGGTATAGTTTTTGCCATCATGCCATTTTGGCTGCTGTTTGGGCCATGTTTGTGTGTTTGTGAGGGTCCTACTTTGCCCCAAAGAGGGAGCAACACTTAAAATATCTGCTAACAGCAGCTGTCTCTTAGACAGTATAACTCCTCACCTGCATCATGTCATCCAGACAGTTGAAGATGTATTTTCTTGCCTCCTTCGACTTGATGCCCATCTCTGCCTCGTGCTCCGCAGGTGTCTGCAGAAAAAAGCACCACAGCAAAGCTTCAGTACATGAAGTGTTTTTTCTCGTTTGGGGACTCATATCTGTGTCACCTACTTTGAGCCTCCACAGCGGGTAGCTCGAGTCAGGGCCTCGGTTGAAAAAGCGGCTGGTCTTGGTTCCTGCACTAAGGAGGTACTCTGCTGGAAGACCCTGGGTCTGAGAAATGTAGCGAATCTGAGAGAAAACAATGAAAAATAAGTATAAAATAGTGGTTAAATGATGGTTAAAATTAAAGGCACTGCCTCTTTGGTTGACAGCTGTCCCAAGACAGGCAGCTGTGTCTGATTTTTATGTAAATGTCAGTGTGTATAAGGGTGCTGCAGATGACCTGGTCATACTCTGAGGCACCGGGATA
Source organism: Neolamprologus multifasciatus (assembly GCF_963576455.1). Lineage (NCBI taxonomy): Eukaryota > Metazoa > Chordata > Actinopteri > Cichliformes > Cichlidae > Neolamprologus > Neolamprologus multifasciatus. Next base: position 6,810,607 of record NC_140458.1, read on the forward strand.
AAGGGGCCATCCCAAGAACAGCTCAGCAATGACACATCCCAAAGACCACATATCGATGGCTTCACAGAAAGGAAGGCCCAGGATAATCTCTGGAGCTCTGTAGGCCCATCAAAGCCGATAAATGTGAAGATCACAGCAAGTAATTTACAAGATATTTCATAGCTCTAGGAAAAAATGCTCACCTGTAATATCGAGACTGCAGGTAGGTTGAGCATACAGCTTTGGAAACATGGCTCGCCGAGCCGAAATCAATGACCTTCACCCTGTATGGCTGCCTCAGAGGGTCTACCAGCATGATGTTTTCAGGCTTCAGGTCGGCATGGATCAGCCCCAGGCTCTTCAGCTTCATTAGCGCGGTGGCGACCTGCTGCAGGATTGGCCGGATGCACTTGAGCATCAGAGGGCTGAACTTGCTGTGCTTCAGGAAGTCGTAAAGGTTCTGCTCCAGCATCTCAAACACAAGGCACGTGTGATTCTTGTGCTGGAAACACTCGTACGAGCGGACAAAGTTGAACTCATCGGCATTTTCCGTGCTCAGCCTGCTGAGGATACTCACCTGCAAGTAGGAGGAAGATGGTATTATGTGGTAATAAACAGAAAAATGAATGCAAAAGTAACATCTTCCTTAACAGGCCAAAACATAAAGGTTCACAGATTTTATCTTCGGTACCATCCAGTACTCAAAATCACATATCAGCCCTATGGCAGAAACAACACAGAGGATCAGAGGAGTCAGTAGGATTCATCCACCAATTTAAAAATATAAAACAAAACCTGTACAAAATTCTGCGACAATCAAATAAATGAGATATTTCAGTCAGTGGCCAAAGTTCAGGTTATTGTATCTGTTCCCGTAGATGGATGTTGGTTGATCTCAACCATAACTGCCAACCATGCAGCCAGACCACTAACACTGCTTACAATATAAAGCAAATAAAAGAAACCTGCTTTTGGCTGCTCCCATTTGCACAAGGGATCACCACAGCAGGTAGCCATGCTCATTTGATTTGGCAGATTTTCATGCCGGATGCTCTTCATATTGTGTTATATTGTGAGCACAAGCGTCTCACGTGCCTGACAACTGCACAGGAAATATGACAGCTGTCCATGTCTACAATCTAGTATAATCCCTGCCATATATCAGTGCTTCAATTCACTGTAGTCTAGTCCTGAGGTAACTATTGATGTCTTATTAAAATCAAGGTGGAGGCTGATGCGGTCAAACAAGCTGAAAACACGCCAAAAGCACAAGTAGGATTGCATTTATGATGTCACATACATGCACCGCCATTCCCAATTTTCATATATTATGAAATTATATGCTAATAAAGGCTCCTTTTTATCAATTTTAACAATATGTACTCACCTCAATTTGCCCTTGCCGAGCATAAGAGGGATGGTTCTTCAAGATTTTAATGGCCACTATCTCATTTGTGCCCCGCTTCCAGCATTTAGCCACCTGACCGAAGGTGCCGCGTCCCAGAAACTCGAGCACCTCGTAACTGTTGGACATGGAGCACAGGATCTCGTGCTGCACCAGCTGATAGTCGCCCTCGCTGTGGGAGTTGCTGCTCTTGGTGGTGGAGGTGGAGTGTGCTATGGACTGAGCTGTGGTGGTTCCCCCGCCGCCGCCACCAGTTCGGTTTGAGACCACGGGGGCGGAGAGCTCCTCCAGTATCTGCACGCTGTCGCTGCTGTCCACCTCCTCACTCTTCCTCTTCAGGCTGTACTGCTTGTGGTAGAGGTCGGACGGCTGGGAGGAGGACTCCGCATCCTTGATTCGCCGGCTGGAGGAGGAAGATGAAGAGGAGGATGAAGGAGGCCCGCAAAGGCTGCCCGTGCTGTCTGCCGCCCGCACCACCGTCTGCTCCCTTGAGCCGGCCGTTGGCGGGTGGACCTGGTTGGAAGTGTACACTTGGTTAAAGTTGGAGCCAGAGGTTGAGGGTGCAGCTCCCTGGGTAGGGCTCTGCTGGTAGTAACCATTGTCTCCCAGCTGGCTGGATGCATCCCAGGAGGGGTTCTCCACTTTAAGTCTCTTTGAGCGAGAGTAGGCACTGGAGGACACAGAGGGGGAGGAGAACACCTGGAGCTGCGACGCCATGTCTGTGGAGGAGCAGCAAGTGGGTTACTTTTGTTTTAGAGCCTCTATTTATATTTGTGTGTGTGTTCTTGTATGTTACTCATTTATTTATGTTTAATTATGTGTGAACAGACAGAAGCAGTTAACTGTTTTTATCCTCAAGTTTGGAGCTGCAATAATCAATCAATTAAAGAATTATCTGATTAGTGCCAAACATCAAAGGTGATCAGTGGTACTATTTACGCTTGACTTTTGATCTACTTTACATCCCATTTGCATTATATTTTCCTCTTCTGGAGTACTTGGCAGCAAAAATCATCCTGCAGGAGTAGACTTCACCTAAGCAGGAAAATGATTCTTGTATAGTCTACCTAAAATCAGGTCTTTTAAACCCCGTGACTCTTTTTTTTTCTCCCCCCAATTTGTTCTCTGTTAATTTCAACAAGTCATTGGGATGTTATTTATGATTAAAGTGGACATATTAAACTAATTTTCGGCTCTGTATTTTTATTCTTGGATTGTACCAGGGTAGCTATCCCTAATTCCTTAAGTCTGAAACAGGCCGATTTGATTCCCGTAAAGCAAATTTCTTCTGATTAGTGACCCCTCCCATAAAAGCAGGTGGGTGGAGCTTCCGGGCACACAACTTGAACTGTACTCTACAGATGAGCATACGTCACACAGAGCCAAGAGCAGAAAAAAACTGTCATGGTGAGCGTTTACAGCAGAGTGGAGAGTTTGACTCACAGGAATTACTGGTACTTTTTTAACATTCAAATAATCTGTAAACCGATTAGGCATGAGTTTCATCAGTTAAAGTTAATTGAAACCCGTATTTGATTGGTTTCATGAAATAAAAGGACAAAAATGATCACATTTTCACAAGAGACCTGGACTGAGCTAAATACTGTTTATTATTCAGATTTGTGATGCCTTTATTGCATTTATTAGCACAGGAAAGTGTGATTCCAGTGTTTTGACCCCATAGAAACTATCAAGCTGGGGCTACATCTAAAACCACTTAACTTAGACATCATTAACATGTGTTTCCGCTAACTGGCAGTAACTAACCCCAGCAGCATTTTCCCAAACCTGACTGACAGTACCTGTATTTGCTGACTCTGCACACCGTTGCCTGTGTGATATTAAGGCCTCGTCATCTTCTCACCGGGCTCCGTGTGGTGCAGCAGCGGGTCGGCGGAGCTGCTCGCTGCCTGCTCGGAGCTGGAAGGATGAGAGCTAACCGAGCTAACAGCCAGCTAGCTTTTTCTCGAATATCTGAGTCATACCTGACTCCGATCCGCTGTCTCACATCGCGCGACAAACCCGCATTACGCTTGTCGTTTCTCTCGAAATGTCAGATAACATCCCGATGAGCACAGTCTCCGGGACACAGCTCCATCATCACAGTCTGCTCGCTCCACTTCCTGTCCTGCCGACGTAACCGGCGGCGAGATGTGACGGACGTCAACGGCCACGTGCGTCGCCTGCAGTCAAAGATCGTGTATCTCCCGAGTGTATCTCTCTGCCTTATTTACCTATCTTTATTAGACCGATCTGGTTCTCTTATAATTAACCTTGTGACTATATATGTATAACTACATTAGTGACATTTTCCCTGTAGTTTCTCTCTGAGTAGCACTGGCTGAACTGTCTGTCCTGGGACAACATGTCTATGTGGTGGAGGAGTACAAGTACTTGACTGAAGACTACTACAGAGGCTGTATACAAGAAGGAGATGAGCACGCTCTGTTTACTAAGGAAGCCGAGATCCTTAATGTGTGCTGCAAAATGATGGAGAGTTTCTATCAGTCAGCTGTGGGGAGCAGAGTGTAGTTTTCTGTAGTTAGTTTGGCTCTGTAATTGGCAGCAAATTGTACATTTTTGAAGCTGTGATAGAGAGGTGGACACTGAACAAACTGCTGTCCATAGTCTGTAGTCCTGACCACCCTCTGCCACTTGTACCTTCTTCAGTACTGGTGGAGCCTCAAGGACCTTCTATAAGGTGGTAGCACGAGGTTGTTAATGTTGTTATTAACAGTTATTTATATTGTATTATTATTGTTATTATTATTATTATTATTATTATTATTATTATTATTATTATTATTGTATTATATTTTTATGACATGGAAACTAGTGAAAAATCATCAGATTAAGTGACTAATATCCAGTATAAATTTATCATTCTGTATGGAGGACCTGAGAAGCAACGTTCATGGCTGAAAAATTAGTCCTCCAGTGGTCGGCTGAGGCTGGCTCCAAAAGGAGTTGAATCCCCAAGTTCACAATATTAAGAAAACCGTCAGTATACACTGGATCATAATAAAGATTATTATTATTGTTATCATCATTATATTGATGTGATTTACATTTAAATGTAAGGGTGTGGCTGCTTTCATTGACAGCTTCAGCTAACAGCTGCCAGAGAGGCTTCACCTCAGCTGAAGTCATATAACTTGACCCCTTGACTGTCCACATTTCTCTTTTGGTGAGTGAAATTGTAGAAGTTTATATCTGTCAGATGCACTCATTACAGTTTGAAAATGCAGACTGCTAACTTTGCACTGCACTTTTTTTTGTCTAAATATGGTCACTTCTGGTTCTAAAAGGAACAAACCCCACCTCCAAATGCAATGTCCAAAATCTGATAGGTGATGCTACAGTGGCTACGCCCATCTTTTTTAAACAGTAGATGGACAGTTACCATGGAAATAAAGCATTAAATTATGATTTTATTATTTTATCTTCTTAGACAGCATTTTAAAACATTCCAGTCGTTATTTATATATTTAAAAATGTACTTTTTTAACCCATGGAAATTTAATATTGTTTTTGTACACCTTTTAAAATTAAACAATTTAGAGATAGATTATCTTTCACCCATCTATCCATTAATTTCATTACTTACAAATATATTAAACAGAAAAATAATGTGTAATCAATTCATTTATAGGAACTGAATTACTGAATTTTATAGATAAACAGATATACATCTTTATATATATATATATAGAGAGAGAGAGAGAGAGAGAGATGGATATACATGTGTGTGTGTGTGTGAAAGATTACATTTTAACCACTGGTACCTTATTATTTATTTATATTTTTTAAATTTAGAATTTTGTTCTCCTAATTAAAACTTGTAATAATGCTATTCTAGCTAAATATTCCATGGAAACGTGGCTGTAAACATCATATTGACAAATAAACACAAATAAAGACTTATTGGGAAATTAGAAATTATTTGCACACATATTGAATTTATAAACTGTATAACTACCGTCAACTGAAATTGGGCTCCACTGTATTTAGATAATTCCCTAATTAAAAAGATCAATTTGTCACACATTTCAACACAAGGAGGCGCTGTTGTCTCAGCGACAAGGAAAAACGGAGTGAGTCGAACAGACGATGTTTATTTCCATCCATCTCTCATCTTGCCTTTTCAGATATATTAGCATTTTTTATTTTTGTCTCTACAGCTTGTTTACAGCATCAGAAGCACTGCATTTCATAGTGGTACACCACAGTAGACAAAAATACATCACCAAGACTACACCAGCATAGTCGATGCAAAAACAAAGGAAAAAGAGAACATTGTTTCAGATCAAAACTGCTTATCAAGATGATAATAACTAATGATATTAAATTTCTTATCCTTGAAATATAATAGGAGTACATGCATGCAGTACATATACAATCAAACATACTGGAAAGTATTGATGTAATGAATCAGCAAAGAAATGATGGTTCATACAAAACAAGTGCTCAACTAACAATGTATTTATACGCATATATATTTGAGAGGAAAAGACCAGCAGATCCTCATAGAACAAAACCCTATCAAAATAAAAGTTGTAACTGAACTAAAATGCATTAATTTCTTCACTTTAATGAACTTTAAATGTGGCTTTTATTTATTTATGCATTTTTGTAGCTTTCTCTGTGGAATAAAACTGACTGTATAGTATACGGTGATGGCTGAATTTATTCAGCAGCATCAGGCTCCTCCTCAGGGTCACCTCTCATTGAAATCCAGCTGTGGTGAATGTTTGGAAAGCTGCATTTTTCAAGTATTTTCTCCCTCTCTCGACTCTTGAAGGACTACCTGAAGGAGTGTCGGAAGTGCAAACTCCTTCTTTTCAGCTTTTCTGGGTTGTGGGAAGCCATGTGCGAAAATTCTCGGAAGATGTCAAGGTACGTGGCGTCTCCTGATGAACAAAAAGAGAAAACACAACAGGAAATGACGATGAAAACCACAGCCCGAGACCCAAAGCTCTTTGAAGAGTCAAAACATCTTTCTAAATGAAAGTTAGGAAGGAAACAACAGAGGAGCCTTCTGAATGAAGGGCCGAGGCACCATGAAGCTTCCCCTCTTTCAACTTTTCAAATACTGAGCCTCTACTTTTCCTGTTGTCATGGTGACCGCTGAGCCCACCACCGCTACTACCACAACAAAAGCAACTCAAGTCTTTTGTGTCCGTGAGAGCTGCCAGGCTCAGAAAATTAAAAAGGGGATGAAAATTCCTGGTTTTCCCAGCTTGTTTCTGAGTGAGTCAGAGAGTTCAAGGCTCCTGGTAATTATGGAGGTTTCCTTTCCTCTATAGACATTCCTTATTGAGCTGGTTTTCCTATCTGTGTTTGGCCTTTGCTCTCAGAATATTTTACAAATGTCTGTTCCCACAGTCTTAAGAGAATTAAGGCAGTAGAAAGGATTTTGTTGCCTCTTTTTTTTTTCCTCGAATAATGAACAGAAGGATTTTTTAGTAGTACCACTTTATTAGGTACAGCTGTTAAGTTTCTTGTTCATGCAACTATCTATTCAGCCAATCACCTGGCAGCAACTCGGTGCATTTAAGCATCTAAAACTGGTCAAGATGACTTGCTGAACTTCAAACTGAGCATCACAATGAGGAAGAAAGATAATTTTTTGTGCTACGGACCGGTTTATGTCCAACAATATTTCACGGACCGGCCTTTAAGGTGTCGCAAATTAGTACAACAAAATAAATCCAGTACCGGTACCAAAACAAAGAAGATTTATTCATAACACACGGGAAAAGACCCGAGTTAATGATAAAAACAATAAAACCCCTGAAAACCATAAATTTCACACCCAAGCCCCAACTCTCGCGGCCCGGTACCAAACGACTCACGAACCAGTACCCGGCCGGGGGTTGGGGACCGCTGATTTAAGAGACTCTGAATGTGGCATGGTCGTTGGTGCCAGATGGGTTGGTCTTAGTATTTCTTTGCTGACCTGTTGGGACTTTCCCAAACAGTTAGGCTATTTCTAGAGTTTAGAGAGAATGGTCATAAAAAGAGAAAATATCGAGTTATCCATACTATTTGATTATTTCACTTGCTGAATTAGTACGTTTGCTCACTTACAAAGAAATGAACAGTCTCTCATTTTTATGGTCGTCTCATATTACTGAAGAGAAATTGATTATCAACCAAAAATCCCCCTCCCCCCAAAAAAATACATTACATAGAAATTATAAATTTATTTGTTGGAATGGAAGAAACTGATTCTGTGGACTTAATGTCCTGACTTAATAAGCTGAGATCAGGAGTATCTGTTATTGATCGACTGTCTAATCAAATACTTAAATTACTCAATGATTCAGTTTATAACTTTTATATAATGTGTTGTTATTTTTGTTTTGTGTGTTAGATACAGCACGGTGGCACGGTGGTTAGCACTGTTGCCGCACAGCAAGAAGGTCCTGAGTTCAATTCCAACATCAGGCCGGGCTCTTTCTGTGTGGAGTTTGTGTGGGTTCCCTCCGGGTACTCCGGCTTCCTCTCACCGTCCAAAGACATGCAGCTTGTGGGGATAGGTTAATTGGATAATCCAAATTGTCACTAGGTGTGAATGTGCGAATGAAAGTGAGCGCGAATGGTTGTCTGTCCCTGTGTGTTAGCCCTGCGACAGACTGGCGACCTGTCCAGGGTGTACCCCGCCTCTCGCCCTATGACAGCTGGGATAGGCTCCAGCGACCCTGAAAAGGATAAGCGGAAGCGAATGGATGGATGGATGGTGTTAGATACATATCATACTGTTTAATGCACTAAACAGCCCCCCCCCCCCCTCCAAACACACACCACTTCAAATATTAAATATATTAGTTATTTGCTATTTGCTTCATAGTTCTGCTTTGTGGTAAAGTTAGTAAAGCAAGTGAAAGAAGAAATAAAGCACAGAAGAAAGAGAGAAGTTAGTGATTAGTCAGACCTTTTGTTTATTTTTTAGTATCATATTAGAAGACAAAGAGGAAAACATAGGTAGAAGTTAGTGTTAACACACACAAGTACTGTAAATTCTGAGATGCACGTTTTTTTGTTTTTTTTTTGTTTTTACAATATTACAATATTCAAAGAAATTGTACAGAAAACAGTCAAGAGACAGGAAAAAAGAAGTACAGGAAAGTTAGAAATGGCCTGTTAGAAGTTAAAGTGTTAATAGATTTTGCGTTTATATACACAACAGTCACTGTAGACACACTGAGCTGTACAACACCTAATCCTTCAATGGCTTAATGCTTTGTCGACGACATCATTCATCTTGTAAAAACTGAGACCTTTTGGAGAGTGTTTTGGTGGTGTTGACACCACGTACTGCACAAAAAAGGAAAGGCTGAGAGACGGCATGTTTTCAAAGTGCTTTCAATCCATCAATGATGAGAAACAAGGCGGAAATGAGCGAGCTACCCTTCCTGTCAATGTCATATCGTTTAAACAGTTTTACCTGGCAAATAAAAGAATGGGACTGTACAAAAATTATTAGGAAGGTTTGTGGAGTCAGAAAATAGTTGGCGGCAAAATAGTTTCTCCAACTAAATTTACTCAAAGGAGCTAAACCAGTAGCTGTAAGCATTGGCATATTATACTGTCTAAGCTTATCATAAGACTTTTTCTATAGTGTCAATTACAAAATAACACCATTAGGCAGTAATGATGCTGAAATTCTTTCCAGTGGATAGCGTTTATACAAACTAATCTGGAAATCATAAACATCCCTACTATAATCATCTTTAGACAGTCCCAGATTGTTAAGATTCTCCATATAAAACTAAAACTGGTAAAAACACTTGTGCTCTCTAAAAGCTCTGCAAGCTTTCTTTGGTTTGAGCTAAACCCCAACAGTCTGTAGCATTTCTGAAGGGAGTCTGTCTGTATTTTTATGAAGGCTTTAGATAACACACTGTCGCTAACTGCAAGCTAGCAAGCGGGTCAAACAAAAAGTGTTGAGCTGCCAGGTTCGCTGTTCTTGTCACCCAGCCAACAGATGATTGCAGGAGAGGGTGGTTCAGTCTGTTTGCATTAACTGATTTCTGCCATGGACGTCACCTCATGCACTGTTGTCGTGATTTGGTATTATATAATATGGATATTAACATTTTCCAACAATATTCAATGTTACATAGTCACGTATACTGGGTACAGAACTTTAAAAATAAGCAACTGGGCTTCAGTGGACCTGGGCATCAGCCACCCATGCAATATAAACTAACAAACAATATAAGCCTAGGCGTGACACATCTGATTACCATAAACAAACATTTTAACATACAAATACTGTATATACAGCAACATGGTAGTTTAGAGTGACTTATCAAAAACCTTCCAGTGCAGTTTCTCCTAAAGAATAACTCCACCAACAAGTGATTTTTATATCATATTGGGAACATTAATATCGTTCTGTGTGGTTGTGGTGTTAATCCCCCCCCCCCAAAAAAAATCTATATCCAGCTTAAAAAAATACCATCTGCCTTGCTGTTAAGCGTAATACAAAAAAATACTGATTATCTGTACTGAAATAGTCATTGCACTATGGCTCTGAGAGTCCTGTCATATATTAAAAAAAATTAAAAGTGCATCATTTTGCGTTTAATGAAAAATAAAAGCTTCACTTAATCAATCTTTTAATCACTACGCAGAAATAATTCTCACATCATTTTCTCTCCATTACGGTTATTGCAGCTTCACAGTTTCCCCTCATGAAGTTATTTAAATAAAGAGTTCCTCCACTATTTTACTCTTTTATTAAATAATGGAGGTTAATTTCTGAAAAATTGATTCAGTTAAAAACAAGTAGGAAAGAGAAACTGGCTGAACCCCCCTGTGGCTGTTTTTTTTTTATTATTACTGGTAAACAAACACATGCTGACTCCTGAAGGGTTTTTCCTCCTTTGGTTTCAATATTTATAAGATTTCTTTCATTTTAGCATATTTATAATTCAACCAATTTCCTATTACAGTGGCTCTTTACGCCATGCTAACTTTCAAAACATAGTTTTTCAGCATTTAAATGAAACTGATGCCCCTAACAGCTATTTTGCTCCTGAACCATCTTCAACTTGCTGGCTGACCTTAAAACTTTTATATCCATCAGCTCATTTGCATATGTGAGGCTGTGGATGGCATCCTGTGTACCATTTCACACTGTAGAGGTGCAAGTTTCTGGTTTGCTAATAAGATAAGAAGCTACCATATTAACGTCATAAGACCTGAACTCTTTCATTGCATGCATTTTTAATTTCTCTCTGCTATTTGGGCTGATTCGACCTGATGAATGTAAAAATAAAGAATTATCTTTTTACCTGATTTTGCTCTACAAGGGTCTGATATCCACATATGAGGACATTCGTTTTAAATGTTGATAGAACAGTGGCAGTATAATGTCTTTGAAGTGGATATCAGGCCCTTGTAGAGCAAAATTTAGTAGTTAGTAGTATTTAGTCTAGACAACCCAAAATGTGATGTCCCCATATGTGAACATATGGGGACTGCAGGTCCAGGAGGTTAAAGTTATGGAAGTCTGTGGAAGACATTGCTGTTGCTGTTGTACTTTCCTCACAACCATATAGGCTCAAACCATAGTTTCAAGTAATACTGAGTAAAACTTGCATGCAGTTAATGTTGTACATGTTGGTCATTATTCAAACCAAAAAACTCTATATATGACTTGTTGTCTTGACCTTGAATTGGGAATAATACCACAATGGTATTAGAAACCAAAAGTTTATAACTATTAGATTGTGCATACAACAAGCTTGGGTTTGACAAGCAGATCAGATTTTCAGCTTTAAGTAGATGGCGACCATGTTTTCAATCTGCATGTGTGGATTCAAGTCCATAAGAGCACAAGTCTAATGATCTCCATTTGGTAAAGTTTTGTTTCTGTGTACAACTTGTGGGATTTACACACTGACAACTGGAGACATCATATGTAAGTTGTTATTCTTACAGTAGTACATCCTAGTTCACTTTGAGGACACATGCATAGTTAGTGGTCTGTTAGTTGAAAGGTCAGCATTCACACTGTGATCACAAAATTTACATGACCGGCACCCTCACTGATAAGTCTTAAGATTTCACACGTTTTGCTGTGCTGTGCTTTGTTTTAAACAACTTCTAAATTCCTGGGAAATCTTTAAAAGAAAGTATAGTGTGTAAAGTTAGCATATACCAAAGAGCCACGTGACAGACAAATATACAGATATCCTCATCACTTTGATCAACATCATCATTTTCCCATGGCACACATCTCTAATACAACACCTCAATGTGTCTTGGGTAGTTTTGCCATGTCTACTAGAAAAACTAAAGAGGCTTTTACTTCAGGAACCAGACGTGTCTAAAACAGGGAATCCCACAAAATATACACCCCGACCACATGATGAAATGAAACCTAATACTTTTGAGTTCTTTGGTTCAGAGCTCCCTGTATCCTCTGAAACCCTCAAACAAAGTCCTAGATTGGTCCCGAATACTCTGCTGATGACATTATTTAAGGTCCACTCCCGGCCTCATAATAACTAATAGATTTCTAACGTTTCCCTGGCAGTGATTTCTCTGCCACACCTGGCCAATTTATTCTGTTTTTGGTCCAAACTGACATCGTTAAAAGTAGATTAGGAACACTGAGTTCCTGTTAGAACCTGAGAAGGGAGCGGCCGGCTGCTAGGTTTGCGGAGAGAAACATGACAGATGTAGAGAAGAAGAAAATTGGGTAGTAAAAAGTCTTTCAGACGAACATGAAGCCTAAGATCCCCAAACATGTGTCTTCATGCGTCTATTGGCACCCCCTACATTAGTTCAACCTGACCTGATTATTATGAAGCTGCTATATTGAGACAGATAAACTCCTGAATGCATTTCTTATACTGCTGCTCAGTGGGGCTGCTGATTGGGTATTGACCTGGCTGTCCAAAGGGTCCTTCTGACTCCCGCATCTCATCGTTCATACGGGCAAGACGCAGCCTAAAGGAAAAAATGAGAAATCAAAAAGAGGACGTTAGTTATTTGAAAAACACTTAATGGACTCTATAGTGTGTAAGTAAAACAACATACAGCGTGACTATATCTGCGTTGGCTTGCTGCACAGCTATACTCAGCGGATCCTGGCCATCCTCGTCACCATCGTTCTGTGTAGCTCCTCGTTTGAGGAATAAACACACCTGCCTGGAAAGACAAAAGAAAACAAGATCAATTATAACCAGACCTCAATGGCAATAATTTTTAAAAATATTTCAACCACAAGTTAGGTTACGTTTCTTTTACACTCGATGTATCTGTAAACGTAAGGAAGGTTTAGTCTGTTTCCTTGTTGCAACCGGGGGCCGTGCTTTGAGAAGCCTGGCACTATTGGAGTGAAAATATGATTTATAGCCACTTTCAGTCAAACAATGGTTTTCATGGGAGAACAACAAGCCTGAACTTCTCATAAAAGGAAAAGTCAATTCTTTTAAATCACTCATGCATGCCTTTTAACTAAGTTTCCTGCACGAGGCTCATTGTCCTGTACAAGCTTAGCATCACTCCAACAAAGCTCGCTTTACTGAACTGTAAACCATGTGTGAAGTGGTTAGAAATGCAGCGGGGAGAGTAAAACTCCTCATGACTCACCCCGTGTGTCCCAGATACGTGGCATGATACAGGGGCCCCCTCCCTCTCGCGTCTCTTTGGTTGACGTCAGCAGCGTTCTGGAGCAGAAACTCACAGGCAATCAATGAACCCTAAAACAAAGCAGAAGTGAAAAGATGTTTACATTGGATTATGTCATAATCAGATTTTCTGTCTAATGAAAGACCGATGTGAGAAGTTTCCAGACCTCTTCGGTCGATTCACTCACCCCGATCACAGCCTGTATGAGGGGCGTTTTTCCTTCGTCTTCCTCGGTTACTAAATTGACATCAGCTCCATGAGCTAGCGCTGCAGCCATGACGGGGAGGTTACGAGCTTTCGAGGCTTTATAGAGCAGGGCTCCGGGATGAAGATCCCTTAGGTCCTCCAGGTCTGACGTCTCTGGCTCGGCCTCCAGCTCAGCCTCTCCGCTCGAGTCCTCGGACACCTCACACTCTGAGGACAGCGTAGCAAAACTCAGCAACAGCAGCCGCATACAAAAATAAAAGCAGCTCGTTACAGTTACTCCCCTGGACTCACCCTCCTCTGTGACGCTGTCCACTACTGAGCCAAACACCAGGATGTCCGTGCTGCCGTCTGTACTGCCTCCCAACCCGCTGTCGCTGCTCAGACCTGCCGGACCGGGAGGCGCCACAACATGGACACATTAGTCACAGCTGTCTCTTTCAGAGCGATTAGTGTCATTTTAATGGTGCAATAGTGAACACACAATCCAAGCCCTGTATTCCCATGCTTTAAAATGTGTGGTACAAAGGTGTGAGTGTCACAGTAGGGAGTTGCTTACTTCGAGGCCCAGATCCTGTATCAAAGTAGGAGAAGAGGGAGTCCAGCTCATCGGGACAGAACAGAGATTCTCGTCTGAACTTAGCAGCTGCTATAAGATGAACAGAAAGAAAGCTTTTATATGGTGTCTAATTTGTATGAAAAACACTGGAAAACGACATCGCTAAGCTGCATTTCACCTGACATACCTGAGGAGAAGGTGGAGGGGGAGATGTTTCCAGGCTCCTGTCGGTATCTCCGCCGTGTTTTGGGCACCGTCGTAGCGCTGTTGTGTCTTCGGCATTTCTTCACACTCCACCGCCGCTCCGACTTCCTCTCCCCGTTGATGAGTATCTCAGTGGAGCCCAGCTTCTTCAAGAATTTCTTCTCTACATATTTTGCCTTAATCCAGGCCTCTTTTTCTTGCCTGAACAAAACCACGTCACATACGACTTTTGATGTTAGTGCCTCAAAGGTCACATGTTTATAGATCAGATTAGCTGCGCTTCATCAGTTCTCACCTTGAGCTGGATGGTAATGGTTTCTTCAGACCTTTTTCCTGGCAGGAGCCTTCATAGATGTGGTTGATGACGCTGTTTCCGAGTTCACACATCAACTACGAGGAAATATGACAATGATTAGGAACTTAAAGTAATAGTTTGATAGTTTAGGAATTATATTGGGCTTTTTGCTAAAGGTTAGCTGAGATAACCCAGATCACTCCCTTGTCTTTTTGTAAAATATAAATGCTTGCTAGCTTAGCATAAAAACTAAAAATGGAAACTGCTAGCTTATCTAAGCTAAACAAACTCACCGTTGGTTTAACATTTCTGTTTTTAAACTAATTAAACAAACATAAAGCTCGTATTGGTTTCAGAGATACATTTTGATATGCATTTTGTGTATTTTGACTAGTTGCCTTTAGACCACAGTTAGGGCTGTGCGATATGACCAAAATCTCATATCCCGATATAAGAATTCTATCGTCCCCGATGCGTGAAACTATACATTTTTAGACATAAGTTGTAACGGCCGCCGTTTTCTTTGTGAGTATTTATTACACGGCGTGCTGCGGGGAAAAGCCTGTTCTAATGTTTGAGTCTAAGGTTTATTTTTTAGCACCTGGCGGCTCTTTTTTAATTCTCATCCGTAAATAATCTGCTCTTTCACATGATTCAGTTTATTTTGAAAAGTCTCAACAGGATCTTGAGCTTTATTGTGAAAGGTTTACGGACACAAGAGATGCTGTTACCGTCGTTGTTGCTAACGACAACGCATAAAAACAGGCGCTTGTCCGTCTGTAGTGTGGTTATATTAAATATAAGAGAAAGAGAGAACTTTAAGAAATTAATATAGCCACTACAGTGACCATCAAAACGATGAAAAAATATTGCCATAAACAGTTTATTTTGCGACACCACAAAACAAACGATAGCGTAAAATGAAACAATAGGTGTTTTTATATCGTCATCCGATATATATCCTTATATCGAACAGCCCTAACCACAGTTAATCTAATTTTAATTTTTTTTGTAATTTCTTAATAAATTTCAACTTTTGCCTTCTTTTCATTTTAGTTTCCAAAGTGGAGTTTCCAGTTTGGTTCATAATATTTAGTTATAATAGTTTTTATTTGTTTTAGTATTAGTGACATAGAAGCTTCTTTTTTTTTTACATTGATACATTATATACAATATAAAGTGGGTTATTTTATAACAACGTATTATGTTACGATATAAATACTTAAGTAATGGTCATGTAGATATCACATTCTCAAGAAACATGTTCACAAATGGTTTTGAAGATCAAAACAATTCCTGTATTTTTCTCTATTTTAGATCGTTTTATCAGTGCAAACTATCCTTTACTTTTATAAAAGTCTTATTATTGTTTTTATTTCAATTAATTCAGTGTTTTTAAACCATTTTTTCCACATAAGGTGTTCATTTTAGCTGGTTACAAGGATACTGCTTTGGAAAAAGCCAAACAAATAGGTTCAAATAGGACATACTATCATATCTTATATTTTTAATGTTTATGGAGGTGTGCATGCACAACAGTGTTTGACTGTTTGTCTGTTCGAACAGGTACACTCGTGTTTTAATGTGTGATTTCATCCAAACTGTGAAGCCTTTTGTCACAGTAGGTTTTAACAAGTGCTATAAGACAGTAATATCCATTTTTCATCTTCAGGTTATTCCAGTAATGCGTTAAAAACTGCCCCATGGCTGTTTAGCTGAGAGTAATTGTACCTTTAATAATTCTGGTTCCCACGAGTCCAGCGTGAGTGAGCGCACCTTTGAGCAGTGAACTCCAAGACTCCTGCAAGAGAAACATATTCAGAGTCCAGAGATGTGCTGTTGATGTCCTGTAGTCAAACTGTTTAGTGCTTAAAGGGGAAGAATTTCACTTTGTTAGGACTGTAAAGCAGCAGATGGCGTCCAGCTCGAGTAAACAAAAAGCAGTTTATATTCTTCTAATATGAAAAGATGCACCATGGCGTTGTGCGGTGACCTGATTTGAATCCCGGGCTCCTAATGTCATGCAAATCACTGTCTGGTATCTAGGCAACTGTTGCACGTTAGAAAAAAACTGCACTGAGCTACAAGAGGCCACGTCTGATCTCTCTGTGAGAAGAACAGTCCAAAGGAGGAGCATGAATATTCAACAGGTGGACACACACACACACACACACACACGCATACACACATTCAGGGACGGGATTTGAGATTACGTAAGCAGTGAAAATTGTGGCTGCAAAATAAACAAAACTGCTGAGGGATCGGACGCCTGAAAACGACCCTCAATGACGCCACAGTGTGATGTAATGAAACAAAAGTGCAAAGGAAGTGTTTATCTACAAACATGGTACCTCCATTCAGCAGCATTACATCATATCCAGCACTGAATGTAGCTATTCAATGACTTATCACTCTGTGAAAACTCTCACTCAAGGCACGACTGATCCAATAAGCAGTGTCCACTTTAATCTCTCAGCAGCGTGTGTGGCAGAACGTGCTCTCCCAACTTTAGCAGGCGGCTGGCACCTCTTCCTGTCCTCAGAGCCAGCAGCCGCCACACAGCACGAGGCAGGTTTAGAGGAAGCACTCAGATTCTTTAAGTCCACCCTAAAGATGCTTATCGTGCTTAATTGTGCAGTTTGACATTGAAAGGCTATTTTTACACTCGTCTTCTATTGGGAGGTCAATATGACTATGATGACCTTCCCTTTAACGTGACACTAGCAGACTCCAATGCTAAGCTAAAAGTGACAACCTACGGAAAATATGACAAAAACAACCCAGGACTGTGGAGCTGCTGGAATACTATCAGACAAGAATGAGTCAAGCTTCCTCTTCCAGAGGACTCAGTTCCCACGTGTTTACAGACTGTAGTTAAAAGAAGAGGAGATGGTATAGTATAGTAAACATGGCCCTGTCCAAACTTTTCTGAGAATAATGCAGGCGTTTTTTCTACCTGTGGATGCCGGAGCACTCGATGCACAGCAGGATGCCCAGGTTGATTGAGGCCCAGCGAGGGTCGGCCTGACCGCAGTCGCAGCATTGCTCGTTTCCCGGCAGACACTGGATCCGCTGCAGGATGGTCTCGCCCCGGGCACTGCGCTCCCGTGGCTCACTGGCTGAATCGATGCTGCTTGTGGATGGAGAGGCTGTTCTGTCCAGGTGCTACAAACAAATGCTATCAGTTAGGATGGAATTTCATTCAAGTTTAGTGAAACAAAGTATTACTTGTTATAAATTGAGAGGGAGTATGTGGAGTTGTGTCGATGTGAATTAAACTTTACAGATTAAACAAATGAGATAAAACGTTAACAAGTTTAAATATCCTAATAGGAACATCTGCTACGACTGGACTATTTTTTTTATAACAGGTATTTTAGTCTAGGGCATTGCAGCATAATTTATTAACTGATCATAGAGCAACTGTGGGTGTTAGATAAATAGATTATAGTGGAATAAAAAGTACCATATTTGAATTAAAACATGGAAAAACATCTCATAAACAAGCATTTTTTCCCCATTAGTTTTGACTCACCTCTATGTAGTACGTGTCTGGGCTCTCTCTGTAGGCTGAAGCGATGCTAGCTTGAACAGCCTGAATCCACGATTGTCTTAACTTCTCAGACTCAGCCTGAAGCATACAGCTCCTGAAACACGCCCACATTATATTCATGAATCAGAAAAAGGATTGTTGTAATACATTTATGATTACCTAAAGCACAGATTAAGAAAGATTAAAGTAAAGCAAGCCACCTCCTGATGCTGTACCTGCACAGCAGTGATTTGAACAAAGCAGTCAATATTTAATTTATTTTTTATGTGAGTTTAAATTTAGAGATACTTAGTAAATTGAAACTTTGTGATAAGTAACTTTAAAATTTGAGATATGGCCTGAATTCCTGTAATTATGACTGAGGTAGGATCTAGACCCTTGATGACCCTAAACTGGATGGATGGATAGGATTGATTGTTGTGGAATCATTTTCTCTTTCAGCTATAAAAGTCTCACATAGATGCGTGCTAATTTTGGCTAAGATTATTACCAAGGAACAACTTCTGATGGGAAAAATCTAATCCCAATATGGTGACTTCCTTCTCTAAAAAAACAACATGGTGGCAGCTAAATTACTATGTTGTGGCTTGAAAATGCAAAACCCAGAAATCAATGGGTCACTTTGCTACAGTCTATGATTATTACTAGACAAATAAACATGGCACAGACACACTTTGACTTGGTGGCGTCTCTAGAGGAAAAGTTACAGGATCACCATAGTCAGACCACAGTGATCTGAGCCATTGATCCCAGTATGGTCACCAGTTTATCATTATCATGGCATCGTGCTTATTTACTTGGAGGGGGAGACGACTTCAAAGCAGAACCTCCTCTCGATGTCCTCGCATGGTTTAACAGAGCATAGCCGGAGGTCCTCCACTACCACCGTCAGAGAATCCTGCAAACACAAAAACATCTTCTCATTCCTGCTATCATCAACACAGAAAACAGCCATTTTCCTTCTAGAATATACATTTTTCCTGACCAGCTGTTGGCTCCCCCTGAGGGTACACTGAGACCCGAGAGGTTAAGTATTCAGGCTAAAACAGACAGAGCAGTTTTTATTTTATGTTTATTACTCTCTGACCTGCTTAACATGCATAATTCAATGTAGATCACCATAAACAGCACTACTAAACTCTCACAAGCCACATCATCCCTAAAGAAAGCTGACATGGACTAATTTTATTTACCTTGAGCTTCTTCTGATAGACCAGCTGACTGTTTTGTATGGAGAACCACCGTCTAGACGGAGGGAGAGAAATAAAAACATTTGAAATGGGATGCATCACATCATCACAACCTTTTTAAGGTTATTTATTAGTAGTATTATAAAGTTTCTAAAGTAGGTCACCTCCTCTGTTTTTTGGATTATTTTTGGAATAACTGACTAAAATCACGGAGCCAAACAAATCTCCTGTTTTATAAAGAGATTCTCTAAGCCTTAAGAGATACAGGACCTTGACATATGGTTAAAAGCTCTGATCCCAGAGAACAAACCTTTGAGCTTCGGCTGGCTCCATCAAAGTTTGGTTGGCTGCTCTAACATATTCATCCCTCTATGTTAATAAAATCTTAATAACACCATGAATTCACCTTTAACAGCTTCTGTCTCTCCTAATCTATCCTTTGCTTAGGAGAAAGAGTCAAGCAAGCCTCCAGCAGGTCCTGGTGATGTATTGACGTCACAGTTTGCGTGATTAATGCATTATGCATAGCATGAGCTAGAACTGGTCCCCACTGAGGACTCGGTTAAATGCAGAGAACACATTTTCCTACATTAATAAAGGATAACATAAAACATTTACCATGTATTTATTTACAAATGTATTAACTATGACTATGCATCTAGTCTAGAATAATTTTTTGTTCCTTCTGCTTCAGGTTTTGCATTAAGAAACTCTTTAATGGCCCATCTATGTTAAAGGAAGATGATAAAAATGTATCTTCAAGGCTCTTTCTGACTGGAAATTCAAGATTTTATCCTCTTTAATTGAATCTGAGATTTTACTTTATATAAACTTTACTTTACTTATAAAGACAATTCATTATATTTTCTAAATTGTGTAATTAAAATGAACTACTAATAAATTCTAGTCCTATTAGTAAATAGGAATTTTCTTTATTTCTACTTAACCTTTTTCCTTCATGTAGTTCCTGCCTATTATGAAATATTCTATTGAGCAATATATTGAGCCTGCTTATTAATGCCATTTTGTTCGGTTGTGTTTATTGTTTTGTCCATAACTACTCGTTTTTAAGACATTTTCCTAACTTTTTTCTTTACTCGTCATTTCACCAAATTATTTACTAGAACTACTTTCGATAAGTTTGTCATTTTTGTGACTTAAAATGTTCCCTTTAAAACTTCACTCGGTTTTCAGAGTACCGGGGTTACCCTGGTAACCAAACTTTTCTTTATTGTGTGACATATTGTATAATGAAAGTAAAGCTGCTTTGTCAGATCTCTATGAAAAGGAGACGAGGCTCACGTAGCATAAATGTTTGTGTGGATTTTTGTAGTTACCTGTTCCAGGTCTTAAACGCATTGCTGGCCCTCTTGAACAGGTAGCCCTCCATCACCACACCATTAGGAGCATCCACGTTAAACTCCACCTTCGATTCGTCATAGGAAAAGTCCTGAAGGAGAAGAAAGGCAAAATAAATCCTGTCTGTCACAGATGGAAACCAAAGGCCTATTTACTGCCGGCAGGGTGTCGTTTTAACCTGTTAATGGCCAAATGAGGAAAACCAAACATTTTTCTGTAGTGAAGAGGCTGCATCTGAGGTATTCCTCGAATACCAGCATACATACTGTATATAAACCATCTGAATCATCATAACTCGTGTGATGTAGAAATGGTCACGTGTGAAGCTGCATCCCTACTAACTCTGTGGCACATTGGGAACAGATGTGACCGTGATGCAGATTATTACATAAACACAGTGATTCATGTGAAATTCGCCTTCAGCCTCTTTCATGACTGCCTTTACTGCTGGCCAATGGAAAAAAGCAAGCAGGTATGCAGGGGTGAAGGCCAAGTCGAGGCCCTGAAGGGTTGGAGGAAGAAATCATTTAAACTTCAGTGTTTTGGTAACCTACATTCTTAAAAGTAATTTCATATGCAGCAGGACAGAAGATTAACTTATCCAGTATTAAATTTCAGCTTTGCATGCATGCAGCCCGGAGAAAATAGCAGACCTAAGCGTCCCAGCAGAGCGGGTTTTAGGCTGTTTCTTGTTCAAATGTAGAGAACACATGAGCGTCCCTTCAAACTACTCTGCTGTTTCATAACAACGGGGGATATGCACACCATTAGCTTCTCGCTGCTTGTTTAAATAATAGAACAACTTGCTGCATTACACACGTCCCCGTTTTGAATATATACACATGAATGAATTCCAGAGCAGAGACAGGGACTTTGAGCGGAGTAACCAACAACTCATGGACGCTCATAGGAAACAAAAAAACAAACAAATGCACTTGAAAACTTAAAAATGAGTCAATTATAATCATTTTGTACGCACCTCCTGCCTAAGCTTCAACAAACAGTAGACATAAAATCTGTCCAACTCCCAAAACTTTCAAAAAGGACTGTACATGAGAAGGAGTCCTTCAAAATCTTTCAAACTCAAATCTGTTGCTTTCCGTTTGCAATTAAAGTAAAAACTTTTACTCCTTTCAGTATTATCTAACATACTTAGTTATATTATATTTACAGGATAACAGTTTTCCACAAGAAAAAGGGAATTTAGACATCCTTACTTTGGATGTCATTTTCAACCATAGTTACAATTACATGACAATTCAGAGTGGACAGTGACACCCCAGAACCCCCCTTTTAGCCCAGCACACTACAGAACACTACAGGCATTGATATCACAGAGTCACAGTCTGCTGCAACCAGTCAACACAAATCTCGGCTAGCACCTGAGGAAACTATCACATCAGCAACTCTTTAATATGAAAAACTCATCATGTTATTTCTTTCCACATCCTCCACCACTTCTCCAAGTTTAATGAAATATAGTAAGGTAGACTTACAGCAACTTTATTAAACAGAAACAGCAATGAAAACATACCTTTGATTAGGCTTCCAATCAACAACACATGCCAGAAACCAAAATGAGATGACAAAACAAACCTGCTACAAATGGATGATGCAAAATTCCCACGCAAATCCACAGTTCAAAGTTTGCATGAATTTAAACTTTTTCTGCATGACTGCATTTTCCTGTGCACGTCTGCCACTGTCTATTGCTTTACATTAATACTCATGTACGCATGTGTTACTAAGCATTATGACTCAGAGTTTAATCGGAGACTGTGCCAAGAGACAGCTATGTTAGAGAATAAATAAGCTAGAGATAAAGGGAGAAAGCGACAGGATGTTATAGCACAAAGCATTTACCAGCAAGTAAATGCTGGTAAAAAATGCTAAAGTAATAGAAAACAAGAATAAAGATGAATAGTGTGCAAAACCACCCACCAAACTACGGTCGAACCGGCAAAAGATCTTCATTCTCAAACGCTTCGAATGCTCCGATAACATTAAAATGCACATAAAAAACTTGTAAAACGGCTCCTGAAACGTGGATTCCTCAGAGTAAAAGCATGTCTGTCTCCGTGCTGCAGCTCTCACGCTTTGTGCTACTGCAGTCCGATGAGTAATTCCAACACTGACATGTGTACCTTCCACTACAGCCACCTGCCTGCCACCCTGTGAGCCTCCAGATTATGGCTAATTACCATACAGCTGCCAATGTATCCCTGGCAGGGAGGTGTGGAGGAATTGCGGACTTTGCTATGCTGTCCTGTAGCTGCTCTTGACCCTCCAAAAAAACAAGTTTCAACTCCCTAAACACACCTCCCTTACTGAAGAGGACCCACTGAGAATCCAACAGGCAGCCAGCCAAGACCCCAAACAAATCCTACAACTGAAGGCTTGATTTACCGGCCACACTGACAGCAGCTCTGCCCACTTAAATCCCTGAAATGTAACTGATAAGCCAGCGAGAAATCAAGTCGACACAGCTTACCTGCACATCGCCGCACGCTGGAGGAAACACTGAACAAGCTCTGCACTCTGCAAGCTTTCAAATCCACAACAAAGATCATCTATTTTTAATGAAGCAACGTCACACAGACCAAAAAAACCATCAGTGAATTATTAAACAAGCAGCCGGCCTCAAAGTATTACGAGCAAATATGTAAACTGATGTGGAACAGCAGGCAGGAAAAAGAAAAAACAGATGGGAACACCGGATGATGAAGACACAGTGTCCTGATACTTCATCCACCTGCTGCTGCTGTACGCAGGTTGGTGTGCAAACCTAATACACCAAATGGTGAGCCCAGTTGGCTGTAGTGATTACACAGTCATCACTCATCTGCAGCATCCTTCTGTTCTCATTAATACTACAGTCTGACTGCTGTCATACCTGTAAGACATCTGCTTAGCCACTTCCCACTAATCCTCAACCAACCTGCTTGGTTCTTTCTACAAGTTTCCTAAACAACCTTTAAAATACTAAACAGATACTAAACAGTCTCCTGGAACTGATCTGTTATGCCAACATGAAGGAAACCGCCACAACAAGACAACAACAAAGAACGGCACTGGTCACCCATTCAGGTTAATGCTTTAATTAAACAATGAGCTTTAACAACATCCTCAATAGCAGATGTTGATGGATTAGCAGCCACCTAAATCCCTGACTGGGCTATAAGAAAACTTTCCTGTGGAAATAAAGCTTCTCCCCAAATACCTGGAAATGTGTCTAATAAGGTCTGAGTGTTTTGACATCATCTAATCTGAGAAAGGAGAAAAGTATTTACACAGAGCAGATCTGGGGCACCTATTGCTTCAGAAAATGTTAAACGGGACAAAAAATAATAGCCATTATTGCATTTTTTGTTTGGAATTTTAATAAGCCAATAAGTTAAGAAACAATTCTGTTTTTTTATTTAACAAGCTCTCAAGGAAAATATCATTTAACTGGAGTGACGTAACCAACGTACAGAGGAAAATATTTCATCATTACTAAATCACAAATAACCATGTGGAACACCTCATAATTAAAATAAACTTGGTAATGCATAAGGGGCAGCAGGTAGAACTTAGTTACCTAAATCTAGGATAGTAGGCAGAGCTTGGACAGGACTTCTCCATTAAACCTGTGGTTAAAAATGAATGGCTCTGGCATTTAGCTATCTGCACTGTGCAATGTGTACCCACACAACAATAGTGACAGTTATCAGTTGGAGTACTTTTAACTCCCTTTCTACCCCCAGTTGCCCCTTTGCCCTGTGTAAGTTTACACAAAGTTTATTGCACATGCTCAGTGTGATGAAGAAGAAAAGAGACCAAATGACAAAGTAGGCCAATACTGATCTAAAAGCAGCTGACAGCAAAAGAGGCTGAACATCCTACAGCTGCAATACATCAAATCATCAAATGAGCTTCAGGGAAACTAGACATTAATTATAATGTGTATAAATGAAATAATCCAGGGAATCAGTAAAAAAAATAGAGAAGCTGACTGATTTATATTATACTTGAAAAGCACATTCTGTGGTAAAATGTTAGACCGGTGTCTATTTTAGTACACCACCATGATCTCTCTGCAGAGGCCCATGTAAGAGACAGGTTCTACATAAGCCTTTCAAGCTAACTTCAGTGTTTCTAATTGTTTCGTATAAATGATTCAGGATGCACTTCAGCTTGCCCTCAAGGCTTCAGGAGTCCAACTGCAGCTGCAGAAAACTTCAAAGGAGTTTGCCAATGTTCCCTGCTAACACTGTGGGCTAAGCTGCAACCGCCTCCTCTGACACTAAATTAAAGAGGTGCTTGAAGTAGAAAAACAGAATTCACATGGGAAGACAGATGAAGAAATACTCACCTGCATGAGGGTCTGGGAGGAGATGGTGGCATTGGAAACATACAAGAAGAAGAAAAGAGAGGAGAGCATTAGCACCACCAACAGCAGACTGGTTAAAATGAGGATAATAGGCTAATCTTTCAGTTTCAGCACGCCTCTGATTATCCTCATTACTGGATTTCCATCACTTTAGGAATGAGAAACAAAACACACCTATTGAAATAACAAAATGTTTTCATTCAGTGCGGTTTCAGCTAGTTTATTTACCACTACAGGCCCCTTGGCGATCAATGTTTGATGAAGCTTAGTGTCTAACAGATCAATAACTGGCCCCACATGCTACCCATCCCTTCCCTGTGGGTCTATCCTCAGCCCAGACCACAATGCCCGGAGGCTGACCAGAGCTGACTGACAGATGGTCACTGATCCTGGGGTCCAGACGATCCAGACCCATGCTGAAAATAAGTCTTTGTAAATTATTAAACATGCCTGCCATGCCTAGCCTTGTCTATTTTGTTTTTTGGAAAGTTAAGAAAGCCAATAATACTGACAATTTTAAAAAAAAGAAATAAGGTAAGTTATACTCTATTTACTCCAAAAGTTGGACAATTGAGTGTCACAGCAGACACAATCAACAGAAAAAATGGCAAATTTTTGAGACAAATGAGGATTTTAAAAGGGGAAAAAGCTCAATTTTAGTTACATTAAAAGTTTATAGAAAAATGTAAAAAAAAAAAAAAAAAATTTAAAATTTGTGAAACAAAAATAAATAGTAAATCAAAGAAAATACAATAGCTTAATAAAATAAAGGAAACAAGGCAAATAGTTCAACAAGGTAAAAAAAAAAAAATACAGTAAAGAAGAACCTCAATTAAAATATGTTAAATATGAGAGCTCACTGAATAAAAAAAATAACACTTAAGTAGTATTTAGTAGATACTACTTAATAGGATTGGTATTTTGTTATGAAACGGTAGAGTTTCTGTACATGACATTGTGGGATCGTAGCTAAAATAGCTCTTAGCTAATAACGGTAAACAACACAAAGAATTGACAGCTCTACTTAAAGGTGACAGTGTTTTGACTCTAGCAACAAGTATATTGTAGAGTCTACAATATACTTGTTGCTGTGCAACCAATTAAAAATAAAGACTTGATGAGATATAATGTTTAACCTGAAAAACATTTTTATTTAACCTGTGTTAAGGAATAAACCTAAGTTAGTTCAAACTATCGCCTGTTAGCATGCTAATGTTAGCTTATTATCACTAGTACTAATAGCAGTTTTTGTTCACTATAGCTAGCTAGTTTATTATTCTTTATTTCTGGTTTCTATTGCACTTTTTCATGACTGCTCAGCTGCAAGTGTTTGCAGACAAGTCCACATCTTCTAAAAGAACTACAGACCGCCATGGCAATTTGCCTGTGATCAAAACAATCACAGGCAGTGTGGCTCAGCACCCTCTGTGTGAAAGATTTCACCGATTTACAGTCAGAAGACACCCGGAGGATACAGTGTTGGTAGAGACAAGTTTTTTTAGAGAGTCTTTTTATGGCACCAAAATACAACCCATACAGTCAGCACTTTAAATGACTGCTTATAAATCAGCTTATAAAAGTGCTGACAGTTACCATTCACAGCAGACAACAGCAGGATTAATATCTGTTAAAACACTTAAATCTACCTGCTTTAATGCTTTAATCAATGCCTGGAGTTTGTTAGGGGGGATTAATCAAACATTTCTCAGCTGCAGTCTAATCCTTTTCCAGCCACAACAGATCAACTGGTCCAAGTGGCAGACTGGATCTCAGAGGTGTGATATAGTATCAATGTGACTGGATAGTCAATTTAATTGTGTATATTTTTCCTGAGTGAATTTGAAATATTTTATTTCAAATAATCAGCTTTTATCTATTTAAATTAGTTCATATTTTACTTTTATTGCATTTAATTTTATTTCACAATATTCCATTACATATTTTCTTATTTATCTCTTTCAAACTATTTTATTTTACTCCTTCTGTTATATGTTTGTGTGTGTGTGTGGGGGGGGGGGTATCTGAATTTCATTTATCTTTATATTATTCTGCAAATTTGAGATTTTGTTATAGTTTTTTTTATATATGGCATGACAAAAAGGAAAACAGGGAAAAGGGGTCAAAAAAATCTAATCTCTGGGAAAAATGAATAAGGAAAAGCTGCAAGTTTACAAAAGAACGAGAGATACAATTGCTAGAACAAAGGTTAATTTACAGAGACAGGATGAAAAAAATGGCCAATGTATATGAAAAACCTAACAAATTTGTGAGAAAAGGCTATTTTGCAAATATAAAAGAAAGAAATAGGAAATTATATAAGAAAAAAGAAAAAAAATTTTAGAAAAGAAAAAAAATTTATGTGTGAAAACAGAAAAATTGCCAGGGGGGAAAAACAAGCAAATTTCTCTAATAAACTGGGAAGAAATAAACTAGCATAACATTTTTTTTGGTGAGAGATATTACATGATACAAAGCCCCCAGAGAAATGGTGTTGTAATGTTGGCTCAGTGATGAGCACAGATGCCACCATTACAAAGCAGAAGAAACAATTTTAAATGAAAACTCCAATCCAAGACCTTTGACCTGTGACATACTTTCTTTTAAAATCAAACTTAGTTTATTAACTATGTACACATTCTATTTAATCAATCGAGGGAAAACAAAAAAAGAGGAACTCACCCTCTGCTGAATCGTTGCATGTTTGTGCTCCATTTCCCTCTTCTCCATGGCTGAATCAATCACCAGCTGATCCAACTTAAAAGTCAATTCACACAAAATAAGAAAAAAATCTGTTGTTTCAGGATTCATTCTGCTGTTAAATAACTAAAATATACTGTAAATCCTGTAAATACAGTCGGAGCTGGGATGATTCAGATTAGCTGACTATAACTGAGCCTTTTCGGGTAACCGAGAGGGTCACTAAGTGGAAATTGAAATTATGTAACAGGCTGGTATCAATAGTTAAAATGAGGACCAATCAAACCAGGGTGCCTGAGGAAACGAGCGGTGGTGAGAACAATCACACCTCTCACCTCTGCAGCCAGCTTCTTCATGTAGGGGTCGATCTCATCCAGCAGGTTGTAGCCCTGCTGGAACAGCGAGTACTGGGCGTTCATAAATGACAGCATCTGTGTAGGAAATGAAAATTAACTTTAAGAAGTGCACAGATCCTTCATGGCTTTTTTGACTATATTAAAAGAATAAAATATCGGCTTACAGCATCTAGGATCTCAAATTTCTTCTTCGCCTGAAGGACATTGATCTGCAGAAAAAACAAAAATGAAGTGTTTATTATTAACAAGGGAGTGGTCATTCACCCCACCCACTGACATTTTTAATTGTAAAAATATTTCTTACCATGAATTTGCAAATATGTCTGATTTTATATGTAAATTCTAATTTATATAACTTAATAAAACCCAGAAGACAGACTGCGTTAAAACATTATTGGTATTAGTATAAGTATAATATGGTCAAAAATAACACCACCCTCATTTAAGTCACTCAGGGTTAACATTATCTTTTAGATGAAGCCCTTAACACTAAATATTATTTGACACAAACTATTAAGTTAACGCCCTCTGGTGGACATTATTATCCATCTATAACATGACCAACAAAAATAAACATCAGCTGGCCCCCTGATGGGTTTGTTTCCTTCTCACTGCAGTAACAAACAGCCCTTATGCATCAGTTGGGACACAGAATGCAAAGCCTTTGCATTCTGTGTCCCAACTGATGCAAACCTAAGTGATATTTTGTGCTACGTTTAAGAGGTCACGTCCATATAGAGCACATCTCCCTGCAGCTTTAACCTTTTCCACCTCGAGACACTTAAAGTTAAAACTCAATAGAATAAGATGTCTGAGAGCTGTGAGAGAAAGCTGCCGGCAGACAAACTGAAGAAAGGAAAGAGGGCACGGGTATCACAGCGATCGCTCTGAATCAGTCTCCTTTTGTTCCTGCGGGCAGTCCTGGTAAACGTGTGGGCAAAATAAGCCCATGCTAAATGCGACCAGAGCAAAGCGTGCGCCACTCAAGCAGAAGGGCGGTGGCAGACGTCGCTGCAGGCTGACAGGCTACATGCTACATCATGGTCACTTTCTAATTGTAATGGCAACAAGAGGCTGTCTCGTGGGGGTGCAAATGAGTCTGAAGGGATTACACTGCTTCTTAAAATGACTCTTTTTGGGTAACTGAAACTGAAAATGATGCTCAAAATTGGTGCCTGGGTGTAGTTTTCATGATTTGTTACTCGGTACATTCTTAGATCTTAGTCCAGTGAGAGTATTTAGTACATCTTATATGTTGTCGTTTTTCTTTTTACAGTGTTTTTCTGACCTGTAGCACGTAGTCCAGAGCGAGGTGTCGGTAGCACTTGCGGGTGATGCTCAGCGCGCTAGTGGCTTCTTCGACCTCGTGAGGCTTGTTCCTGGGTGCCTGAGCGTTCTTCACCTGTGCTATTTCCATGTCCTCACGCACCCTGTCAAAGTGCTTTTTTGTCTCCTTGAATTTTCGAACATCCCTGACAAACAAAATAGAACAAAATACAAGTGAGACATTAGCGTTGCAGGTTAATGTTACGTCTGAAAAAACGTGTCTGGGCTGCAAAATGTTGTAGCCTGTTCTATATTTAAACACTTAAGAAAGGTTTTTGGGGGTAACAAGGACATGTAGGCATTTTAAAGGTTGTGGAATAATCCTTTTCCCACCTGTATTGAATATTTTATACATTTAAATTTCTACAGGGATACTTCAGTAAAGTGTAGGTTTACTTACTCTTTCACAAAATTGTGCAGCTGTTGCTTTACAGACCGCTGGGCTTGATCAAACAGGATCTGAAACAGGTCACAAATGAGACATTAGATGAAATTTATAATACTTTTAGACATTGCTAGTTCATTTCTACTTGATTATTATTTATTCTTTGGCTTATGTCACCGTAAAGTTATTATCACGGGGTTTAGACACTCTGTAGATTTCATTTTGGTCCTAAGGAAGCTGTGACCAGTAGATTTAACCAGACACTTTAGACAAGAGGACCAGAACCAGCCTGCCAAAGGGAGGGTATACATTCTGGCTTTTTCACAGTCATCTCATATTCAATTTTACAACAAAGATATCACCCATGACCAGCCATACTACCCCAATGTAATTAATATACATATATATAAACTAATAAAAAGCAAAAATATTAACAATTATACAAGGGAACAACTCTGGAAATATTACAGAAAAAAATCCTGGCTAATTTGCAAGAAGAAAACAGGAGGAAATTTACAAGAAAAAAATATTTTAGAGAAAAAAAATGTCAAAATTTACTAATGAAATATTTGCAAATTTACAAGAAAACAGTATTTCAATTTTACAGGAAATTCTTTGGCGAATTACAGTCAAAGAAATTTAATATATCAGAAAAAAACTGCCAAAATTTATAAAACAAATCAAATAAGGATAAGTTTATGAGGGCAATGTATATAATAGATAAACTCTTAAACAGACTATTCAATTAAACAAGAGAAGCACTTTTAGTGAAAGCACTTTTAGTCTTTTGGAAGAAAACAACAATGTTCCTATTGTGATATGACTTTCAAAGTAACCAGCAGAGGGCGACAAAGCACAGCTGTTTTCAAAAGATGCTCATAAATTATGCAAATCAGACATTAATGCCTGTTTGAATGAGTGGAGAGGCAATGATGCTGTGACTCAAACACCCCTGCTCCAACACAATAACATGCTGCCTTCAGTTTGGCATTTTACATTCGAGATCCCTCCTCTTCCCTTTCATCCTCAGAGAGTACAGTCAGTGTGCAAGAGCTGCTGCTGCTAAATAGGTCACTCGGGCAGAGAGGGAGGGAGCGAGGAAGTAAGCAAGAGGGAGGAGAGGAGGATTCTGGTACAACACAACACTGCAGTCTGCATTCAGCACGGGGTACAAACCAGTCAAACTGCCAAGGCCCACGTGTCCGTTAACACAACCGAGCAGTTAGACTGCTTAAAGGGTTTCACCCTCATCCCGCTAGAATAATTGGATACATGCGTTTTGGTGTGGATTAGAAGATTTGAGTTTGCCAGGCTGTATAAATAGGCTTATGAGTGTTTTAACTCAGGGATTATAGGCGCGGATGATGGGAAAGACACTGCTATTGTTGTTGCTGTAAGCTGTGTATAGAGGGTATATGACAGGCTATTAGGGTCAATGATGGAAAAAAAAGAAGACATTGTGTGGTTGTGCAAAAACACAGTTTTTTGTTGTTGTTGTTGTTTTTTTATCTGTGGCCAATACACCAAAAATAGTCCCATAGTTCCAGCTTTTTCTCTTAAATTACATTTTCTGTTTTAAAAATTTTGCAGGATTTTCATTGATAATTGTACCATTGCCACAGCCAAAATTTGCCATTTTTTTCTTGTAACATTTTTTTCCCTCCTAAATATGTCATTTTAATCTGATATAAAAAAAAACATGAGTTATCTCATGAATTTGCTGTTTTTTGTCACAAATTTGCCCATTTTGTTGTAAATTGTAAATGCCTCAAAGAAACGTGTTTGTTTTGATGGTAGCAGCCCACCCATTCGGCACTTTGCTGTAATGCTAGTGAGGCTAGCTGAGGTAACTTTTCCTGCATCTTGGCACCCTGTTTGGCAGTAAACAGGTCTGATAGTGCATATGTGGTCTGCCTGTTTCCCTGAATGTATTTTAACAAGCTCTCAGAAAAGTGAAAGTGGTAGCTGGAAGCTTAGGCCATCAGGAGCTTTCTCAAACACGCGATGCCTAAAACACGAAAATCAGCAGTGCAGTGGTATATGGCGGTCATAAACTCTCCAGGGTTGGATTAGTTTAAGCGTGGAGCAGACAGAACTGAGGTGGACTGCGGTTTAAAGCAAACCGCAGTCTTTAAAAGTTGTGGGCTCACCCAGCACACCTCTGTGATGTTTATGTGCGGCAGGAGAACTGCTGTGAAACTTCCTGGCTTGGGGGGAAGTGCAGCCTGTTGCATTCCGGAGCTATTTTTGTGGCAAGCTGACACCCTTGTTTCACCGGACCAACATGCATCAGGTTGTCACTGCATAATGCAAATTGGGCAGCGGGGGATACTGTATTGTAATCAGCTAAACTAGTAATATGGGGCTCTGGGGACTGGTTATGATTTATGAAAAATGATGGGTATTGTCAGACTGGACTTCAGAGGTTGATTCCTACCTGTCACACTTAAAAAACTGACCCAGTTTTCCATCACTTCAACTTTAATTTGAACCTAAAGTCACAGTGTGGAGCTTCAGACTAATAAATACAGAAAATGTGTTTTTTCCATGTTCCCATTTTTGGTTTTTATGTAGTCAGAGATAAGATATTTCTGTTTTGATTGTCTCACATGGCTCCACAGAAACACTGTTTGTGGCCTTAAAATATAGTAAGCATTAGGTAATTTGGAGGGGCAGAAAAAGCTACTAAAGATCAGAAGCACTGCAGAAAAAAAGCTTTGAGAATACATCATAATTTGTGGAGAAACGCAATCATTTACAGGGGAAAAAAACTATGGATTAATGTAGGATAGCATGACTAATGTGTTTTATTAGTCTACATGAAGCAATGCTCCCTTTGGCATCTGTAATATAAAAAACCTTCACTGCTGAATATACTGTACATCCATTTTGTATGTAAAAATGCATTTACCAAGTCATATCCAAATACACACTGACTTCATTTGCTAATTACTGTGACAAACCAGCTAACAGCTGGTGGTAGGTAACAGATACTGGCTTGCAAACTAGTTCAATTTGCATAAATATGATGTTTTATTTAATTTACAATTTTGGACCTAGACTAAGAAAATACTTGGAAAGTGTAGCTTTTTAATACAAGTATACGGATGCTTTATTTTTTAAACATCAAATATTGGCCTGCTTTACATTAGCATGTAGTTAATATACTAACTGTACAACATCTAATTGCCATCATAACTGTATTAACAAAGCTGGGATACAAAAGACAGAATTGCAACTTTTAAAATGTATTTTTATCCTACATTTCTCATAAGTTTAGTGTTCAACAGAATACTGAATTCTCTTTTTTCATAATCTTAATCATATATTAAATTTTGTTAATTTTTTTTAACCTTATTTTATTACTGTTATATTATTCTATTACTGTTAGCCCTGAAACAGGCTGGTGCCCTGTCCTGGGTGTATCCACCTCTTGCCCTATGGCAGCTGAGATACGCCCCAGCCCGCACATGGCCCTGAATTGGATAAGCATAGGAGAATGAATAGATGGATGGATGACTGTTATATATGACATTTTTTACTCACTCACAGAATAAAGCCTTCAGTATAGGTCTGTGGAACTTTTAACAATGTTTATTTTTACTGCATTCTTTATTGTAACAACAAAAACTGTATGATTCTATTGTCTATCTATCGTTGCTTAATGGCATCCCACCTGACAGACCAGCCGTGTTAATTATGACAGAGTGCCACTTTGTTTTGACTTGAAATCTTCTTAGCAGTTAAATGTTGAGAGCAACAGACATTTTATTTCCATATTTGACAGATAAGCACAAACTGTAGAGTTAATGTCAAACATAAGTAAGTCCAAGAGTATCTGGCACACCTTCAGCATGCTGACATCAGAGCTAAGGAATGAGATGCTTGAAGACACCATTACAAAAGACTACTGTACTGACTATCACTTTTTTAAATCCCTTCGCTGATTCCACCAGCATGTTTAAACAGAATGATGTGATTTAGTCAGTCAAGCAATTATCTCAAGCCCACTCTGTGCACAAGAACACCTTTGTCAAATCGGAGTGGGTAAAAACACACTGTTGTTTTTAGACTTCATCCAGGAAACCACGAATGCTTCGTGTCTCTAAAGGTTCCTGAAATAAAACCTCTCCTTCAACAACTTCTAATAAAAAAAAGTTTGGATTTGACTGAGAAACTGCAAGTGCATTGGGAAACGACTTGTGACTGAGAATACTACAGTTAATCCTCCTTTCTTACGGTCAGCAGAAATTACAAATGAATTTCATCTGCACATATTTTATTTACTATGAACCAAAATGCAGCATTTCAGCCCATAAACTCCGAGCTGGGAGCCAAAGGCTGTTTTCCCACATACTTCTATATAATCAGATTACATAAAAATGGATTTAATTAAAGATGTTTCAGGCTGGAAATGTAGGACAAAAAGAAGCACTTATTTGTATGCACTATGGGAATGTTTTTCCTTTTTGGAAATGATTTGGATTGTATATGCCAATGGTTGAAGTGTGATCAAAGTGTGGTTTGTCCAGGGCACCAATGATCTATCTCCTTGAATGCATTTATAAAGAGAGCACTGATGGTGGGTCTAGTGACTTGTGCCAAACTAATCCTTTTGTTTTGGAAAGAATCTCAAACTCTGATAATGAAACTCAGGGTTTGAGACGTAGTCCCACTGAAAACGCTACGTCCAGATGAACAAAATCAACCTTTTGGCATTTACTTACCTGGAGGATTGAGTAAGCATTAAGAAATTCTGACAATGAAAATTTGGACTGAACAAAAGGACACTGTTGCTTGTGAGAAAAACTGTTGGAAAGGGTTATTTGTAAAGAAATGGGATGGTCAGGGAGCAATCAGACAGGTTTTATGAGTTATTATCTAAAGACAACGGAAAAGCATTTTGTGATGCAAGTCTGACAGCATGTATTAGATATTTGGCAAGTGAATATTACCCAGTAAATTATTCTAAAAATTATCTTAATCCACGTCAGTGTCTTTGAACTTCACTTTTTTCTTTTTGTTGTGTTTTAATGTTTTGGATTTAATTTAGTTCAAATTCTGAAGTATAAAAATCGCCCCCTGCTGACCTTTAACCCTTTAAAGCCGGTCGGAGCGTACACGCTCCATTTTGCGTAACTATTTTTAAATCCCGGTAGCACTGCAACCACATAAGCTAGCGCCATAATTTTTTTTGCATATGAAACCGGAGGAGTTGTACTTACATCTTATGCCATCAGCTTGTCCTCGGTCACAGTTTCCTTCCACATATAGCTTTGCAAAAACTGCATAAAAAGCGCTTGCAGCAACAAAAACATAATATTCCAGAAACACGCTTTGCCGATCCGATCAGCTGTTCATAACACTTCCTACGTCCATCAGCGCGAACTATCGCATGTCCTCCATGTCCTGCCCAAAACCGGAAGTGACGTCATTTTGCGGAAATGTAGTTCTTTACCATCGGGGCCTCAGGAGCCTATACTTGTGTTTTTAAAAGTTATGTTTGACTTTATGACTTTCTGTGTCGTTTCTGGGATGCTTAGGACTCATATTGCACTGCTGGAAATAGTTTATTTTGATGCATATGCTGCTTTTTTGCAAATTTGCATTATAATATTTATTTTCGTTTTTCCTGCAGTATATAAAAATTGGTGTATTTCAAAAATAAAACTATGAAGACACTCAAAATAAATTTCCTGTGGTGGGAAACTATTTTGTGCAACTTTTTTGTATTTACAGTTTTGAGAAATAAGCCTCTTAAATTTCTCTAACTAGAAATATATGTTAAAAAACAAAAACGATTTTCAATTTTTCCGTAGTTTATTGTACTTTTTCGCAATTTATGTAATTACTATGCACTTAATGCAGACATATTATTAAAATCTGGACTATAATTGTTGTATTGATGTAAATCAACTTGAAATGCTCCCGAAAATGGCTCCACAGCATGTAAAAATATAATATAAGCTCTGGCGGACTTGGTTCTATGGTAGGTCTTAAAGGGTTAAAGAGGATGCACATTTATGGCACTTTCCAGATCAATATGCTACACAATTTCCAGCCTAAAACATCCCACTAGGTTTATATCTGGGACTCTCCACCATTTGACCTTAGAACTGAAGAAGCTTCTCGGATGAGAGGTGAAACGTCTTCAAGTAACTTAAAGAAGTCCAGACGCTTTTCTTTGCAAGCTCCTTTGACTACGATGACCTGGATGACTGAGAACCTTCACAGACAATATGCTACACCCACTTTTTATACTGTTTAGAGTTTTTTCACATAATTTAAAGCTACAACCAGCAGCTGGTTACCTTATTTAAAACTCTGGAAACAAGGAAAAACAGCTAAGCTAAGGCACCAGTGAAACAGGCCTAGAGACCAGTCAGTGACCCCTTTATCTAATTACTTTTGTCACTAAGAGGTTACTATGGTTGTCAAAGGTTTACATGGAAGATGCAGACTTGTCCACAAACACTTTCCACAAACTGGTCATGTATAGATTTAAAATGTGCAGGTTGGCAAAGCTTTTATTTTGAAGGTGAATGTTATCCATTTCTGGCTTGTGTCTCAACCTTTAACTTTCACTACAGCTCAGGGAGTAAGTGTGGAAGTTCTGCAGAGAAATCGGCGATTTTCATTGGAAAAAACTGCAAGGTGACCACAGCATCTGCTAGCAACCAAAGCAAACACAAAGAGGTTTTTGAGGCAGCACCCTCTTAGTGACTGATTTTAACTCGTGCCAGCATCGTCCAGTAACTACGCGCTAACTAGTTAGGGAATACCATTTTTCCCCAAGCAACCAGAGGTTGTCAGGCAGTCTCTGACTAATCTCTACCTCTGTGTTCCTAGGCCTATGAAGTAGCCTTTAAATGATACATCCCTTGTTAATTAATCCACTTTAAATATGCTGGTGACACTATTTTCTTTCTTTAACAGGTGAAGACTTTAAGACTGTTTCAAATTTTTATGTTTGTGTGCCTTTAAAAGCATGAGATGGATCCATGGGATGGATGAAACACATCACTGAAAAAACAAAGAAATTATATTTGTTCAAGAAGACTGTTGCTGCATAGCATGGCTGATAAATAAACAGCTGTAAAAACTGATCTTGAGAAATTGAAGCATAGATCTAGTTCTGCAGCCTTATCTAGAATAATCTGGTCTGCAACGGCCCAAAAGGAAATTAGAGGCAGAAATCTCTAAGGAATCTTAAAACAAATGACTACTTTTGAGCCTTACTGCTATTTAACTTGATTTCAATGTAGTGTTGTATCTAGAAACACCGGTTGATTAAAAATAGGCTAATTCAAATTGTATTATAGCAAGCTGGTTGATTTTTTTTTTTTTTGCACGAAAACCCTAAACATATTTTCCGCAAATCCCATCCGTTTTTGAATTATGACCTCTTTCCAGTGCACAAAGATTCACTCACATCATATTCTCCCTGTGTCAGCCCTCCCCCTCATGTCTAATGTATGTTCAGAGAGTCAAACACGTGTCAATAATTTATCGAGTATTCAAATGGAGCTTTATGGCCCAATTCTGTTGATGCTGCCGCCTGTGAGAAAGAAAAATCTGTTGTGAAAACTTTGAGGGGAAAAAGACTCACAGGATTGGAGCTATACTTGGCCTGCTGGTGACATTCACATAAACAGAGCCTGTTTGTTCTGTTGTGTGGTACTGGACTGGCAATAAAGCCAAGCTATCAGGAAATGGAAGGAAGCAGGGCCAAGACTCTTTTAAACTCGTCCCGTGTATGTGCTCAGATGCCGTTTTGTATTTCCTTTCTGGGTTTTAAAGGCATCCGAGTATGCCTGCGACAAGGGCGGCTGGCACTCAGTGGCCACATTTGTACCGTGCCAGATATAACGGTCATCATTTCTTATTCATTGACGCTCTGCTGGAGTCCCTTGACTACATGAGCGCCACGCAGTAAAAATCACACACAGTGTCGTTTCTGAATAAAACACAAAAATACTAAATAAATTAAAAATAAATGTTTCTACACATCACTCTCATATCTCAGAGGATTCCCTCCTATCACAGGGTTTCTGCAGGATCTTTAAAAACCAACATCAATCAGTGTATTAAGATCAAACACTGCTGAAATGATGCATTATATCTGGGTTTTTATAAGCAAGCTATAACTACTAGCTGCTCACGATTATTTAACACAATTATTAAAAGTAGGCTAAAAGTAGTCTATTCATTATACTTAACAACCAAACAAACAAAAAACTTAATCTTAATTTCAGGGGATTTTCCTGAACTTTAATTATACTTCAAATGAGCAAATGAAATAAATAAATATGAAGTTAATTAAATCTGCCACAGTCTGGTGGGGAGTGAATTTGGACTTTTATGAAGAAGCAAAAGAACAGGATGTGCTGAAAGGCAAAGGAGATTTATTGAAAAACAGACTGGCACAATAATCGTTTTATCAGCACGGCCCCAGAGCCTCTTTGGTGGTAATTCATCAATACTGCTTGAACTATAACTGGAAACTAGAGCGCTTTCTTTACCTGTTGTTGCTTTCCCACCAATTCTACAAACTCATATTCAAGTATCTCATTAGAAAGATTACACATTACAAAACTTATTCTTGCGTAAATTACATTTAGAAATGAGCTCCTTTCTTTTAGACGGCCGACAAAGCTCATCTTGATTCTCCTTCTGCCTCCTTATGTGTACTTTGTTCGTTTCCCACAGGTGTGAAAAGTGTGGCTGAGCTTACACTCCAGTGTTTGTATTTGTTGAGAAGGTCATGAGGATCAAGCAGCAGGAGGTTAACGGCTGCTGTGGGGATTGAGGTTGTTAAAAGAGAGTTAATTGAGCTTAAAGTGGACTCTAAGCACAATTAACAATTCCACCTTCATATTCTCGGACTCTACTAGAGGAGCTTTGCATGATTTACAGTTTAAAATTTTCCTTCTTTTTGTTATACTGCCTCCTGCCAAAAGAAGATTTTAACTGCTGGTGGATGGAGATAAAGGTTGGGACTCTCAGATGACCACAGAAGAAAGCTGTTGATCACTGACTCACAGGCGTTACCTGAACATATCCTGACTGTATTATTTGAAACTGTGGGCATCTCTAAAATGCAACGTTTTTCTGGCAGATGAAAAATGTTGGCTTTCGACCAAAGGGAAATTATCAGAACTGCATTCACGAAAAACTGCATTTACATGCAAAGTCACCCATCCAAAGGCCTGGTTTAAACTTGTAAAAACCCTCATTTATAACAGACAAGAAGGAAAATCCTTATAGTTCCCCTTTAATAAACAGGAGAATCATCTTCGCTGTGAAATGCTAAGGTTTTGTTTCTGTAATCTCAGCCTCTGACCCCGACTGCACTGTTTCTGCCAGGAACTACCAGGACATGGAGATGATCCTCTTCCTTGCACTTCAGTTCATTTCAGTTTCACCACTATCTCATTCTTAGTTTCTGTCTACAAAAGCAAAAATATTTCAAAACTTTCTAAATTTATAACAGCTTCTAAGGTTTTTTTTAGAGTACCTATACCTATAATAGAACACAAAATAATGATATAGTGACAGACATCTATACTGCACACATGCCTGTAAGACACTGACATGCAGGTTTATAGGCTATACAAGGCTTCTTCTGTCAAGCAGCTGTTCCACCGACTCAGTCCATTAAGCCTCCATTTGTAATGCTGACCTTCCTCTCTGCTTCCTGATTGTCAGTGAAGGAAGAGGACACATCTTTCTCCTCTCCCTCTCTTTCTCTTCTCTCTTCCCCTTCTCTTTTTTATTATAAATATATTTAACTCTGAATTTTGCAACCATGCTCAAAAAGTCTCCCTTGGATATCAAACACTGCTTATATGTCCCATTTAATAGATATAGAAAATAAATAATATCAGCCTTGAACCCCATCTGCATTGTCTCTTCTAGTGTATCCACTCAGAATTTTTGCATTGTGGAATAAATAATATTAAGACTTCTTTGGAAATCAAACATTCTCTGCATCAACCAGTATGACATATGGAGTTCCACACGAATTTATTCTGGATCCTCTACTATCACTACAATCCTCACTACATCCTCACTACAAAGCAGGCGAGGAATTACAAACCCCTCATCATCAGTGGCACGCCAGTGGAGAGAGTGGATAGTTTCCGATACCTGGGTGTCCACATCACTCAGGACCTGTCATGGTCCTGCCACATCAACACCCTGGTTAAGAAAGCCCGTCAGCGTCAAGACTTAGAGACTTCCATCTGCCACTGAAGGTGCTCAAGAACTTCTACTGCTGCACCATCGAGAGCGTCCTGACGGCAAAAATCTGCACCTGGTTTGGGAACAGCACCAAGCAGGACAGACGAGATCTGCAAAGAGTGGTGCGCTCAGCCGAACGCATCATTCAATCAGAGCTCCCTGACCTGCTGTCCATCTACACCAAGCGGTGCAAGTCCAAAGCTAGGAAGATTATGATGGACCTCTCCCATCCCAACAATGGACTCTTCTCACTGTTGAGGTCTGGGAAGCGCTTCCGCTCCCTTAAGGCCAAAACAGAGAGAATGAGGAGGAGCTTCTTCCCCCAGGCTATTCGGGCCCTGAACCAGGTGTAGGACTGGACTCTCCCACACACATCACTACAAGACTGGACTCTCACACACATCACATCACCACACGCACCACCACACATTTCCTATAATCCTATAATTCCTATAATTTATAATCTTTATAATCTTTTTCTGCTATTTGCACATTTTTTACTGTAAATTCCTAAGTTAATTTGTAAATTTTGTAGTAATCTGTAAATTGTAAATACTGTAAAACTTTTCTTCTGTCATTTAATGGTCGGGCATTGTACAGCTACAAGCATTTCACCCCCATGTCATACTGTGTATGGTTGTGTGTGTGTGACAAATAAAATTTGAATTTGATACTATAATACTATATACTATGTCTACAGGAGTTTCCAAGTTAGTCTCTTGGTTGTTTCCAATCAGTCTACTACCACTTGAGACAGTGTTAGCAACCTCCCACTGCTTCCTTGTGCATTAAATAATACAGTATAAAGTGGCGGGTTTTGTTTATTGCTACTTTTTGTCTTTAATCCCCACAGTCGTAGTTTATATATCAACTTGTATCAACTGTGACTTTTTCGTTTTTAGATCAAAGCTGAAGACTTCACTTCGAGAACTGCTGACCTCTGGTACTGTCTGAATGCAGGACAGCTTGTTACTGCGCCACTGTACGCAAGCAGTGTGAATGTCTCCATTGTAAGTTTCAATGTGCTACATAAATAGAATTTAGTTATTTATTTCTTATTACATTATGACTTATTTGTACAAGCCTAAAACAGTTAAACACAGCGGAGCAACATGAGGAACTCAGGAGTTAAGGAGGAAGAGTTATTTAGACATTATCTGTGCCTTTTCGCTGACTTGAGAATACTTTTTTTTTTTCATCTTCCACTTTTTACCAAATCTTTACGTTATTTAGATGTCTGGCCAAGTTCAACATCTTTTTAAAAAGCATTACTGGGTGTTTACACACCGTTAAAATCTTTAGATGTGGTTTAACTGAAATACTGTGGTATTTCTGAGGGTCTGCAGAAAAACTGGACAAAAATCTGTCTATTTAAAACCATTGAACATTATTTGATCATTAAAACCTTGAATTAAACTACACATTTGATTGCTTACTTGTGAGTGAGAAACCCAGGAGGATTTCTTTATTAGGCTTACTAAAAGGAAATGAAAAGTACCTGCCAATGGGAGATTTTAATAACCTGGCAACCGTAATTTTGTTTTTATAAATGGCCTTTAAATGAGCTGTAAAGGATAATTTAATTATTCACTAACCATTAACACAACCTTTATTAAAAGGTGCCCCGTTGGTGAGTATTTCCATATAAAAACAACCTAAGGAGACACTGTCAGTGTCTGCCTTTCTATATACTGACATTAATCCAGCCACAGATGGTTTCAGTGACCATCAGTGTTAAAATAAAAGGAATAAAAGGCCCTAATGTAGCCTTAAACGCCAGTTAAAATTAGAATGATACCACTCTGTCTCAGTATAATATATATAGAGTGCATGGCTGGCTTACCATGTGGTAGTTTATGATCTCTTGCAGGCTTTCCCCGCATTTTTCCAAGCACTCCTGCACAGAAAATAACAAAAACCAGTCTTTATCTGCACAATACATCCAGAAAAATCCTCATAATAGTCTCACGCCACAATAGTTTCATTTTTGTGAATAAAAGAAGCAAATAAAATCTGTCAGAAACTAAAACCATAATTTATATGAATTCTGCATGGAAGAAAATAAAAAGATCCACAAAGCTAAAAGTAAGTCAAAGCTGGTTAATGTCACTGAGCTGTACCATGTACGGGAAAAAGAGCTGTAATTGCAGGACTGATTCATGCCATTTATTTTTATTCGTTTACAATGGAAACTACAAATATGAACAAGGCTTTAATAAGAAACTCACAATTAGTCATACAGTTGAAGCCAAAAAGGCTTTTAATAGTACTTAATGTCAGCAGCAATGAAAACAGTCCAAGACGCCGGAGTCGTGAGTCGAGCCAAGAAGTAAGTTTCCAGGCCTGATTTGATCCTCGCTGACTAATCTGTTAGTAATCAGGTTTGTTCACACAAAAACAAATCTGCAAAGCTAATGTCTGAGGCTTCTCCTCGGACATTAGCTGATTGTGTGAGGCTAAAAAAGGCTTTTTTAGCCTCACACAACCATATCCACTAAAAGACAAATGAGGCCAATAATACCAGATTAAAGTCTGTGATGGATAAAACCGAGGCTTTGTTTCAGAATCTCACCGAGATCATTACGTCCTTCTTGCACTGCTGAGACAGATCCCGGATGCCGTTGACAAAGAGCTTGTTGGCGCTGACATAGGCCTTTCCTGCTTCGATCATCCCACTGCATAGCTTCACCAGCTGTGGACAGAAGACAGACGAGGGGTTAAATGAAAGATGTTGAAGCTTTCAACACACACATCGTGTTAGCAGGGCTGTAGTTCAGCTTAAGGAGATGACGATGGGCAGGCCTTGTATATCAGAAAAAAAGAATCTGTATAAGGCCGAGGCCTTGTAAAAAAAAACTGGATTCATTTAAGAAGGAGAGGTCATTTTAACCGCTACTGAGCAAGTCTTGAATGGTCAAAAATAAAATAAATAAAAAGATGTTTACAGCCTGGTACAAAAATCAAGGTTGAATTTTTCTATATTATCCATCTGGACACTAGAGTCTGGGGTATAACTAACTTCAGTCACAGGTGTTGCAACCACATCCGCGTGTTCACTTGCACCATCTAGGGGTTTTAAAAGCGATGGTGTGACGGCAACTTGTCAATCACAACTCGTTAGCCAAAGACTATATCTTGGATAATTCTCCTCTCAAATGTTGACTGAAATTAGCAAATAGTCCTATAAACAGAGATTTACAGAGATCACAGGAGAGGGCTGTTTTCCTATAAATATCCTATAATAGTTCCAGGATCTGTTATTGTAACTTGACTCTCTGCAGTATCACTCAGATCTAAAAAAGTAAAGTTTATTAAACAACTTATGATGGATAAACTGCAAATAGAAACATGCTATTTTCCCTTAAATGCTCGTCTAGCAAACCTCAGATGTGATGAGAAAATCCCTGCTCATGCAGTTACACATGAATGGGGATGCGACCTGGCCAGCTAGCAAGCACAATTAGCCTCTTCTGGTCCATCTTTCAGTTTCTTGTAAACTTAGCGGAGCATTTAATCTCAGGTTTTATCATTTACAAATATATGTGCAAGTGTCTTTTTATCTATTTGCTTTATTGGTAACCTATAATAATTCAAAGAAGGGATACTGTTTGTTTATTTTGTATGAATTTGCTTTTGGTTATATTAATTTAAGTTTTAAAATTTTAGTTGAATAAAAAAAAAAGAAAATTCTGGATTGAAATCTTGGCCTGGTTTTCATATGGTGTTTCCCAATTGCACAACATCGAATGACAGTTTTGCATAAAGTCATAGTGAGCTTCTGTTATTTGGTCCAACTGAAAGTTTACAAAAAGTCAACATTCTTTCAACTTTAAAAAGTCATCAGTGTGTCTTTCCTCCCAGGTGTTGCAATGAAGACCAGCCTCCAGGTATCCATGAAGAAGAGTGTTGATGAGTTTGAGCAGGGTTAGTAGAAAGCTAGTTGACATCTAAAGAGCATATCAAAATTACAACGTTAAAATAAAATCATGGCAGCGGCATCGTGTTTGAGCGGTTAACGCTGTTGCAATACAGAAACATTCCTGGCCCAACCTGCAGGTCAGCTGGGGCCATCTATTGAGTTTACCTGTGTGAGTTTCCTCCAGGTGATCCTCCCACAGTCCAAAGACTGGATTGAGGGTGTTAAAATTAAACTGCATATCCATGCATGTCTCTCGGATGTAAATAGAGATTGCACTTTCTCCCATGTGTCAACACCTGTGGTAAATAGAAGTCTGCTTAACATGAGGCTCCGTGTGACCCATCACTGAGGTACGATCCACGCTTAAGGCCAGCGGTTTTTATAGCTCAACATCACATGCTCGAGTCACAACACTCAAGCTTTTGTTTCTCTGTGTTTTCAGCTCGTCATCGCACCTGAGCCCCATTCAGGGATGGAGTCATCCAGCTGCATGTGTGCTGTCTATTCATCACCTGTGTTCACATATGGCAGCGTGTGCAGGTGGTCTCCGTATGTCAGCCCCTGACATCAGCTAGCCACCCTGCACGCATGTAAAAGAGCTGATGTTATCCAGGACTGGATAATGGACAGCAGACACCGGCAACTCAGCATGAATGTTTTTGTGCATTTCCAAGAACATTTTCTCTGTCAGCAGATTTTCTCTGTCTGCTAAAACAGCTGCTTTGTTTAGCTTCTGGTTTCATGAGAGGAAAATTAATCTCTTCTTATTTTTCACTCTGTGTTCTAATGCCAGGTTTCCTGCTTTTCAGCACCCGTCTTCTCCAGCAAGACTCATTTCCTCCCAGCTGCTAACCAGACATGAATCTGATGTGGCCTTTTCTTTGGTTTATAAGCAAACTCACCATTAGCCTA
Organism: Neolamprologus multifasciatus; assembly: GCF_963576455.1. NCBI lineage: Eukaryota > Metazoa > Chordata > Actinopteri > Cichliformes > Cichlidae > Neolamprologus > Neolamprologus multifasciatus. The sequence goes on from NC_140458.1 coordinate 6,855,216, forward strand.
GCATTATGACTGAAAACAAGGCTTTACCTATCCTGCTATTAATAATACTAACAAAAAGCTTGCTAAAACTCACCAGACAGCCAGTCTGCAGCACTCCCCATAGATTTGCAAAGACATTTTTGTAGAGATAGACTGAACAAAAGTAAGCAAAATTGCTTCCTGGTCTTAAAAAAAAGAAGGGGGGGCTTTTTAAGTTTTTAAGTCCCTTAAACTTGTATCTCCCAAAGGTCTTTAAAAGCCAGAAGGGGATAACTTCAGAGCCATCAGCTCTTTTACTCTGTACCCTCTTTAAATGCTTTCCTGATGACTCTAGGTGCATAATCACTACTTTCAAATCATACTGAAGTCTATTTTGTAAATTCTGATTATGATGGAGTCAGAAAGGAGGATTTGGTTCAGTTTCACAGTCAGCTCCACCCCTTATTCTGAATATCTGGTTTTAAAACAACTAGATAGTGCAGCAGAAACAGGTGAACACCTCATCACAAACCAATGGGAGGCGGTAGCTGAGTCCATCTTTCATGCGGTCTATGAGTCCCACACAGGCCTAGAAACCAGTCATTGTGTAGTCTCAGTGGCACATCAAAAATCTCCTTGAGATTGATTTGCTGCAGTCACCCGTAATTTGCCATCAACTCACAGAACAGGAGTAAAAATTTTAACACAAACCACAAACAGATATTGATCACCATCAAAGTAAAAGCTGTGCCTTACTCCTGCAATCCAACCATTCAAAACAAGTTGGTTGCAGAGTTGTAGGGTTTCAAGGCAGGTCTGCAATGTAAACTACAGGTGACCTCAGCAATCGCAAGGTTTTCCATGCAGCACCGTATACTTCTTTGCAACTAATCTGACCCAGTGACTGCCAGCAACGTCCAGTACTCACTTCTCAATCAGTAAGGAATGACACACTTTTCTGTCCTCTTGTGCAGCGGTCCCCAACGGACCAGTTTAATGTCAGACAATATTTTCACGGACCGGCCTTTAAGGTAGTGCGGATAAATACAACAAAATAAAATGATACGACCAAGACAAAAACTGTGGTATTTTGTAAATATAATAATATATGCAAATTCATTGTGTAACTTTTTTTAGCAGCATCCTCCTGAAATGTGCCAAAAACACTGAGAGTAACATCCTCCTCTCTGCCCCCTAATACTCTCTGGTCGCTATGGTAACGTGTAAATATTTCTTTCAAAATAAGAGACACAACGACAACACCGAAAAAGAGCCAGGGAAAGCGAATTAACGATTAAAAACCCTGAAAACCATAAATTTCATACCCAAGCCTCAACTTTCGGTACGAAAGGACTCACGGACCGGTACCAGTCCATGGTTTCTTCAAGTAACAAGTAAAGTAACGGATTGCTATTGCAAAAAAGTAATCCGATTACTGTAACTTTCCTGTTAGCACGCTGCGTTACTGTGTTACTAAACCGCGATTTTGTTTGTGAGAGTGTCTCATGACAATGATGTACGAGCGCGTGACGTCCGTGGCAGCAACAGACGTGTGCAGATCAACATGGATAATATGGAGCGTGGGAGACAGAATGACCATGCAGCGTTTAATGCTCGGAAGTACTGACATTACTTTGAGTTTGATTCCGTAAAAAGTGACAAAAACATTAGCATCTGTGAGTGTAAGTACAATGCAGAAAATATGTTTAAATGTTAAACAAACCTTTTTCTACCTATATTACCCAAATCTTATCAGCTAATAATATGTAAATATTTAGATTCACGTAAGAAGTTAGCTTTTTATTCAATTTATTATTTACCCATTTTACTATGCAGTTTTATACAACTGATGATCAAATTTCAGTGCAAAAAACACACATGTAAGCTGTTAAACACCCCCTTTTTAGAGTATGTTGGTTAAATGCATCTTTGTGAAGACCCTGGTAATGACAGGAATGCCTGTGGCCTGGTATATGAACTAACAGTGGAGGTTCCCAACAGTGATGGCAGTAAAAGAACAGCCTGATTAGGGCTGGCTCTTTCTGACACATGCACGTCACAGTCAGGGTTAGGGTTAGGTTGAGAACAGCACCAGATGGACCTGTGACAGGAGCATTACAGCTGGAACATCTGGCTGCCTCATTACAGGGCAACTGCACGCTCTGAAAGCCATGCAGTCTGATGTTTTCTGTAATCCCCATCTTGCACTGCTGCCACGTCACGTTTCAGCAAACCTGAGCTGAACTCTTCAACTGGGCCGAGCAACAATACCCCGTCCATTATGCTAGCAATGTTAGCACTAAGGGATTAGGCACTACACAGTGATATAATCCTGTGTGTAATAGGCAGGCTGTGGCTAAGGTCTGCCGCAACTCAATATAGTGTGACAAAATGTGGAAAGAGACCAAAATTCCTCTTTTTCAGCCATTAGTTCTGCAGTATTTCTACCATTCAGGGCTGCAGTCAGTGTGAGAAACACCCTGTGAATTTCACTGGGTCCCATATGTTTGCAAGGATTCCCTCATTAATAATTAAAAACATAAAACATGGGATAGGCTTCTTTGGCACACTAGGTGGGCTTCTCCAAATGTTTGGAGAGAGTTTGGTTTTTTAAAGGGAAAAAAAGATGATTTTATACTTCTGCAAATGTGCAAACTGAGATATTTCTGCTAAAAATATAGTTGAGATGCTCTCATTTAGCAGATGTTTTTTTATCTGGTGTCTTTAGAGAAAGCAGATAGCTGAAGACATGTCAGTCAAGTCGTGGTTGGTGCTCTCAAATTTAAATTTCTATTGGCTTAAAGTGTAACTGATATTTTGTATCGGCAGTGTCCAACATAACAGGCCAGTAGCTCACTTGCTTCAAGCTAATAGTTTTAGATTACAACCTGCTGGATTGTTCCATAATAACAGCATGACTAAAATTTAAATTTGACATTATTAATCATAATCTGCAAAATATTTAGAAACAAAAGCTTTACACCAAATCTGTGACTCTCAATTTGATTGCTGTCGATGACTGGTTACCCTGAAAAGTCAAACATGTACTGAACTATAAGGTGTGGGAACAGTTAAAATACCAGTTTTATTTCAATTTATAAAAAACATATTGGGTGATAAATGAAACCAAAGATTTATAAAAAAAAATACAAATTCAGCCCTGCTGCAGTAAGAAGGAGAGAGCTGCATGCACGGCTGTGTAACTCTGTGGATGGCAGCAGTGTAAAAGATTGCTTTGCTTCACTTTTAAACTATCCAAACACGCAGTTCTGATAGTTCAGATTTTAACATAAATATTAACAAAATATTGACTTTTTAGTATAAAAATTCTCCTTGTAAGAAAAAAAGAGAAAAACAGAAAATAACTTTTTTAATCTTCCTAAATATATGACTGGCATCATTTAGGGGTCTGATTACAAGAGCTCAGCACAGCCTTTTTATGTTTATTAAAGGCGATCGTGGCTCAAAGAGTTGGCAGTTCGTCTTGTAACCGGAAGGTTGCCGGTTCGAGCCCCGGCTTGGACAGTCTTGGTCGTTGTGTCCCTGGGCAAGACACTTCACCTACCGCCTACTGGTGATGGCCAGAGGAGCCGATGGCGCGATATCTGTCAGTCTGCCCCAGGACAGCTGTGGCTACAACTGTAGCTTGGCTCCACCAGTGTGTGTATGAATAGTGGAATTGTACAGCACTTTGAGGGCCCCGAAAAGCGCTATATAAATGCAATCCATTATTATTATTATTACCATATCTATATATATATAAAATAAACTGTCTTTACAAAGTCTTTCAGAAAAATCTGGAATAGAGATTTCTAATTTAAGAGTTTCAGATCACCTTTTTGATTGAATTTTAAGGAAAAAAAATCACAATCTTTACCAAAGCTCAGGTAAAGGGACTAAACATTACCATAAAAAAGCTTCATATCATACTGTAAGACTGGACGATTTAGCTGAAAAAAATGTTGCAAGTGAACGTTTAGTATCAGCAATCTTACAGCTTGCCACACGTGTCACTTAACCCCATGACCTCATTATGTTTGCTTTTCTAAATAAAAACCCACACACACCAAAAAACGTTGGTGCCCCTAAGCTTCATAAAACCGGACTGGCTTCTTTAAGGCGGCAGGTCTTTTGCCTTCAGGTGTGCTCGGGGCTGAGTTTCTGTTTCATTTATTCTGAACACATTTTTGAAAAAGCTATTGAAACTTGGCCTGGTTTCTGTTTACTGCTTATAGAGCAAGAAAAACAAAGCAAGTACTGACAGCGTGGACTGGGAAAACTGAAAACATTATAGAACGCTTACTTTGTTTATCCAATATTGTTTTCAGTCTTTCATTCGCAATAACTTCTTTATGGAAAGAAACAAAGGAAAGACACCAATAGAAGTAAAAAGAAAGCCCACAGACATAAATATTAAGACAATTTGCACTACTTTTTTTCACATCTTACAGCATCATCTTTGTATGTTAACTAGTTAACTAGAAGAAGCGTCTTACCTTATCTAGTTTTGCCTCGATCTCCACCACCTCTGTTTCTACCTCATCAATATTCGCCCTGAAAAATAAAAGCAAGAAAAATCCATTATTACACGTGTGGTAATGTGTAACAAATTGAATTATGTTAACTCATTGGAAAACAGTTGATCTGCAATAGTCTTATGATTCCCCACATTCCCAGAAATGAAACAGAGTTTTGCGGAGCCAGGCGAGACTCCGGGTGTGTTTTTAATGAGCGAGACGCCATCCTGGGAGCAGCTCGGCTCTGTCAAAACAAAGTGATAGACATGGTCTCTCCGCAGCGAGGGGGAACATAGCTGTCTGGCTCATCACACAACCCCCAGTCCACCTACTCACTGTCAACACTGAAACCGCACCCAGCCGCATCTGGAGCTCTCCTCTCCACCCTTGAGAGACGTGTGATTTACACCCAGAGGCAGCATGACACAGGCCTTATGAACACCACTCTGAGGCTCCTCCGCATGCTGAGGTCATGTCAGAGTATGTGCGCTGCGAGCACGTCTACGTTCACCGCCCTGATGTGCCGCTCTTCTGTTACGGTATGTGCTTCCTGTTGCTGATGGTTTAAATATGATCTACAGCCAGCTTCTTCATGTAGTCACATCTTCCAATTTTTAGCGTGAACCCCAGGGATGGAAATGTTGGTCAGTCGGTCAGACTGGATCTCTTGTTCCAGGCAACACAAATATCCAAGCAGCTGTACAGTTATCTAGGAGGCCCAAAGCACACACTGTTAAAACTTGGCTTTTCCGCCAAATACCAGCAGAACTAATTACACCCAAATTCTGTGTTTGCTGATGGCTGAGCACAGCTGATTTGTCCTGTTTCTGATTTCAAAGCTGGTAGAACTGGCTCATCCAGTGCTAGTGTGCAATTTGGAAGTGCTGTGTGTTGAAGTTTTCCTTCACTGTTGGACTTGTTGGATGCCTGGTTGCTCAAATTAACCACCTTTACAAGCACATGTGCATTACTGCCCACTCCTAAAGACTCAAAATCGTTTGTTGCTTTAATGCACGTTGAGCCAAAATGAAAAAAGTGAGTGATCTTTTGGATTTATCCAGTGGAGGTAAAACGCACAAGATAAGCATACAAGTCAAACTACCATTAGCATCAGTCTACCCAAGCGCAAGCATGTCCGCCCGTCAGAAATCTAATGTGTTCATAGTTGATGTGAATATCTACAGACTTAGAGGGAGAGGAGTAAACAACAGGTGTTGTTTGCATGACAAAATTTTGTATCGCAAGGTCGAGATGGAAGGCAGGAGGTGTCAGAGCGAGGGAAAAGAAGAAAGATGTCTGACAATTCACACTTTTTTCACACACAGGACTCCTTTTCCAAATTTTATATCAATGTTGTATTACGAATCGCACAGCAGCTCCATCAGATTGCAGTCGTGGCTGGCAGAATACACATCTCCGACTCATTTCTTCCTCTCTGGCCACTGGTGGATTAATCCGCTTGGACAAGCTCATGGGACGGAGGATGGCACATGTTCTCCAACCCCCACGGCTTCCACTCCCTTAATATGGAACCGAGAGGATTGGGGGAGAGAAATGCTCCAGAGAGGAAATGTCTGTCAAAAGCTCTAACTCGTGCAGAATGGAAACATGCATTACCTAAATAATCAATACCATATTATTCCACATGTGGACACGTGCTGTTGTAAGCTCAACTGATCTCCTGCTGAACGGCTCCGAGCCCAACCACGCCCAGGGATTATCTGCCAGTGAGCGAAATTGTTTTCATTGCTGATGTCATTTTAGAAGCTGCTCTTTTTAAATAATGTGATAGTGCAGCGCTTAGCAGGCTCTCGCTTTTCAAAAGGCTAGTTCTCCTCATGTATTCATGGCTCCAGCAGTTCTTGGGACTGATTTTAATGTCGTGTTTTATTTGCAAATGTCCACAGAAGAGTTTTTTTTGTAATAATAATTGACTACTTGTGAGTTATTAAGAAACGAGATAAGGTTAAAAATAGATAGCAGCAGTTCTAGCAGACTTGCTGCCCTAAAAAAAGTAGTTAACTTCTCAGGGTGTTTGGTGAGGTGGATCGTGAGGTGTACTGTATTTTGGGCCATGTCTGCTGCGGTAAAGCAACAGATGAACCTGAAGGAGAAGCTTTTGATTTACCAATCCATCATGTTGTAACCCTCAACTATGGTCATGTGCTCTCAGAAGTAACCAATCTCATTATTTTGGAGTAACCAAAACAATGAGGCTGTTGTGAGAAAGGGTGCTTGTGGGAAATGTGATTATGTACTCATGATTTCATCTTTTCATTGTAGGTAGAGAGGATTAGAAAGCTATGCTTAAACTTGGGTGATTTTGTTTAGAGTGCTGAAGTGGGGAAGACTGCAGGCAGGACAGTTGAAGGGGGGGTTAAATGGGCGGGACACCAAACCCATAAGACTGTGTTGACTTCCGGTTGTGAGCCAGACCTCGCTAGATGTAGCGGAGGTAGGCTAGTTAGCTAGGTCTCCGGATCCATCTGTATTTTATTTATTTTAAGCGCAAATAAAGACGTCTGATTTTGGAAGTAAAAGTTTCCGCCTGATCGCTACCATCACTGTAAATATAAGGGTCGCTGTTTCTTCGAGTCTAAAGGAATCCTAATCAGGGGAAGACCAGAGCTTGCTGAAAAGATTGTGTTTCATTTTGTCCAAGATTCAAGATTGATGAAGGATGGTTGGATGGATATTCAGATGATCCTTCACGTGGTGAGAGTAGAAGCTGTGGTTATCAAGGTCGACCACTGGGCTTAGGCCAACCCTTCAAACCAGCTTATTTTTCATTATGGCTTTATCTGCCACTCATTATTTAAATCCACACATTAACTGATTATTGGATAAAATACAGAAAAATACTGGGAAAAAAAATGCCTATCATGAGATTTACAATGGGACATCTGAACTGTTTGATGAGATAAACCAAAGAAGATTTACTTCTGCTCAATTTAAGTTTTCTTCTTCTCTTCACGACATACAAGGTGAGTTCAGGATCAAAAATGGGTCGGAAAATTAAAAACAACGTGCCTTTTTTTTTATATCCTACTGCTGTCACTAGTTCTGTGTCTACAGTTTAAAACTAAATGTCAAAACTGAAAATTAAAAGCTGAAAATACCTTCTGCTGGCTCACCTGCAGTACCATGATAGTCCCCACACTTTTAGAAATCACAGGTTAGTCAATGTAATGTTTGTAGGTTTTGTCTAATAAATAAAAATCTGTGATGTTTAGCCCTGCCTGACGGGGGGTCAACTTAGGCCAGGCTTTCAAAACGCTGGCAAAAACCCTGATCATGGAAAATGAAAACCTCAGAATGTTTGGCATGATAACAAATGACTGAAACTAACCAAGTGTTTCAGTTCCAGTCTGTTGGGCAAAGTGGAAAAATCCTCTCAAAACATTGTGTACACAAACACAAAAGATGCCACAAACATTAAACCTCAGTTACGCTGGTCTAACAACACCATAATGTGAACAATGTGTGTCTTGCAGTGATGGACGAGTTCCGGGTACAGCGTGGTGACACCCCAGCTAGCCGTCCCAGATGTGCAGACACCGGATCGCAAGACAGCTGCTCCCTCCAGGCTGTATCCCCCCCACTTCCCTTTTTTTCTCAATGCACACGCCTCCTATAATACATGCAGATGGAGCCTCGGGCCTGTAGCCACGGTAACCGTCTCTTAAGTGAGCCGCAGAAGTCCCTGATGTGCTTGTGAGCTGACCCTCATTCACACCAAGAGGAGCGGGGAAGCCCAATAGTCCCTTACGCGACTCATTATAGGGCCGGAGCGACAAGAGACCACCTCCATTAAAACCTCATCGGGAGCCCATTAAACAGCAGTGCATCCAGATGTGGTTCACACAGACGCCACCAATCAACTCACGTAAACACGGCGCTCCTTAATGGCTGATTAAGACCCAACAGCAACACCCACAGTAGATTTAAAACACGCCGTCTAAATCATTCATCCGACATGAAGCCGCGTAGTTAAGCCGCGGTGTAAAAACATAATAAACACAGAGATTGTGCTGAGCAAGCTGCAGGTCTGATGGTTTCTGGCTGGTGGCGTGCTGACTGGGCATCCAGGGGAGAGGCTGAGGTGCCTTTTACTGGCGCAAAGTCACAGAACACCTCTGTTTCTCGTTAATTCGAGAACCACTGCACGTCTTAACCAGTTCCACCTGATGCTAAACGGAGATCTTTTGAAATGCTGGAAGGTAAATAAGTGTGATGTCCATGCTGGCCAGCCGTTTCGTGGTTTAAAGCATCTTCTCAGGGAAAATGTTTTAAGTTCAGACAGCAGCGGTGGAAATTTTTAGTCACATCCTTCACTTAAACCTTTAATATCAGGTTATTTTTGTGTCCACCTTTGGGTTCTGAGGTTAAGATGCCAGTTCAGCTGGTTTCTAACTGTCTCTTAGTCGTGTACCGAGGTTATTTGGAGCTTTTTATCTCAAGAACAGCTGCTGCAGCAGAAAATGACACCTTAAGAGCAGAGACCGTGATCCAAAACAGGAAAACAATAAGCTGAAATGCTAATGCAAGAGCTGCAGATTGAAGCGATAATTCTCTTTACAACAACCTTTCTCTCTAATCATATTCCACTGAAAACATTACATAAACATTACAGTGAAATAACATGTTTGTTACAAGTAAATGAAAGGAAACAGTCAGATTAGTAACATGTACATCACAATCATTCTAGACCTCAGCTGTCAAACGTGTGGTTTGGGGACCAGAACCAATCCACCAGACGTTCCAATTCAGCCCACTGAAAATTACAGGAAAGTTTAATTCGTAAAGATGGTGTGAATCCCTCACCAAAGGCAAAACAGACACACAGGACACCGAGCGAAACAACACAAACAGAACCTGTTTGAACAGGTGAGTTTTAAGCTGCTTTTTATGGGCTGTCACAGAGTCACGGGTGCAAAGGGAGAGTGGGAAGCTGTTCCGAAGTTTGGAAGTTACAATTTGGAAGTCCCAATCGCCCTCAGTTACACAGAATCACAGGAAGGCTCTTATCCAGGGATCCGAGAACCTGGTTTGGAGAAAAGTGGGAACCAAGATTTTAAACTGAAATCTACATCCAACAGGAAGCCAGTGCAAAAGTTTCAAAAATACGTGATATGTGATATGTAAAGATTTACAGCAGTTAGTCAGTTTACCTGTGATGATTGTTTACTGTTGCTATGACAATCGCAAAAGCAAAAACATCCATCAAAATGTCAGGAACGCCTGCCATCAAGCATTAAATGAACATCAGTGTGAATCCTGACTTACTGTTACAAGCCTGGACATTTAAACATTTAGACAACCTAATCCACAAATCACCACATCCCAACAGCTCCTCTCACGAGTGGTGGGTCGCCAGCAGGATGGACTCATTTGAAATGAGCCCTTCCAACCACCACGTCTCTCAGCTGGCTTAGAAACACCTATTTGCACTTGTAATATGAATAATATGCAGGATCTTAATCTGTCAAGTATTCAGTATAAAAAGTCCTCAAATAAATGTGAGAGAAAATGTATTTTTACAGGTTTGCAGTAACATAACAAAGGAATGGAGATGAAGGAATACCTTGAGCGTTAGTTAAAATGTATTGTTTTGGCTGCAGTGTGTGAAGCTGTGTGTGATGCTGATGAGCATTCATATCAGAGAGGGTTGTGTTTTGGAGGAAGACACTGAGGCAGAGCCACCTGGTGGTCTGGGCGGACAGCAAGCAGGTGGGATGCTAAAGAGACGGCAAACACTGGGTGCATGTAATGACCCCTAAAATTCAACCAGACCGACAAGCGTCTTCCAGCTGGGGCAAAACCTGCGACTAAACCTCCAGACAGCAAGCCCACTGGGAGGATGAATTAGCCACTGAGTGATGAAGCAGTGTCAGCACACAGCTGTGCAATAGACCCACTGTTATCTTTGAGTGATCATCAACAATCAGCACACTCTTCAGCATGTCCGCATCATCATTCAAACCCTAGTGAAGCGCGGAGGAAAGGTGGGGTCGGATGAAGGAGTGGAAACGAGGGACTGGAGACGGCACGGGCGTGTCTGTACGTCTGTCTGAGGGCTCGGTGATGGAGCACTTTCTGTCTGGAGAAACTACATTTTGTCACAATATTGATTGCTTTAGTGCCCTAATTGAGGCTGGACTGCATGGCTGAATGGTTGATTATTGGAGGAGGGAGGGTGAGTGTACTCAGCATACCCCCTTCAGCTACAATTTAGGTTATTTTTAGCTGCATGGCTCCTAATGCCCTCTGCCCTGCCCCCCTCTTGCTCTTCCAGACCACTCACTGCGTGAGCTAAAAGCAAGATCACGGAGTCACCCCTGGCTATGCCATGCTGACCATTAAATATAAATCTACACAGTCCATTTTCAGAGCTCTAACTCAAAAATAACTTCCCCTGAGAGATGACTGGCAGGACTTTCACTGTGGAAAGTCAAACGAACTGTGGATTTCTCCAAATACTGGAGCACTGAGTGTCCTCTACTGCAGCCTTTCTAAAAACCAAAAACACTGAAGCTAGAGATAATAAGATGTTCTGTTCTGCAAATGATAGCTTTTCCTTTTTAAAATGGATTTTTTTTATCTGATGTTATTTCAGATTTCAAAGACTGCTTTGCAAAAATAATGCATTAGTTGAAGGCGGTGATGGCCTGAAGATGGTCAGACACCAGGTTTTTTGGTGTCAGTTTCTAGTATTTAATTTGTATTTTATCTCTATTTAGCAGATCTAAATCTGTGCAATGCATCAATACAGTCGCTTCAAACTAAGATGACAAAAACCAGGTGGTATTCATAAGGGCTCGCAACAGAAGGTACCTCCATATGTTTGATTTAGCAGATGTTTCGCATCGGATGCCCTTCCCATCCCAAAGGGATGTGTCTACTCTCATAATAAAACCTTATAATAAGGATCTTTCGCTTGTTTGGCCATATTACCAAGAGTCAAAGTTGTAAAATGGAAGTCCACAAACTAATCAGTGATGTCATGGTGATCATTTGTTTACAATTACTGAACTAAACTGACAAGTACACATGCATGACCACAGGCACAGTTCTGTCTGAACATTTTGTCCTTCTCATGAATCACCATGTTGGAAGAATGCTACATTTTTTCCCGTGATATGTTATTTGAGTTGGGACTATTATTGATGTGTGACACATAAAGCTGAGGAATAGAAGCAGCCAATGAGGCAGTCGGGGTAAGCAAGCGACCTACAACTACAACCAATGATGCATTCACCAACCAAAACCCTGTGACCTCCATAGAGATTTTTATATTAATACAGTTGGTGTCACATTTATTTAATCTTTTACCAAGACTTGTGCTTTTCTACGCTCTGCAGTAACCCAATCATTTACAGTGCAGAGGGAGTTCAGATGTTTGCAGTAAAAACCCTTCCCAACATATGTTCAAAGCCCTGACTATTGTTTCATAAGCCTTGCCTTTATTTTCCACTCGAAAGCTTAGATGTGTCACTCATACTTAAACTGAACGGCTTTCTGTTCTCCGACAGCTCAGCTCAAATTTCTGCCACAGACTGTGCTGACTGCGTCGCCGCATTAAACCCCCAAACCCTCTTCAGGAACACACATCTGTGCTAATGGCTTCGCAAAAGTGACGTGTCTGCTGCAGCGATAATGACTCATTTATGCTTCAATTGCAGCATCGCTGAAAGTAGAGATTTAGTTGCATGTACTGGGTGTGTGGGCTGTCACTGGGTTAACGTGGATGTATCCAGAGCACGTTCAGGGCATACTCTGCAAGTGAAGGGAAGCGTTCACCCCCACCACCAAATATCTGTTTGTAGCCAAATAGCTGAGTGGCAACCATTCACCAACTCTGGCAGACAGACTGCCCTCCAAGCCCACCCACTCATCTAGTGGGTTAATACAGAGACCACCAAACGATTTCGAGTCTCTGATCTTTGCCTCTGTGTATGGAAACTCACTGGTGTCAAGTTCAGGGCACAGACCATTAAAATGCAATTAATCAATAAAACAATAATAACAAATGGACTATGTTAGTCGGCTCAAGATCAAAACTGATATCCGATCCAAATATTGAATCCCCAGATTCAGTGCATGTTCTTTTATTAATTATATTGAGTTTCATTCTTTGAAAAATTTGTTTCTACTCTTCACTGTCAAAAAATATGTTAACAGTGGGCGTTGGAATTAAGAATGTTGGCGTTTCTTTCGTTAAAAAGACCAGAATAATCATTTGACATTGTTGACATTAAGCAGATTTTAATTTAGTGAGTGTGAGCTACTACTTTTGTTTTATTCTATTATTTCACTGCTGTAAAAGCCAAATTCCTCTGCAGGTATCACATTTTTAAGTTCTGAAGGTGGAGATAAGTACTTTGTTTCAGGGGACACCTGAACTAACAGATCCAGCAGGATAAGCTTCAGGATGCTGGTTATTTGGGATCGCAGGGGCTCAATGAAGCCCAAAGAAAGGCAGACTGAGTTAAAGCTGCTCTGTGAGTGTCAGAGCCTCTCATATGATCGTCTATCATCCGTTCCTCCCTTATGACTTCACTGTAAAGAATTCACCAGAGCCAAAACTCTGATAAGATGTCAGGAACTTATCGCACTGTATGCATGTGGAGCCCAGCTGAGCTCACTGCTAATAGGCCGCCATCAGATCTCCGCTGAGACCACTGAGAGACGTCTGGCCCAGAAACAAAGGCCAGGAGAAGCAAAAGAGAAAGGTGAAGAGATAGGGAGGATATCTGGACTGCACACGACCTCTCCAAAACCAACACCTGATGTTTTTTCTAGCCAAGTGGGATAGAGTCTGGCTGCGTGTTAAGCGCTCCACCTCAGATGACCAGTCTGCCTGCTGTGGCTGAACTTTTGCTCGTCTGCTCCCTCCACCATCACCACCACTTCCTCCTCCTTTTCCTCTGTCTCTGCCAGACCCATGCCAGCTCTCCCTCATTCGTGCTTGCGTTGGCTGTGTGATACTCCTCCGAACACCACAGACCACAGCACATAAATCCTGAGGGAAGCAGCACGAAGCTTGAAGCTTCTCCTCAGAAAGAGATGGAAAGGCACTGCAAAAAATATTCAGCGTAGAAAGAAACTAAAGAAGATTCAAACAGAAGCATTAACGACTTTTTGAACGCCAACAGTAATACCACAGGGACTCATTTATACTAGTAGTTGCATTTTCTTTTTTAATATAAGACCATCTCACTGTCAGAAACTATAAATATTCACTGTTTCTTTAAGATTTTTTTTTAATTCTGAAATGGCAATTACATCTTCATTCGGTCCCTCTGACTCCACAGGAAAAACCACAGGTAATTAAAAAAGTTCACAAAAAAGCAAATTCAACTTTTATTGCTGGCTTTTAATCCAGCTGTGGTTAGAGACGGCCATCCATCATAATTTACTCTCCAAGTCTTGGTGAGCGATCTGGTCTACAGTGACGATATAAAAGATAGATGATGTTGCCACATCCACGCAGTCTAATGGTCTGACACCTCGGAACACATACACACTTTTTCTTTTAAAACATACAACTTAATACCACTTTACCCGACTTACGTGATATCTATTCACTTCTATCTGCAAGCCTGCCAACATATGTGGACTATCTGCAAATCTGTATTAAAACTGTCTATTTTACAATGTTACATTTTTTTAAAAAGTGACAAATATTATGTAAAACCATAAAACTGAGGTGTTAGTGTTTATGTGTTTTTCCCATATCTATTTGTATTCAGTGTGTTAGCTCCTCCGCTCTTTATTTTTGGTGAAATCTGATTTAAATCATCCTCTCTTTAGTATCATAATGGTTATTTTCAGACTTCAAAAATGTCTCTACAAGGCCTTAGAAGGTTTCATACAACTTTTACACTTCTGACAGTGACTAAACTGGCTTCATCTGCCAAATTACTGGAAAAACAAGACTGCAAGAACAAAAACGCCAACACATAAGCCAATCAAACTTTGCAAGCTGTGCATGACAGATTCTGATTTTTTATGCTCTCTCTCTCTTCCGTTAGTCTGTTATGTCCTGCTGGACCTTGAAGAATGCGTGCATATTTTCAGAGCTTCCCTTGGTGAGAGACTTGAGCTCTGATGCTGTCCATCGGCCAGCTGATCACAGGCAGCAAAGCGACAACGCAAACAGGCAGGGAAACACAGAGCAGGGGATAAAATCCCCACATAATCTGAGCAGATGAATCCCATCTTCTCAATGCTGCACGACAACAGAGAGACTCTTCAGCAGAAACATTCAAATCAAGCAACACTCCTGCAGCCAAGTGTTGCATTTATATCCTGCCAAAATGAAGGATGAAAATCAGTATGTTTCCCATAACAAAGCATGAGATAAAATAAAATTAGAGGACTAGTTTGGTGTTTTAGGATTTTTTTTTTCCTGCTGGTCTTGCCAAGCTTTAGATTTTTTTTAAAGCCTAGTCGTTTTGAAAGCTGTGTCTTTCCTTTGTTCCCTGGTTTCTCCTCTTTTTTTAACACCCTCAAGTTTCTCTTTACACACTCCAGTCACTGCATACAATTATAACCATCTACCAATGTAACCTGGCCCTCCAAAGCCTGATTAAGTGGACAGGTCTGCACATATACATGCTAGTTTGACCATAAAAGAATTATTTCGCCGTCTTAGCTACTGCTTCATCACTTCACCTCCTCTACCTGCAAAGACAGTAAAGTGAGACTTTATAGAACAGAAACTATACAGTTTTATCTTTAAATTCTATCATTTCAATTCCACTACTGTATAAATAAAACCAAAGCCTTTTTATTGCAGCTCAAGAGGTAGAGCAGGTTATCTACTAATCGGAAGGTTGCTGGTTCAATCCCTGGCTGCTCCAGTCTGCATGCTTTGGGCAAGACACTAAACCCTGAATTGCTCCCAATGTGCTCATCGCAGTGTGAATGTTAGATAGAAAGCACTTAGGCTGAAAAAAAATAAAATAAAAAAAATTATATATATATATATATATATATATACATATATATATATATATATATATATATATATATATATATACATATATATATATATATACATATATATACATATATATATAATTTTTTTTATTTTATTTTTCAAGCCAACAGATGTTAAGATATTTCAGTGGACCAGCTGTTAACCAATTACACTTCCAGTCTAACTATATAACAGGCAATTTTTTTTAACATTTGAATGTAACACTTGCTCAGAAAGAGCTGCACCTTATTCACACTTAAGAGTAAGCACTGACTGCCAAACCCCGACCCCGCCGTGACCTCTGAGCAGCTGCCCTCAGCCCTCTTCTGCAGCACAGAGGGACTCAAAGACAAGAGCAGGGCTCGTCTGCCAAAGAAACGGGAACGTCACGGCATATCTCCTCCGTTTGCTTCACAGCTGCGCAGAAAAAACAGCTGAGGTAGCCTTTCCCGCTCTTTCTGAAATCCCGCTCGCTCAAATTCGTAACCGTCTGCTTGAACACATCCGCGAGGACGCCGTGCCGACACACTCCTAACAAAGACATCTACGCATTTTGGACTAAAGGAAAAAAACATGTTAAAGGCAGTCAGAATAATTACCACATGATAAAAGGCTCTTTCATGTACAAAATATGCAAATATGTCAAGTACAGCTGCCTCTCTCATTGAAGTCATCCTCTGAGATTCTTCTAATAAGGAAAATAACGTTTCCATTTATAACTCGTCTGGCTCGCGGATTTGCGCCAGAGAGAAATGGCAAAACATCTGGATTATCTAATTTTAGCTTCTTCTCAGACAGATTAATGTTAGGGTGCACAAACCTGAGTTATTAGCTGGATTTCAGAGCTGAGGACTTGCATAAAGAGTGTGTGAAAGCACAGCCCCGAAATCCACAATTATAACCCTGAAAGTCTCTCTCCTGTTACATCGGAGTTGGATCCGTGATGGTTTTCTTTCCCGTGTCAGCTTTTCCACTAATATTTCAAAGCTTTAACTGCAGGTCAGCTTTGGAACAGACGTCTCCTGCACAATATCTCCTTTCATTCTGCAGTCAGACAGCTGGATGGATTTCAGCACTGAAGACAGTCAGGAGAGAGTGTCTAAAAGCAACATCACATCTCCATCATACGTCTGACTGTGGATCTCTCGCTTTTGCCTTTACGAAAAGCATCTTTTCAGAGACTCCTGATCTATTTGGATAACCTGAAGGGAAGCAGTCAGATACCACGTGTGTTCACTGCTGAGTAAGCTCCGATTATTTCCAAATACATGAGCAATAAGGAGGCTCTTGAACCTACCAGCGGCTCCAGAATCAATTTCACTGATCAAGGCTTGGGCTTGTATATAAAGCTGATGACGGTACAAGAAAGTGAAGCCAAACTAAGCCCAGTGTTTCTCTCAAACAGGCTGGACGAGTGTATTTTGTGACTCATTTTAACATTTCTTTCACCTGGCTTTTATTCTGAAATTTGATGGCTAACAAACTAGATCCAGAGTTTTTATAGTTTGGCATTTTTAAATAAGTATAGTTTTACTGTTAGTTTTAGTCTCCTCAATTAATATTAATATATAACTAAAATATTTTATGATATCTAATAACCCCCGGCTAGCTCCAGCTCTTCCTATCTCATGTTTCCCCACAAACTGGCTGGACACGTAGCTAATGTGGTGCTCATGAATGTCATTGGGTTGCTGTCCAGAAAGTCTATCGCCCTGCAAACGGCGCTTCTCTAACGCTGACAGCGGTTCTTGTTCTGTGCGCTAGACCGCCGCCCAAAACAGAACCTTCAGCAGGTGAAGAGCAGCTCAGAGAGACTTCAGAAGTGAACTAGGACTACTTCCTGCAGTTGCAAGTTACTTGCTGTGGGAGCTGTGCATTAAACCTACACAACTGGCAAAAAGCAATGCCAGCATTTATACTTACGTACGTATTGCTCTACACTTTTGCAGGCAAAACATTTGTTGGCAGTGGAAAGTGTCTGCCCCACCCAATATCAAACAAATCCACTTAAAAAAAATCAAAGATGTTTATAACTATAGAAAGTCGTTCAATTTAGCTGAAAGAAAAGAACAAAAAAAATAATATAAATATTATACTATAAGGTGCTTAATAAAGGATAAACCATCTGTATCATTTTCAAACCACATGAAGAAAATACAAAAGAAATGTATAAACCACCATAAAAACTAAAATTAGTCTTTACACACTGTACGACACATCACACCTTTAAGGCTCTTAAAAACCTCTGGAGCTTTGAGGTTAGAAACCCATTAGCTTCCTAATAATATCCCTAGTCTTTAGGGATATTATCTGAAGGCACTAAAGCATATAAACACAACAACAGACTCAGACAGGAAGAGAAGATGAGGTCCATCGACAAATATAACCACCAATTTCAGCGTCCGGTATTTACAGTCGATTTGGAAGCAGACATGTTTCGAACTTCCCGCTGACAGCGCTGTTCTTGGAGAAGGGAGACAATGAACGGGAACGGAGCCAGCGAGTCCCGCGTGACCTTGACTTGTTGCAGGTCGGTGGTGAAGCTATTCTAGGGATTTCATAAACAATACGCTCCCACTTTGCTCGTAATACGTGAGCGCACAACAATGCAGGTTTCACTCTCAGCGCTGTAACGGATAAAACACGAGTGTGAGAGCAAAACCACCGCTGCGCGCCGACGACTGGCGCAGTGTGATGCAACAGCCTGCAAACACACTTCAGCAAATGTCACAAAGAAATTAACACACCGCATTATCTTTCTGTTCTTCTGACGCTGTGGTCTAGTGATCCCAAAATGGAAAAAAAATTAAATGTGAACAGTTAATTATGCATTCATAAGGATGAAACTACAGGACAGAAGGAAGCTGTAATAACCTTAAAATATTTAGCCTCCAGTTTTTAGCTTAATCTGGCAATTGCAACGCTACAGTCTACCTTTCATGAAAGTTCACACACATGGCCATATTCAAACTATAAAGATTTCGGTCTCTGGTTAAATATCACCATCACTTTAAAATCCCATGTAGAACACACATCACAAAAATTGAAGACATGCATGGGATTTTAGCTGCTCACCACAGTGGAGCATCTGCATATGTAGCATCCTCCCCTGCCACACCAACCCTCGCCATGTCCTCCTTCATTACATCCGTGAATCTTTTCTGTGTTTTTCCTCTTTTCTTCCTCCCTGGCAGTTCTAAATCCAACTTCCTTTGCTCAGTATATCCACCATCCGCCCTCTGCACATGTCTGCCTCTTGTCGTTTGGTAGTGCCACTATCTCCAAACTGAATATCATCATAGCAGGTCTCAATAGCATCTTGTAAACCTTCTCTTTCACTCTTCTTGCTATCCTTCTGTCACAAAGTAAAACAATCCATAATTTTGTCTGGGATTGATTCTGCTTATCAAACTGAAGCAACAGCAGAATCTCCACGCCTAAGTGCGTACCAGGCAACTCTTTATCCACTCAGCACTTCTTTAAAGTTCAAGAAAAGCTTCTGCAGAAAGATGCATTTTTAACTTAATATACTGCTTCATTTAAATTAATTAATAACTGTGCCAATTGAGGTTTCAATATCGACCAAAATACTCATAATCATTGGTGATGGAAAAAAGTGCTGTTTTTTCCAACCAGCTGGAAACCTGGTTGGAAATGGTCGGTTTAATTCTAGACTGAACTGCTGGAAGCACTCTGATCAGCTGCTAAATCAACTGACTTCTTCTTTGAATGGATGCCAACATCATTTCAGTTTCTTCACCTGAAACCTTGTTGCGATGAAGATTAAGTGGACTGCAGGTTTAAAAGTGTCACTGCACAATTAGAAAAAAGTGGCTGCAATTAGCTTATTAACAAGCTAATTGCTTGTTAAAAAGTTTAGCCACCATGCACAATGCAGCGCCTGCTCCATACATCCCCCTTCTGCTCGGCGGGTGGGAAGGGGGTCATACAATTAGGCCACCACAGCCCAAGGGGGAAATGGCAACAGTCACGTAGGGGGAAATGTGACACAGATTAACCCTTTCAGTAGAACTCCACCCCTATTTCAGGAGCTGGCCTACAAGTTCTTCCTGTGCATCATAAAGGGGAAATGGACAGCCTCGGATTGAGTGTTTATTATTACATAGGAGGCAAGAGGATATGTGTGACGTCACAAGAGTATTGTACAACCGTCTGGGAAGGAGGGACAGGCCAAAAAAAGGTCAGGATACGTGAGGTCTGGGATGGCGGCGTAGGTTTATACTAACTCAGGGTGGTCCGAGATGACTGCAACACACAAAAATGTCAATGAAGATATTTGGGATGCAGGAGACTAAAGAAAGTCAACACACACACACACGCACACACACACACACACTGAGAGGCCTGAGTTGTGAGAACCGTCCTGGACAATGTTCCATTGAAGGGAGGAAGACAATAAAGCCTACAGACGTGCTGCTTCTCTCAGCCTTTTTCTAGGCAGCATACCAGGCTGTCGGAGTAAAATACCAGCACAGAATAGCTCACAGAAAGCCAAACCTACAGTGCAACACCCTGACATTTTGGTGAAATAGCTGAAATCCCCCTAGTGAAAATCCCTACACAGGCGTGATGTGTCCGGCTGTGACAGGGCTGAGCTGGGAGTCTTCCCGGCATTTTTGTGGGTTAAACATGCAGCTTGGCTTCCACTAGAAAGACATACCAGACGTGTGAAGCATTCAGCTCCTTCCTGTCTAGAAGCTTGAGAGATGGTGCTTACAGAAACAGCAGCTTCGATACGGCTTATGCTCACATCCTTTTCAGGCTGCACAGACTTTAACTGGGCTGTCTGATGTCTTAGTTTTAATCCAGAAATCCACAAAAAAAAGAATCAGCTTATTGACAGACAGTCAAAGATAACAGGAGAGCTGTCACTTCCTGCGAGGTTTCCCCCAGGTGTTTCCTATGCACCGTGTCAGCAACATGCCCCTTACGTCACTCTGGACCCTCTTAACCTAACCCTGCCCATGAACCTGAAAGTTGAGGTGACCGTCAGAGGTGACTTAACCAGACCATGACACTGCCAGCAAGGAAGCATAGACAAAGGCAGGCAGGGTACAGGGTTTGTTCTGCTATTCAGATGTGAAAAAGTCACACAGACCCGCAATCCAACAGCAATTCAGCGAAGTGCTGCGTGGTGGGACAGCTGTCTGCGCTCAGTTAACAATGCAGAAACAAGGCACTGAAAACAGCCCCCCGGAGAATCGCAGCATTGCCAGCTCTGCCAGCTCTGCCAGACTCAGAGCGACGAAAGAAAAGAGCAGAATTACACAGTTTTGTGAGAAAACGGGGAGAAAAAAATGAAGCCGAGTCACGGCTCATTGGCCTCTTCGGCAAACTCAACTCTGCGAGGAGAGCCGCAAACAATCATGGAAAACAGTGAGAAAACAATGAAAAATGAGTAAAGTGGAATGCAAAATACTGACTGCGCTGTTGGTTTAGCAAAGGTCAGTGAAATAATGTGATACAGTTGGTGGTTTAGTGACTGGAGATTAGGTGGGTAATACAACAAATTCTGCAACAGAGTCAGGTTAGTAGGTCGTCTGACGCCAGTAAATGTGACAGGAGTCAGAGAAAAAGCACAACTTTTAAACATTTCTACATTTTTCTTCATTATTAAAGCTAAACCAGTGATAGCGGTCAGTACATTAATGCCGATGGCAGGAAAACAGAGACCATGATTAGAGATGAGCTGAAAAGAAAAGATTGAGTATTAAAGTCAATTTGCATCTGCAAGCTGCTTTGCAACCCACCACTGCCCCAGCTCCTATTTCATGATATATGTGATTTAGGCTACGTCTACACTAATCTGGTCATCTAAAAACGCTCCGCATCCACACTATCATTTTCAATTGTTTCCGAACAGTTGTTCATCCACACTGAAACGACTGAAAACGCTTGCGTTGCTGTATTGCACATGCGTGAAACGTAAGACGATTCGACCTGCCTCATTTCTGTCTGCCGTTTATTTACATTCCAGCTCTTTGAAACTTTGTTTTTTAAATGGACTAACAATGAGGTGGAGTGTTGCTGCAAGTGAGAATTAAAGAATTTGAAGATATATCATTATAAACTACAAATCCTCACTTTAAGGATTTGACAGTGTGTTTCTTCAGTCACAGCAGTTTTGCTGGAGTGCAAAAAGGAAAACTCTGTCTTCTCCTTTTGCTCCTCGGTGGACTTTTAAGTTTTATTACTGCTGGAAGATATTTAAGAGATTTACGTTGTGAATCAGAGCTAGGTGTCATAACCGAAGACTCAGCAACATCCTCACACACATCGTCTCCCCAGCGTTTTGCCCTTTATGCTCAACCTGCTTTCAATATTTCAGCAAGCTGACGCACTTCCTGAACCGTCCCCAGACCCTGTTCTGGTCCAGGCGTGACCAGAAGTCTACCCCCGCACACATGGGAAGGCAAGGGAGGACGGAAAGGGAAGAAAAGGGGAGAGTATGAGGCAGGGAGTGAGAGGGATGGAGTAAATCAAAAACAGATGCTTGTACACGTGTGATTCAGCATTGCAAATCTGAGCCGAGTCGAAGCCCAGCGAATTCCTCCTGCATCTACTTTTCACACTGTCGGGGTAACGGCTTCGTATTTTCGTTGGATGTGCAGTCACTTTTCATTCCTCGGGTAGCGACAAACAGCCACAGCTGCACTGTGAAATTCCCACTACAGTCGATAACATTATCCTATGTAGCTGTGAGCTGATGTTCACACACCTGGAAGCCACCCAGCCAGGGAGGCTTTCCATGCAGCCCGGTCATCAGGGGAGCCATTATAGAGACATGACATTAAACAGAGAAAGCTCTCCAGTCACATCTTTCTATCTGTCCTATTAAACCTCAGTTAAAATCTCTGTGAAGCTTATTTTATGTGTAAAGAATTCAGTGATAAAAAATCCCTAATATGGGTTATCATGTCTGCTTTCTGTGAGTCTGCTGACAAATGACGCAGAGCCATAAGCTCACAGCCAATCCCAGAGGACAGCTCCTCACATGCAGCTGCTTTCCACTGGAGGGCAAGTTTTTAAAAAAATAGCATATCAAAAACACAGCTGACGCACGACAGGCCACAAGATCGAAGCAGGTCAGCCACCGCACGCTGAGGACATTAGGTATTTCTGATTGTCTGTCATTAAGAGATCAATTTTGGATGGCAAAGCAGATTTTTATCATCCAAACTTTTGTCATTTTTCTGTATTGCCCAATCATGAGCGAAGGCATTAAAAAAAAAAAGAATACCAAGAAAAAAATCCATGATGTAAAATATTTTTATACTTTTTACACCCCGTTTCAGTAAAACTGACACAGCATTTCATAAAAAGATCAATCATGGTCAAACATGGTGGTGGCAGTGTAATGTCTGGGGTTGCTTTGCTGCGTGAGGATCTGAACAACTCGTCATAATTGATGGAACCAGAAAATCCTGAAGGAGAATGTCGGGACATCCATTGGTCCAAGTTCACCTCTGAATGGCTCGATACAAAATCAAGGTTTTTAGTGGCCCAATCACTGCAAAGTTCAGAAGGAAATTAGATTCAAATGCTTTGCCGCAACTTAAACAAGTTGTTTCTGCTTAAAAACCCTCAAATGTCACAAGACTAAACAATTCTGCAAAGAACACTCGGCCAAAATTTCTCAACAGTGTTGTGAAAAACTCTTTGCCAGTTATCGCAAACACTTGATTACAGTTCTTGCTGCCAAGGGTGACACAACCAGTAATTAGGATTGGGGGGCAATTAGTTTTTAACACAGGGCCAGGTAGGTTTGGATAGCTACCTGGTTTTTAAATGATGGAATCATCATTTAAAAACTCGGGAAAACTGCTGTAAATTGTTCAATAAGTGTAAAATCTTCTGGTTTGTGCAAACAGAACCATCACATTCAAAAGTGCTTTATCTGATTTAAACGAATCACTGGAAAGCAAAACAACCTTATTGCAGACTTTGTGTATTCAAATCAAAGTGGCTGTTTAGCATTCATTAAACTAATTTTCCAGCTGCTAAGTGAACTCCAGAAACATTTCTCCTTTTGCTACTTTTCTCCTCCACAAAGCCCCAGAAACTGTTTTTTCTTTTTAAATCTAATTAAGTCTTTCCATTTAAAATTGCTCAATCCATGAACCCCAGCAAAGTTGATCTAAAAATGTGAGCTGTTGTCCACATTTTAAACAAACTGAATCGTCCTTTCTCAAGATTTTTACTTTTCAGTCTGTCCAGTTCTTTCTTTATTTTTTAAATATATTGTTGGGGCAGAAAAACTGGAAGAAAGACCAGTGGGATTATATACAGCAAATAGCCTCTACATTTCTCTTATGGCATATAGGTCACCTTCTCAACCTGGTAAGCTAAACCAGCACCCAGCTAGTTGGTTTTAAATACATTTGATTTCTGAGCACATCTTAGAAAACAGCTTAAACTGGCTGCTTAGCTTAAAGTTTGGTAACAGTTAACCAGATCCAGTTATTACAAAAGGTCCACAAAGTTTAGCATTTCAGCATTTAATTAGGACATATTTAATTTCCTTAATTTGTCCAGATGCTGCCATGTAGGAACTTCATTTAGCTGTCGCGTAACTGCTATTTCTTGAACTGAGCAGATGTCGAACTTTGAATAACCCAAAATAAGACAACCCACTAACTGGCAATAGTTGTGTTAAGCTGTGAGCTTCCAAGTTGAAATTAAATGGATTTGGTTTGTTTCTTCTGACAAAAGCGGCATGTTTTTATGCTAACTGGCTGCTAGGCACATTTTCATACTTTGAGCTTAAACAGACACCCAAAAGTGATGCTAATCCTCTCATCTTACTCCTGGACAGAAAGCAAACGAGACCATTAATTCCTTTAATGTGAAGTGAAAGCAACAAAAAAAGAGAGAAAGAGACAGATGAGGAAAGAGAGGAAGAAAAAGCCACACCGCTGTCCTCACAAATTACGCCGGCCTGTGCTGCAGTACATCCGACAGCTGGAATTCACAGTGTGATTAATCCAACAGGAACGTTATCCAGATTATTTATATTAACTCAAAGTTATAGTCCATTTCAAACAGCGCTGAGTCACACTGAAGCCCAGGAAGAGCTGAAGGTGAGTAGATGAAACTAGTGCATATTTCTCTATTGCTAGTGACACAGGTTACATAAGTTTAATTTTTTTGGATGTTTCCCGTCATGTTTTTTCCTCTTTGCCAACAGTTGAACAAACACATGATCCGGACTGTCTCTGGGCAAATTGGATCCCTTCTCCTGCATATTAAGGGAAAAGTGGATTTTCTCTTGAAAATTGTACGAGACATCTGATATCTGCAGGCATAAAGAATTAGCATCAGATGTTCGCCGCCCATTACCATAATCCAATCTGTTGGGAAAAACAAATGCCAAGTTGTGAGAGGTTCTGTTGACCCACACTGTGAAGTAAGACCAAAGGCTTGGATTATCAGCTTTAAAAGCTGCTCAGTGTCTGTGTGATACTGTGCTTACTGGCCCAGCTCTTGTTTTCCATCTCTCCTGGCCCGCATTAGTCATTGCTTTTGCCACGGGTTGCGCAAGGAATACTAATCTCAATTTACTACAACTCATCCATCATTTAGTTGCCACAGTGCTGATTCAATGTCTGCGGCGCAGCACGGTCAACCTGTGGAAACACCGGGCGGCTGATCTGATAGCGAATCGAGAGGAACTGAGCAGCTGTGAGGTCGAGCTATTAGATTTCATTGCACTTGATAAACTGTCCGTGCTCTTGGTCTCTCCTGGCCGTGCAAGCGGCTCCGGGCCTTTGTAATCTCTCGGGACGTCCGTCAGAAGCAGATCAGCACAGCACTCGGTATGCGGCGCCCTGCTTTTCACGGCTCTTTGTGTGCACAGTGTGTGAAACGTCTTGCTTTTCATTAAAATGAAATGAGGGGGACAGACGAGCGGCCTCCTTCGACACAAAAGGCACAAAAGGGGTGACATCATCTCTGCATCACAAATAGGTTTCACCAGGGATTCATTTCCATTTACACAAATCATCAATTAACTTTGAGGATTTAGACGCAGAAATAGTCTAACCTAGATATGCGAGAGGGGTTGGCAACCTTTACTATCAAAGGAGAATTTGGGCCACATTGTAGCCAAAAAATAAGAATCAAAAACCAGAATCAAACGCATATTTATCCTTTTTAATAAATACTATTGAGGTCTGCACCATCAGGTGGCTTTGACGCGCAATTCAGTTGGTGAAATATTCACTTTCTCCTTTGACTCAATGTGTGACAAGCAAGAGGCAGGTCTGACTGCGAAACCACACCCTCAGTGTCACCAGCTAATAGGCAGGTGATTGACAAATTACCCTCCTCTCTTTCTTTCCTTACTAAATATAAAGTCTTGAGCAGTCAGTCAAGTTCAAAAGAGACCCATTCAGCTGCTGTGTGACCTTTTCTTTTTCACGGGTCGTCATTAGCTGCCTGACAGCGACACATCCAATCACAGAGTAACAGAGCATCCCTCCGGCTTATCCACCACGGCACCAACACTGCGTCAAGTTCAAGGACTGTGTGCTCGTATTTGGCTTATCTCCACCTCTCACAGTAACACTGCTATCCAACTCCCAGTGTGAGAAGGCATCATCAGTTTTAATTTGCCCATCTTTATATTCATTGAATGGTCTGAACTGGTGAAAGAGACCTAACATGAAGAGACATCCATCTGAGCTTTAAATTTAAGACCAAAGCTTTTAATACCACAAGGAAAACAAAATCAAGCGCCCTCTGTAATAATAAAACAACTTTGAGCTTTTCTTCAATAAAGCAAAAAAGGTGATCTCAGGTCACCGGCAAGCACTGCAAAAGCAGTCCGTCTCCTGAGCTCTGTCTTACAGATGTGTTTATCTGCTGCTTTTGTGTTTGCAGAGACATATTTCTCCTTTAATAATCCACCTTCCTGCGGCTGCTCTCCTGATGCTTTGGAGCGTGCAAGAGCTCTTCATCTGGTCTCATTTTAAAAAGATAAAAGCCTCTCCAGCTAATAGCGCTGCACATTCTCAACAGGAGGGCAGCAACGATGCAATTATAAAGCCATATTTCCCTGTGTATCATCAGATCTGTTTTATGATGACACCATTTGGATATTAAGCCTGCAGGTGCGTCACCTCGATGTTGAGTTTTTGAGCGGGCAAAATGTGGGGCAATCCCTGATTAAGACACGCATCCAACCTACTGCTCTGCGCTGACTTAATCCACTGTCATTTTCATTACCTGCAACACGCAGAGCTGCTGCCCTTAACAAGACGGTGAAAAAAGCTGAAAGCAAACATCACTGAGCTGTGAATCAAGCGCATAGGCTTGAAATTAGAACAGCAGAACCAACTTACATTAATGCCGGGGAAGCTGGCAGAAAAGGATCTAATGTACGACTCTCACAGGGAAGTCATTAAACTGAACTTCATGTTTCCACATGAGCATAAATATACAATATGATACACGAGAGACGACGTAAATTAATAATAAACTAAGGTTTTGTTAGGAAATGGAACTGACGGGGAGCAGGTGGTTATCAGCGAAGTGTTTTTGGGTTTTTTTTTCCTTTTACAATTATGGCGCGTTCCCCACCCTCGATTGGCCGGGAGTCACCATTCTGGGAGGAGCACTCTTGGCTGAGCAGAAAGGCCACTGACACAGATTCAAGATGGAAGGAGGTCAGTCGGAAATAGAGCAGAAGCAACAAGACCATGCCGGAGAAAACCCTTCCAGCAGCTGGAGACGTAGAAACACAAGCTTGCAAAACACAAAGATGATCCGTCACAGTCGTGAACCGAGACTGGCCTGACGCCTGGATTCATCGTGACACAGAGCATTTAAGATGATTCTGATACCATTAAGAATTTAAAAAACCTTGCAATTATAAAGATTTATTAATTCATGACAGAGCAGCAAGAGCAGACCCAGATCTTTTAAAATCAGGGTGCTGAAAGGGTCTTTTACACACGAATCAGTACGCATCAGGGACATCAATCAAACACCAGCTGAAGAAGCAGAGCTGGTGATACATTAAAGGCCATTGGTGACAATTACTTTCATTTAACTTGGTGACTAATTTCTCAATTAGCCATCTGTTCTCTAAAATGACAAAGGAACTGTGATCATTTACTGTAAAAATGAGCTGTTATAATTGAGCACAACTCAACACGACATCTTCAAACGCATCAAATCTGGGACATAAAGCAAAGGCTTATGACAGCTAAGATCAAGGACTGACTAAAAACTAATGAGCAAAGCTCTGCATGGGCTACCACCAACCTAACATGCATGTCTTCTTACTGTGTGAGGAAGAGAAACTAGACAGGCATGTGGAGAACAAGCAAACTCCAGCTCCAGTTCCTTTTTTAAAATATATTGCATAAAAGCAGTGAAGCTTTAGTGCACTGGATGTAAATTTGCATGCAGTTACTACACTGTGGAGTCTTCTTCGTCCTTAGAATCTAATCCAAATCACTGAGAACTTGTTGCTCAGACTATAAAAGGATCTGCTAAACAAGTTTTTATTATTTACTAAAATCTCTACTAAACCGAGGCAGTTAATTCTAAAAGACTGTAACATCCTCTCTCCCCTTATCGCGTCATCTGACTGTGTCACACATTCATTTGTTCACTCGTTTTCTCACAGACGCTATGAGACTCAGAAGCAGGGAGCGCCACAGGTCACTGGCCTTGGATTCCCCGCCTGCCGGGGCTCTCTGCTCTGCTGTGACTCAAAGCAAGCCCCTCATCACGACAGCAGCCTTGTCTCAGCTCGCAGCCCCCAGCTGTTGACATGGGAGGGGAAGAAGGATCATCTGGACTCTTTGCCCTGGGCCACTCTGACGCAGAGAAAAGAGTCTGTTTCTCAGCGGAAGCAAGAATCTTGCTAGACAATGGTCATATTTTTCTGAAGGACTGGGAGCTCACTGGAACGGGCGCGCCAAAAAACCCGCCAAATCTCAAAACAGCCATTAATGAAACATCCTTTAAGCTTTCGGTAAACTTCTTAAGACTAAAGGATGTGTTAACTGTAAGAGTCCTAATGTTGATTTTTCCTAAAAGTTCAACTAATGTCTGACATTTAGAAAGTCGAGTTAAATAATCACCAAAATATTTGTGATTATAATTTCTGCCATCGTCACGCAGTCGTAATGTGTGAGAAATACTGGGATCAAATTTCTTTTGTGAAAAGAATAAAGGAACGCTCATGTGTTTGACTCTCAGCTCGCTCAGTCTGTGAGTGTGACGTCAGACTAACACATCAGTGAGGAGAAAACGGCGCAAACGTTGCTCGTTGCCAGTAACGTGCCAGAGTAAACACAAACAGAGGGCCTCGTGCTGCAGTGCAATCCTCACAGATGTGTAGAGCATCGCTGGCTACAGTCTCACATCTGTCCTGAGAGTGAAGGCACCATTTGTCAAAGAGATTTTAATTCTTCATATTGTTTGATGAAATCAAAACGATGTGATATTTGTGTCTGATAGGACTTTCAGATGTGTCATGTTGGGTGATTATAAACACATAAACGTGTGATTAGGAAGATTCACAGCTTTACGCCTTCACCGGTGTAGGTACCAGGTATAAACAAACAACAGCATCTGAAAACTGTGTGTGAGATAACAGCTGTACAGGCTGTAACGGTCTCCATCTTTTCATCTGTCACTTTGCCTCACGCAGTCCAGAAATAAAGAGGGAGGCTATCATCAAGGTTGAGCAGTTTGGAGACAAAGTTAGAAACGCAGGTTGAGATGGTTTGGACATGTGCAGAGGAAATATAGTGGACAAAGGATGTTGGATATGGAGCTGCCAGGCAGAGGGAAAGGAGGAAAACCTGGATGATGTGAAGGAGGGCATGCAGAGGGTCGTTGTGACAGAGGAAGATGTTAGTGAGAGTGAGTTGGAGACAGATGATTCTCACTGATTCACCCTTTAAGAGAGATGCTGAAAGAAAAAGAAAGCTGCACCAAGTTTGCATGATATGTTTGTCTTATTCTAAACTGGCAATTTTTGTGATTTGTGATTTCCACGTCACATTTGCATTTAAACCCGTTTAAATAACAGATTTAAACACAAAAATTGAAGTTTGATTCGTCCAATCAATCCACTGCCTTAAATGTCCAAACCATTTCACCATCGCTTCTCTAACTTTGTCTTGTAAAATGTACAAAAGCAACCTGTTTTGGTCTTTGAAACTAATTACCCACCTCATAGCATCTTCAACAAAAAAAGAAAGAACAAACTGGTCTCCTCATGTCGGTAGTCCACAAACCAGAACATTCTGTCACAGTGATTACGTACATCTTTTGTATACAGTCTATTTTTGTATTTCAGGTTAGGCTACTTTTCTTGCAAGTGTGAAAACAGCACATTAAAGTGGAAGAAGAAGAACCTGACTGTCTGCAGTTTTTGCTCCACTAGCTAATCCATTAAGAAGTCATCCAACCTTGAGCTGGGAAACCGAGAAGGCAGCCAAGTGTCAGAGATAATACTTCAAAACTTATTTCCTGCATGATTTTACACGTGTGGGAGGCAGGAATGAATCACGCAAGTCCCAAATGTAAAAAAGACCCGATTTCCCTGCTGCTTCCTCCCAGTCATCCACCTCCAGGGTTGTTACATAACACAGCATACTGTAGCTCCGCTTTTAGCTCCACAAAAGAGCCGTTTGAATGGTGTCTGAAAACACTGTTACAGGCTTCAGCGCCTGCGAGAACATACGTTTACTTTACTTCTTTCAGCATCTCTTCTAGTCATTTAAACATCCTGGGCAGCAGATAAAAGACTCTCCACGCACTGTAAACTGGAGGACGGCTCACTTATGAGAACATCTCTCTGCAGCAGGCAAGGAAAATCTGAAAACATGTGCAGCATAAAAAAGGGGAGGAGGTACATTTTCACTCCATATCGACAGATAGGAGATAACTTTATCCACCCATTCATGACCCAGTGAGGCTTCTCCGAGCTCTGAATAATGAGGGCGGTGGCTGTTTAACATGCAGCTTGTCTCGCTGTGGCCTCGCCGCACTGCTTTGCATATGAAACGAGGAGGGAGAAGGTCGTGATGTGCCTTCCTCCGGCTCCAGATGGGAGTCATTAAGGTGCTGCTGCCAAGTCGGGAAGTCTTTGATTTGGAAGCAGAGATTTTATCTCAGGGAGCAAACAGTAAAGTTCAGTGAAGTATATTCACTGTAGTCGACTTTTAAGGTACTTTAAATGAAAATTTCCATTTCAGAAGGAAGTGCTGCACATTTATCAGAGAGATTTCGCAATAAGCTTTTAAATCACAGCATACTCTATGGCAAAAAATCCCCGTTATTACAGCTGAGGCCCATAACAATAAAAACGTATTTATTTATTTATTTATTTAAGCAGATTAGATAGGATTACACAAAAGTTGAAGAGGTTAGTCTGTGCAACTATTTGGTTTTTTGCTTAGCACCTTTTAACTACCCATCCTCTTTTTGCACCTTTTTCTATAGTCTGACTTCACATTTTTGAAAATCTAGCACAAAAGAAAATCAGATCACATCATGTTCATGCATCATGTCCCACATAGCCTTGTTACGTACGATTCACCTCATATACAGGCTTTCATAAATCAACAGAAATTCAACAAGTTGCATTGATTTAAAAATCTGCAAGAGACAAACTAACTCTGCAGGATTAAAATAAACCCAGTACCTAACTTTTGACTGAATTTGCCTGATTTCAACTTGCACTGTTTTTACTTTGATGCACTGGTACTTCATCTCTGAGTATGTCTAAGTATCTTTCAGCACTGCACTGGAGGGGGAAATGACCCTGATTCCCCTCCCCATCTGACCGGCTCTTGACTCTGTTGGAAGCACAGGACCAGGTTTAGATGTGGGTGTAGAAAATTCCTTACTTATTTATGTAACCTTTGGAGGACCCCTGTCAGGGGCTTTGGCATAGTCTGTGTGGAAACCTTCAGTTTCCTCTGATCCAGGGATCCCCTACACAATCAGACAGTCTATTTGATCATTTACCTGATTGCTGTAGTGAACGTTTGCTGCTTTTCCTTCTCTTATAAGAAAATTAAACTATTTCAGACCAGTAATCAGCTAATGGGAACATAAATGGGAAGGAGCTCGTTCATTATGGAAATCAGTACAGATGATGGCAGGCTCTTGATTAATTCTCGAAAGCCTCGCAGTATTTCCGCTAAAAAATATTTAATTGCTTCAGGGGCGGGATAATGATATCTTAGATGTCAAATAGATGCTAATGAATTTAAAACTGGCGCTGTGAGCTCAGATATCAGGAGCTTCAGAGTCAGCCCATGTGACAACTCATGTGGCTGCGTTGCTCATCGTTATCATCGTGCTTACTGTAAGAAACGATGCTGGAAAAAAATGCGCACAGTCTGAATGACGCTCCAAGATGGGATTGTAATCTAGCATGTACCAAATAAAAGTGTTGATCACTGTGACAACCAGCGTGGCGCATTTTAATCTGAGAAAACACATGTTAAGATTTGGAGGGAAAACACCAGCAAATATGGATAGAATTAATGCGTTCAACAGTTCAAGGAGACATTTAGGATACTGAGTTCTCTGCTCTCACCTAAACCGGGGGGAATCTTTAATGCAGTCCTCAAAATCCACCGTCATCTTGGACTGGATTGGAGTTTTCCACGAGGTTAAAACACGGATTTCATCTCCTGGGAGGATTAAAGTAGAGATGCAAGTTAGTCCACAGCGATCCTGTCTGCGTCTCCTGCAGCAGACCGTAGCTCGCTCACTCGCTCAGTCCTGCTCTGCTGATCCGGAGCCGCTTCACTCAGTACTAAACCCGTTGATGCCTTCAGCGGCTCCTCACAAACTCGGATTTTAGAGTTTCAAGGTGCTGAAAGACACAGTCACGCGGTTTTCATATAGAACGAGTGCTTTAATTTAAACTTGGGGTACTACTTAAATAATAATAATAATAATAACAATAATAATAATAATAATTATTATTATTATTATTATTATTATTATTATCAAATATAATTAATAAGAATAATTATATTATAATTAATTATAATAACATTATTATTATTATTATTATTATTATTGTTATTATTATTATCAAATATAATAATAAGAATAATTAGTAAAATTAGTAGTTGTAGTAGCGGAGGGAATGTTTCAACCAACTTTGAAAGGAGGAAGGGCAATGATTTGTTCTTATCTCCTAATTTTGATTTGCTTACATACAACTGGCAACAAAAAAATGAACAAAAAAAGACCTTTTCTTCAGTTTCAGTTGTTTTCAGTGGCAGAAATAGGCTTCCATAAATTGCTAATTGTGGAAATTATAAGTCGTCATGCTCATGCAAGTCATATCTGGTAACCACTATGTATATGTATTGAATTATATTTATATTATTATCTTAAATTCAGAAAGTGACATGAATCCAAACAGATGTGTAGCAGATTCAAAAGTGAAATATTTGCTGATAGAAGAAATTTAAAAAATTAAAATTGAAAAAATTAAAATGTAATCACATGGTGCAGCACTAGAGGAAATGCGCAGTACTTTCCACCACCGTGAATAGTTGCAGCTTTTAAATATTTTTCAGATTTTCTGTAATCTAAAAATAAACTTCTATGTAAATGAGAACTTATAGCTACAGAGGTGAGACTGACTAAGCACCACCGATCTACAGCATCATATTCATGTAACACTGAATTCTTTTACTTGGTCTTCTCACTTTAGGTAACATAAAGTCCTGTAGTGCAAAATTCTTTATTAGGTTTTAGGAGCAATATTTGCTGCTAAGCTCAGTTTTCACAAAAATTCAGTATCAGTTCAATTGCAAACTGTTGATGCAGTAAAATATCTACACAGAACTGTATTTCCATGAAAGAAGAAGCCGCAAGGCTATTAGGTCTGAACACCATGCAATAGCTCTGAAGTTCATCATATCATGGTCAGAGGTTTATAGTAGATAGTAACAACACTGTTAAATTAAGGAAGTAGCATTACCAAAATGTAGGTACAAATTTTTATGTAACGCAAAATAATGTTTTCATGGCTGAAAAAAATAACCACCAGAGTTTTGTAGAGAATAACAGATTGTCTAAGGAGATGTACCCAATTTCCAAGTATATGTTCTTTCTTTCTTTCTTTCTTTCAATATCAAAATGTAAACGGTTACAGTAAATTTGAAGCTTTGACAGCTGTACAATATTGTTTCAACAGCAATTCGTAACAGCATTACTATGTCCAGTGTAACTTGAAAGCAACATCGCTGACGTCACATTTCAACTTGAATTGAATGAACTATTATGGCAAAGTTACAGTCTCAATGTTATTCTTTATTTTTTCTCAGTATCTTCTTGAGGGACAGTATGTGTATATGTGTACGTGATATTAAATGAATGTTTAAGTGCAGGTTATTGTGCAGACTCAGCACAGAGCATCAAAGAGTTGATTTGTAGTGTGTCACATCAGTGTGGTGGCAGCTGTCCTGGCAGCCATTTTTGGAATTCCATAAGATACTATGATTCATATCAGTATGTCACACATAAACACATTGTATTGAATGACACAAAAACAGAATCTTATGAGAATTATAAGATTCTGCTAACATTCTGTCCACATTTGATAACCTGCTTAGTGATGTGAAATCATCATCAATGTGTGTGGGCAAAACAGAAGCAACTTTGGATTTCTAACTACAAATCCATTCTCTCTTGTTTCTTTTTGTCTTTATCCCACTCTAAAAGTTGGATGTAACAGTGAGACCAAATTCACAACCCAATAGAAACAGATCCAGGTACATTTACAGCAATATTCAAACTGAATACAGGCTGCTGGCCATTGACATGTAGTATCCTTTTGACTTGAAGTCACCTGGAACTGTAGCTGTGCTGTAAACAAATAATGAAGCACAGTTTGACCAGAATAAGAACTAGAATCTTTAACACACTAAGATAATAAAATACACAAGCTATTTGGCTGGTAACTGGCAATAAGCCAGAGGACTAATGGCCCAGAAGGCCCAAATGAAACTAGTAATGTCCAGACATCTGGCCTATATTACTTAATATTCATTAACCTATTTAAAAAGCACTTTTACTCTGTTTCAGGTAAAGTGTAAATCTGCACCTCTGATTTGTGTGATTACATTTTCTCTTTGTCTTTTTCTGCTGCAGCAGCCAAAGTCTGATTTATTAATGACAAACCAGTGGTAGAAGCATCATAACATCAAGAAAACTGGACAGTTAAAGGATTTTTCTTTTTACATAAAAAAGAAAAAAATGTTTGATGATCTGAAATGTTTAAGTGTGACAAACATACAAATAAATAGGAAAACGCTTTTTCACACCATTGTCATATAAAAGACTTACTTCCTTCATTCTGTTCATTGACCCCATTGTGGACCACTAAAATTTTGTATACTATGTAGTATATACCTTATTTACTTTATTTATTAAATTTTGGGTTTGTTTTGTTTTTTTGCACTACATTAGACAACATCAAAATAGCGTTGTCAAAAATGACAATAGCGTTGGCATTTTTGTTATTTGTGTTTTGTAATCTTTATAAAAACCTAGAAAAAAACACCTCTTCATCTTTGGTATATGGCGAGGCGCTGTGGACATCCAAGTTTGTGATTGTGTAGATTTTTCAAATCAATACCATGGTTGCATCTACTGAAAATCTCTGTGAAGCTTAAATCTCAGTGACCTTGACTTCAAGGTCAGAGGTCAACTTTTCTGAAAATCGGAGGAGTTTCACATTTATAGCACAGGTATGTCTACTAGGAGGCTGAAGGGTAGCACTATATATTTATAAACAATCAAAAACAACAATTTATTTCCAATTTGTATGGAATTTATTTCTGTAAACATGGTGTTTTAGGTCGGATTAAAGGACTGATGTGATGGTAAGGTGTCCGCTGCTCTGCTTTGAATATTGGTAGGCTTTTTTTTTTTAAATTTTCACAAGAATTGCTAGTTCCCCTAGAGTTTTGGCCACCCCAGCAATCAGAAGATTCCCTATGAGCAAGCATTTAGCGACAGTGGGAAGGAAAAACTCCCTTTAAAAAGGAAGAAACCTTCGACAGAACCAGGCTCAGGAAGGGACAGTCATCTGCCGCGACTGGTTGGGGTGGGGGGAGTGAAAATTAAAAGAAAAAAAAAAGCCAAAGTGATAATTATTGGAGCAGATTAATTAATGTTTCCAGTGTAATTTGCTGTTAACATCCTTTTCCTACCCCAGTTTGTATTTTTATCACTTTTGTCCAGGGTGGAAGATGCCATGCTGGAGATTGACTCTGTATGGTTTTTCAATGTTGATACTTGGGAACCTGTTGGAGAGGCCAGGGTTGAAAAAGGGATGCCGTAGAACCTGAGAGGGTGTTATCCGCTGGTGTGCATCCAAGGCCAACATCTCTTTAATTAGGCTGACAAATAAGCGTTGGCCATCTTCTGGTCCTCGTCTAAACATCATTATTTGTTCAAGGTCATCCAGATGTGTCAGTTTTATGTATCTTGTCTCCAAAGATTCATATCCTGTCTCATATTTAAATTGTTGGGCGGTCTTAAATGTCCAGCGTTGTTGGTTGTAGTTGTAGTTGTCTTTTGTGAAATAGTCTTCAGTGTACACGCCAGGATCGAGAACATGATCTGGTGGCTGACCCTGAGTCTCTATGATGAATTTCAAAACATCATAATATTTTTTTCCAGGGTAGAGTGGCACCCCTGTAACCAGCTCAACAGCCACCAGCCCCAGAGACCACATGTCACATGCTTCGTTATAAGGAAGGCCAAGCATAACCTCAGGTGCACTATAACCAACCGTCCCCACACGGTCACCAGGCATCACTGCAGACGCAGGACATGCGAGGCCAAAGTCTATAAGTCTGACTTTGACTGGAGACTCATAGCGATTTACAACCATGATGTTTCCAGGTTTGAGGTCAGCGTGCACTATTCCCAACAAACCCAGGTGGGACAGAGCATTTGTGAGTTGACCTAAAATTGGCCTGACTTCGCTTATGGGGAGACGCCGGTTATTCGGGTCCCCTATGTAGTCCCACAGGCATTGATCGAGGAGTTCAAATTTCAGGCAAACTCGCTCTCTGTCAAGGAAAAAGCCGTTCCATTTAACAATGTTGGCGGCATCTGGATCCAACCTTCGCAGCTGCTCCAGGATGAAAATTTCCTTTTTTGCCTGTTGCAGAATATCAGTGCGGTTCTTGTTCACCTTAATAGCCACAGCTTGGTTGTTTTTGGTATCACGGCATTCTGCCACAATACCAAAGCCCCCTTCTCCGAGGAAAGCCTCTACCTTGTAGTGGTTTCCCAAAATGCTCCCTTCAACTATTTCAAGCTCATCTGAGCTGAAGGATGGGCTGGCTGATGTGTGGACAAATACTTGCTGAGAAAATTCAACCGAGTTTTGAAAACTGCAGTTGATTTTCTCTGATCTCTTGCATTTCAAGTTTGAAGGGTGCTGAAAGACCACCGGGTTTTGCGGTCTTTCAGCACTCATGTCAATGCAAGGGGAACTCTTAGGGTTGAAAAAGGGATGCCGTAGAACCTCCGACGGTGTTATGCGCTGGTTTGCATCCAAGGCCAACATCTGTTTAATTAAGCTTACAAACAAACGTTGGCCATTTTCAGGTCCTCTTCTAAACATCATTACTTGTTCCAGGTCATCCAGACGCGTCAGTTTTATGTATCTTGTCTCCAGGGACTCATATCCTGTCTCGTATTTAAATTGTTGGTCAGTCTTAAATGTCCAGCGCTGTTGGTTGTCGTTGTCTTCAATGAAATAGTCTTCTGTGTACACGCCAGAGTCTAGAACATGATCCGGTGGCTGACCCTGAGTCTCTATGATGTATTTCAAAACATCATAGTCTTCATTTCCAGGGTAGAGTGGCACCCCTGTACCAAGCTCCACAGCCACCAGCCCCAGAGACCACATGTCACTTGCTTCATTGTAAGGAAGGCCAAGCATAACTTCAGGTGCACTATAACCAACCGTCCCCACACGGTCACCAGGCATCACTGCAGACGCAGGACATGCGAGGCCAAAGTCTATAAGTTTGACTTTGATGGGAGACTCATGGCGGTTTACAACCATGATGTTTCCCGGTTTGAGGTCAGCGTGCACTATTCCCACAGAACCCAGGTGGGACAGAGCATTTGTGAGCTGACCTAAAATTGGCCTGACTTCGCTTATGGGGAGACCCTGGTTTTTCCGGTCCCCTATATAGTCCCACAGGCATTGATCAAGGAGTTCGAACTTTAAGCAAACCCGCTCTCCGTCGTGGAAAACGCCGTTCCATTTAACAATGTTGGCGGCATCTGGATCCAGCCTTCGCAGCTGCTCCAGGATGAAAAGTTCCAGTTTTGCCTGTTGCAGAATATCAGGGTCGCTCTTGTTGACTTTAATAGCCACAGCTTGGTTGGTTTTGGTATCATGACATTTGGCTACAATACCAAAGCCCCCTTCTCCAAGGAAAGCCTCTACCTTGTAGTGGTTTCCCAAAATGCTCCCTTTAACTATTCCAAGCTCATTTGAGCGGAAGGATGGGTTAGCTGACATGGTGAAATGTGTCGGCTTGGTTAGTGAATTGCTAAGTAACGCGAAATTCTCTCAAAACTCTCCAAAAGGGTTTGCTTACTGTCAGGTCAAGGTCCGTTGAGCAGCAAAGTTTAACAGAGCAAAGCTCCTATTTAAGGGTTTTGTCTCTCAGCAAGATTATGACATCACAAGGGATCAAAGGCATTCTACTTTGCATCATTGGCATTCTATTTTTGATCATTGGCATTCTATTTTTTCAGTTGAAACACTGAAAAAAAATAGTGTTTCAACAGGGCAGGCTGGCGCCCTGTGGGAGGCAGAGGTGATAGGGTAAGGATGCAGAGGATAAGAAAAGATCTTATCTGTCAGCTCATCAGCGAGCAGCCGCAGAATCACAGGTGCAGCTTGGCAGGGGATGGAGAGTGAAGACAAAATCAACAATGACTTATGGCAGGGGTGTCAAACTCAAATACACAGTGGGCTTTAATTCAAAACTGGAACAAAGTCGCGGGCTAACATTAATATTTATTGAAAAAAAAAATCTTCCTCCAGATATAAGAATGAATCTTTTCTTATGGACTCAAATAGGTTTTGCTGGAAAACTGAATATGTAACAAGCAAAGCTTAATACTAAACAATATATATATTAGCTGTATAATACCAGTAGGCCAGCTCTAATAGTAATTTGGTATGGCTTCGCGGGCCAAATGTAATTATGCTGCGGGCCAAATTTGGCCCGCGAGCCAGAGTTTGACACCTATGACTTATGGCAAAGTTACAGTCTCAATGTTATTCTTTATTTTTTCTCAGTATCTTCTTGAGGGACAGTATGTGTATATGTGTACGGGATATTAAATGAATGTTTAAGTGCAGGTTATTGTGCAGACTCAGCACAGAGCATCAAAGAGTTGATTTGTAGTGTGTCACATCAGTGTGGTGGCAGCTGTCCTGGCAGCCATTTTTGGAATTCCATAAGATACTATGATTCATATCAGTATGTCACACATAAACACATTGTATTGAATGACACAAAAACAGAATCTTATGAGAATTATAAGATTCTGCTAACATTCTGTCCACATTTGATAACCTGCTTAGTGATGTGAAATCATCATCAATGTGTGTGGGCAAAACAGAAGCAACTTTGGATTTCTAACTACAAATCCATTCTCTCTTGTTTCTTTTTGTCTTTATCCCACTCTAAAAGTTGGATGTAACAGTGAGACCAAATTCACAACCCAATAGAAACAGATCCAGGTACATTTACAGCAATATTCAAACTGAATACAGGCTGCTGGCCATTGACATGTAGTATCCTTTTGACTTGAAGTCACCTGGAACTGTAGCTGTGCTGTAAACAAATAATGAAGCACAGTTTGACCAGAATAAGAACTAGAATCTTTAACACACCAAGATAATAAAATACACAAGCTATTTGGCTGGTAACTGGCAATAAGCCAGAGAACTAATGGCCCAGAAGGCCCAAATGAAACTAGTAATGTCCAGACAACTGGCCTATATTACTTAATATTCATTAACCTATTTAAAAAGCACTTTTGCTCTGTTTCAGGTAAAGTGTAAATCTGCACCTCTGATTTGTGTGATTACATTTTCTCTTTGTCTTTTTCTGCTGCAGCAGCCAAAGTCTGATTTATTAATGACAAACCAGTGGTAGAAGCATCATAACATCAAGAAAACTGGACAGTTAAAGGATTTTTCTTTTTACATAAAAAAGAAAAAAATGTTTGATGATCTGAAATGTTTAAGTGTGACAAACATACAAATAAATAGGAAAACACTTTTTCACA
Organism: Neolamprologus multifasciatus; assembly: GCF_963576455.1. Lineage (NCBI taxonomy): Eukaryota > Metazoa > Chordata > Actinopteri > Cichliformes > Cichlidae > Neolamprologus > Neolamprologus multifasciatus. The sequence goes on from NC_140458.1 coordinate 6,895,038, forward strand.
CCATTGTCATATAAAAGACTTACTTCCTTCATTCTGTTCATTGACCCCATTGTGGACCACTAAAATTTTGTATACTACGTAGTATATACCTTATTTACTTTATTTATTAAATTTTGGGTTTGTTTTGTTTTTTTGCACTACATTAGACAACATCAAAATAGCGTTGTCAAAAATGACAATAGCGTTGGCATTTTTATTATTTGTGTTTTGTAATCTTTATAAAAACCTAGAAAAAAACACCTCTTAATCTTTGGTATATGGCGAGGCGCTGTGGACATCCAAGTTTGTGATTGTGTAGATTTTTCAAATCAATACCATGGTTGCATCTACTGAAAATCTCTGTGAAGCTTAAATCTCAGTGACCTTGACTTCAAGGTCAGAGGTCAACTTTTCTGAAAATCGGAGGAGTTTCACATTTATAACACAGGTATGTCTACTAGGAGGCTGAAGGGTAGCACTATATATTTATAAACAATCAAAAACAACAATTTAGTTCCAATTTGTATGGAATTTATTTCTGTAAACATGGTGTTTTAGGTCGGATTAAAGGACTGATGTGATGGTAAGGTGTCCGCTGCTCTGCTTTGAATATTGGTAGGCTTTTTTTTTTAAATTTTCACAAGAATTGCTAGTTCCCCTAGAGTTTTGGCCACCCCAGCAATCAGAAGATTCCCTATGAGCAAGCATTTAGCGACAGTGGGAAGGAAAAACTCCCTTTAAAAAGGAAGAAACCTTCGACAGAACCAGGCTCAGGAAGGGACAGTCATCTGCCGCGACTGGTTGGGGTGGGGGAAGTGAAAATTAAAAGAAAAAAAAAAGCCAAAGTGATAATTATTGGAGCAGATTAATTAATGTTTCCAGTGTAATTTGCTGTTAATATCCTTTTCCTACCCCAGTTTGTATTTTTATCACTTTTGTCCAGGGTGGAAGATGCCATGCTGGAGATTGACTCTGTATGGTTTTTCAATGTTGATACTTGGGAACCTGTTGGAGAGGCCAGGGTTGAAAAAGGGATGCCGTAGAACCTGAGAGGGTGTTATCCGCTGGTGTGCATCCAAGGCCAACATCTCTTTAATTAGGCTGACAAATAAGCGTTGGCCATCTTCTGGTCCTCGTCTAAACATCATTATTTGTTCAAGGTCATCCAGATGTGTCAGTTTTATGTATCTTGTCTCCAAAGATTCATATCCTGTCTCATATTTAAATTGTTGGGCGGTCTTAAATGTCCAGCGTTGTTGGTTGTAGTTGTAGTTGTCTTTTGTGAAATAGTCTTCAGTGTACACGCCAGGATCGAGAACATGAACTGGTGGCTGACCCTGAGTCTCTATGATGAATTTCAAAACATCATAATATTTTTTTCCAGGGTAGAGTGGCACCCCTGTAACCAGCTCCACAGCCACCAGCCCCAGAGACCACATGTCACATGCTTCGTTATAAGGAAGGCCAAGCATAACCTCAGGTGCACTATAACCAACCGTCCCCACACGGTCACCAGGCATCACTGCAGACGCAGGACATGCGAGGCCAAAGTCTATAAGTCTGACTTTGACTGGAGACTCATAGCGATTTACAACCATGATGTTTCCAGGTTTGAGGTCAGCGTGCACTATTCCCAACAAACCCAGGTGGGACAGAGCATTTGTGAGTTGACCTAAAATTGGCCTAACTTCGCTTATGGGGAGACGCCGGTTATTCGGGTCCCCTATGTAGTCCCACAGGCATTGATCGAGGAGTTCAAATTTCAGGCAAACTCGCTCTCTGTCAAGGAAAAAGCCGTTCCATTTAACAATGTTGGCGGCATCTGGATCCAACCTTCGCAGCTGCTCCAGGATGAAAATTTCCTTTTTTGCCTGTTGCAGAATATCAGTGCGGTTCTTGTTCACCTTAATAGCCACAGCTCGGTTGTTTTTGGTATCACGGCATTCTGCCACAATACCAAAGCCCCCTTCTCCGAGGAAAGCCTCTACCTTGTAGTGGTTTCCCAAAATGCTCCCTTCAACTATTTCAAGCTCATCTGAGCTGAAGGATGGGCTGGCTGATGTGTGGACAAATACTTGCTGAGAAAATTCAACCGAGTTTTGAAAACTGCAATTGATTTTCTCTGATCTCTTGCATTTCAAGTTTGAAGGGTGCTGAAAGACCACCGGGTTTTGCGGTCTTTCAGCACTCATGTCAATGCAAGGGGAACTCTTAGGGTTGAAAAAGGGATGCCGTAGAACCTCCGACGGTGTTATGCGCTGGTTTGCATCCAAGGCCAACATCTGTTTAATTAAGCTTACAAACAAACGTTGGCCATTTTCAGGTCCTCTTCTAAACATCATTACTTGTTCCAGGTCATCCAGACGCGTCAGTTTTATGTATCTTGTCTCCAGGGACTCATATCCTGTCTCGTATTTAAATTGTTGGTCTGTCTTAAATGTCCAGCGCTGTTGGTTGTCGTTGTCTTCAATGAAATAGTCTTCTGTGTACACGCCAGAGTCTAGAACATGATCCGGTGGCTGACCCTGAGTCTCTATGATGTATTTCAAAACATCATAGTCTTCATTTCCAGGGTAAAGTGGCACCCCTGTACCAAGCTCCACAGCCACCAGCCCCAGAGACCACATGTCACTTGCTTCATTGTAAGGAAGGCCAAGCATAACTTCAGGTGCACTATAACCAACCGTCCCCACACGGTCACCAGGCATCACTGCAGACGCAGGACATGCGAGGCCAAAGTCTATAAGTTTGACTTTGATGGGAGACTCATGGCGGTTTACAACCATGATGTTTCCCGGTTTGAGGTCAGCGTGCACTATTCCCACAGAACCCAGGTGGGACAGAGCATTTGTGAGCTGACCTAAAATTGGCCTGACTTCGCTTATGGGGAGACCCTGGTTTTTCCGGTCCCCTATATAGTCCCACAGGCATTGATCAAGGAGTTCGAACTTTAAGCAAACCCGCTCTCCGTCGTGGAAAACGCATATCCATTTAACAATGTTGGCGGCATCTGGATCCAACCTTCTCATCTGCTCCAGGATGAAAAGTTCCAGTTTTGCCTGTTGCAGAATATCAGGGTCGCTCTTGTTGACTTTAATAGCCACAGCTTGGTTGGTTTTGGTATCACGACATTTGGCTACAATACCAAAGCCCCCTTCTCCAAGGAAAGCCTCTACCTTGTAGTGGTTTCCCAAAATGCTCCCTTTAACTATTCCAAGCTCATTTGAGCGGAAGGATGGGTTAGCTGACATGGTGAAATGTGTCGGCTTGGTTAGTGAATTGCTAAGTAACGCGAAATTCTCTCAAAACTCTCCAAAAGGGTTTGCTTACTGTCAGGTCAAGGTCCGTTGAGCAGCAAAGTTTAACAGAGCAAAGCTCCTATTTAAGGGTTTTGTCTCTCAGCAAGATTATGACATCACAAGGGATCAAAGGCATTCTACTTTGCATCATTGGCATTCTATTTTTGATCATTGGCATTCTATTTTTTCAGTTGAAACACTGAAAAAAAATAGTGTTTCAACAGGGCAGGCTGGCGCCCTGTGGGAGGCAGAGGTTATAGGGTAAGGATGCAGAGGATAAGAAAAGATCTTATCTGTCAGCTCATCAGCGAGCAGCCGCAGAATCACAGGTGCAGCTTGGCAGGGGATGGAGAGTGAAGACAAAATCAACAATGACTTATGGCAGGGGTGTCAAACTCAAATACACAGTGGGCTTTAATTCAAAACTGGAACAAAGTCGCGGGCTAACATTAATATTTATTGAAAAAAAAAAATCTTCCTCCAGATATAAGAATGAATCTTTTCTTATGGACTCAAATAAGTTTTGCTGGAAAACTGAATATGGAACAAGCAAAGCTTAATACTAAACAATATATATATTAGCTGTATAATACCAGTAGGCCAGCTCTAATAGTAATTTGGTATGGCTTCGCGGGCCAAATGTAATTATGCTGCGGGCCAAATTTGGCCCGCGAGCCAGAGTTTGACACCTATGACTTATGGCAAAGTTACAGTCTCAATGTTATTCTTTATTTTCTCAGTATCTTCTTGAGGGACAGTATGTGTATATGTGTACGTGATATTAAATGAATGTTTAAATGCAGGTTATTGTGCAGACTCAGCACAGAGCATCAAAGAGTTGATTTGTAGTGTGTCACATCAGTGTGGTGGCAGCTGTCCTGGCAGCCATCTTTGGAATTCCATAAGATACTATGATTCATATCAGTATGTCACACATAAACACATTGTATTGAATGACACAAAAACAGAATCTTATGAGAATTATAAGATTCTGCTAACATTCTGTCCACATTTGATAACCTGCTTAGTGATGTGAAATCATCATCAATGTGTGTGGGCAAAACAGAAGCAACTTTGGATTTCTAACTACAAATCCATTCTCTCTTGTTTCTTTTTGTCTTTATCCCACTCTAAAAGTTGGATGTAACAGTGAGACCAAATTCACAACCCAATAGAAACAGATCCAGGTACATTTACAGCAATATTCAAACTGAATACAGGCTGCTGGCCATTGACATGTAGTATCCTTTTGACTTGAAGTCACCTGGAACTGTAGCTGTGCTGTAAACAAATAATGAAGCACAGTTTGACCAGAATAAGAACTAGAATCTTTAGCACACTAAGATAATAAAATACACAAGCTATTTGGCTGGTAACTGGCAATAAGCCAGAGGACTAATGGCCCAGAAGGCCCAAATGAAACTAGTAATGTCCAGACATCTAGCCTATATTACTTAATATTCATTAACCTATTTAAAAAGCACTTTTGCTCTGTTTCAGGTAAAGTGTAAATCTGCACCTCTGATTTGTGTGATTACATTTTCTCTTTGTCTTTTTCTGCTGCAGCAGCCAAAGTCTGATTTATTAATGACAAACCAGTGGTAGAAGCATCATAACATCAAGAAAACTGGACAGTTAAAGGATTTTTCTTTTTACATAAAAAAGAAAAAAATGTTTGATGATCTGAAATGTTTAAGTGTGACAAACATACAAATAAATAGGAAAACACTTTTTCACACCATTGTCATATAAAAGACTTACTTCCTTCATTCTGTTCATTGACCCCATTGTGGACCACTAAAATTTTGTATACTATGTAGTATATACCTTATTTACTTTATTTATTAAATTTTGGGTTTGTTTTGTTTTTTTGCACTACATTAGACAACATCAAAATAGCGTTGTCAAAAATGACAATAGCGTTGGCATTTTTATTATTTGTGTTTTGTAATCTTTATAAAAACCTAGAAAAAAACACCTCTTAATCTTTGGTATATGGCGAGGCGCTGTGGACATCCAAGTTTGTGATTGTGTAGATTTTTCAAATCAATACCATGGTTGCATCTACTGAAAATCTCTGTGAAGCTTAAATCTCAGTGACCTTGACTTCAAGGTCAGAGGTCAACTTTTCTGAAAATCGGAGGAGTTTCACATTTATAACACAAGTATGTCTACTAGGAGGCTGAAGGGTAGCACTATATATTTATAAACAATCAAAAACAACAATTTATTTCCAATTTGTATGGAATTTATTTCTGTAAACATGGTGTTTTAGGTCGGATTAAAGGACTGATGTGATGGTAAGGTGTCCGCTGCTCTGCTTTGAATATTGGTAGGCTTTTTTTTTTTAAATTTTCACAAGAATTGCTAGTTCCCCTAGAGTTTTGGCCACCCCAGCAATCAGAAGATTCCCTATGAGCAAGCATTTAGCAACAGTGGGAAGGAAAAACTCCCTTTAAAAAGGAAGAAACCTTCGACAGAACCAGGCTCAGGAAGGGACAGTCATCTGCCGCGACTGGTTGGGGTGGGGGAAGTGAAAATTAAAAGAAAAAAAAAGCCAAAGTGATAATTATTGGAGCAGATTAATTAATATTTCCGGTGTAATTTGCTGTTAACATCCTTTTCCAACCCCAGTTTGTATTTTTATCACTTTTGTCCAGGGTGGAAGATGCCATGCTGGAGATTGACTCTGTATGGTTTTTCAATGTTGATACTTGGGAACCTGTTGGAGAGGCCAGGGTTGAAAAAGGGATGCCGTAGAACCTGAGAGGGTGTTATCCGCTGGTGTGCATCCAAGGCCAACATCTCTTTAATTAGGCTGACAAATAAGCGTTGGCCATCTTCTGGTCCTCGTCTAAACATCATTATTTGTTCAAGGTCATCCAGATGTGTCAGTTTTATGTATCTTGTCTCCAAAGATTCATATCCTGTCTCATATTTAAATTGTTGGGCGGTCTTAAATGTCCAGCGTTGTTGGTTGTAGTTGTAGTTGTCTTTTGTGAAATAGTCTTCAGTGTACACGCCAGGATCGAGAACATGATCTGGTGGCTGACCCTGAGTCTCTATGATGAATTTCAAAACATCATAATATTTTTTTCCAGGGTAGAGTGGCACCCCTGTAACCAGCTCAACAGCCACCAGCCCCAGAGACCACGGAAAGACCATGGAAAAAGCCGTTCCATTTAACAATGTTGGCGGCATCTGGATCCAACCTTCGCAGCTGCTCCAGGATGAAAATTTCCTTTTTTGCCTGTTGCAGAATATCAGTGCGGTTCTTGTTCACCTTAATAGCCACAGCTCGGTTGGTTTTGGTATCACGGCATTCTGCTACAATACCAAAGCCCCCTTCTCCGAGGAAAGCCTCTACCTTGTAGTGGTTTCCCAAAATGCTCCCTTCAACTATTTCAAGCTCATCTGAGCTGAAGGATGGGCTGGCTGATGTGTGGACAAATACTTGCTGAGAAAATTCAACCGAGTTTTGAAAACTGCAATTGATTTTCTCTGATCTCTTGCATTTCAAGTTTGAAGGGTGCTGAAAGACCACCGGGTTTTGCGGTCTTTCAGCACTCATGTCAATGCAAGGGGAACTCTTAGGGTTGAAAAAGGGATGCCGTAGAACCTCCGACGGTGTTATGCGCTGGTTTGCATCCAAGGCCAACATCTGTTTAATTAAGCTTACAAACAAACGTTGGCCATTTTCAGGTCCTCTTCTAAACATCATTACTTGTTCCAGGTCATCCAGACGCGTCAGTTTTATGTATCTTGTCTCCAGGGACTCATATCCTGTCTCGTATTTAAATTGTTGGTCAGTCTTAAATGTCCAGCGCTGTTGGTTGTCGTTGTCTTCAATGAAATAGTCTTCTGTGTACACGCCAGAGTCTAGAACATGATCCGGTGGCTGACCCTGAGTCTCTATGATGTATTTCAAAACATCATAGTCTTCATTTCCAGGGTAGAACTGTTGTGGGATTTCTCTTTAGTGTATTGTCCTTTAATGTATTGTCTTGCTTTCATGTTACCTAGTCTAGTATGGGTGGTGGGATTTCTCTTTAATGTATTGTCCTGATGAAATGCTTTCATGTCACTTAGTTTAGTATGTCTGGTTCACACCTTATTCACGCTGGGAAACAGACAGTGAGAAACTGGTGAATGTCTCCCAGGATGGGGAAGCTCACACAGGAAGGCTTGACCCCAGAGTGGGGGAGATTCACACAGATGGTAGAGAGTCTGTCTGGTTAGAGCCAAGGTGTGAACTGAAACTGTAAAAGCCTTTTGTTCTGTGACTGTATAAAAAGGACCTGAACTGTTCATTGTCAGAGACGACTTTCAGTGCCCCCTGACTGACGTCCCTCCTTATGCATGAGATAGCTGAAATAAAGGTGTTGTTACAACTCATCGTGTCTGCAGGACTTGGTAATTGAAATTTCCACAACAGTTGGCGTCACGAACAGGATGATCCAGTGTTCTCGCTGAAGGACGGCTCTGTGACGGCTGATCACCCCGAGGTAACAAGACGCTTCGGTCCTGCCAGCTGTTTAAAGCAAAGAGAAAGGCAGAGTTGCGGAGCCTGTGTTTCAGCGACCACCGAGATCACCTTGACGAATCGAGGGGAAACTCCTGCAGAACGGTGAGCTGTATCTACCATTTATACAAGTCACGAGAGTTTTTTGTCTGGCAAAAAAAGGGGGAGAACGCCTGCCGACCCCGGAGTTCGAGTCTCCGGGAGAAAAACCTGGTGGTGTGAGGCCCCAGGCTTGTGTTGGGTACGGCCCATCACAAGGACATTGGCTCGAGCGCGCTGTTGGGGAGAAGCCGGCCCAGACCTGTGTTCGGTCCAAGTACGTCACAGGGACAGCAACTCGGGTACACTGTCGAAATCCATTTCCGTGTACTACAGTGCACGGAGTGGCGGTGTTCGCTCCTTGGTCCGTAGAAGGCAAGGGCCTCACGGGGGACGCCTCGTGTAGTAAAATGGGATCTAGATCCAGTAGATCGGCAGACATTCCACCAGGCGGCCAGGGACAAAACTCAATATTTGACTGTATGGTTAAAAAATGGGGAATTGGGTGTATGAAATATGTTGTTAAGTGGAAAAAAGTAAACGGGTTTCCTGAAAAGGGATCGCTGAGTGTTAACCAGTTAAAGAAAATAGAGGAACAGTTGCGGGAGGAAGAAGCAAAATTATTGAAGAAAGGGAAAGTTAGGACTGTAGATCTGCGTAGGGTAAGCGATGAGAAGGAATGTTTGAAAATGTGGATGAGGGAAGCAGAAAGGAGAGAAAATAAAGCAGCTCTGAAAGAATTACCTAGAGAAGTGCGTGGAAGGGAGGCTGATGCAGAATCTGCCTCAGCGCCTCTTCCACCTCCGTATAACACGGAGAACAAAACATCATTTCCCTGTTCACGCACTGTCTGTGCTTCCCCAGTACAGGCTGTTTTGCAGAGCCTGAAAGCCGATGCGGACCTGGACTCCTTTCCCCCCATATCCCGCTCTGCACCACACGACTCACCGCCAGAAGATGCCAGCGCCAGTTCAGCGACTGAGGAGCGGCAAGCCCGCCAGGAGGAAGCGGAAAAAAATGACACTCAGACCCAACAGAGGGCCGAGAGAGGCCCTCCAAGCGCACAGTCACACACGGAGCGCGTCGCGAGCTGGAGAGATGAAAGAGAAAACACAGGGATGGAGGAAAGAGAGAGGAAAGTGGAGAAGTAAGGACAGCCGCCATGGATATTACGTCCTGCCTTTTGCCGCGGATCAGCCTGAATATTGTCCCACTGATGACGACCGGGACGATACGGAGAGTGCAGACAGCAGCGAGGAAGTCGAAAACCTCCAGACTGTGCGGAGAATGCGGAAGTGGCGACAGGCAGGAGGAGAAGACCTGCAGCTCCCGATGGTGGAAGTGGCAGGGCCCGAGGGACCCATTTTAGTTCACAGACCCTGGACACAATCGGACATTGCTGACGCCACAAGTCATCTACCTGACCCTCTCATGTCGGGGGCAAGGTTCGGTGAGCAGCTCCTAATTTTCTGCCAAGAATATCGTCCCACAGGTCAAGAAATTAGACGCGCAGTGGCAGGCAAGCTGAAACCATGCGACCTGAGGAGAATATCACCTCACTTGCCTGATCCTACGCTGAGGATACGACACCTGACCTATGAGCATGGCGAAAACCGTGAATATTGTACTGCAGTAACCCACCTGATGGATAAGCTAAAGGAGGTTTTCCCGGATAAGGTGGACATGTTAAAGATTCAAGCTTGCAAACAAAGAAAGGAGGAATCTGTGGATGATTTCATACATCGCATGACAACTGTGTTTGAAGTTAATGGTGGAATACCCAAAGATGACATGACGGGCGCCTCCGCCTCCACATATGAGCACCATCTCTGCGGCCATATTTTCCGGGGACTGAGACCAGATGTGGCAGCCGAGGTGAGGAGTTCATATGTGGGAGGAGAAGATGAACCTCGGCTAACGGAACTGCGACGCCATGCACGCCATGCTCAGAACCACCTTGACGAAAGAAAACGCAAGAAAGAGGAAAAACAGAGCGCCGACCTCCACAACGCGGCCTTAACGCTGTACAAGACTGCAACGAACCCGCGGAGTGACTTCCATGGTAAAGGCAGCTGGCGCGACCGAGCCCGGGGAGGAAGACGTGATCGAGGACACGATCGACAACGACGACAGTTTGGAGGAGATCCAGATACCTGTTTTCTCTGTGGTGAACATGGACATTGGAGGCGAAACTGCCCTAGATACAGCCACCCTGGGGGTGACCAGCATCAACGGCAAAGTGACCAGGGCCAGCAGTGGGTGCAGGCGGATTGAGGCCGGGGGGAAAGGACGCCAGAGTACGCTTCAGGCTGTGGTTTGCCCACCTCATCAGAGCAGGGAAGTGAAAATCACACACACATACACACACCCACTGATGTAGAAAGTGTTTTACACACAGACACACACACTTTAAGACAGCACACTTTTGAGCATGTAGAGCAGATTTCTTTGTCACCAGTTGGTACATATGTACATTTAAATACTGCGCCTTATAAACTACTGCCCTTGTATAAAATGTTAGTTTGTAATCAGGAAGTAGAATTTCTTGTAGATTCCGGGGCCACCCACTCTGTACTACGCTCAGATTACCTCTCACCCCAGCCCGTGCTGGGTGAGAGGTTCACTCATTCTGTATCAGCATCAGGAACTATACAGAGAGAAACTTTCACCGTACCCCTGTATTGTGTAGACGGACAGGGTAGAAAATTCACACACGAGTTTTTGTGTTCAGACCTGTGCCCGGTCAATTTGCTTGCAAGAGATTTGATGTGCAAACTGAAAATAAGTTTAATCTCCTGCTATAATGGCATCACAATCACGCAATCTGACTATGATTATATGATGGTGAAATATGACCCCGTGACTCCAGCTTTCGCTTACGGGTGGAAGCTGGAGGAGGGGCCGCTTGTTACAGAATTCATGCAAGCGACTCGCAACTGCATGCCTCCAGATGTCTGTTTTATGGCTCCTGGAGAGTTGAGTTGCATGTCTCACTTTTCTCTGCATGGGCCTGATGACAGTTATGAGGTAGAATGGTACAGAACCGAGAATGATTTGCTAACTGTGAAATGTATGTTTTGGAGCTCCACATTTGCTGCGCTTGCGATTTCTCTCACCGATGAGCAAAGAAACATGTTTACTATGGATGCATCCGTCCCACATGTCCCCCTGGCAAAAGCTCACAGCTGCCAGTGGGAAGACATGGGAGAATTTATGCACCGGTGCTACCGCGCTTGCGATTGGGAGACTACAGAGAATCCCACAGTACTGTTTTCTCGAGAAATGAAAGCCTACAAAAAGACCATGACACGCACAGTCCAGTGTGTCCGCTCAGTTGAGCTAGTGAACATAGCTGTCGCACACTGTCTGTTTCAAACGACACCTCCTCTAAACTCCTCACACCCCCTGCTGACAGAGGTGCCTGACGGCCTGTGGGCCTCATCTAAGTATGATGTAGGCCTGATTACAGATTGTGAGCCAGTGGTAATCACTCCAAAGTCCTCGTTTAGACCATGCCAAAGACAATATCCTCTGAAACGGGAAGCCATAGAGGGGATTACTCCTGTGTTTGAATCCCTGTTAAAGGCCGGAGTAATTATCCCATGCCCCACCTCTCCGGTTCGCACTCCATTATTCCCTGTGAAGAAAATCAGAGGACCTAATGAACCTGTTGAGTGGCGGTTTGTGCAGGACTTACAAGCTGTGAACAAGGCTGTAATCCCCAGAGCCCCTGTGGTTCCGAACCCCCACACCATTTTGGCCCAAATCCCATCTGACGCTATGTGGTTTACTGTTGCTGACCTGACTAATGCATTCTTCTCTGTTCCAGTTCACCCAGATAGCCAGTTCTGGTTTGCTTTTGAGTTCCAGGGAAAGGCTTACACATTCACTCGGTTGTGTCAAGGCTACTGTGAGTCCCCCACGATTTACAATGCCGCCTTAAGAGACTCCCTGTCAGACTTGATCCTCTCCGAAGGCACAGTGTTACTGCAATATGTCGATGATCTGCTACTGTGTGCGCCCACACAAGAGCAGTGTCTGGCAGATTCTCTCACTTTACTGACACATTTGCATCACAAGGGCCACAAAGCTAGTAAGTCAAAACTGCAGTTTTGTAAAGAGCAAGTCACATTCTTAGGGCATGTGATTTCTTACAACTCCCACCAGATTTCCTCCAAGAGGGTGGAAGCTGTAATGACCATTCCAAAACCTCTCACCAAAAAACAGATGATGTCATTCCTAGGAACCACATCATACTGCCGCAATTTCATTCCACACTACTCCTCTGTGGAAGCCCCACTCACTGCACTCATTCATGGTGCAAGTCTGTCAGCCAATGATCACATTTCTTGGACACCAGAGGCTGAAGCTGCCTTCACTTCCTTAAAACAGCTGCTGCAAACAGCGCCCGCTTTAGCGCTTCCAAATCCATCCAAACCATATACACAAATGGTGGATGAAAAGAATGGTTTCATGTCCTCTGTTCTTTTACAGCAGCATGGTGATTCACTTCGCCCGGTGGGTTATTACTCTTCCAAGCTTGACCCAGTGGCTGCAGGACTGCCTGGATGCCTACGAGCAGTAGCTGCGTGTGAGAAGGCCGTGCTCGCCTCACGTGACATTGTAGGGTACTCTCCTCTGACAGTGCAGGTACCCCATGCAGTTTCTCTCATTTTGCTGGAGCAGAAAACTTCACACCTTTCTGCAGCTCGTTGGCTCAGGTACTCTTCCATACTGCTTGACATGCCCAACATCACAGTGAAACGATGCACAAAACTTAACCCAGCCACTCTTCTCCCCACGCGAGAGGATGGTGAACCACACAGCTGCACTGCTGTATTGGGTGAAACTTGTACACCTCGAATTGACTTGTTAGATGTTCCCATCGACAACTCTGACATAGTGTTATATGTAGATGGCTCCTCCTCACGTGATTCACGTGGAACTAACCGGGTAGGTTTTGCTGTGTGTTCTGATCATGCCACTCTCGTTTCAGGCTCGTTGCCCAGACACTTCTCAGCACAGACTGCAGAACTGGTGGCGCTCACAGAAGCCTGTAAACTTGCGGAGAGTCAGTCGGCCACCATCTACACCGACTCTCGCTACGCGTTCGGTGTGGTGCACGATTTTGGCGCCTTGTGGAGGCACAGAAAGTTCCTGAAATCTGATGGCAAGCCCATCCTCAATGCTAACCAGGTAGCAGCGCTGCTAGATGCCATCCTTCTGCCTGCTCGCATTGCTGTAGTGAAGTGTGCAGCACACACAGGTAAAACTGATTCTGTCTCCCAAGGAAATGCCGCCGCCGATGCAGCAGCCAAAGCAGCAGCCGAAGGAGGCCTACCCTTCCAACTGGTCTTGGCACCACTGTCCACACCCAACCTCGCTGACCTTCCTGCTGTACAGTCATTTGCCTCCCAGCCAGAGAAAACTCTCTGGCGCAAACATGGCTGCACACTGGTCGAATCTGTCTGGCGATCTCCGGACGGCCGCCCATGTCTACCTAAACACTTCTTCCCCTGGTTTCTAAAATGGACACATGGGTTAGACCATGCGTCCAAAGGGGGGATGCTACAAGCAGTAACATCGCTATGGTTCACCAAAGGGTTTTCCACAGCAGCTGAGAGGTATTGTAAAAGGTGTCTCATTTGTGCGACCAACAATGTGGGACGCCCAGTACAGGTAAACACTGCAGCACACCCCCCACCAGACATGCCTTTTGACCATCTAATGATGGACTTCATTGAATTGACACCAGCCGAGGGAAAGAAGTATTGTCTGGTAGTAGTGGACATGTTCTCTAAGTGGGTAGAAGCATTCCCCACTAAAAGTGCAGACAGCAGTGCAGTGGCAAAAGCCCTCCTGTCAGATATCATTCCCAGGTGGGGCATCCCGGAAAAAATCACAAGTGATAATGGTACTCACTTTGTGAACCAGGCATTGAAGGAAATCAGCAAGCAACTAGGTTTCAAATTGCAAACACACTGTGCATATCACCCACAATCTGGAGGTGCTGTGGAGAGAATGAACAGCTCCTTAAAATCCAAGCTGGCAAAGTGCTGTGAAGAAACTGGCCTCACATGGCCAAAAGCACTTCCCCTCGTGCTGATGTATGTGCGCACGCGAGCCAGACCTCCAGCACACCTCAGCCCTTATGAGGTGTTGTATGGACGACCTGCCAGAGTGGGGGCAGAACCCCCCAAATGGACTGGCATATCCACAGAGTTGTGCAACAGCGAAATGATTGTGTACTGTCAAAATCTCTCCAGGACTCTCTCGCAGGTACACCGAGCAGTGAAAGCAGCCCTGCCCAGGCCAGCAGAAGGACCCCTGCACCCGTTCAAACCAGGGAACTGGGTGTTAGTGAAGGACTTCAGGAGGAGACACTGGAAGGCGAAGCGGTGGCTGGGCCCATTCCAAGTCCTACTGACCACACAAACAGCGGTAAAGGTTGGAGAACGAGTTACTTGGATCCACGCCAGCCACTGTAAGCTGTTTGGAGGAGAACCACCCAGAACGGAGGAGCAACTAGAAAAGACAAACGGGGCAGAATAATCCCCGCACCTCATTCAGGTAGTGGGCAGTCTACCCTCTACCTGCAACAATGCGACAAGCCAGGAAGCACCTCATCACTGGGGTAGCTCTGATGCTCTTCAGTGGGCTGATGGTTGCCCTCTGGTGGAGCCTCTGGAGAGAGCAGCAGCCAAGCACCATGCCAACATCCAAGGAGGTTCGTGCAACAGAAGGAGCAACCCACGAGATGAGAGACAAATGCCTTACTGAGTATGGCGGGTACATTGAGCTACACTATACGTATGCAACTACCCAGACTTTCAGTTTTGATCTGTGCAATGTGATAGACTGTAAAGGCTATAATGAAAGCTGGAGAGGTTATGATGTTTATTTGTGCATATTTGGACATGGCGTTCCGGGATACCAGAAGTGGTGTCCAAGTTGGAGTTTTGTGTGGTGGCACTCCAGGCCGGGGTACTGGGGAGAACAGGAAAAATCAACAGAGGGTAAGATGAAAAGTAAGAACAGTTTTTCCTTTGTTAGAGCCCAATTGGCGACTGGTACCGGCCTGAACCCATTACTGCTAACGATTAAGAACCTGAATTGGAACCCATTTTCCAGGAGACCAAACTTCCCAGGACAATGCCACGACTCCAAAGAAGACTCCTTTTATTTAATCATAGGAGTGGACCAGGCCGGTGCAGACACAATGGGCATAATAAAGATTAATCACAGTGGCACTGACAAGAGAAAGCGAGTCTCCCAAGTTGCAGCTTCCCCTATTGCAGGCTGAAGATTACACTGAGGATAGCGAAAGCGAGGATGATTGTGATGAGTGAAATTATTTTCCTGACACTGTAAGAATAATGCATATTGTGAAACCTTTTGAGTGTGCAATATGGCTGATGTAATTAACAGAATGTTAGGAAGAGAAATCCTTGGTACTAGTGATTGAGATACAATCAAGAGGGTGGGAACTGTTGTGGGATTTCTCTTTAGTGTATTGTCCTTTAATGTATTGTCTTGCTTTCATGTTACCTAGTCTAGTATGGGTGGTGGGATTTCTCTTTAATGTATTGTCCTGATGAAATGCTTTCATGTCACTTAGTTTAGTATGTCTGGTTCACACCTTATTCACGCTGGGAAACAGACAGTGAGAAACTGGTGAATGTCTCCCAGGATGGGGAAGCTCACACAGGAAGGCTTGACCCCAGAGTGGGGGAGATTCACACAGATGGTAGAGAGTCTGTCTGGTTAGAGCCAAGGTGTGAACTGAAACTGTAAAAGCCTTTTGTTCTGTGACTGTATAAAAAGGACCTGAACTGTTCATTGTCAGAGACGACTTTCAGTGCCCCCTGACTGACGTCCCTCCTTATGCATGAGATAGCTGAAATAAAGGTGTTGTTACAACTCATCGTGTCTGCAGGACTTGGTAATTGAAATTCCACAACAAGTGGCACCCCTGTACCAAGCTCCACAGCCACCAGCCCCAGAGACCACATGTCACTTGCTTCATTGTAAGGAAGGCCAAGCATAACTTCAGGTGCACTATAACCAACCGTCCCCACACGGTCACCAGGCATCACTGCAGACGCAGGACATGCGAGGCCAAAGTCTATAAGTTTGACTTTGATGGGAGACTCATGGCGGTTTACAACCATGATGTTTCCCGGTTTGAGGTCAGCGTGCACTATTCCCACAGAACCCAGGTGGGACAGAGCATTTGTGAGCTGACCTAAAATTGGCCTGACTTCGCTTATGGGGAGACCCTGGTTTTTCCGGTCCCCTATATAGTCCCACAGGCATTGATCAAGGAGTTCGAACTTTAAGCAAACCCGCTCTCCGTCGTGGAAAACGCCGTTCCATTTAACAATGTTGGCGGCATCTGGATCCAACCTTCTCATCTGCTCCAGGATGAAAAGTTCCAGTTTTGCCTGTTGCAGAATATCAGGGTCGCTCTTGTTGACTTTAATAGCCACAGCTTGGTTGGTTTTGGTATCACGACATTTGGCTACAATACCAAAGCCCCCTTCTCCAAGGAAAGCCTCTACCTTGTAGTGGTTTCCCAAAATGCTCCCTTTAACTATTCCAAGCTCATTTGAGCGGAAGGATGGGTTAGCTGACATGGTGAAATGTGTCGGCTTGGTTAGTGAATTGCTAAGTAACGCGAAATTCTCTCAAAACTCTCCAAAAGGGTTTGCTTACTGTCAGGTCAAGGTCCGTTGAGCAGCAAAGTTTAACAGAGCAAAGCTCCTATTTAAGGGTTTTGTCTCTCAGCAAGATTATGACATCACAAGGGATCAAAGGCATTCTACTTTGCATCATTGGCATTCTATTTTTGATCAATGGCATTCTATTTTTTCAGTTGAAACACTGAAAAAAAATAGTGTTTCAACAGGGCAGGCTGGCGCCCTGTGGGAGGCAGAGGTGATAGGGTAAGGATGCAGAGGATAAGAAAAGATCTTATCTGTCAGCTCATCAGCGAGCAGCCGCAGAATCACAGGTGCAGCTTGGCAGGGGATGGAGAGTCAAGACAAAATCAACAATGACTTATGGCAGGGGTGTCAAACTCAAATACACAGTGGGCCAAAATTCAAAACTGGAACAAAGTCGCGGGCTAACATTAATATTTATTGAAAAAAAAAACTTCCTCCATATATAAGAATGAATCTTTTCTTATGGACTCAAATAGGTTTTGCTGGAAAACTGAATATGGAACAAGCAAAGCTTAATACTAAACAATATATATATTAGCTGTATAATACCAGTAGGCCAGCTCTAATAGTAATTTGGTATGGCTTCGCGGGCCAAATGTAATTAGGCTGCGGGCCAAATTTGGCCCGTGGGCCAGAGTTTGACACCTATGACTTATGGCAAAGTTACAGTCTCAATGTTATTCTTTATTTTTTCTCAGTATCTTCTTGAGGGACAGTATGTGTATATGTGTACGTGATATTAAATGAATGTTTAAGTGCAGGTTATTGTGCAGACTCAGCACAGAGCATCAAAGAGTTGATTTGTAGTGTGTCACATCAGTGTGGTGGCAGCTGTCCTGGCAGCCATTTTTGGAATTCCATAAGATACTATGATTCATATCAGTATGTCACACATAAACACATTGTATTGAATGACACAAAAACAGAATCTTATGAGAATTATAAGATTCTGCTAACATTCTGTCCACATTTGATAACCTGCTTAGTGATGTGAAATCATCATCAATGTGTGTGGGCAAAACAGAAGCAACTTTGGATTTCTAACTACAAATCCATTCTCTCTTGTTTCTTTTTGTCTTTATCCCACTCTAAAAGTTGGATGTAACAGTGAGACCAAATTCACAACCCAATAGAAACAGATCCAGGTACATTTACAGCAATATTCAAACTGAATACAGGCTGCTGGCCATTGACATGTAGTATCCTTTTGACTTGAAGTCACCTGGAACTGTAGCTGTGCTGTAAACAAATAATGAAGCACAGTTTGACCAGAATAAGAACTAGAATCTTTAGCACACTAAGATAATAAAATACACAAGCTATTTGGCTGGTAACTGGCAATAAGCAAGATAACTAATGGCCCAGAAGGCCCAAATGAAACTAGTAATGTCCAGACATCTGGCCTATATTACTTAATATTCATTAACCTATTTAAAAAGCACTTTTGCTCTGTTTCAGGTAAAGTGTAAATCTGCACCTCTGATTTGTGTGATTACATTTTCTCTTTGTCTTTTTCTGCTGCAGCAGCCAAAGTCTGATTTATTAATGACAAACCAGTGGTAGAAGCATCATAACATCAAGAAAACTGGACAGTTAAAGGATTTTTCTTTTTACATAAAAAAGAAAAAAATGTTTGATGATCTGAAATGTTTAAGTGTGACAAACATACAAATAAATAGGAAAACACTTTTTCACACCATTGTCATATAAAAGACTTACTTCCTTCATTCTGTTCATTGACCCCATTGTGGACCACTAAAATTTTGTATACTATGTAGTATATACCTTATTTACTTTATTTATTAAATTTTGGGTTTGTTTTGTTTTTTTGCACTACATTAGACAACATCAAAATAGCGTTGTCAAAAATGACAATAGCGTTGGCATTTTTGTTATTTGTGTTTTGTAATCTATATAAAAACCTAGAAAAAAACACCTCTTCATCTTTGGTATATGGCGAGGCGCTGTGAACATCCAAGTTTGTGATTGTGTAGATTTTTCAAATCAATACCATGGTTGCATCTACTGAAAATCTCTGTGAAGCTTAAATCTCAGTGACCTTGACTTCAAGGTCAGAGGTCAACTTTTCTGAAAATCGGAGTAGTTTCACATTTATAACACAAGTATGTCTACTAGGAGGCTGAAGGGTAGCACTATATATTTATAAACAATCAAAAACAACAATTTATTTCCAATTTGTATGGAATTTATTTCTGTAAACATGGTGTTTTAGGTCGGATTAAAGGACTGATGTGATGGTAAGGTGTCCGCTGCTCTGCTTTGAATATTGGTAGGCTTTTTTTTTTTTAAATTTTCACAAGAATTGCTAGTTCCCCTAGAGTTTTGGCCACCCCAGCAATCAGAAGATTCCCTATGAGCAAGCATTTAGCGACAGTGGGAAGGAAAAACTCCCTTTAAAAAGGAAGAAACCTTCGACAGAACCAGGCTCAGGAAGGGACAGTCATCTGCCGCGACTGGTTGGGGTGGGGGGAGTGAAAATTAAAAGAAAAAAAAAGCCAAAGTGATAATTATTGGAGCAGATTAATTAATATTTCCGGTGTAATTTGCTGTTAACATCCTTTTCCAACCCCAGTTTGTATTTTTATCACTTTTGTCCAGGGTGGAAGATGCCATGCTGGAGATTGACTCTGTATGGTTTTTCAATGTTGATACTTGGGAACCTGTTGGAGAGGCCAGGGTTGAAAAAGGGATGCCGTAGAACCTGAGAGGGTGTTATCCGCTGGTGTGCATCCAAGGCCAACATCTCTTTAATTAGGCTGACAAATAAGCGTTGGCCATCTTCTGGTCCTCGTCTAAACATCATTATTTGTTCAAGGTCATCCAGATGTGTCAGTTTTATGTATCTTGTCTCCAAAGATTCATATCCTGTCTCATATTTAAATTGTTGGGCGGTCTTAAATGTCCAGCGTTGTTGGTTGTAGTTGTAGTTGTCTTTTGTGAAATAGTCTTCAGTGTACACGCCAGGATCGAGAACATGATCTGGTGGCTGACCCTGAGTCTCTATGATGAATTTCAAAACATCATAATATTTTTTTCCAGGGTAGAGTGGCACCCCTGTAACCAGCTCAACAGCCACCAGCCCCAGAGACCACATGTCACATGCTTCGTTATAAGGAAGGCCAAGCATAACTTCAGGTGCACTATAACCAACCGTCCCCACACGGTCACCAGGCATCACTGCAGACGCAGGACATGCGAGGCCAAAGTCTATAAGTCTGACTTTGACTGGAGACTCATAGCGATTTACAACCATGATGTTTCCAGGTTTGAGGTCAGCGTGCACTATTCCCAACAAACCCAGGTGGGACAGAGCATTTGTGAGTTGACCTAAAATTGGCCTAACTTCGCTTATGGGGAGACGCCGGTTATTCGGGTCCCCTATGTAGTCCCACAGGCATTGATCGAGGAGTTCAAATTTCAGGCAAACTCGCTCTCTGTCAAGGAAAAAGCCGTTCCATTTAACAATGTTGGCGGCATCTGGATCCAACCTTCGCAGCTGCTCCAGGATGAAAATTTCCTTTTTTGCCTGTTGCAGAATATCAGTGCGGTTCTTGTTCACCTTAATAGCCACAGCTCGGTTGGTTTTGGTATCACGGCATTCTGCTACAATACCAAAGCCCCCTTCTCCGAGGAAAGCCTCTACCTTGTAGTGGTTTCCCAAAATGCTCCCTTCAACTATTTCAAGCTCATCTGAGCTGAAGGATGGGCTGGCTGATGTGTGGACAAATACTTGCTGAGAAAATTCAACCGAGTTTTGAAAACTGCAATTGATTTTCTCTGATCTCTTGCATTTCAAGTTTGAAGGGTGCTGAAAGACCACCGGGTTTTGCGGTCTTTCAGCACTCATGTCAATGCAAGGGGAACTCTTAGGGTTGAAAAAGGGATGCCGTAGAACCTCCGACGGTGTTATGCGCTGGTTTGCATCCAAGGCCAACATCTGTTTAATTAAGCTTACAAACAAACGTTGGCCATTTTCAGGTCCTCTTCTAAACATCATTACTTGTTCCAGGTCATCCAGACGCGTCAGTTTTATGTATCTTGTCTCCAGGGACTCATATCCTGTCTCGTATTTAAATTGTTGGTCTGTCTTAAATGTCCAGCGCTGTTGGTTGTCGTTGTCTTCAATGAAATAGTCTTCTGTGTACACGCCAGAGTCTAGAACATGATCTGGTGGCTGACCCTGAGTCTCTATGATGTATTTCAAAACATCATAGTCTTCATTTCCAGGGTAGAGTGGCACCCCTGTACCAAGCTCCACAGCCACCAGCCCCAGAGACCACATGTCACTTGCTTCATTGTAAGGAAGGCCAAGCATAACTTCAGGTGCACTATAACCAACCGTCCCCACACGGTCACCAGGCATCACTGCAGACGCAGGACATGCGAGGCCAAAGTCTATAAGTTTGACTTTGATGGGAGACTCATGGCGGTTTACAACCATGATGTTTCCCGGTTTGAGGTCAGCATGCACTATTCCCACAGAACCCAGGTGGGACAGAGCATTTGTGAGCTGACCTAAAATTGGCCTGACTTCGCTTATGGGGAGACCCTGGTTTTTCCGGTCCCCTATATAGTCCCACAGGCATTGATCAAGGAGTTCGAACTTTAAGCAAACCCGCTCTCCGTCGTGGAAAACGCCGTTCCATTTAACAATGTTGGCGGCATCTGGATCCAACCTTCTCATCTGCTCCAGGATGAAAAGTTCCAGTTTTGCCTGTTGCAGAATATCAGGGTCGCTCTTGTTGACTTTAATAGCCACAGCTTGGTTGGTTTTGGTATCACGACATTTGGCTACAATACCAAAGCCCCCTTCTCCAAGGAAAGCCTCTACCTTGTAGTGGTTTCCCAAAATGCTCCCTTTAACTATTCCAAGCTCATTTGAGCGGAAGGATGGGTTAGCTGACATGGTGAAATGTGTCGGCTTGGTTAGTGAATTGCTAAGTAACGCGAAATTCTCTCAAAACTCTCCAAAAGGGTTTGCTTACTGTCAGGTCAAGGTCCGTTGAGCAGCAAAGTTTAACAGAGCAAAGCTTCTATTTAAGGGTTTTTTCTCTCATGACATCACAGGGGACATCACAGAAGATGATGACATCACAGGGGATCAAAGGCATTCTATTTTTTTTATCAATGGCATTCTATTTTTTCAGTTGAAACACTGAAAAAAATAGTGTTTCAACAGGGCAGGCTGGCGCCCTGTGGGAGGCAGAGGTGATAGGGTAAGGATGCAGAGGATAAGAAAAGATCTTATCTGTCAGCTCATCAGCGAGCAGCCACAGAATCACAGGTGCAGCTTGGCAGGGGATGGAGAGTGAAGACAAAAACAACAATGACTTATGGCAGGGGTGTCAAACTCAAATACACAGTGGGCCAAAATTCAAAACTGGAACAAAGTCGCGGGCTAACATTAATATTTATTGAAAAATAAAAACTTCCTCCAGATATAAGAATGAATCTTTTCTTATGGACTCAAATAAGTTTTGCTGGAAAACTGAATATGGAACAAGCAAAGCTTAATACTAAACAATATATATATTAGCTGTATAATACCAGTAGGCCAGCTCTAATAGTAATTTGGTATGGCTTCGCGGGCCAAATGTAATTATGCTGCGGGCCAAATTTGGCCCGCGAGCCAGAGTTTGACACCTATGACTTATGGCAAAGTTACAGTCTCAATGTTATTCTTTATTTTTTCTCAGTATCTTCTTGAGGGACAGTATGTGTATATGTGTACGTGATATTAAATGAATGTTTAAGTGCAGGTTATTGTGCAGACTCAGCACAGAGCATCAAAGAGTTGATTTGTAGTGTGTCACATCAGTGTGGTGGCAGCTGTCCTGGCAGCCATTTTTGGAATTCCATAAGATACTATGATTCATATCAGTATGTCACACATAAACACATTGTATTGAATGACACAAAAACAGAATCTTATGAGAATTATAAGATTCTGCTAACATTCTGTCCACATTTGATAACCTGCTTAGTGATGTGAAATCATCATCAATGTGTGTGGGCAAAACAGAAGCAACTTTGGATTTCTAACTACAAATCCATTCTCTCTTGTTTCTTTTTGTCTTTATCCCACTCTAAAAGTTGGATGTAACAGTGAGACCAAATTCACAACCCAATAGAAACAGATCCAGGTACATTTACAGCAATATTCAAACTGAATACAGGCTGCTGGCCATTGACATGTAGTATCCTTTTGACTTGAAGTCACCTGGAACTGTAGCTGTGCTGTAAACAAATAATGAAGCACAGTTTGACCAGAATAAGAACTAGAATCTTTAGCACACTAAGATAATAAAATACACAAGCTATTTGGCTGGTAACTGGCAATAAGCCAGAGAACTAATGGCCCAGAAGGCCCAAATGAAACTAGTAATGTCCAGACATCTAGCCTATATTACTTAATATTCATTAACCTATTTAAAAAGCACTTTTGCTCTGTTTCAGGTAAAGTGTAAATCTGCACCTCTGATTTGTGTGATTACATTTTCTCTTTGTCTTTTTCTGCTGCAGCAGCCAAAGTCTGATTTATTAATGACAAACCAGTGGTAGAAGCATCATAACATCAAGAAAACTGGACAGTTAAAGGATTTTTCTTTTTACATAAAAAAGAAAAAAATGTTTGATGATCTGAAATGTTTAAGTGTGACAAACATACAAATAAATAGGAAAACGCTTTTTCACACCATTGTCATATAAAAGACTTACTTCCTTCATTCTGTTCATTGACCCCATTGTGGACCACTAAAATTTTGTATACTACGTAGTATATACCTTATTTACTTTATTTATTAAATTTTGGGTTTGTTTTGTTTTTTTGCACTACATTAGACAACATCAAAATAGCGTTGTCAAAAATGACAATAGTGTTGGCATTTTTGTTATTTGTGTTTTGTAATCTTTATAAAAACCTAGAAAAAAACACCTCTTAATCTTTGGTATATGGCGAGGCGCTGTGGACATCCAAGTTTGTGATTGTGTAGATTTTTCAAATCAATACCATGGTTGCATCTACTGAAAATCTCTGTGAAGCTTAAATCTCAGTGACCTTGACTTCAAGGTCAGAGGTCAACTTTTCTGAAAATCGGAGGAGTTTCACATTTATAACACAGGTATGTCTACTAGGAGGCTGAAGGGTAGCACTATATATTTATAAACAATCAAAAACAACAATTTAGTTCCAATTTGTATGGAATTTATTTCTGTAAACATGGTGTTTTAGGTCGGATTAAAGGACTGATGTGATGGTAAGGTGTCCGCTGCTCTGCTTTGAATATTGGTATTCTTTTTTCTTTTTTTTTAAATTTTCACAAGAATTGCTAGTTCCCCTAGAGTTTTGGCCACCCCAGCAATCAGAAGATTCCCTATGAGCAAGCATTTAGCGACAGTGGGAAGGAAAAACTCCCTTTAAAAAGGAAGAAACCTTCGACAGAACCAGGCTCAGGAAGGGACAGTCATCTGCCGCGACTGGTTGGGGTGGGGGGAGTGAAAATTAAAAGAAAAAAAAAGCCAAAGTGATAATTATTGGAGCAGATTAATTAATATTTCCGGTGTAATTTGCTGTTAACATCCTTTTCCAACCCCAATTTGTATTTTTATCACTTTTGTCCAGGGTGGAAGATGCCATGCTGGAGATTGACTCTGTATGGTTTTTCAATGTTGATACTTGGGAACCTGTTGGAGAGGCCAGGGTTGAAAAAGGGATGCCGTAGAACCTGAGAGGGTGTTATCCGCTGGTGTGCATCCAAGGCCAACATCTCTTTAATTAGGCTGACAAATAAGCGTTGGCCATCTTCTGGTCCTCGTCTAAACATCATTATTTGTTCAAGGTCATCCAGATGTGTCAGTTTTATGTATCTTGTCTCCAAAGATTCATATCCTGTCTCATATTTAAATTGTTGGGCGGTCTTAAATGTCCAGCGTTGTTGGTTGTAGTTGTAGTTGTCTTTTGTGAAATAGTCTTCAGTGTACACGCCAGGATCGAGAACATGATCTGGTGGCTGACCCTGAGTCTCTATGATGAATTTCAAAACATCATAATATTTTTTTCCAGGGTAGAGTGGCACCCCTGTAACCAGCTCAACAGCCACCAGCCCCAGAGACCACATGTCACATGCTTCGTTATAAGGAAGGCCAAGCATAACCTCAGGTGCACTATAACCAACCGTCCCCACACGGTCACCAGGCATCACTGCAGACGCAGGACATGCGAGGCCAAAGTCTATAAGTCTGACTTTGACTGGAGACTCATAGCGATTTACAACCATGATGTTTCCAGGTTTGAGGTCAGCGTGCACTATTCCCAACAAACCCAGGTGGGACAGAGCATTTGTGAGTTGACCTAAAATTGGCCTAACTTCGCTTATGGGGAGACGCCGGTTATTCGGGTCCCCTATGTAGTCCCACAGGCATTGATCGAGGAGTTCAAATTTCAGGCAAACTCGCTCTCTGTCAAGGAAAAAGCCGTTCCATTTAACAATGTTGGCGGCATCTGGATCCAACCTTCGCAGCTGCTCCAGGATGAAAATTTCCTTTTTTGCCTGTTGCAGAATATCAGTGCGGTTCTTGTTCACCTTAATAGCCACAGCTCGGTTGTTTTTGGTATCACGGCATTCTGCTACAATACCAAAGCCCCCTTCTCCGAGGAAAGCCTCTACCTTGTAGTGGTTTCCCAAAATGCTCCCTTCAACTATTTCAAGCTCATCTGAGCTGAAGGATGGGCTGGCTGATGTGTGGACAAATACTTGCTGAGAAAATTCAACCGAGTTTTGAAAACTGCAATTGATTTTCTCTGATCTCTTGCATTTCAAGTTTGAAGGGTGCTGAAAGACCACCGGGTTTTGCGGTCTTTCAGCACTCATGTCAATGCAAGGGGAACTCTTAGGGTTGAAAAAGGGATGCCGTAGAACCTCCGACGGTGTTATGCGCTGGTTTGCATCCAAGGCCAACATCTGTTTAATTAAGCTTACAAACAAACGTTGGCCATTTTCAGGTCCTCTTCTAAACATCATTACTTGTTCCAGGTCATCCAGACGCGTCAGTTTTATGTATCTTGTCTCCAGGGACTCATATCCTGTCTCGTATTTAAATTGTTGGTCTGTCTTAAATGTCCAGCGCTGTTGGTTGTCGTTGTCTTCAATGAAATAGTCTTCTGTGTACACGCCAGAGTCTAGAACATGATCCGGTGGCTGACCCTGAGTCTCTATGATGTATTTCAAAACATCATAGTCTTCATTTCCAGGGTAGAGTGGCACCCCTGTACCAAGCTCCACAGCCACCAGCCCCAGAGACCACATGTCACTTGCTTCATTGTAAGGAAGGCCAAGCATAACTTCAGGTGCACTATAACCAACCGTCCCCACACGGTCACCAGGCATCACTGCAGACGCAGGACATGCGAGGCCAAAGTCTATAAGTTTGACTTTGATGGGAGACTCATGGCGGTTTACAACCATGATGTTTCCCGGTTTGAGGTCAGCATGCACTATTCCCACAGAACCCAGGTGGGACAGAGCATTTGTGAGCTGACCTAAAATTGGCCTGACTTCGCTTATGGGGAGACCCTGGTTTTTCCGGTCCCCTATATAGTCCCACAGGCATTGATCAAGGAGTTCGAACTTTAAGCAAACCCGCTCTCCGTCGTGGAAAACGCCGTTCCATTTAACAATGTTGGCGGCATCTGGATCCAACCTTCTCATCTGCTCCAGGATGAAAAGTTCCAGTTTTGCCTGTTGCAGAATATCAGGGTCGCTCTTGTTGACTTTAATAGCCACAGCTTGGTTGGTTTTGGTATCACGACATTTGGCTACAATACCAAAGCCCCCTTCTCCAAGGAAAGCCTCTACCTTGTAGTGGTTTCCCAAAATGCTCCCTTTAACTATTCCAAGCTCATTTGAGCGGAAGGATGGGTTAGCTGACATGGTGAAATGTGTCGGCTTGGTTAGTGAATTGCTAAGTAACGCGAAATTCTCTCAAAACTCTCCAAAAGGGTTTGCTTACTGTCAGGTCAAGGTCCGTTGAGCAGCAAAGTTTAACAGAGCAAAGCTCCTATTTAAGGGTTTTGTCTCTCAGCAAGATTATGACATCACAAGGGATCAAAGGCATTCTACTTTGCATCATTGGCATTCTATTTTTGATCATTGGCATTCTATTTTTTCAGTTGAAACACTGAAAAAAAATAGTGTTTCAACAGGGCAGGCTGGCGCCCTGTGGGAGGCAGAGGTGATAGGGTAAGGATGCAGAGGATAAGAAAAGATCTTATCTGTCAGCTCATCAGCGAGCAGCCGCAGAATCACAGGTGCAGCTTGGCAGGGGATGGAGAGTGAAGACAAAATCAACAATGACTTATGGCAGGGGTGTCAAACTCAAATACACAGTGGGCTTTAATTCAAAACTGGAACAAAGTCGCGGGCTAACATTAATATTTATTGAAAAAAAAAATCTTCCTCCAGATATAAGAATGAATCTTTTCTTATGGACTCAAATAAGTTTTGCTGGAAAACTGAATATGGAACAAGCAAAGCTTAATACTAAACAATATATATATTAGCTGTATAATACCAGTAGGCCAGCTCTAATAGTAATTTGGTATGGCTTCGCGGGCCAAATGTAATTATGCTGCGGGCCAAATTTGGCCCGCGAGCCAGAGTTTGACACCTATGACTTATGGCAAAGTTACAGTCTCAATGTTATTCTTTATTTTTCTCAGTATCTTCTTGAGGGACAGTATGTGTATATGTGTACGTGATATTAAATGAATGTTTAAGTGCAGGTTATTGTGCAGACTCAGCACAGAGCATCAAAGAGTTGATTTGTAGTGTGTCACATCAGTGTGGTGGCAGCTGTCCTGGCAGCCATTTTTGGAATTCCATAAGATACTATGATTCATATCAGTATGTCACACATAAACACATTGTATTGAATGACACAAAAACAGAATCTTATGAGAATTATAAGATTCTGCTAACATTCTGTCCACATTTGATAACCTGCTTAGTGATGTGAAATCATCATCAATGTGTGTGGGCAAAACAGAAGCAACTTTGGATTTCTAACTACAAATCCATTCTCTCTTGTTTCTTTTTGTCTTTATCCCACTCTAAAAGTTGGATGTAACAGTGAGACCAAATTCACAACCCAATAGAAACAGATCCAGGTACATTTACAGCAATATTCAAACTGAATACAGGCTGCTGGCCATTGACATGTAGTATCCTTTTGACTTGAAGTCACCTGGAACTGTAGCTGTGCTGTAAACAAATAATGAAGCACAGTTTGACCAGAATAAGAACTAGAATCTTTAGCACACTAAGATAATAAAATACACAAGCTATTTGGCTGGTAACTGGCAATAAGCCAGAGGACTAATGGCCCAGAAGGCCCAAATGAAACTAGTAATGTCCAGACATCTAGCCTATATTACTTAATATTCATTAACCTATTTAAAAAGCACTTTTGCTCTGTTTCAGGTAAAGTGTAAATCTGCACCTCTGATTTGTGTGATTACATTTTCTCTTTGTCTTTTTCTGCTGCAGCAGCCAAAGTCTGATTTATTAATGACAAACCAGTGGTAGAAGCATCATAACATCAAGAAAACTGGACAGTTAAAGGATTTTTCTTTTTACATAAAAAAGAAAAAAATGTTTGATGATCTGAAATGTTTAAGTGTGACAAACATACAAATAAATAGGAAAACGCTTTTTCACACCATTGTCATATAAAAGACTTACTTCCTTCATTCTGTTCATTGACCCCATTGTGGACCACTAAAATTTTGTATACTATGTAGTATATACCTTATTTACTTTATTTATTAAATTTTGGGTTTGTTTTGTTTTTTTGCACTACATTAGACAACATCAAAATAGCGTTGTCAAAAATGACAATAGCGTTGGCATTTTTATTATTTGTGTTTTGTAATCTTTATAAAAACCTAGAAAAAAACACCTCTTAATCTTTGGTATATGGCGAGGCGCTGTGGACATCCAAGTTTGTGATTGTGTAGATTTTTCAAATCAATACCATGGTTGCATCTACTGAAAATCTCTGTGAAGCTTAAATCTCAGTGACCTTGACTTCAAGGTCAGAGGTCAACTTTTCTGAAAATCGGAGGAGTTTCACATTTATAACACAGGTATGTCTACTAGGAGGCTGAAGGGTAGCACTATATATTTATAAACAATCAAAAACAACAATTTAGTTCCAATTTGTATGGAATTTATTTCTGTAAACATGGTGTTTTAGGTCGGATTAAAGGACTGATGTGATGGTAAGGTGTCCGCTGCTCTGCTTTGAATATTGGTAGGCTTTTTTTTTTTAATTTTCACAAGAATTGCTAGTTCCCCTAGAGTTTTGGCCACCCCAGCAATCAGAAGATTCCCTATGAGCAAGCATTTAGCGACAGTGGGAAGGAAAAACTCCCTTTAAAAAGGAAGAAACCTTCGACAGAACCAGGCTCAGGAAGGGACAGTCATCTGCCGCGACTGGTTGGGGTGGGGGGAGTGAAAATTAAAAGAAAAAAAAAAGCCAAAGTGATAATTATTGGAGCAGATTAATTAATATTTCCGGTGTAATTTGCTGTTAACATCCTTTTCCAACCCCAGTTTGTATTTTTATCACTTTTGTCCAGGGTGGAAGATGCCATGCTGGAGATTGACTCTGTATGGTTTTTCAATGTTGATACTTGGGAACCTGTTGGAGAGGCCAGGGTTGAAAAAGGGATGCCGTAGAACCTGAGAGGGTGTTATCCGCTGGTGTGCATCCAAGGCCAACATCTCTTTAATTAGGCTGACAAATAAGCGTTGGCCATCTTCTGGTCCTCGTCTAAACATCATTATTTGTTCAAGGTCATCCAGACGTGTCAGTTTTATGTATCTTGTCTCCAAAGATTCATATCCTGTCTCATATTTAAATTGTTGGGCGGTCTTAAATGTCCAGCGTTGTTGGTTGTAGTTGTAGTTGTCTTTTGTGAAATAGTCTTCAGTGTACACGCCAGGATCGAGAACATGATCTGGTGGCTGACCCTGAGTCTCTATGATGAATTTCAAAACATCATAATATTTTTTTCCAGGGTAGAGTGGCACCCCTGTAACCAGCTCAACAGCCACCAGCCCCAGAGACCACATGTCACATGCTTCGTTATAAGGAAGGCCAAGCATAACCTCAGGTGCACTATAACCAACCGTCCCCACACGGTCACCAGGCATCACTGCAGACGCAGGACATGCGAGGCCAAAGTCTATAAGTCTGACTTTGACTGGAGACTCATAGCGATTTACAACCATGATGTTTCCAGGTTTGAGGTCAGCGTGCACTATTCCCAACAAACCCAGGTGGGACAGAGCATTTGTGAGTTGACCTAAAATTGGCCTAACTTCGCTTATGGGGAGACGCCGGTTATTCGGGTCCCCTATGTAGTCCCACAGGCATTGATCGAGGAGTTCAAATTTCAGGCAAACTCGCTCTCTGTCAAGGAAAAAGCCGTTCCATTTAACAATGTTGGCGGCATCTGGATCCAACCTTCGCAGCTGCTCCAGGATGAAAATTTCCTTTTTTGCCTGTTGCAGAATATCAGTGCGGTTCTTGTTCACCTTAATAGCCACAGCTCGGTTGTTTTTGGTATCACGGCATTCTGCTACAATACCAAAGCCCCCTTCTCCGAGGAAAGCCTCTACCTTGTAGTGGTTTCCCAAAATGCTCCCTTCAACTATTTCAAGCTCATCTGAGCTGAAGGATGGGCTGGCTGATGTGTGGACAAATACTTGCTGAGAAAATTCAACCGAGTTTTGAAAACTGCAATTGATTTTCTCTGATCTCTTGCATTTCAAGTTTGAAGGGTGCTGAAAGACCACCGGGTTTTGCGGTCTTTCAGCACTCATGTCAATGCAAGGGGAACTCTTAGGGTTGAAAAAGGGATGCCGTAGAACCTCCGACGGTGTTATGCGCTGGTTTGCATCCAAGGCCAACATCTGTTTAATTAAGCTTACAAACAAACGTTGGCCATTTTCAGGTCCTCTTCTAAACATCATTACTTGTTCCAGGTCATCCAGACGCGTCAGTTTTATGTATCTTGTCTCCAGGGACTCATATCCTGTCTCGTATTTAAATTGTTGGTCATGTCTTAAATGTCCAGCGCTGTTGGTTGTCGTTGTCTTCAATGAAATAGTCTTCTGTGTACACGCCAGAGTCTAGAACATGATCCGGTGGCTGACCCTGAGTCTCTATGATGTATTTCAAAACATCATAGTCTTCATTTCCAGGGTAGAGTGGCACCCCTGTACCAAGCTCCACAGCCACCAGCCCCAGAGACCACATGTCACTTGCTTCATTGTAAGGAAGGCCAAGCATAACTTCAGGTGCACTATAACCAACCGTCCCCACACGGTCACCAGGCATCACTGCAGACGCAGGACATGCGAGGCCAAAGTCTATAAGTTTGACTTTGATGGGAGACTCATGGCGGTTTACAACCATGATGTTTCCCGGTTTGAGGTCAGCGTGCACTATTCCCACAGAACCCAGGTGGGACAGAGCATTTGTGAGCTGACCTAAAATTGGCCTGACTTCGCTTATGGGGAGACCCTGGTTTTTCCGGTCCCCTATATAGTCCCACAGGCATTGATCAAGGAGTTCGAACTTTAAGCAAACCCGCTCTCCGTCGTGGAAAACGCCGTTCCATTTAACAATGTTGGCGGCATCTGGATCCAACCTTCTCATCTGCTCCAGGATGAAAAGTTCCAGTTTTGCCTGTTGCAGAATATCAGGGTCGCTCTTGTTGACTTTAATAGCCACAGCTTGGTTGGTTTTGGTATCACGACATTTGGCTACAATACCAAAGCCCCCTTCTCCAAGGAAAGCCTCTACCTTGTAGTGGTTTCCCAAAATGCTCCCTTTAACTATTCCAAGCTCATTTGAGCGGAAGGATGGGTTAGCTGACATGGTGAAATGTGTCGGCTTGGTTAGTGAATTGCTAAGTAACGCGAAATTCTCTCAAAACTCTCCAAAAGGGTTTGCTTACTGTCAGGTCAAGGTCCGTTGAGCAGCAAAGTTTAACAGAGCAAAGCTCCTATTTAAGGGTTTTGTCTCTCAGCAAGATTATGACATCACAAGGGATCAAAGGCATTCTACTTTGCATCATTGGCATTCTATTTTTGATCATTGGCATTCTATTTTTTCAGTTGAAACACTGAAAAAAAATAGTGTTTCAACAGGGCAGGCTGGCGCCCTGTGGGAGGCAGAGGTGATAGGGTAAGGATGCAGAGGATAAGAAAAGATCTTATCTGTCAGCTCATCAGCGAGCAGCCGCAGAATCACAGGTGCAGCTTGGCAGGGGATGGAGAGTGAAGACAAAATCAACAATGACTTATGGCAGGGGTGTCAAACTCAAATACACAGTGGGCTTTAATTCAAAACTGGAACAAAGTCGCGGGCTAACATTAATATTTATTGAAAAAAAAAATCTTCCTCCAGATATAAGAATGAATCTTTTCTTATGGACTCAAATAAGTTTTGCTGGAAAACTGAATATGGAACAAGCAAAGCTTAATACTAAACAATATATATATTAGCTGTATAATACCAGTAGGCCAGCTCTAATAGTAATTTGGTATGGCTTCGCGGGCCAAATGTAATTATGCTGCGGGCCAAATTTGGCCCGCGAGCCAGAGTTTGACACCTATGACTTATGGCAAAGTTACAGTCTCAATGTTATTCTTTATTTTTTCTCAGTATCTTCTTGAGGGACAGTATGTGTATATGTGTACGTGATATTAAATGAATGTTTAAGTGCAGGTTATTGTGCAGACTCAGCACAGAGCATCAAAGAGTTGATTTGTAGTGTGTCACATCAGTGTGGTGGCAGCTGTCCTGGCAGCCATTTTTGGAATTCCATAAGATACTATGATTCATATCAGTATGTCACACATAAACACATTGTATTGAATGACACAAAAACAGAATCTTATGAGAATTATAAGATTCTGCTAACATTCTGTCCACATTTGATAACCTGCTTAGTGATGTGAAATCATCATCAATGTGTGTGGGCAAAACAGAAGCAACTTTGGATTTCTAACTACAAATCCATTCTCTCTTGTTTCTTTTTGTCTTTATCCCACTCTAAAAGTTGGATGTAACAGTGAGACCAAATTCACAACCCAATAGAAACAGATCCAGGTACATTTACAGCAATATTCAAACTGAATACAGGCTGCTGGCCATTGACATGTAGTATCCTTTTGACTTGAAGTCACCTGGAACTGTAGCTGTGCTGTAAACAAATAATGAAGCACAGTTTGACCAGAATAAGAACTAGAATCTTTAGCACACTAAGATAATAAAATACACAAGCTATTTGGCTGGTAACTGGCAATAAGCCAGAGGAACTAATGGCCCAGAAGGCCCAAATGAAACTAGTAATGTCCAGACATCTAGGCCTATATTACTTAATATTCATTAACCTATTTAAAAAGCACTTTTGCTCTGTTTCAGGTAAAGTGTAAATCTGCACCTCTGATTTGTGTGATTACATTTTCTCTTTGTCTTTTTCTGCTGCAGCAGCCAAAGTCTGATTTATTAATGACAAACCAGTGGTAGAAGCATCATAACATCAAGAAAACTGGACAGTTAAAGGATTTTTCTTTTTACATAAAAAAGAAAAAAATGTTTGATGATCTGAAATGTTTAAGTGTGACAAACATACAAATAAATAGGAAAACGCTTTTTCACACCATTGTCATATAAAAGACTTACTTCCTTCATTCTGTTCATTGACCCCATTGTGGACCACTAAAATTTTGTATACTATGTAGTATATACCTTATTTACTTTATTTATTAAATTTTGGGTTTGTTTTGTTTTTTTGCACTACATTAGACAACATCAAAATAGCGTTGTCAAAAATGACAATAGTGTTGGCATTTTTATTATTTGTGTTTTGTAATCTTTATAAAAACCTAGAAAAAAACACCTCTTAATCTTTGGTATATGGCGAGGCGCTGTGGACATCCAAGTTTGTGATTGTGTAGATTTTTCAAATCAATACCATGGTTGCATCTACTGAAAATCTCTGTGAAGCTTAAATCTCAGTGACCTTGACTTCAAGGTCAGAGGTCAACTTTTCTGAAAATCGGAGGAGTTTCACATTTATAACACAGGTATGTCTACTAGGAGGCTGAAGGGTAGCACTATATATTTATAAACAATCAAAAACAACAATTTAGTTCCAATTTGTATGGAATTTATTTCTGTAAACATGGTGTTTTAGGTCGGATTAAAGGACTGATGTGATGGTAAGGTGTCCGCTGCTCTGCTTTGAATATTGGTAGGCTTTTTTTTTTTTAAATTTTCACAAGAATTGCTAGTTCCCCTAGAGTTTTGGCCACCCCAGCAATCAGAAGATTCCCTATGAGCAAGCATTTAGCGACAGTGGGAAGGAAAAACTCCCTTTAAAAAGGAAGAAACCTTCGACAGAACCAGGCTCAGGAAGGGACAGTCATCTGCCGCGACTGGTTGGGGTGGGGGGAGTGAAAATTAAAAGAAAAAAAAAGCCAAAGTGATAATTATTGGAGCAGATTAATTAATATTTCCAGTGTAATTTGCTGTTAACATCCTTTTCCAACCCCAGTTTGTGTTTTTATCACTTTTGTCCAGGGTGGAAGATGCCATGCTGGAGATTGACTCTGTATGGTTTTTCAATGTTGATACTTGGGAACCTGTTGGAGAGGCCAGGGTTGAAAAAGGGATGCCGTAGAACCTGAGAGGGTGTTATCCGCTGGTGTGCATCCAAGGCCAACATCTCTTTAATTAGGCTGACAAATAAGCGTTGGCCATCTTCTGGTCCTCGTCTAAACATCATTATTTGTTCAAGGTCATCCAGATGTGTCAGTTTTATGTATCTTGTCTCCAAAGATTCATATCCTGTCTCAGTATTTAAATTGTTGGGCGGTCTTAAATGTCCAGCGTTGTTGGTTGTAGTTGTAGTTGTCTTTTGTGAAATAGTCTTCAGTGTACACGCCAGGATCGAGAACATGATCTGGTGGCTGACCCTGAGTCTCTATGATGAATTTCAAAACATCATAATATTTTTTTCCAGGGTAGAGTGGCACCCCTGTAACCAGCTCAACAGCCACCAGCCCCAGAGACCACATGTCACATGCTTCGTTATAAGGAAGGCCAAGCATAACCTCAGGTGCACTATAACCAACCGTCCCCACACGGTCACCAGGCATCACTGCAGACGCAGGACATGCGAGGCCAAAGTCTATAAGTCTGACTTTGACTGGAGACTCATAGCGATTTACAACCATGATGTTTCCAGGTTTGAGGTCAGCGTGCACTATTCCCAACAAACCCAGGTGGGACAGAGCATTTGTGAGTTGACCTAAAATTGGCCTAACTTCGCTTATGGGGAGACGCCGGTTATTCGGGTCCCCTATGTAGTCCCACAGGCATTGATCGAGGAGTTCAAATTTCAGGCAAACTCGCTCTCTGTCAAGGAAAAAGCCGTTCCATTTAACAATGTTGGCGGCATCTGGATCCAACCTTCGCAGCTGCTCCAGGATGAAAATTTCCTTTTTTGCCTGTTGCAGAATATCAGTGCGGTTCTTGTTCACCTTAATAGCCACAGCTCGGTTGGTTTTGGTATCACGGCATTCTGCTACAATACCAAAGCCCCCTTCTCCGAGGAAAGCCTCTACCTTGTAGTGGTTTCCCAAAATGCTCCCTTCAACTATTTCAAGCTCATCTGAGCTGAAGGATGGGCTGGCTGATGTGTGGACAAATACTTGCTGAGAAAATTCAACTGAGTTTTGAAAACTGCAATTGATTTTCTCTGATCTCTTGCATTTCAAGTTTGAAGGGTGCTGAAAGACCACCGGGTTTTGCGGTCTTTCAGCACTCATGTCAATGCAAGGGGAACTCTTAGGGTTGAAAAAGGGATGCCGTAGAACCTCCGACGGTGTTATGCGCTGGTTTGCATCCAAGGCCAACATCTGTTTAATTAAGCTTACAAACAAACGTTGGCCATTTTCAGGTCCTCTTCTAAACATCATTACTTGTTCCAGGTCATCCAGACGCGTCAGTTTTATGTATCTTGTCTCCAGGGACTCATATCCTGTCTCGTATTTAAATTGTTGGTCATGTCTTAAATGTCCAGCGCTGTTGGTTGTCGTTGTCTTCAATGAAATAGTCTTCTGTGTACACGCCAGAGTCTAGAACATGATCCGGTGGCTGACCCTGAGTCTCTATGATGTATTTCAAAACATCATAGTCTTCATTTCCAGGGTAGAGTGGCACCCCTGTACCAAGCTCCACAGCCACCAGCCCCAGAGACCACATGTCACTTGCTTCATTGTAAGGAAGGCCAAGCATAACTTCAGGTGCACTATAACCAACCGTCCCCACACGGTCACCAGGCATCACTGCAGACGCAGGACATGCGAGGCCAAAGTCTATAAGTTTGACTTTGATGGGAGACTCATGGCGGTTTACAACCATGATGTTTCCCGGTTTGAGGTCAGCGT
Source organism: Neolamprologus multifasciatus (assembly GCF_963576455.1). Classification (NCBI taxonomy): domain Eukaryota; kingdom Metazoa; phylum Chordata; class Actinopteri; order Cichliformes; family Cichlidae; genus Neolamprologus; species Neolamprologus multifasciatus. The sequence continues at coordinate 6,931,153 of NC_140458.1, forward strand.
GCACTATTCCCACAGAACCCAGGTGGGACAGAGCATTTGTGAGCTGACCTAAAATTGGCCTGACTTCGCTTATGGGGAGACCCTGGTTTTTCCGGTCCCCTATATAGTCCCACAGGCATTGATCAAGGAGTTCGAACTTTAAGCAAACCCGCTCTCCGTCGTGGAAAACGCCGTTCCATTTAACAATGTTGGCGGCATCTGGATCCAACCTTCTCATCTGCTCCAGGATGAAAAGTTCCAGTTTTGCCTGTTGCAGAATATCAGGGTCGCTCTTGTTGACTTTAATAGCCACAGCTTGGTTGGTTTTGGTATCACGACATTTGGCTACAATACCAAAGCCCCCTTCTCCAAGGAAAGCCTCTACCTTGTAGTGGTTTCCCAAAATGCTCCCTTTAACTATTCCAAGCTCATTTGAGCGGAAGGATGGGTTAGCTGACATGGTGAAATGTGTCGGCTTGGTTAGTGAATTGCTAAGTAACGCGAAATTCTCTCAAAACTCTCCAAAAGGGTTTGCTTACTGTCAGGTCAAGGTCCGTTGAGCAGCAAAGTTTAACAGAGCAAAGCTCCTATTTAAGGGTTTTGTCTCTCAGCAAGATTATGACATCACAAGGGATCAAAGGCATTCTACTTTGCATCATTGGCATTCTATTTTTGATCATTGGCATTCTATTTTTTCAGTTGAAACACTGAAAAAAAATAGTGTTTCAACAGGGCAGGCTGGCGCCCTGTGGGAGGCAGAGGTGATAGGGTAAGGATGCAGAGGATAAGAAAAGATCTTATCTGTCAGCTCATCAGCGAGCAGCCGCAGAATCACAGGTGCAGCTTGGCAGGGGATGGAGAGTGAAGACAAAATCAACAATGACTTATGGCAGGGGTGTCAAACTCAAATACACAGTGGGCTTTAATTCAAAACTGGAACAAAGTCGCGGGCTAACATTAATATTTATTGAAAAAAAAAATCTTCCTCCAGATATAAGAATGAATCTTTTCTTATGGACTCAAATAAGTTTTGCTGGAAAACTGAATATGGAACAAGCAAAGCTTAATACTAAACAATATATATATTAGCTGTATAATACCAGTAGGCCAGCTCTAATAGTAATTTGGTATGGCTTCGCGGGCCAAATGTAATTATGCTGCGGGCCAAATTTGGCCCGCGAGCCAGAGTTTGACACCTATGACTTATGGCAAAGTTACAGTCTCAATGTTATTCTTTATTTTTTCTCAGTATCTTCTTGAGGGACAGTATGTGTATATGTGTACGTGATATTAAATGAATGTTTAAGTGCAGGTTATTGTGCAGACTCAGCACAGAGCATCAAAGAGTTGATTTGTAGTGTGTCACATCAGTGTGGTGGCAGCTGTCCTGGCAGCCATTTTTGGAATTCCATAAGATACTATGATTCATATCAGTATGTCACACATAAACACATTGTATTGAATGACACAAAAACAGAATCTTATGAGAATTATAAGATTCTGCTAACATTCTGTCCACATTTGATAACCTGCTTAGTGATGTGAAATCATCATCAATGTGTGTGGGCAAAACAGAAGCAACTTTGGATTTCTAACTACAAATCCATTCTCTCTTGTTTCTTTTTGTCTTTATCCCACTCTAAAAGTTGGATGTAACAGTGAGACCAAATTCACAACCCAATAGAAACAGATCCAGGTACATTTACAGCAATATTCAAACTGAATACAGGCTGCTGGCCATTGACATGTAGTATCCTTTTGACTTGAAGTCACCTGGAACTGTAGCTGTGCTGTAAACAAATAATGAAGCACAGTTTGACCAGAATAAGAACTAGAATCTTTAGCACACTAAGATAATAAAATACACAAGCTATTTGGCTGGTAACTGGCAATAAGCCAGAGAACTAATGGCCCAGAAGGCCCAAATGAAACTAGTAATGTCCAGACATCTAGCCTATATTACTTAATATTCATTAACCTATTTAAAAAGCACTTTTACTCTGTTTCAGGTAAAGTGTAAATCTGCACCTCTGATTTGTGTGATTACATTTTCTCTTTGTCTTTTTCTGCTGCAGCAGCCAAAGTCTGATTTATTAATGACAAACCAGTGGTAGAAGCATCATAACATCAAGAAAACTGGACAGTTAAAGGATTTTTCTTTTTACATAAAAAAGAAAAAAATGTTTGATGATCTGAAATGTTTAAGTGTGACAAACATACAAATAAATAGGAAAACACTTTTTCACACCATTGTCATATAAAAGACTTACTTCCTTCATTCTGTTCATTGACCCCATTGTGGACCACTAAAATTTTGTATACTATGTAGTATATACCTTATTTACTTTATTTATTAAATTTTGGGTTTGTTTTGTTTTTTTGCACTACATTAGACAACATCAAAATAGCGTTGTCAAAAATGACAATAGTGTTGGCATTTTTGTTATTTGTGTTTTGTAATCTTTATAAAAACCTAGAAAAAAACACCTCTTCATCTTTGGTATATGGCGAGGCGCTGTGGACATCCAAGTTTGTGATTGTGTAGATTTTTCAAATCAATACCATGGTTGCATCTACTGAAAATCTCTGTGAAGCTTAAATCTCAGTGACCTTGACTTCAAGGTCAGAGGTCAACTTTTCTGAAAATCGGAGGAGTTTCACATTTATAACACAGGTATGTCTACTAGGAGGCTGAAGGGTAGCACTATATATTTATAAACAATCAAAAACAACAATTTAGTTCCAATTTGTATGGAATTTATTTCTGTAAACATGGTGTTTTAGGTCGGATTAAAGGACTGATGTGATGGTAAGGTGTCCGCTGCTCTGCTTTGAATATTGGTAGGCTTTTTTTTTTTAAATTTTCACAAGAATTGCTAGTTCCCCTAGAGTTTTGGCCACCCCAGCAATCAGAAGATTCCCTATGAGCAAGCATTTAGCGACAGTGGGAAGGAAAAACTCCCTTTAAAAAGGAAGAAACCTTCGACAGAACCAGGCTCAGGAAGGGACAGTCATCTGCCGCGACTGGTTGGGGTGGGGGGAAGTGAAAATTAAAAGAAAAAAAAAAGCCAAAGTGATAATTATTGGAGCAGATTAATTAATATTTCCAGGTGTAATTTGCTGTTAACATCCTTTTCCAACCCCAGTTTGTATTTTTATCACTTTTGTCCAGGGTGGAAGATGCCATGCTGGAGATTGACTCTGTATGGTTTTTCAATGTTGATACTTGGGAACCTGTTGGAGAGGCCAGGGTTGAAAAAGGGATGCCGTAGAACCTGAGAGGGTGTTATCCGCTGGTGTGCATCCAAGGCCAACATCTCTTTAATTAGGCTGACAAATAAGCGTTGGCCATCTTCTGGTCCTCGTCTAAACATCATTATTTGTTCAAGGTCATCCAGATGTGTCAGTTTTATGTATCTTGTCTCCAAAGATTCATATCCTGTCTCGTATTTAAATTGTTGGGCGGTCTTAAATGTCCAGCGTTGTTGGTTGTAGTTGTAGTTGTCTTTTGTGAAATAGTCTTCAGTGTACACGCCAGGATCGAGAACATGATCTGGTGGCTGACCCTGAGTCTCTATGATGAATTTCAAAACATCATAATATTTTTTTCCAGGGTAGAGTGGCACCCCTGTAACCAGCTCAACAGCCACCAGCCCCAGAGACCACATGTCACATGCTTCGTTATAAGGAAGGCCAAGCATAACCTCAGGTGCACTATAACCAACCGTCCCCACACGGTCACCAGGCATCACTGCAGACGCAGGACATGCGAGGCCAAAGTCTATAAGTCTGACTTTGACTGGAGACTCATAGCGATTTACAACCATGATGTTTCCAGGTTTGAGGTCAGCGTGCACTATTCCCAACAAACCCAGGTGGGACAGAGCATTTGTGAGTTGACCTAAAATTGGCCTAACTTCGCTTATGGGGAGACGCCGGTTATTCGGGTCCCCTATGTAGTCCCACAGGCATTGATCGAGGAGTTCAAATTTCAGGCAAACTCGCTCTCTGTCAAGGAAAAAGCCGTTCCATTTAACAATGTTGGCGGCATCTGGATCCAACCTTCGCAGCTGCTCCAGGATGAAAATTTCCTTTTTTGCCTGTTGCAGAATATCAGTGCGGTTCTTGTTCACCTTAATAGCCACAGCTCGGTTGGTTTTGGTATCACGGCATTCTGCTACAATACCAAAGCCCCCTTCTCCGAGGAAAGCCTCTACCTTGTAGTGGTTTCCCAAAATGCTCCCTTCAACTATTTCAAGCTCATCTGAGCTGAAGGATGGGCTGGCTGATGTGTGGACAAATACTTGCTGAGAAAATTCAACCGAGTTTTGAAAACTGCAATTGATTTTCTCTGATCTCTTGCATTTCAAGTTTGAAGGGTGCTGAAAGACCACCGGGTTTTGCGGTCTTTCAGCACTCATGTCAATGCAAGGGGAACTCTTAGGGTTGAAAAAGGGATGCCGTAGAACCTCCGACGGTGTTATGCGCTGGTTTGCATCCAAGGCCAACATCTGTTTAATTAAGCTTACAAACAAACGTTGGCCATTTTCAGGTCCTCTTCTAAACATCATTACTTGTTCCAGGTCATCCAGACGCGTCAGTTTTATGTATCTTGTCTCCAGGGACTCATATCCTGTCTCGTATTTAAATTGTTGGTCTGTCTTAAATGTCCAGCGCTGTTGGTTGTCGTTGTCTTCAATGAAATAGTCTTCTGTGTACACGCCAGAGTCTAGAACATGATCCGGTGGCTGACCCTGAGTCTCTATGATGTATTTCAAAACATCATAGTCTTCATTTCCAGGGTAGAGTGGCACCCCTGTACCAAGCTCCACAGCCACCAGCCCCAGAGACCACATGTCACTTGCTTCATTGTAAGGAAGGCCAAGCATAACTTCAGGTGCACTATAACCAACCGTCCCCACACGGTCACCAGGCATCACTGCAGACGCAGGACATGCGAGGCCAAAGTCTATAAGTTTGACTTTGATGGGAGACTCATGGCGGTTTACAACCATGATGTTTCCCGGTTTGAGGTCAGCGTGCACTATTCCCACAGAACCCAGGTGGGACAGAGCATTTGTGAGCTGACCTAAAATTGGCCTGACTTCACTTATGGGGAGACCCTGGTTTTTCCGGTCCCCTATATAGTCCCACAGGCATTGATCAAGGAGTTCGAACTTTAAGCAAACCCGCTCTCCGTCGTGGAAAACGCCGTTCCATTTAACAATGTTGGCGGCATCTGGATCCAACCTTCTCATCTGCTCCAGGATGAAAAGTTCCAGTTTTGCCTGTTGCAGAATATCAGGGTCGCTCTTGTTGACTTTAATAGCCACAGCTTGGTTGGTTTTGGTATCACGACATTTGGCTACAATACCAAAGCCCCCTTCTCCAAGGAAAGCCTCTACCTTGTAGTGGTTTCCCAAAATGCTCCCTTTAACTATTCCAAGCTCATTTGAGCGGAAGGATGGGTTAGCTGACATGGTGAAATGTGTCGGCTTGGTTAGTGAATTGCTAAGTAACGCGAAATTCTCTCAAAACTCTCCAAAAGGGTTTGCTTACTGTCAGGTCAAGGTCCGTTGAGCAGCAAAGTTTAACAGAGCAAAGCTTCTATTTAAGGGTTTTTTCTCTCATGACATCACAGGGGACATCACAGAAGATGATGACATCACAGGGGATCAAAGGCATTCTATTTTTTTTATCAATGGCATTCTATTTTTTCAGTTGAAACACTGAAAAAAATAGTGTTTCAACAGGGCAGGCTGGCGCCCTGTGGGAGGCAGAGGTGATAGGGTAAGGATGCAGAGGATAAGAAAAGATCTTATCTGTCAGCTCATCAGCGAGCAGCCACAGAATCACAGGTGCAGCTTGGCAGGGGATGGCGAGTCAAGACAAAATCAACAATGACTTATGGCAGGGGTGTCAAACTCAAATACACAGTGGGCCTAAAATTCAAAACTGGAACAAAGTCGCGGGCTAACATTAATATTTATTGAAAAAAAAATATCTTCCTCCAGATATAAGAATGAATCTTTTCTTATGGACTCAAATAAGTTTTGCTGGAAAACTGAATATGGAACAAGCAAAGCTTAATACTAAACAATATATATATTAGCTGTATAATACCAGTAGGCCAGCTCTAATAGTAATTTGGTATGGCTTCGCGGGCCAAATGTAATTATGCTGCGGGCCAAATTTGGCCCGCGAGCCAGAGTTTGACACCTATGACTTATGGCAAAGTTACAGTCTCAATGTTATTCTTTATTTTTTCTCAGTATCTTCTTGAGGGACAGTATGTGTATATGTGTACGTGATATTAAATGAATGTTTAAGTGCAGGTTATTGTGCAGACTCAGCACAGAGCATCAAAGAGTTGATTTGTAGTGTGTCACATCAGTGTGGTGGCAGCTGTCCTGGCAGCCATTTTTGGAATTCCATAAGATACTATGATTCATATCAGTATGTCACACATAAACACATTGTATTGAATGACACAAAAACAGAATCTTATGAGAATTATAAGATTCTGCTAACATTCTGTCCACATTTGATAACCTGCTTAGTGATGTGAAATCATCATCAATGTGTGTGGGCAAAACAGAAGCAACTTTGGATTTCTAACTACAAATCCATTCTCTCTTGTTTCTTTTTGTCTTTATCCCACTCTAAAAGTTGGATGTAACAGTGAGACCAAATTCACAACCCAATAGAAACAGATCCAGGTACATTTACAGCAATATTCAAACTGAATACAGGCTGCTGGCCATTGACATGTAGTATCCTTTTGACTTGAAGTCACCTGGAACTGTAGCTGTGCTGTAAACAAATAATGAAGCACAGTTTGACCAGAATAAGAACTAGAATCTTTAGCACACTAAGATAATAAAATACACAAGCTATTTGGCTGGTAACTGGCAATAAGCCAGAGAACTAATGGCCCAGAAGGCCCAAATGAAACTAGTAATGTCCAGACATCTGGCCTATATTACTTAATATTCATTAACCTATTTAAAAAGCACTTTTGCTCTGTTTCAGGTAAAGTGTAAATCTGCACCTCTGATTTGTGTGATTACATTTTCTCTTTGTCTTTTTCTGCTGCAGCAGCCAAAGTCTGATTTATTAATGACAAACCAGTGGTAGAAGCATCATAACATCAAGAAAACTGGACAGTTAAAGGATTTTTCTTTTTACATAAAAAAGAAAAAAATGTTTGATGATCTGAAATGTTTAAGTGTGACAAACATACAAATAAATAGGAAAACACTTTTTCACACCATTGTCATATAAAAGACTTACTTCCTTCATTCTGTTCATTGACCCCATTGTGGACCACTAAAATTTTGTATACTATGTAGTATATACCTTATTTACTTTATTTATTAAATTTTGGGTTTGTTTTGTTTTTTTGCACTACATTAGACAACATCAAAATAGCGTTGTCAAAAATGACAATAGTGTTGGCATTTTTGTTATTTGTGTTTTGTAATCTTTATAAAAACCTAGAAAAAAACACCTCTTCATCTTTGGTATATGGCGAGGCGCTGTGGACATCCAAGTTTGTGATTGTGTAGATTTTTCAAATCAATACCATGGTTGCATCTACTGAAAATCTCTGTGAAGCTTAAATCTCAGTGACCTTGACTTCAAGGTCAGAGGTCAACTTTTCTGAAAATCGGAGGAGTTTCACATTTATAACACAGGTATGTCTACTAGGAGGCTGAAGGGTAGCACTATATATTTATAAACAATCAAAAACAACAATTTAGTTCCAATTTGTATGGAATTTATTTCTGTAAACATGGTGTTTTAGGTCGGATTAAAGGACTGATGTGATGGTAAGGTGTCCGCTGCTCTGCTTTGAATATTGGTAGGCTTTTTTTTTTTAAATTTTCACAAGAATTGCTAGTTCCCCTAGAGTTTTGGCCACCCCAGCAATCAGAAGATTCCCTATGAGCAAGCATTTAGCGACAGTGGGAAGGAAAAACTCCCTTTAAAAAGGAAGAAACCTTCGACAGAACCAGGCTCAGGAAGGGACAGTCATCTGCCGCGACTGGTTGGGGTGGGGGAAGTGAAAATTAAAAGAAAAAAAAAAGCCAAAGTGATAATTATTGGAGCAGATTAATTAATGTTTCCAGTGTAATTTGCTGTTAATATCCTTTTCCTACCCCAGTTTGTATTTTTATCACTTTTGTCCAGGGTGGAAGATGCCATGCTGGAGATTGACTCTGTATGGTTTTTCAATGTTGATACTTGGGAACCTGTTGGAGAGGCCAGGGTTGAAAAAGGGATGCCGTAGAACCTGAGAGGGTGTTATCCGCTGGTGTGCATCCAAGGCCAACATCTCTTTAATTAGGCTGACAAATAAGCGTTGGCCATCTTCTGGTCCTCGTCTAAACATCATTATTTGTTCAAGGTCATCCAGACGTGTCAGTTTTATGTATCTTGTCTCCAAAGATTCATATCCTGTCTCATATTTAAATTGTTGGGCGGTCTTAAATGTCCAGCGTTGTTGGTTGTAGTTGTAGTTGTCTTTTGTGAAATAGTCTTCAGTGTACACGCCAGGATCGAGAACATGATCTGGTGGCTGACCCTGAGTCTCTATGATGAATTTCAAAACATCATAATATTTTTTTCCAGGGTAGAGTGGCACCCCTGTAACCAGCTCAACAGCCACCAGCCCCAGAGACCACATGTCACATGCTTCGTTATAAGGAAGGCCAAGCATAACCTTCAGGTGCACTATAACCAACCGTCCCCACACGGTCACCAGGCATCACTGCAGACGCAGGACATGCGAGGCCAAAGTCTATAAGTCTGACTTTGACTGGAGACTCATAGCGATTTACAACCATGATGTTTCCAGGTTTGAGGTCAGCGTGCACTATTCCCAACAAACCCAGGTGGGACAGAGCATTTGTGAGTTGACCTAAAATTGGCCTAACTTCGCTTATGGGGAGACGCCGGTTATTCGGGTCCCCTATGTAGTCCCACAGGCATTGATCGAGGAGTTCAAATTTCAGGCAAACTCGCTCTCTGTCAAGGAAAAAGCCGTTCCATTTAACAATGTTGGCGGCATCTGGATCCAACCTTCGCAGCTGCTCCAGGATGAAAATTTCCTTTTTTGCCTGTTGCAGAATATCAGTGCGGTTCTTGTTCACCTTAATAGCCACAGCTCGGTTGGTTTTGGTATCACGGCATTCTGCTACAATACCAAAGCCCCCTTCTCCGAGGAAAGCCTCTACCTTGTAGTGGTTTCCCAAAATGCTCCCTTCAACTATTTCAAGCTCATCTGAGCTGAAGGATGGGCTGGCTGATGTGTGGACAAATACTTGCTGAGAAAATTCAACTGAGTTTTGAAAACTGCAATTGATTTTCTCTGATCTCTTGCATTTCAAGTTTGAAGGGTGCTGAAAGACCACCGGGTTTTGCGGTCTTTCAGCACTCATGTCAATGCAAGGGGAACTCTTAGGGTTGAAAAAGGGATGCCGTAGAACCTCCGACGGTGTTATGCGCTGGTTTGCATCCAAGGCCAACATCTGTTTAATTAAGCTTACAAACAAACGTTGGCCATTTTCAGGTCCTCTTCTAAACATCATTACTTGTTCCAGGTCATCCAGACGCGTCAGTTTTATGTATCTTGTCTCCAGGGACTCATATCCTGTCTCGTATTTAAATTGTTGGTCAGTCTTAAATGTCCAGCGCTGTTGGTTGTCGTTGTCTTCAATGAAATAGTCTTCTGTGTACACGCCAGAGTCTAGAACATGATCTGGTGGCTGACCCTGAGTCTCTATGATGTATTTCAAAACATCATAGTCTTCATTTCCAGGGTAGAGTGGCACCCCTGTACCAAGCTCCACAGCCACCAGCCCCAGAGACCACATGTCACTTGCTTCATTGTAAGGAAGGCCAAGCATAACTTCAGGTGCACTATAACCAACCGTCCCCACACGGTCACCAGGCATCACTGCAGACGCAGGACATGCGAGGCCAAAGTCTATAAGTTTGACTTTGATGGGAGACTCATGGCGGTTTACAACCATGATGTTTCCCGGTTTGAGGTCAGCATGCACTATTCCCACAGAACCCAGGTGGGACAGAGCATTTGTGAGCTGACCTAAAATTGGCCTGACTTCGCTTATGGGGAGACCCTGGTTTTTCCGGTCCCTTATATAGTCCCACAGGCATTGATCAAGGAGTTCGAACTTTAAGCAAACCCGCTCTCCGTCGTGGAAAACGCCGTTCCATTTAACAATGTTGGCGGCATCTGGATCCAACCTTCTCATCTGCTCCAGGATGAAAAGTTCCAGTTTTGCCTGTTGCAGAATATCAGGGTCGCTCTTGTTGACTTTAATAGCCACAGCTTGGTTGGTTTTGGTATCACGACATTTGGCTACAATACCAAAGCCCCCTTCTCCAAGGAAAGCCTCTACCTTGTAGTGGTTTCCCAAAATGCTCCCTTTAACTATTCCAAGCTCATTTGAGCGGAAGGATGGGTTAGCTGACATGGTGAAATGTGTCGGCTTGGTTAGTGAATTGCTAAGTAACGCGAAATTCTCTCAAAACTCTCCAAAAGGGTTTGCTTACTGTCAGGTCAAGGTCCGTTGAGCAGCAAAGTTTAACAGAGCAAAGCTTCTATTTAAGGGTTTTTTCTCTCATGACATCACAGGGGACATCACAGAAGATGATGACATCACAGGGGATCAAAGGCATTCTATTTTTTTTATCAATGGCATTCTATTTTTTCAGTTGAAACACTGAAAAAAATAGTGTTTCAACAGGGCAGGCTGGCGCCCTGTGGGAGGCAGAGGTGATAGGGTAAGGATGCAGAGGATAAGAAAAGATCTTATCTGTCAGCTCATCAGCGAGCAGCCACAGAATCACAGGTGCAGCTTGGCAGGGGATGGCGAGTCAAGACAAAATCAACAATGACTTATGGCAGGGGTGTCAAACTCAAATACACAGTGGGCCAAAATTCAAAACTGGAACAAAGTCGCGGGCTAACATTAATATTTATTGAAAAATAAAAACTTCCTCCAGATATAAGAATGAATCTTTTCTTATGGACTCAAATAAGTTTTGCTGGAAAACTGAATATGGAACAAGCAAAGCTTAATACTAAACAATATATATATTAGCTGTATAATACCAGTAGGCCAGCTCTAATAGTAATTTGGTATGGCTTCGCGGCCAAATTTGGCCCGCGGGCCAGAGTTTGACACCTATGAACTAGACAACAATACTCCGGCCAAAAAGATGGCAACATTTTCATTATATTTCTGTTAAAATTGAAAAAAAAGAAAAACGAAAAAAAAAAAGAAACATTGAAATATGTAGGCAACTGTAGTACCTAATGATAATGTTCATCTTAATCCAGTTCTTAAACTTCCACAAAATCCCAAATGTTGAGATACTTTTAAACACTATCTAACAAAACTAGCTTAAATAAAGCAAAATAGAACACGAGAAAACAAAATAGCTTAAAAAAATTTAAACAATTACAAAAAAGAAAGGAGTTCATTTTTTTAAACAATCTTTAATTAAATAATTACAAATATAAAGTAAAATGTATTCAAACAGGAGTTCAGTAATTCAAATCTAAAGAAAATATGATAAAGATAAACATAAGTTAAAAATACATAATAATAATAATAGTAATGATACTAATGATGGTAATAAAGAGCTCAGTAAGTAAAAAATATAAATAACATAAACTAAAAATAAAAAAAACATACATAGTGAAGTATAGATCATTAAATAATAAAGCAAAATAAAACAGAATATATCTGCATTACTAACTGTAGTGCAGAAAAAGTGCACAGCAAATGTTAGATCACATTACAGTGGATATTACAGTACAATGGAATGTAAAGTCTTGTGGCCAGTGGAATAAATAAAAATAAAAGATGATTTTTTTTTAAACTGATAGTCCTGTGTTATATGTATATTCATCAGAGAAGTGGGATGAAAGTATTTTTATATTCTCTGGTGAGCAGATGGTGAATAAGCAAACGCCCACAGTAGGTTTGGTTATAATTTCTCTTAACTTCCACACTTTTGATGAATTATAGTTTGTTTTCATATCAACTAATCATATTTTGTCAAAGCTGCAAAATCTATATCATGTAAATTCAAAAGAGCACTTTACAATGGCCTTTAATCCTGTATCCCACAACTTCGTTTTTCCCATGCAGCTCTTAAATGACTCTCTGTTAAGTACTTCCACTTCCTAAGCAAGCCTATTATAAATGCACAGGAAATGGGAAAGCTTGGAGAAAGAGCGCCTGTTTGGGATTTCTCTGCAGGTTTTCACTAAGCACCATTGTTCCTCCTATCCTGGCTTTAAAAAGGCTGCTGCTCAGGCCATGAATGGAGATGATCTCACTCTTGGGAAGAAATGGCATCATCTTTTAGCAGGAATGACAGAGACATCAGCCTTTGCAAAATATTTAATACTTTTATTGGCTGGTCTTCAAGCACTTTGGTTTAGAATGAAATACTACTGTATGCATTGCCATGAACTTCAGAACAGACATTTATATTCTCCAGATAAAGAATTCTACTGCTTTTGGCAGTCCACTGCCAATTCATGTGTTATAACCATGACATTAACATTTTTATTGATTGAGTGAATCACATGCATGAAGCCCCCCCCCCCCCATATATATATATATATATATATATATATATATATATATATATATATATATATATATATACACACATATATACATGATGGTCCTCTGACTTTCCAGCTAGAAGCATGTGTTTCCATTTATCTTGTGGAAAATCTGCTCTATAAAAACTATGTAACAATGTAACAATAGTCACATTCCCCACACTGACTGGTGACTCTTTGACTCTTTGTTTAGTAAGACAAGTAATTAATTGAATGAACTTTTACCTCAAATTTTTCTCATCATCGGACTGGTACGACGGTTTTAAAGATATTCGTGGTCATCTCAACAGGTGATCCAGGTGATATATATAAAAATATGTTGTTTTTTTTTGTCCCCCCTTTTTCTTTGCCCTTTTCTTTGCCCTTCATCACTATTCCTCTTCCCCGCTGTCTTTGTTTCCCTCCCACAGGGTTTAAAGGGTTTACAGAGGATCTGATGAAGAGAAAATGTAATATAGTAGTGACTGTCCCTTGTTGATGCCAGGTCAGAGGAGAATGGCCAGACTGCTTCAAGCTTCAAGGAAGGCAACATGCACTCAAATAACCACTTGTTGCATCCAAAGTATGCACAAGAGCATCTATGAACACACAACACATTGAACTTTGAGGCAGGTGAGCTATAGCAGAAGACTCCACCTGGTGCCACCTCAGGACAGGAAACTGAGGCTGCAGTTCACACAATCTCACTCTGCCTTGTTCAGGCTGCTGCTGGTGTAATCGTATGGGGAGTATTTTCTTGGCAAACTACCATCACATCATAGCTAAAATGCTATAGCCTATCTGGGTTGCTGACCATGTCCGTCCCTTTCTGACCACAATGTACCCATCTTCCATCTTCACACCATCCCCAAAAGCTCAAATCTTGAACATGACAATCTAATTATTTCTAATTCCAATTTCTAATTATTTCACAGGTTAAGAGTTTGACAAACAAAATGTCTGAAGAGTTGATAAAATATTATCTGTTCTTATTATTACAGCAATCTTATAGTCAAGTTGATTCATAGAAATTTAATTGATTTGAAAAAACTAATCAGGTTATACTTTACAGACTGTTTAAAAAAAAAGATGTAGTTACAGTTTCACGGTTGTGTATGTGTAAGTTTCTTTTGCCTTGTAAATTTTGAATTTTTACTTTTTATGTAAAACTTACTTCGTCCATCATGCTTATGAATATGATTATTGATTTTATCTTCTACTTCAGCTTGAGTAAAGAATATTTCATGGTTCACGAAAGTCCTCATCAACTTTGTCTCAGTTTTCTCAGTCCTTGCCTTACCCCCGAGCTCCTTTTACTAATCTGAGATCAAAGCACTCCCCTCCTTCTGAAGCTGTTGAGTCAGCAGTTGGCTGATCCCAAAATGCAGACTGCTGGAGAAACTTAACAGCAAACTTGGTAGCACACATATTTTCTAGACTGTTCTGGGTTTTATTATAACATCACACGATCTTGGTAGGTGATGCATATGAGCACAGGCTTTCCTTTGAAAGCGTTTGATGAAGTAATAAGTACAAATTTAGGAAAATATGCTTATTAAAGTTCTGTCCTAGCTGGATGAGAGGATATCCCTATTAAATGTTATTACATATTAAGTAATAGCAGCAGGTGCTTAGCCACAGCTCAGTTTCCTTAAGGTCAAACACAGAAAACAAACTGAGCACGTATGAGGGATTTTGTATGGGAATCAAAAATGCACCTAGATGGTAGCAGTTGGTTGGTTTCTCTCTTAGTGCCACCATGAAGTTCAGATTTTGTTAAGGTTCATTACTGAAATTAATTAAAATGTTCACGCTGCACCATTATTAGATTCAATTTTAAATTTGTTGTGTATTTTACAATAGCTTATACAATAAATTAAATAATGAACATGATGACCATGATAACTCAGACTCTAAGTTTTTATATTTACATTTTTTTAAAGCTTTTTCATATTTAGTACATACACCTTTGTGCAACCAAGTGCAACCACAATTGTGTGTTGCACTCGAGGCTACGTTATCTTCTTTGGTTTCTTAGTGTTTTAGCTCATTAGCTAGGTAGTATGAGTAAATGTACACCACTAAAGAATGTATTTATTTATTTATTTTGTTGTCCATTGGTAAAATATTTGATTAGGTACCCCAAAATTTCAACGTACTGAGAAGTAACTCAAAATTTAAAGATACATTGCAAGTTAAAATTTTGACATAAACTTGCAGAGATTTTGAGATTTTCAGTACCTTTTTTAAGTAGTAGAAACAAACTTCCATACATCTACTACCATCATCAAGACAAAATTATTTAGATTATCTATAGAATACTAACCTACATTGAACATTGTGACTACCTGCTAAATATTAACATGCTAGGACGTTTATGTTAGCAAACCATGTTTTCTAAGATATAACCTTGTATTGAAACAGTGGTTGGGAGACTAACTGTTTTCTATATCTTTACACTAAAGCTCAATGCCTATCAGTACTTAATTCTAATTTTAGATATTAAACAACTTAGACATCTTCTTATGGTGCAACCTCAAAATCAAAGGCTAATTTCGCATATGCTATTAACAAATGTATCCTCACTCACTGAACTTTGAGCACAGTGATATTATCTTAAATATTTATATATTGTTTTAGTTAGCATGCTAACTAGGTCTGAAGCCGTCCTAAATTAAAAATGAATTCATATTAAAGGGGAAAAAACTTGAATAGAAATCAGTAAAAGTGATAATGGCATGGTTTTCAGAACTGACAGTTTGCTAACCAAGCATGCTAACATTAGCTGACTTAGCACACCACTGTTTTATATAAATCTAGTGACTTCAGGTTCCAAAGAAACTCTAACATAGTGACTGTGCAGAAATGTTGCCTATGTCCCTGTTTTATATGGAGTTGAAGAATTTGTCATCATATTTTCTCATCATTATTTCTTTGTGCAATGCACCAGTACCACTGGCATCAAAGTAGGCCAAGAGCATGATGCTACTGCCACCATGTCTGACAGCTGGTAAAGTGTCCTTAGGTTTGAAACCTCCAACATTATTCCTCCAAGCATGCTTCTTGTCTGGGCCAGATAGCTCAGTCTTGTTCTCACTGTAAAGCTTGAAGGTACTTGGTGTTGATTTTGGCCTAACCTTTTGGTCAGACCTTGGTAAAGTGGTGACACATCTCAATGTTAGGATCTGCATGTGGCAGGTCGTGGTCTGTGGCGCCACTGTAGGGTGGCTGACACACCTGAGCGGCATCAACAATTACGCCTCACCTGCATTTAAGAAGATTGAACTGAGTCCTGTTGCTGTTGTTGTTGTTGGTGTGTGACTGACAGATGAAAAACTGTGGCCGAGTACTGTTGAAACAGCAACCGAAACAATGAAAACTTCTGACGATAACTGAATAAGCTATAATCTTATGAAACCTTCATAACCCAAAAAACAAGAGCAATAAAACCTCTAAAACCTTTAAAATAGGGCAAAGGCACCAAATTTTGCCCCGCAGTTGTCCAAGCTATTTTCATCAGATGTGACTCTCTTCATGTTTTTTTCTGTCCCACTGAAACTACATGGTTCTAACCATTATTTTCCACAGGTCTTGTTAGCCCCAGATAAAATGAGCAGGGACAACACCAGGATGCCCGCAGCAGTGAGCTTTCAATGGCTGTACCTTTATATTTTAATTAGAGTTATGAAAGTGGTATTGACCTTAATCCTTAAGTGCATTTTCCAAAATGTCAAACTCTTCTTTTATGATTTGGATGATGAGATTTATGGGCAGATTACAAGCCATCATATCAGTAGTAGACTCTTCATGTTTCATCTCCCGTTGCCAACTCGGTGTGGCATGTACCGGGAGCAGGGATGAGTCCTGCCTCTGTGCAGGGAGGCAGGGAGCCGTCGGCTCCCATTTTTGCTTCCATCGCAGACTCGCTCTTTGCAGACATAAGCACCGCTGCGGCATCTCCAGGAGAGACATGTGGGTCTCTGGGATGCTGACCTACTTTTTCTCCCCTTTTTTGGTCTGCTGGAGAGAGTCTCTCTGCTGAGCACACAGCTTGTAATACTACAGATGAGACATGTACAAATGCCGCATGGATGTTTTGTATTATGCATGCATATCTTCTCAGCGCACTTACTTAAAATTTTAAATTCATTTTAATCTTGCACTGGAAACGCTGTGCTCATACTAATTGCATACTGGCATGATGTATAATACAGTATTTGTGTGTTACTGTCATCTGGCTTCTTTATCCAGCGTAAAAACAAAGAGGTTAAAACTGAAATTTTGCAGTTTCATATTTTAGGCAAAATGTCGACATTTTCTTCAAATTAGACATAAAGATTGATAGTATGCTTACATTTGTATAGGAAAAAAAGCCAGAAAATACGATTAAAAAAGATCGGTGGCACTGGCTGCCCCTGAAATATTACCCAGAGAGCCAATCAGAGGCTGAATTGTAAAACATGTTATTATGGTGGTGAGTTCTGCTGTATTTTTGACCTTTCCGTAAGTCATCGTATGTAATGTGAATTATTGTGGCATTTTTTTTGTGTTGTCATCGGATGAGCACAGACTTGACAGGTGATTTCATATATACAGTTGTTATGTCCCAGTGAGCACTGAACTTACAGGGAAGGCAGATATGTGACATATGACCTTTGTGAGTTTGAGGTGCTCTTTGCCAGAAGCTGTTTACAGTCACTCTGAGATCACTGCTGACTTATTTAACAGTCCTGCCAATGCACATTAACCCGGGAACTTGACATCTCATCCCGAGTGCTTCTCTCTGTCACCTCCAGCTGTGAGACACCTCCCTGCATGTGTTCAAATCCATCGCTGTTGTTCAGGTAAAATAACATGGAAGATATTCTGAATTTGCTTTATATTTAGACTGTTCTCTATTAAGTTCACGATGACCTATAAATGTGGATAATTTACAACCCACTCAAGAATTATATTACAAATTTATGGACACGAACAAGACAAAGCCAAAGATTTGTCTACAACACTCTTCAATGCAGCACATTGGGCATATATAGATACTAAATATGAATAGATATAAAATACAATGAAGTCCAACAATGTTCAAGATAAACCCTGATTACATGGTGATGTTTCTGACTTTTTAATAAGTTCTGTCTAAAAATATAATATTATTATTTCAGTTTCTCTATAATTTTTGTTAATTTTATTCAGTCTACTGCTGTAATACTTAAAGGCTACTTTAAATTTAGTCTTATTCCTATTCACGTCATGGTCTACAGCTTTTGTTGGGTCATTTTGAGCTTTCTGTTGGGACTGCTTAGTTCATAGTTCTAGTTTCTATTCTCTAGACTCTGTTTAGATTTAACTTCATGCTACTTCTGTAAACCAGTTGTAGGGGGATGCGAATTAGTCACTTGATTCGTTGATGTTTCTTAACATACTCCAGAGAACATTAAAAATGAACTAAAGCTATCACAAGACCGATTAAAAAAATCGATAAGACTCTCTACATAAAAAGATGTTTATGAATTGTTTTAAAGTGGACATGAAACACTACATTACTAATCTCTGTCTCTCTTCCACAGCATGTCTTTATCCTGTCTTCCTTCTCTCTCCCCAAATGGTCAGGCAGATGGCCCCGCCCCTCTCTGAGCCTGGTTCTGCCGGAGGTTTCTTCCTGTTAAAAAGGAGTTTTTCCCTCCCACTGTCGCAAAAGTGCTTGCTCATTGGGGGTCATATGATTTTTGGGTTATTCTCTGTATGTATTATTGTAGGGTCTACCTTACAATACAAAGTGCCTTGAGGTGACTTTTGTTGTGATTTGGCGTTATAGGCAGGGGCGGCCATCTGCTGCGACCAGTTGGGGTGATATAACCAAAGTTCAAATGGGGTGGTACATTCCTGTAATACCAATATATATCATAAGATGGTGCAGTGAGTCAAAGTAACCTTTATTTAACCACATACATGATTAAGAGCAGTTTGGGTATAGGTTCAAAATTAAATATTAGAAGTTAAAAGAACAGCAGCAAACACCTGGAAACAGTTAAATACACCCACTGGTAAAACACTGCCTTCTGCTGGTGAAGGTTTGAGTGGCGTTTTGCAGAGGGCGATTACAAAAAGTACCTTTAAGAACATAGCATACTCAAAAACAGAGTTTCAGTGAGTAATTAGACGATTTGACCTTGGTTCTATTGCATGTTAATCATCTTAGGGTAAGCCTAATTGCTTAAGGAATCACAGGCTTTACAGTGCAAAGCCCTTTAGTTCTGCAGCTTTTCATCGTCTGCAGTCTGTTGTTTCTGTCAGTGATTCCCTGTGAGGGAGAGAGTGACAGGATATCATTACTAGAGGAGAAGGTGAGTGTTGGGTCAGGGATGGAACTTTAAACAAAGGAAAATACTCTTCAGGAAGTCTGTTTCACTGAGTCAGCTGGACTTAAGTCTGGTATTCCGAGCAATCCACATCATCACCACAAAGTATGAGGCCATCAGGGACTGGGTCATCCAGAGTCACACGGGTCAAACGCTGTCATATACGTCATCTCAGCAGAAAAGCTGACCTCTTTAGAAAAAATAATTATTGCACTAGAGCTTGGGTCACAAGGTAGCCATTTCATGTTTTCCCTGTGCCCATATGGTTCCTCTTCAGGTCTTCCTGTTTCCTACCACAATACAAAGACATGCAAATCATGTTAATAAGATGTGCGCATGCACAGTTATGTCTCTCTACGTTGGTCCTATGACGGGCCAACAATCTGTCCCTACACCTTACTTCACCCCAAAGCCAGCTGAGAGGCTCGTATACTCAACAGTCTTATTTTAAATCCAGAGGTGAACATTTTTCTTGTGCTAGACTTGTGTAGAATCATTGAATTAAAGCTAAAAGTCTACATTTCCACTAAGTCTTGATTGCTGAGATCCACTGTGGTGCTCTACAGAGGCAGTATTACAGAAATTATGTTATTAAAAGCCTCAAAGCCTAGCCGCTGTTTTAAAGTGTCCTTTTGATTTTGAATTGTTGTATGCCACTAAACTTTCTATCAACTTATTATCTTATTAAAATCAGAAATCCTATTGTTCAATCCCACAAACCGTATTAATATCACTGAGAGTTCTCTTGGCCCCTTGTCCACTAATGCAAAGCTCATTGCCAAAAACACAGGAGTTCAATTTGGTTAACTTTGAACCACAATAAATACATTAATAAAACCAATGTTTTCAAACTCAAAACTGGAGAAAGTCATTCCAACATTTATTTTCTCAAGACCTAATTACTGCAGCTCCCTCGTCTTTGGCATGAATGAAAAATCTCTCTCTCCTCCATCTGGGTCAGAAAGCAGCAGCTCAGCTGCAAACTGATTTTTGGAGACAGTGTCACATTTAGGCCCTTCTGGCAAAAGTCAAGAGCATGTTTTTGCTATCAGAGACCCTTCACTTTTAAACAAACTGCCTGAGGAGATTAGGCTTGGAAATTAAATAAACTCCTTTAAATCACTTCTTAAAACACATTTTTAAAGACTTGCTTTGATGTGGTTCCACATGTTTTACTTGGGAAGGGGATGAAGCAGCATGAAGCTCAGATAATGGACGAAGTGGACAGTTTTCAGTGATTTCAACAGTAGGTTTCAAGTTTCAGGTTCTGTTTTAAGTAGCAAATTTTAAAACAACAGACGTTAGACCAAATTGCTTTATAATTACACTCTCATGCAAACTAAAATGAGGAACAATAAATCCTTAAAATCTATTTAAAACTTCACACATTTCCAGGAATAAAGAAGTTCTTAATCTATAAAGAAGATTTAGAACCCCACAAGGTTGACCCTACAGTAATACATACAGGGAAAAACCTAAAAATCATATGACCCCCTATGAGCAAGCACTTTGGCAACAGTGGGAAGTAAAAACTCCCTTTTAACAGGAAGAAACCTCCGGCAGAACCAGGCTCAGGCAGGTGTGGGGCCATCTGCCACAACCTGTTGGGGTGAGAAAAGGAAGACAGGACTAAAGACATGCTGGCTTATCACAGCACACAGCTGCAACATGTACACAATGGTCTACAAAACATAATTAAATAGCACCATACCTCTGCTCAGGTGGTCAGTGCCTCACCTCATAAGAGCTGTAGTGGTTGTGACATCTCCTCCAGACCTCAAAAAGAGGAAACTGCATTTGTAGGTCATGACATCACTTCCAAACAGCTGCATAAGGTTGTGGATTTATCACCAAATACCTACGGTAGGTAGTGGCATCATCTCAAGACAAAGTGCTGTGTCAGTTTGGGCATCATCTCCAGACAGAGGCCACTGCTGCAAGAGATTATGGCATTTCCTCTAACAGAGGCAGCTGTGGTGGGTCATTGCATCACCTCCAAACACCAGTAGGTTGTGGTATTATCACCAAATAGCTGTGGCAGGTTGGGCATCAATTCTGGACAGAGGCAGCTGCAGCAACAGATCATGGCATCGCCCCAAACAACACTAGCTGGTCATGACATCTCCCTAAAACAGAGGCAGCTGCTGCGGGAGTTTGTGGTATCACTGCAAACAGCCAACGCAGGTCTTGGCATCATCCTCAAACCACAGCATGCACCAAAAATAATTGAGGGCTGTCCTCTAAGTGCCACAGTCAGCTGCCGCTGCCACGTTTTGACCCCAGCTTTGCTCCTGCAAAGCTCTGTGTTAGACAAACATACAACCCTGGTGGTCCCTCAAGGCAGTCAGATAGACGGCTCTCCAAGTCTCTAACTACATTTCCAGGGTTTGAATTGAGTTGCTGTGCAAAATACAGGAGGTTAAATATCTCCGGGCCTTGTTCACAAGTAAAGTGACATTGATGTGTGGATAGGTGCAGCGTCAGCAGTAAAGCGGAAGGCAAAGCTTTCCAGCTGCCGTCCTTGTTCCAACACTCATATAGTCACGAGCTTTGGGAGAAAGAATGCAGACGCCAAGCGCCAAAATAAGCTTCCTCTTCAGGGTGGCCCTAAGAGACTCTACGAGGAGCAGAGTTATTTCTCCTTTTTGCTGAACACTGTCAGTTCATGCCTCTTGGTTGCTTTCCATTGGAACTTGATCCTTCCAAATGGTCAGATACCTGCGGGTAGACCCAGAAGATAATGAAGAAATACTACATCTCCAAGGATGTCTTAGCCTAGATATTTAGAATAAAATGTATGAATATGGATTTGATGTTATGAGAGCTCCCCAACGAGGGAAGGTTATACAAACAAACAAAATGAGTGCTTTTCTGTGTACATTTTGTCTAACACACCTCATGACATCTCGGTCAGTATATTTTGCCCATTTCATCAGTTCTGCTCAGCAAACACGCCTGAACAATGTTTTTGTTTTTCCCTGCTTGTTGTTTTGGGGGGAAAGTAGGGCAAGAAATGCTGCAGGCTCATATAAGTCCCCGGCCTTTGAACACACACACTCACACACGCACGGATCAAACAAACACGGATACATGAGCTCTAATAACTTCACTCTGATATCGTCACAGTGGAATGAAGTAAAGGGATGGCTAAGCAGGTTATGTTAGTGGAATGATTTATTTTTTTCTTCCATCTCTGGGACTGTTTTCACGTATTCTGCTCTGAGGACATCAAAAGATGGATTTAATATCAAATGACCACATGGGTGTGAGTGTGTCTGCAAGATTTTGAGGAGACAGGGAGGCTGGTGTTGCTAGGTGATGGCTTGGCGCTACTGAGGGAGGCGGGATGAGACATGATCAGAGGAAATTCTTGCTATTGAAGTCTGAGGCTCTGACTCTCCAACACCTCTGCTGGCTGATGTGCCCATGAGGTGCTCTTAAGAGCAGACAAGATGCACTTTATTTATCCAAAAGTCAGGTAATTCCTTTGTCACAGCAGTTAAAAATGAACCATAATATGAATTTATATACAAATTTTGAGTAATAATAAATGAAAGAAAGAAAAAAAAAAACACAATTTATATAATGGCTTACTAAAGTTAGTGAAAACAAAATAGCAAATATAAAATGAAATTAAAATTGTGCTTTTTTTCAGGTCAATTAAGAAAAAAAACTAAACCTCGGACTTGTTGAATGATTTAAATTTACATACATTAGCTTTAAAACAGCCCTGAGTTCAGGTCTAAGACAAGTGGTTTCAGGTAATCAATCTAAGCCAGCTTTCCTCTGATTGGCTGTTCCTTGCAAACAGAAGGTTGGTACAAAAAGTGGGTGGAGCCTCTGTTTTCACAGTGAGAGCTGTGCGCCTTAAATGGAATCCGCTCTTAGTGATGTTCCACAGATCTAAGAGTAGGTTTAAAAGAAAAAAAGGACTAATGGCATTCATAAGTGCAAACTCACATACATCTATCATAAGATATAACAGTTCAAACACTGAGCTGCTATGTCTGCTCCCAGATTGACACTTTAATGTGAATTACAAATATTTTAGACTCCCAGAGACTGGCTTCAAAGTTTTTCAGTTCACAGAGTTGTTGCGTCAGACACATGAAACCTTCAGACACCACCACTGAAGGAGTCATGGAGATTACTTGTACACCCACTGACCTCGTATTTGCAATAAACAATATATGACAGGAAATAAGGAAAAGCATAATATTTCATCTTAAATCATTAAACCATTGTCTTTTGCTTGACATCGTGAGTCAAGCTCGACTATTGGGGACTAATTTATTTATTTAATTAGAGATTCACAGTGACCAGAAGAATCCCACTGACCTTTAATATCCCATGATTTCTCCTTCAGCACCATCATTAAGTGAACTGTCAGGACCACTACATAAAGGTTACCCTCTCAGTGAATTGTAATAATCTTGGGGTGTCATGTAACTTCATAACCACAAGGGGGCATTGTTGCCTCACTGCTGCTGTAAAACTGGTTTCCTTTGAGTTTAAAAGCTGGTGAAAGAAAAGTGAGGAAATATTTTATTTTTAGCATAACTGTGGGTTACATATTAATCCACGGGTGTGTTTGTAGAGTTCCAGCTATGTCTGGTATTTAACTCGGACTGATTAGGTCTTTAGAGAAGACACAGAGGCAAAGAGCTGATATCTGTTGGACTTTTTTGTAAACTTTACCTCAAAAGGTTTGCACAGTTTTTCTGTGGTTATGAAGTGCCCTGAAAAATATTTGCCCTCTTCCTGATTTCTTAGGGGATTTTTTTCACACATTTGTCACACTTCCATGTGCAGATCATCAAACAAAAGCTACCTGGTTGTATCTAAAAAAAGTAATTTTCTCCTAAATCTAATAATTTGTCGCCACTCTTGTAACAAGAACTGCCGTCCTGAAGCCATGAAACAACCCCAGACCATCACACTACACATGTTTGACTGTTGCTATGACATTTTTATTAAATCATGTGTTAGTGTTAACTTTTGTCAGTCCACAGAATATTTTCCCATGTCTTGGGAATCACCAGGATGTTTTTTGGCATACGATGAGCCTTTATGCTCTTTTTGATCAGCAGTAATTTTCACTACTCTCCTATGGATGGCATTTTTGTTCAGCAGCTTTCTTATTGTTGAATAATGAACTTGGAGCGAGGTCTGCAGTTAAAACAAAACCAAAAAACAATAGATAATGAAAAACGTTTATTGAAAGTTTGGGGGTTTTAAAAAACTGTATAGAAAACAGCTTCCCTGAAAGTTGAACCACCTGGGCTGTACCAAAACTGTAGCCTCTTGCACTTAGCTCAGCAAATACAATGCTGCCACCTTGTGGTCACTTGTAGCACCTGGGTCTTTAATGGCGATATCCACACTCTGGATCCAGACTATTCTAGATTTTGAGAAACGTCTTCAGGACCTGAAGCTGTGTGATCGATGTGATGTTAAGACTGAGGCTCTTTCTTCATTTCACAGCGTTAAGCTGTATTTGTGGTAAACCATGACTGAAGAAGATAACAGCTTCAAATGTTTTAAGTTCTCAAACAGATCAAACAGGATTCTAGTGCTTGTTTTTGTTTCTTCACATGTGAGGTATCAATTCATTTCTTCAAGGGAGCACAATTAGGGCCTAACTGTAACATCTACTCTTTACTTGTAGCAGTTTATAAAAAGATGAAATTAATATCGAGCAGAAATGATTTCAGCTCATTGGTGCAACCCTCCACAAAAATCCTAGTTTGTTACGTAGCAATTTGGGTGGATGGAATTGCCCACCCCTGCTCTAGATCATAGACTGGTGCAGTATTGCTATTTAAACTATGACATATCCCACGATCTAGCTACTCAGAGTTTGTCGTAGAGCTAGAGATAAATTATACAGATTTGAACATTAGATTGTGACACTTAGAGAGGGTATAAAACAGATATGGTCTTGAAGCATTCATGTGGTTCTTTCCTGTACTTGGAAAATTACGAGGGGTCACAAATACAGTATTCATAGTATGAATTTTGCACAACCTCATTACTGTACTAAAAGCTGATTCTGATCAGGTGAGACGGACCGACTTTTCTTCTTTCACTTGTCAGCAATGCAGAGTTTAGGCTGCACGTTTCCTCCTCCCCCTCTTTCTGCTCTTTATCTCTGAAACATACATTCGCACGCGTTATACAAGCAAATGTGAAACTGTGAGTCTTCGTATCTCAGTACTGACAGTTGTTTACTTACTGACTGAAGTATGGCTGCTTTCACTCTGATTATGAGCTTTATCAGTTGGAACTGGAGGCTTTGATGCCCTCAGCAGATATTTTGGTACATGCTGAAAAATAAGAAACATTTACACAGAGTTCAAGAACAGCTTCATGGGAAGATTAATTTATGGTGTGGCAACTTATAATTACATGAATGCAGTTTGACATCCTCCTCTCTGATGCATGACTGTTTATAACAATGTCTTAATTGAAGTCATGCACCATGAAATGTTTTATAGCACATTAATTCTTTGTAATTTTTTTTCTTTTGCATATGAAATGTGCAAAAGATGGATAGTGGATATACTGGACAAAGGATGTTGACTATGGAGCAGCCAGGAAAGAAAAGAAGCTTCATGGATGTAGTGACAACAGACATGCAGATGATCTGCTGTGAAGATGCCAAAGCGGCGCAGCTGAGAGAAGAAGAGACAAAATAAAAATGGAGAGAAAAAATGGAGACAATCCCACGCAGTAAACAGTCAGGCCAGCTGGGAGTGAAATCGTGGACTCGCTGCCGAGGCCGATCGAGTTACCCAAGCAGAATAATCTTTGGTATTTTGTATTGTTTTAGTTTGTTTTATGGTTTTAAGATATGTGACAAAAAAGATATGGAAACAATTAAGCTCAATTTCAGCTCCACATGTTTTTCCTCTACTTTAGTCCAAGGATCACAGTGCACAAACTTATTTATGATGTCCTGAGCCTCAGTTCATCCTTTGCCTAAAAAAGCGGTTTTAGCTCCTCCCACTTTAAGGCCAACCTCTCTTTAAGCCAGATTTCTTGTGATTGGCTGTCAACAGAAGGTTTTAACAGCAGGGTGACGGGGGCTTTTTCAGAACATGTAGAGCAGTCTGAAGCTGGGGCTCGGCTGACTTAACCAGCTTGACTTGGGGAACCTACTTACTAGTTACTGTTGGGAAAACCCACAAATAGTGTCACGCAAAAGTTAGTGAGAGGAGGAAAAGTGCACCCGATAGCTGACATATTTACTCTCCTCTAAGCCCATTCAAAGTTGAATCAGAGTCCTCAGCCTGCCCACAGACGACGACAATGAGCTTGTCCTCCATGTCTGATTGCTGGAATCCTGTTTTCAGCCTTTATTTGTTGAATTCATACTGAATTATGTCGCTGCAATGACTACGTCTGCTTTTTCCTTGGTTTTTTATATTACTTTTTGCTTGCTGATATTGCAGAGACTAAATCCTACACCAATACCAGATCTCAGTTTTTCTAAAACTGAGTAAGTGCATCAGCAATAAAATTAATTGGCAGTATTTAGAAGTACTGTAGCATATAACATGAGGCTGGGAATTACCAAGGAGGGCAGCAAGAACATCAGCAGGTGCATGGGCGGATGTGATCAAAGGTTTCCAGTCAGAGGGTAGGTAAGCAGGACTTTTATAGATACTTGCAAATTTGTGATTATTTCTATAAAAAGGTTCAAGGCCTCAGCCCAAAAGAGAAGAATTCATCACACAGATATTCGCTGACGCATATACTTCTGGGTCTACTAAACCTACAAGGAAACTGTACCATAGCATCACATCACTGAACAACTACACTGCAAACTGTGAAACAATGATGTGAGAAAGACATAAATGGTAAATGGATTGGTTCTTATACAGCGCCTTTCTACTCTAAGCTGGCAGCAAGCAAAAACAAAGGAAAACATTAAACTGCACGTACAGTTGTGAACCGCACTGCTAAACTGTGCCTTACAGTACTCTTATCTTTGCACATTTTTTTTTATTTTCTTTTGCAAGTCAGGGGCTGCCAAAGTCATTTCGTTTTGTTTTTTCAAAGCAAATTGTCAGTACAAATTCTGAATCTGCATCTCCATACCCTGAAACAGTTAACATATTCTATACATCTCAACAAAAGCATATTTTCCATTTAAATATGCAGAAGTTTTCCCCCTTCTCCTTTTAGAATGCATAATCTTGTATTGACTCATGCTGTTGTTCTGTTTCTTAATTTGTTTTTGTTTTTTGTTTTTTTTGCATTGTAGAAAAAGCAATTTGCAGGACTCTGAAGCTTGAACTTTTGGGATATAAGGCATATTCGTACATACTATTGTAAATGAGTATCCAGTATTCCAACAATATCTTTTTTTTTTTTTAAATAGGAACAAAATAAGGAAAATAATGATAGTTCCTTCCTCTAAACTTTTGTTTAGATGGGACAGCAGCAGCTGCCCTGTTCTTCACCAACAGGCCTACTATAGACGTGTGTGCAGATGCTTGACAGGTGGAAACATCTTCGTGCACCAACATTAGTGGCATATCTTCAGGAAAAAAAACAGTGAGCAGAGTAGAAAGTGTGGTTAAACACCGCTGCGCTGCTCATACAGTAACAAGTATGCACTGCACGATTGTTAACATCAGAGAAACCACGATCGAGGTCTTCTCTTCCTGAGTTTTTAACACCTGGTAACTTAAGTTAAGTAAGCATCCTTTGCTCTTACTTTTATTTTGGAGTCCTTCAACTTTACAACAAACCATCCACAGACACACAAAGAAAACCTAAACATCACATTAAACAGGGTCTAGGTGCTAGATTTGTGTGCATCTGTACATCCTGTTTTAAGGGTCACATGCTTCAGATATGAAGTCCTTATTTAAAGTGCACTGTTATTAAATAACTGTGATGAACTGCTTGTGAGACAACAGCTTAAGTCCTAACGAGGACTTCAATTATCTGAATCTTTTTCCTCAGTGTTTATAGGATGAATGTCGTTCTCTTCACTGTAATAGTGACAGAAAATGTGCTTCATTTGTGCAGCGAAACTATAGGGGACAATGGAAACGAAATATATTCAGCTCAATTTAAAAGATGCCTATGTCTTTACTTTTTTAGAAAAATGATTCTTATCTTTGCAATACACGATATTTACTATTTAGCTTGTAATTTGCATTAAGCCTCAATCACACAGGTCTAGGAACCAGTTGGTGACCCTTGGCAATCGGTTTCTCCTGTTGCCAGGGAAAATATGCATTCCCTGATTAGCTGGTGAATGGTTGCTGGAGGTTGCTGGTAGTTGCTGGGTAAAACTGGCTGCAAAGAGAGTGCTGCAGCAAAAAATGAAAAATTGTGTTTTTCCCAATTCCACAATAACAACAACAGTTCTTTGAATAGAAGCAGTCTGCGTAATACTGAACCCACCCAGGAGGTTTGTGGTCCATAGCTTGGCCTGCTGCCGCCTCTGTTCTGGATTCTTGCGCTGCGTCGCCGTTCGGTGGAGCTGCTGGGCCGATTTGTGGAGGAGGGCCGAAGACGACTGCTGGTAGAGGGAATTTCTTCCACTTCAGCCAGGAGATCTGTAAGTTCTCCATCACTGATCTCCTCCTCTGTCGGGGAGCTTTCTGTACAGCAACAAGTTCACAGAAATAAATGCGCTTTTAAAAAAAAAAGGAAACACTGAAACACTTTAACCTTGTTAAGAAAAGTGGTATATAAATAAAGTATTTATATACTTTATTTATACTTAAATAAAGTAAGTACACCCACGTCATGTGATCATGCCTGAGTTTTTGGTGCATTACATTGTACTTACAACAGGTGTCTTACCTGCTGTTTCTGGGTATGACTGGTCGCTGTTTTTTTGGCAGGAATGATACATCGTTTAGCCACAGTTCAGTTGTGTGTATGCAATCTGCTAATGGCCAAAGCAATTGCAAGGGGTTTTTGGTGCAGCACCGTATACATTTTTGGGATTAATTTCACTTATCAACAGCTTAAACCTCCAGCAACAAGCAAGTTGGGTAATTTTCTCCTGGTGACTGGTGCTTCCTGAGTGTGGCCTTTCTGAGATACCTGTCCAGATCTGATTTCAAACTGACAGCTGTTGATATTAACAGCATCATAAACATAATGCACTGATGTACATTTTTGCCCTCTTGAGAGGAAAAACTAGCATTTCTTATTACTGACACTGACCTTTGCTGCTCTTCTCTTCTGTTGCTGATTTTGTTTGCTATTGATAGGGCTGTGCGACATGACCAATGCACAAAACCATACAGTGTGTGTTTGGTGATCATTTTCTCCTGCTCTGTAGAGAGGAGTGCGTGTCTCTTTAATTTAACCATTCTGCCTCGCTGTGTCCTTTTTTCAACCTGGACACCTTTTGTTAGTCTCCTTCATCCCCTGGACCTTTTTAGGGGAACGTAACACATATATTTATAAATATATGTTGTAATGGCTGCTATCTCGTTATCTTCCTGAGTCTTTATTAAATGGCGTGCCGCTGGGAAAAGCCTGCTCTGACATTTCTGAGTTTTATTTTGAGCACAAAATAAACGACAGAGTGAAAAGATAAGCATTTTAATATTGTTAGTCGATATATTTCATCACATTGCACAGGCCTAGTTATTGGTTTAAACTTAGTAAAAATGTCATGTAAGTGCATATAAGGAACATAACATTTTTAATGGCTCATTATTCTAGCCACGAACCTTTAACTACACACTTTTTACCTGTAACATGAGGAGTCACCGCACACTCGGGACAAACCCAGTCACCTTCAGGTCTCGTGTTTAAAGTTGGTCTCAAGCAGTGCATATGATAACTGGAAAGAAAAAAATGTAGTTCTGTACATATGAGCACCAGCTGGGACACATGCAAAACACGAGTGGCGCTATTCAAAAAGCATCACAGGGTGGAATCATACCCTGAATCACAGAGTATGCACACCAGAAGCCGGTGCCTCCGGTCTCCACGACCACATTCCTCACAGATAACCGCAGCACTGCTCCCCTCCTCTTCATCACCACCATCTTCATTTTTTCGTACGCTCACTTTGATCTGGGGAAGCACAAATACCTCAGCCCACTGTTCACATATATAATGCTGGATTTCCATATGCCACCTCCATCAAACCTTCTTTTGAACGTCGTCTCCAGGGCTCCGTCTCTGGTAGATTAAGGTAAAACTGATGCGATCCACTGGGCAAGTGTTAGCCGTCTGAAAATCAATAGAAAGAAAGTAAATCTGTGAACACAGCAGTGTCTTAAAATTTCATTCACATATGTTTGTAACTACTCACTCACTATCACTTTAATCCATTATCAGGGCTGGCTATAATATGTCAAGAAAACAGTGGAAAAAACACAATTCTCAACACATTACATTACTTATATTTGGCCAACAGCATAGAACTTAATTTACAACAATTTGCAAAAATTATTTTATCAATAAAAAAAATAAATCAAATCTAAAATTCTCACCTTTAAACTGTTAAAATGATTAACTGCATTAATATTAAGTTCAGTCTGTGTCAGAAGAAGCCTTTTTGTTTATACTGTTTTTATGCTGCACATGCACCCTTTTACCCAAGCGAAATTTCCTATTTTCCATCAAATGAGCTGGTGTGGCTCTTAAAGAATGTTAAACAACATTTACGACTTTAAAGTATCTCTGAAAGGTGAGGCGAGTTTACCTGGGACCACTGGAGAATACACTCAAGGCAAAAGACGTGCTGGCAGTTCTCCAGAGAGCCCACAGTCTGCTTCTCAAAGGGATTCAGGCAAATGTAGCATTTCACTGAATCACACATCAAATCTTCGCTCTCTGCACCAGCTGTATTCAACACAGGGGATCTATCCATCTGTTTGTATCAGTTGAAACCTTTACTATGATATAAAATCAATATGACTGATGTCCGCAATACCTTACTGCCTACACACCGTTAAAACGGAACAGTTATAACCAAACTCCATTTCAGTGGTTTCTTACAAAGAGTCACAGATCGACCACAACAGCAGGTCAGCTAGCATTAGCCGCTACTATCATTTCCTGCTGCCGCGTTAATATAAACATATATCAAAATATGTGTAGCCTCATTATTAAGTGATTCGATCTTTACTTAACTTGTGTGACAGGATATCAATTATATTTAGCCCGTAAAATTAAATCTGTAGCTTCTTTACTACTGAACTATTTTCATGTTCCCCGCTACCCGTGAAAACATCCGGTCCTGTTCTTTCAGAATAAGAGCGGTTAATCGCGCTTGGTCTCTTTTACTTCCTGTAGTAAAGAGATGGTTATCTTAGAAACCAACGTTTACAAAATAAAAAAAATAGTAATTGAAAAAACCGGAATGATCAGTGATTGCCCCTCTGAAGTTTGAAACATATAGAAAATATTGTGTTATATTCTGAATCCCTACTGATTCAATTGACCCTGCAGAAACATACAGCATGCTCAATCCCGCCTATAATAATAATAATAATAATAATAATAATACATTTTATTCGAAAGTGCCTTTCAGAACACTCATGGACACTGTACACAGCAGAATAATAAAAGCAACACAAAAACAAGCAGTTTACACAATCATAAAAGCATAAGACATAAAACAAATTTAAAATAGCAGAGTGGGGAGGTTATGTGGGGTAAGCTATTTTGAACAAGTGAGTTTTGAGTCTGGACTTAAGGAGAGAGAAGGAAGTGATATTTTTTTAAATCAGGAGGAAGTGAATTCCAGAGTCGAGGAGCAGAGCAGCTGAAGGCCTGCTCCCCATGGTGGCAAGACGGGCAAGACGGGGAGAGGGGACAGATAGAGAAAGAGAAGAAGAAGATCTGAGACACCGAGATGGGATGGTGATCTGAACCAGATCAGAGTTATGGAGGGGAGAGATGATGAATAGTACCATCTACATTAGTCAAAGAGGTCTGCAGTATGCATCAGTGGGCAAGATACTGAACCCTGAGTTGCCTCTGATACATCTCCCAATGTTTCAAACTGACAGAAAAATAAAACTGTATTTTGGAAGTCATTATTATTCAAGACAGAAACGTGGGACTACCTTGCACTCTCTTTACTGTGTTTTGATAACTGACTCAAATCAGTCATTGGGCTATGAGTCCTTAAGGTCATGGAAAGGAGAGCTCTTGCTTTACAGTGCGTTGGCTGTGTGTTTGTGTCTGTTCATGCCTACTCAGTGAAGAGGAGCTTTGGGCCATTTCACCTTCTGACTAGCTTTCATTTTGTGACTAACTTCTAGGGTTTTCATCTGTGCTCTTTGGTGGGTATAGTGGCTTGACTGTCTCTTTCAGTTTAATAATAACAAAAAGAAACTATATTTCAGTCTGAATTTTTCCTAATTATAGTCTGCAGTATGTATCAGTGGGCGAGATGATGAACCTCAAGTTGCCCCCGATACATTTGTGTGACTGAGGGTATCAGAATGTTGTGCTTGTTATGCTTAGGCATAAAACTGGGTTCTTAATTAGAGTACAAAAGTACTCTATAATTATCCATTAATGGGTAAAGGTGGACCCCTGAAGTGTGTGAACAGTTACTTTTTAATATTTCACCCACTTATGGTGACTGCAGACAAAAATGTGTGCTTCACACAAAGAGATGATATGAATAGCAGCACTTATACCATATATTCACTTCCTTAAAAAACCCCAAAACACCATGCTCCATCACTTTTTGCACCCTGTTGTGATACAGACAGTCTGCAATCATCTGAAACGAAAAACAAGATAAACTTGCAACATAAAGGTGCAAAGATGTCATTCTTACCACTACAGGGCACAGCAGATTACTCAAACCTTGTTAATGAGAACTTTCAGTTTACAGTTTGCAAGAATGACTTAAATCACGTTTTTCCTTTACCATCATGAGTCACTGGGTGTATAATGATGCAGTTTCATTTAGTCAGTTTCACCTATTCAACAATGAAACTACTACACAGGCTAGAATGGATGTGTGTAGAATGGTTTGATTTGTCAGAAACGTCCATTCCAAAGGTTGTACAAATAAGTAAAATTTAAAAACACACACACAAAAAAACTGGTTTAACACCACACTCTGATTTTATGTTTCTATCTGCATGGCAAGCTTTCAGGTACAATATGAGAGAAAGTGAAAGATGTTTGTGTGTTTTGCAATATTAAAAGAAAAACCACAACACCAATATAGCAACTCTCAAAGAATGTAAAAACTCCATCCAGCCTGATGGAAATGTTGTCAAATTGTGGGGGAAGACTGAACAGCAAATTTCCATTCACTGCAACACTTTGTATATTTTTATAGTATGTAAATGATGCTTTTGGACTGACGCGAAAATGTTCTGCTTGTTTTACACATGCAGTACTAAGCTAACGCATTAAAAATACAATCAAAAATAACCACAAGCTGTTAAGCTGTATGCATTTACACTGAAGGGGGTGGGTGATAAAAGTACACTGTAGACTGTCATGCTTTGGTTTCCTGTGCCTGTCTCTTTGAAACAGGAAACTACACTGTCTGAGCAAAAACCAGCATGTTACATACCCTCTGTAGTCAGAGAGAAGCAGCACAAACAGGAGGTTTCATCGTGTTTTTGGTCTGCACTTTCTGCATGTGGATAGCAAACGGAGTCCATAAACGACTTGGTGAGCAACTTTATATATTAATGATAATATTCCACAAATATACATAATTTTAGTAATTTATCTATCAAAAAAAAACTTTAGAAAATGTTTCATGAAACCTGCCGAGATTGTAAAGAAATCACTCAGTTCTCTTAAACTTTACAGCAGAAAAGTAAAAATTATTAAACATCTAAGAACACTTTGTCATCGTTTATTATTAAAGATGATTTACTTTATTGGTTTAATTTGTGGACGGTGACTTTCTGCCTTGTTATGCTTCACTTTTGTTAATTCCTTGAATAAGTTAAATATAAAATCCTACATTACTCTTTGTTTTAATAAACCAGATGAAAGCGTTTTCTGGAGCAACAATAACGTGTTAAAAGCAGAATCTACTTTAAATGTTTCTGATCAGCTTGTGTTTGGTGTTGTGTGGAACTGAAAGTGGAAAAACTCTGAATGGAAATGTGTGTGTGTGTTTGTGTTGCAGGAGACAAACTGTGATGCTTCATTTTTGAGAACCATCCTACGCTCCTTTTGATATGACCAAGAAAAATACCAACCTGCCATGATGAATGTGACAAACGATGACTGCAACATCCAAACGCAAGAGTACGAGTATCATCTATTCCCGGCCGTCTACATCCTCGCCTTGCTTGTGGGTTTGCCGGGTAACCTGGCAGCCCTTTTTGTCTTCACCTTTAAGATCACTCACCGCACGGCCTTCAGTATCTACATCAGCAACCTGGCGGTGGCGGACATCATCATCCTCGGCGTTCTTCCCTTTCGGATCCACTACCACATAAACAGGAACAACTGGGAGTTCGGGGATTTCACCTGCCGCCTCACAGGGACTCTCTACTACGCCAACATTTACATGAGTATCTGCTTCATGACATGCATCTGCGTGGACCGCTATATGGCCACGGTGCACCCGCACAATTACCTGAGGATGCGGAGCCCCTGGTGCGCTCTGATTGCGAGCGTGGTGCTCTGGTGCATTGCCGGAGTGGCCATCCTGGTCTTCATACTCATGGGGCCTCTGAAAACCAACTCGGACAATTCTCAAAACCTCAGTTGTTTTGAAAATTTCGCCAAGATAGAATGGGACACTCGTCTGGGGCCATACAGCATACTGGGCCTCGTCTTTGGCTCCTTGGTGCCCTCCATAATCATCCTAGTGTGTTACCCGCTGGCCGTGAGGCGCATTTCCCTGATCCGAACTAGAACAGCCCAAAAAGCTGTGAGGGTCATCTACACCATCCTAGTTATCATGCTGCTCTGCTTCCTGCCTAACCACATTGTGTACTTGCTGCACATCCTTTACCGCTGGGAGATGATCCAAAACTGCTCCTTTGGCAGAGCCATCTACAACACCCGGCGGGTCACCATGGCGCTCATCACCCTCAACACATGTCTTGACCCTGTGCTCTACTATGTCACCACCAGCCACTGCCACTGGGAGCGATTAAAGATGACATGGCTGTGGGGAGCGGTGAGCCGGAGGAGGGGGGTTTATACCATCGCAGTGAACTGAGGACGGTGACAACAACACACTTACTGTAAATACAGCTGTAAATAAATAAGACTCTATATAAGCGTCATTATCACTGGACATGTAACTGGAGGACTGCAAAGACTTTTCTATAAAAGTGTTTATTTGTACATCAAAATAAAGGGATAAAACAGAATTCAAATGGTCTTTTTTTTCCTCAAAATGAGTCAATAATACGAAAAAAGCCTCTGTGTGGTACATGTAAATAAAGGCAGCAGCTCTTTTGTTGAAGTTTACATGTAGACATTTAAGTTTCTCTGCACTTGCATGGAGATTTTAACTAAAAATGAGCTTCTTCTAGTGTGAATGTCCTTTGAGGCTAAAAGTTGCTTCAGCAGATTCCAGATGGAAGACCCTTTTTCAGCAGGGATGAGAGGAAGCTCCCCAGGTCCTCATCCTGACGAAAGATAAGAAAACAAACCAAACATTTTAGGGAAATAAGAAAATTAGCATCATGTTTGTGCTTGGCACAAATTAGATTTAAGGAATTAGCTCAGGGGTTTCCAAACTTTTAACCTCATCGGGGTTTTCCAGCCTCATAAAGGGCCTGGCTATACGTGAAAGTATGATTGGTCTGCGTACAGTTAAGCAGAAAATCTACTTTTTTGTTTATCAAATAGCCTGAAATACAGGGAATTCACATACTTCTATCAGGTAACACGATGCTTTGCAAATCAATAAATAAAAGCCCCAAATATTTGAAATACAATTCTCATGATTTTCTTTTGAAGAAGGCCAAAACCTCCTTCACAGATGGAAACCTTACTTGTGGGTCCTTAACATTAGAGAATAACACCTGCCACAGATTTTTAAAAAAAAGATGAAAATCGCAATTAAAAACATAAATTGTTTCTTACTCTGGTCCATCTTATTATGACTAACTCCTGCTAAGCTCCACTGATAAATTACAGTGAATTTGCTCTGTAGCTAATGATTCTTGTTTGTTAACAATTAATCCTCAATTATATTTTATAATAATTAGATTGTTAATCAGACCAAATGAAAAGAAAAATGCTCATCAAAATGTCCTAAACGCCAGAGTTGTTCAGTTTTAATAGACATTACAGGCTGAAAAGAAAACCATTACATTTGAGAAGCTGAAACAAAAACATGGTAAAACATATTATTTTACAGACTATTTAATATATTTACCATTCAAATTATCTAGTATATGTGTATTTATCCTTTAAATGTCTTAATTTTAGTTAACCTTTGAAGCACACCTCATTGGATTTCATTTCATGGATTAGTAACAACATTCCTACAATCAACTTTGACAAGACCACATTTTAAAAACACTCCAAAGGGAATCTAACCAATAATTTACATTTTGGATCTTACATTAATACACTGTCGACATATCTTCCACTTGTTTTTTAGAGGGTGGTATCTTCATAGGAATTATTTGGCTTCAAACCTCCCCTGCACGGTTTGATACTTCATCTTTACTGTGTTTTCATGGAATGTGCAAATAAGTAAAATTAAACATAAAATATTAAAACAGTAATTTTACAATAATTTTGCTGTTAGTCACTCAGGCTTTATCTATATAACACTTTTAAAATAAAATGCAATTTAGAGCACTTCACAAGCAACTGATTCATCGTCTATAACGAAGTAAGTGGAGGTTACCACTACAACTCACCCGGTTGAGTTGGTAACCCATTATACTGACGACTAGAACCCTTACTGCAGATACCTGGAATTGAGTCTACATGTCTTATGTGCCATTTCTCTTCCATTTGTCTACTTTTTTCTCCGGTTTTGTCCTGTCCTGTCAAAATGAAGGCTAAAATTCCCCAAATCCCCCCCCCTCCAAGACCTGCTGCACATGAGCTTTTGCAATTCATAAATAACATTAATTAATTACACCCATACTTTTCCTGTCATCAAAAGGATCCTTCAGCCTTCTTCCTTGAGGTTCTCTAAAGTTCTCAATTACACCTCAACTACTAATCAAAGAGATTCGATATGTTAAGTCATCAAAAACTGTAAAAATAAAAACTTTCTTAGTTGAACCTGTGCAACACCACTTGAAGTTGCAAGACATAAAAGATATAAGAAAGAGGCATAAAATGCACAGTAGAATATTTTGGTTTTTTACCCTCTGCTCTTTGCACGGAACGCACAAAACCACAGAAACCTCTTTTCTTCTTTCCACTGTGACGGAGTTTAACAGACTGGTTTCCCCACCTTCTACTTTCCCCTTATTCTCACTTTCAAAGCCCCTACTCTCATACTGTCCACCTACGCGACGGTTTTCACTCCCCCTGGCTGAACTGCTCACCATCGGGCCTGTGTAGGCACATCTTAACAGAAGAACTGTCATCTCCTGAGCACTGCGGTCCCAATTTTACTTGAGTCCATCACTGATAAGAATCTAGGACAGTAAACCATGATATTTACATTAACCTTTATCCATCTTCTTGCACTCATTGCACAATGGATCCCTCTCTGCGAAGGTGGTTGTTGTTTCACGTGCCAAAATAAATCACATCTTGCAAATACAGTTGGCCTCGTTCTTGATATGAGCTGTCGGACTGCACTGTAACTCTTTGAATATTTCTGCTGCGTGCATTAGTGTGACCCAGCTTTAATTCCCTTGTACACCTTTAAAAAATATTTACAAAATTCACAGTGTAGCCTTCACCAACTTGAAAAACTGGAAAAATCCAGATAAAGTTACTAGAATTTAAAATTCCTTAGGAGCTGTACAAGACTATTGGAAAATAAAAGCAGGAAATAAATTATACCAGAAGCAAAGAAAACGTCCCTCACAGAGCTCACTGACTTCAGATCAGGAAGATTAATGCCAGATTTAGACCAGATCCTTTAGGTGTGTTTTGGTGGTATTTCATAGCGAACCGTTAGCCTCCACAGCCCCACACATACAAACTAACACACACACTTGGTGTTCGACAACAACTAAATCCAACCTTGACTTGCTTCTAATTTTATCAGATGAAATCCAAACACACACATTTAGTTCTACCACATCACATTTGTTGGAATAAACTTGTGTAAACTTCCCCGAGTGCAGTGAGTCACCAGTTCTATTTAACAGGAAGAGTAAAGTTTAATATCAAACACCTCCAAAACTACTGTGTTTTTAACACTTGCAAAGGTTAACGTTTGAGACCAATCTCATCCAAAAACCCCGAGTGTGACATTTACGTGCTCACTCTTTGGACCAGAAGACATCGTGATTTAGAAATAACTTGTAAACACATTTGTTTTGCATCTCTCTTTCTTTTTCTAGCAGTCTTTCTACTTATTGTTTTATTTTATTTTAATTTATTTATTTTCTCTAAATGATTTTTTTTCTTTCAAAGAAAAAAATAAATAAAGCGAGTTTACATTAACGTTTAAGAGGAAACTGGTAACTCACAGGTTGAGCATGAAGTTAATGTACAGTCATGATTCATTTAAGAAGGTGCAAAAAGGCATGACTGTATAAACTCTAGTCAACTGCAGCATAAAGAACAGAAATATGACATTTATATTTGTTTTTTGTATTAATTTCAGTGAAGGTACTTTCCATGGCACGACACCCTACCAGAGGTGCAGAAAGGAAACCTTGTTGCCACTTTCCACTGCACTTTGTGACACTTACTTTTGCTTTTCTTTTGGATAGGGCAGCTCCAATATTCAAGTCCTTACTATGTATTTGTGACTATATTATGTACTGAGCTACAGAAAGCTATCAGTCTAATCATCTTTAGCTGATTTTAGTCTGTGTTAGGTTTGTTTATTGGTAAATTACTACATGTTAATGGAAAAAAAGAAATTATAAACAAGGTTACAACTAAATATAATGTTACCCAGAACGAGAATATTTACAGGTCAGAGCAGGTCATCCAAGCCTTTATGTCTTCAAGATCTGCTGTTGTTTAATCTGTAGTTTAAAGTTTGGAGTTGGCAGAAGTAAAATTGTAAATATTTATTATGCTTGAGTTTTGCACATCTAATTCTGTAAAACAATAAGAAGACCGGAATTACCAAAACGTTACAACTATGTCTAATCCACAGAGCTGGAGGATGCTCAAGTTGTTTTTCAAATATCACACGCAACTTCTTTCATTTCCCTAAAATGTGTGTCAGTGCAGCGATGATTTTAGCCACCATTAAGACCACATTTATATTTGTTAACCTATAAAGAAATAGACCTTAACACTAGCACTCTCGGGGACTGTCATTTTTACCCCCATCCTGCAACTACAGGAGCAGCAAGAAGTTATTTCTTGAAGAAGTTGGTAATTTCTATCTAGTTTTTGTAATTGGAAGCAGTATTTAAGACTATGTTTTAGGGGTTTTACTAATGATTTTGATTATTTCACTACAGACTGCAAAGTTATATATCCTAACCAAAGCTCTGTAGCTAGCCACCTGGTAGCACACCATTATATATTAGCGTCTTCATTTAAATCCAAAGTGATACCAGAGCTGTGCGTTTTAGTTTTTTAGAAATCCCTCAGTCAGAACATTGCGTAT
Source organism: Neolamprologus multifasciatus (assembly GCF_963576455.1). NCBI lineage: Eukaryota > Metazoa > Chordata > Actinopteri > Cichliformes > Cichlidae > Neolamprologus > Neolamprologus multifasciatus. Next base: position 6,970,811 of record NC_140458.1, read on the forward strand.
CATCTCTAGATTGAAACAATCGAGCTAACACCCTGCTAACTTCTAACTCTGTTACTTTGTAAATCCTCTTTTTCATGGATGCCTGGATGATAACTTTGTTGTAACACCTGGAAGAGCAGCCGCTCTGATCATTTTACTGAAGATTAAAGAATCTGGACCGTTTTTAACTCTCAGTGATGCCACAGTGTTTGTTTGAATCTGGGAACTGAAGAAGAGTTTGGACCCAGAAACAGCTAATGACTTCAGACTTAAGAGGTGGATTAGCTAAGACAGCTGGATAAAGGAAAGATTTTTTAAGTAAAGGCTCAATTATAACCTGTTAATAAAGATCAAGCGATCATATATAATCTTTCGACATATTAAGTCACTATAACTTTTTTAAGTGCACTATGAGCCCCTATTTGGACCTCTTTAAAATGTTTAGTACCTCCTCTCAATTTTTAAGTCCAAAAAAATGGCATAAAATCTCCTGTACACTATATACATTATATCTCATGTTACATGTCTAACTTCTGTTTTCCAGCATCCTGTTGTTCCTTCACAGAATTTCATTGGAAAATTATTTCATATCTCAAAACAGTGATTCAATAACTAGATGATTAGGGGAACTACCAGGCTTTGACTGCATAGGCAGTCCTCTAATGTATCTTTTTACCACCCCACTGTATGTCTATCAGTTCTCTATCTTGTTGTTGTTCAGAGCATTTAAAAGAATAAATAATAACGAAACGCTCCAAAAATAATGTCCATGTTTTCACCTGGTAACTCCAGGAAAGCAGCAGGACTTTGGTGTTGGAGTCTTCGGCAGAGGAGGAGACTTTGATGACGATAGACTCCACGATGACTGTGCCATCAGGGAGGTGCTGGATGGTGTAGCCTTTTAACTCACTGAAGCAAAGAAAAGCAAAATGATCTAATTTGATAATTATACTGAGAGAAACTGAAATCAAGCAGACTTTAGAACAAGCAGATAATAAGGCCGACACATTTGCATTAATCATTAGCTAGTGGCAGATTAGTGACCTCACTCTCACCTCTTAAGGTGCGTGTAGATTCTGTGGAGCGTGTCGGCGTCGCTGTGCGGATCCTGGAGCTGCACGTGGCAGGTGAACCGTAACTGATGCTCATTGAGGCCCAGCTCCTTCAGGGCCTGCTCTGATGATACCAGCTTCAGACTCTGTGTAGTGAAAGCCACAAGGGGGTAATTATCATTATACGGTAAATTATACTGAGCAACTGCACGCCACAAATGAAAGGGATACAGCTGCCAGTTTATTAGGTACACAGATCTAAAGTTAAACCACACAACGTTAATGAAATATATCAAAGCAAGTTCTAAAATAACTAGACACAAAATTGAGTCCTGTTAAAGGTAGATCTTAATCTTCATGTATATTTTGGCGTTTCAAAAAAATTAGAATCTAAAAACGTGTTATAAACCATGAAGCTTACATTTTCCTTCATGATGAGCGTTCCGTGCATGGTGCGAGGTTTTTTGGGATCAGGCAGCGGCCCTACAGCACAGCACATAAGATACATCATTGTATAAACTGCTACTTATGGTCAAAACGAATAAAACAGTGAACAACAATACAAGTCCTGCAACAAAGGCTGTCAGTAGGGTGAAGTTCAAGAAAAGTGAGCAAACCTATATTAACCTCTTTGAACTAGAGAGGTGGTCTGCTAAGGAAGTTTCATAGGTTAGTGAGGTAAACTGAGGCTAAAGGGTGTCACAAAGGTAGTTTTAACATGGCTAGATCACCATGGTAATTTATGCTGAACATGTAGACTGGTCTGGAGAAGGTTACGTTCAGCGTTTCAGTTAGAAACTGTCTGGAAGCGCCACATGAATTCACAAGTTTAATGATTTCCTGCCAGCCTCTTCATTATTCTTTTATTTGAGGTTCCAGGGCTGACTTTTTCTACTTTATGTTTTTTATTGTCCGTCACCCATTCCTTTGATAATGTCTGACAGATGCAGGCGGAGCGCAATCTGTCAATTCTGTGTAGAATTAGAGCAAAATGGTGCGTCAAAGGCCCCTTTTCCATGTGATCTTTTGTGCAGAAAGCCTGGGTTAACACAAAAGGTTGATAGCCAGTGTTGCAACTGGGGTTTCAGGTATCATCAAGCCAGCAAACACAAAGAAAGCCTGGTTACGTTGAACACCTCTCTGGAGGCCAGGCACTATTGCTTATAAAACCAGTGTCATTTTAAAAGGTTTACCAAGGAGGGTGCTTTCACTGAACAGGCACCTTCTATAACTAAAATGAATGTGGCATTCGTTTGACTTCCTTTATAATGAATCAAATTGTGTTAAATTGTAGTTTAATATAAAGAATGTTTATAGCATTTAATGTATTTATTTTTTTTACTGATGAAGTAAAATTGTTAATATTTGCTTCAGTTGAGCAGTAACCTCACTCTATATTAGTGGTAAGATGAGTTGTCTTAATAGAAAATCCTCCCGAGTGTCCACAGAGCTAACTGTGGACACTCGGGAGGATTTTGTATTTACTCACAACACTTTTTATTTTTATTCCAGGTGGACATTAGAAAGAACAGCCTAAGGCTTATGGGGCGAATCATTCAACATCTAATTGGAATTAGATGTTGAATCTTTTAATATGACAAGTTGTTTTCAAATCTCATGAGCTACGACAAACAGATTGGCCACCATTAATCCCACATTTCACATTTTAGAAAATGAGTACAATGATCATCTGTTTCTTTTTTAATATGTACAGATATACTTTTAGTTTTTGTGCATTTATATATTTTACTCTTGCAGAAGTACTCATATTTTTTTGGGTATAATGTTTTAATGAATGACCATTTATGGCTCGTAAGTCTTTTACCTCGTTATCACGATATACTTCTGATCAGGAACTGAAGATTTACACTTACTAACTCCAAAACAGAAAATGCACTATAGTCTAAAATACCAGGAACTGGGACAAAATTCAGCAGTTCTTGGAAATCTTAAAAACTAGGTGACAGTTATACAGTCATAAAGCTGCTGCTGTTGTAATGTCCCCACTTACATGAGCACTCATCCTCTGAATGTCACATAAATGACATTTGCCATTACCACAGCTAATGTGGGTCACAATTCTGAATGGAGGTGGCACAAAAGGTGAACAACTATTTTCTGCCAACCAATCTCAGGACAAATAAAGCTAAATCTGAAGTGAAACTAAGTAGGCACATTGCACCTAAACCATTATTACCGCAGAAAACCTTTTACCTCCGAGAGCCATCTCCCTCTTCAGTAGGTTTAGTGAGATATCAACGGGCACGCTAGGGTTTGTGGTCACAGTCGTTGTCTCTCCATTAGCGGGCATGTAACAGTCGATACCTGTCATTAAAAGAAGGGAAGCATTAAACGTGAGCATGTTTAACAGATTTTAAGCTTTACTGATGAGTGGACGGTCTGCACTCACTGAACTCCTGCTCAATCTTCCCCTTTAGGAACTCCATTTTTACTGCCTCTCCGTGCACAAGCAGCATGTTGCGAGGCTCTGCCATGCGAATGAGCTGCATGATTCCTTTGGCGTCTGCATGTGCACTGAACGACATGTACTCAACCTGCAGCTTCACATCCAACTGTAAGAATCACAGAGAGATTTAGAGGCAATGTAGAGCGTTGGCTATGCTGATCAGAGACCTTACAGGATATTAAAGAAGACATTATTGCCTTCAGGTGGTGCAACTAAGCTTAGTTTAAAAACTAGGGCTAGTTTCAAAAAAATATTTAAAAGAGGTCTAACCCAACAGAACAATCTTTCTAATGCAACTTAGTTTCTTAGGCTAATCTAACTTAGTTTACTCAAAAGCAATAAAGAATGGCTCATTTAACCTAAAAAAGACACATTTTACTTCCATGCTAACTTTAGGAATGGTAATAATGAGTGACATTTATCTATAAGCAACAGTCAATAACAAAACAACAAAAACAAAACTTTCGTGGAAAATGTTATAGGTGTATCATCCTTGTAACAGTGGAATTCTTCTAAATGACAGTTTCTGCAAAGATAAACAGATAATCAGTAAGATACTGTCACCTCGGCAATCATTTTTTTCACCTTTAAAAAATAAAATCTTATTTATGACTATGCAGTTTTCTGTAATGGATGAATTTAGGTATCTATCTGAAGTCTGACTATTTGGTTAAACTAAACTATAGTCAGTCAAGGTCTGCTGTTGTAAAACCAGATACATGACACATTACCAAAAAACTCAGTCCTTTTCAATATGGTTATTGATAATAACTATAACAATTAAAAACTAAAAATATATCACATTATTGTTGTTTTTTAGTATAGTTTTCTAAAGGTTGAACGTTACTCTCATACTAGAGTAAATTATTTTCCAAGAAAAGCGACAAAACACACATTATTTTAAAAAAATTGCCATTAAAGAACAAAAAAAACTCCCAAAAACAAAATCCTGTCATTAACAGGAAATATTTTTTTATATATTTTGTCCCCTAATAACTGTGTAATGATGTGACAGGGCTCATATGTAACACAGCAGGCTTCCTCAGCCTATTAAAGTGATGGCGATCTGTTACTCAGGTCAAGGTCACTTAAAAGTTTATGTGGTTTAAGCCTTAGAGCTCAGTACATATTCTATGCACATGATAGTGCTGTGCCATATAATATTCTCTGCAATAATACCAGTATAAACCTTTATGGGATATAAAAGTGTCATATTGTTATGTGTTTACATTATCTGGAGAGCACAACAAGAAAATCTCACAGATGTCTGACATCTGTATCAGCCCCGTGTCAACTTCCAAGGACAATTAGTAAAAAGGGAGCTACTTCAGCGATCTTTAACAAAGCACAGGGGTTTGTGGAACACGTAAGGAAAGTCTTCCTGCCAAAAGAGAAAACAACAAACTTCTTTCACCCAAATAAACGTTATAAAAGCTACCGTGGATTTTATGAAGGAACACGAGGAGGAGATGCAAGCAGGTGGTGATGAACAGCACCGAAGTAAACAAATGACTCAGCCGAGCAAGAACAAACAGTGGATAGAAATTACTGATGCGGTTACATGGAGCCTCGATCCAAAAAAACATCGACCCAAGTTACAACACCAAGGGTAAAAAAATAATTTTCAAGTTCAGTTTTATTATGTTGCTATGTTACACTTGTCCACTGAAAACACTTCTACTGCTTTGTGCTTTCATTTGACTTACGGTCTATATACTGCTGCACCACTCTATAATGCTGCTGCTGGCACCTTGTGGCAATATCTTCACACTTTGAATCAGGCAGTCTATCATCAGTGACAGGCGCTAAATGGAAGAGGAGGATGGAAAAATGCCCTTCGTTTTTTATTTATTTAAATACTGCCACCTGCAAGCTGCACTCAAACAAATGTCTTTCTCTTTAAAGTAGTATTGCATATTTCCTTCAAATATTGCGATACACTTTTGAGGCTATATCGCCCAACCCTAAGATATGGCAGAGACAAACATGAGTGTGGCCCAGTAAAACTGTCTTTTCATGCTACTGTTGAAGGTTTTGTGAGAAAAACAACTGAAATGAAAGACAGACGTGCAAACAACAGCATTAGCCACTACACTCACATGTAGTGCGAAGAAGTGGTCAGAAAATATAATCGTGTGCATGCTTGAAAGGGACCATAACGAGCTTCAGATGTTTTTTCCCCCCAACATACATATATATATATATATATATATATATTTATCAACAGGCCAGAAAGAACAGGTACATGTAGAGGCCTTTTTGTGTAAGGTAAAACTGACCAATTGCCTTAAATATATGCAGACTAGCGGTGGTTATGTTTACAGCTACTGGCCAGAGGCCCATTTTGAACCTTTAGTGGTTCTGTTAGACAGAGACAAAATAGCAAGTCCAGTTTTTAATCTTTAAGCTAAACTAACATCTTCCCAACTAACATCTTCCCAGCTGTAAATGACTATTTAAGTGGTAATACTTGCTCATCTAAACTCTCCTCAATATAATGGAAAATTTGGAGTCACTCGTTTTAGGATGTTTGCTACAACCGAGTTCACAGAAAAATGAGACTGGATGGAACGACTGAGGAGGTTGTAAATAAACGATTTGACTTTATCTGCTCACCCCCTAATTTTTTTTTCCATCTTGAGAATATAAAGTAAGTCTTACCGTTGCTCTGCCTTCCATCTCCAGTTTCCTTTGCCCATTTAGGATTTTGTGACCGATTGTTCCCTGTACACAGTAGCCAGGCATGATAACCTAAAAAAACACAAAAAAAAGCAAACCTTTTAGGTTTTAAGTGTTACAGATTTCAAAAACGCTGTCCACTTCCTTACAATACTCACCATGTTCTTCTCATTGCCAGCCCATTTCTTGAATATCTGCAAAGACTGACCTGCATGCAGCATACCCGGTGTTGCAAACACCACCTGAAAGTGTCCACATTATTTTACTTCACTGCACTTTGACCTCTTGAGTGAGAAACTTCGCATACTTTTGATGTACAATGGGACTCACCATAGGACCGGGATTATCGGCGTAGGAGCGATCAAAAGCCTTGATGTGCTTAAATTCAAACATGTTTCTCTGTACAAAGGTTTTTCGAATCTTCTGGTTGGTCCACGTTATGAAAAGCTTGTAGTAATGATTAGCTTTCTCTGTCAGTCCAGTGGAGAAGTAGATTGGGGCCTTCAGGTTCATTCTCTCCCTGTGTGGTCAGAGGGAGCAATTAGAGCGTCTGTCCAAAGAGCCAGTGAAGAAGTTAATGTGCCACATTTATTCTATCAAGCTTAATAAATTGAACACCGCTACTTTAGGGAGCTGTCCAGACAAATATCAGCCCTTTTTGTATTGTAATCATGTGCAATTACTCCACACTGAAAGGACTTTTTATTTAATTGGAATGTCAACAATTATGTGCTAGAAAAATTGCCTTTATCTGATATCATTCAGCCAGAGAACAGACCGTGATTATCTTCACGCATCACTGTCTTTGCTCTCTTCTTTCTAGCTTTCACAGAGACTTCCTCCCTTTTTAATAGAACCCATACAGCAAACAGATAAAAGGCACACTTGCTAATGTTTCTGAAGAGTCTTTTAAAACAGATCTGTACCAAAACGTTTCCAGCAGGATGCAGAGTTCTTGTGCTCGACCGAGGGCGAAAACTGGAATAAGAACCTGGAAGGTTGGGAAGAAAAAAAAGATCTTAGAAAATATATAATACTAAGATGAAGAAAACCCGACTACTCCCAAAAAATGCAACATTCAATAAACTTTAACCGTTACCTTTCCTCCTCTTTCTATGCTTTCATGAACTTTCTTCAGAAAGTCCCGCTCTCTGCACCTCTTTGAGTCACGGATGGTGGTGGCGTATGTAGACTCAGAGATGAGGATGTCTGGGCGACACTTATCGATCCACGCGGCACTGTGAATTTACAACACCAGCATTATGAAACTGTCACAGTCAAAAGCTTGGAAAACCCTAAGAATTAAAAGATGTTTTAATTATAATTTCCTATTTTCTAATTGGGGGATAAAACTAAAGACATCAAAAAACATAAATGAAAAAATGTGGATTTATACAGTCAGCGCTAGAGGTTTAAACAAAGTGTGTATTTAATGTATGTGTAGAAAAAGTTAAGGCAATGGACTTAAAAATTCTCTCTAATGGCCAGCTATACAACCCAGACATTCAATGTCCAGGAAAACTTTCTTTTCTTGTTACTGCTGAATGTCTTGTAAGCTAACCAACTGAAACAAAAAACGAGACATGCAGACAACATCACCCACTCATCTGTGCTATTATCTTGTGGTCAGATGATGTAATCATATGCATGTCTAATAGCGACGTCGGTGCTTTCCTCCCTTATATATATAGTTATTAGGCCACAAAGATACATGCACAGTTGTTTTTTAGGTGAAGGTAACAGACATTTGAATCATTTTGAGCTTTTTTGTAGTGCTGCTTATGCTAAACTAAGACCTTCCTGGCTCCAGGTTGATATTTAAGTAGTACTGATTTGGTCATTTAAACATCCTTGAAGACAGTGGAAAGTCTGGAGCTACATCTTTCATAATCTATGCAACCCAATCCTAAAGATTACATTGCTTTATACCCCTTTTGACTACAGCGGGGCTTACACTTTACAAAATAAACAAGCTGTACTCAGTAAGACTTTAAGCTAACATAGAAAGGTCATAGATCAAGTGAGCAGTAAGTATGTGTGACTGCAATACATTGGTACAGATATATGTCCTTTAGTGCTGAGTAAAAGACTAAAATAATAAACTTTTGTTGACCAAAACTGAAGCATAAACATCTTGGACAGTCTGTCCCAAACAGGAAGCCATAATATTTTGTCAGATAGTTTAATCAAAATGCCGTGGCAGCCGTGCCATTTTTAAATATGTCACCAACAGTGTCCCTCACTCGGCTGTAACTAAAATCTGACATTGGGACCCATTCAACCAAAGTCATGATTCTGACTCAGCTAATGCCTATTTCTTGTATTTCTTAGTCCAGGCAGTACTTTTCTTCTAATTAGTCTCCCTCAGTAGTATATACACAGTCTCCTCCCTGCAGCTTATGTGGAGATCTGTCGCTGACAGAACTTTGGGAAGCATTGATGTGCCTTCTGATCTGAGCTGCTGTTAATTGGTGAAGTCTGAGCCCCTAATGAACATTTTCTGCAGCAGAGGTGACTCTTAAGTCTGTCTCTCCTAAGGCAGTCCTCACAAGAAACCGTTTCATCTGGGTGTTTGATGTTTAAAAGTTGTTTATATTTTCTGGTCTCACTCACCTTCATGTCTTAAATACTTAAAAGTGACTTTCTGTTCACTTTACTTGTTTGAGTTGGGTTGCTATTAATACCTGCAGCGGTCAAATAGGGCTATTTACCCACTCACCCCTCTGTTGGGGGTCCCTTTCCATGAATGACTGCATCAATGCAGCATACTGTGCAAGTGATCAGCTTGTGGCACTTAAGCTCATCTGCATTTATGAATAAAGTATTTCTCAGCTTCCTTTCTCAAGTCATGTAAGTTGGCTGGCCAATCAAGGACAGTAATGTCATGATTAGCAAACCTTTTAGTAGTAGTTTTGGCACTGTGGTCAGTTGCTAAGTCCTGCTGCGAAAGGAAATCTGCTTCTCCGTAAAGCTTATCAGCAGATGGAATAATTCATTTACCCTTTAAATAAGCTCAGTCAGATCCCAGCTTTGATTTTTTTAAACACTGTTTAGAACAAACAGACCGGCCTCTATGGAATATTGAAATTTATTACTGAAAACCTCCCCATATATTTGAATAGTTGAGTACTTGAGTACAACTCTAACACGTTCTTTAATAGTTTTTATGTTTTCAGTAATATTTTAAAAAGTGTGGCCACCAGCAGGTGAACTGCAAGAAATTAAATAATTATTTTTAATTTTCTACTCCAGTTTCTTCTTCAAGTCCACATGCAGTGAAAGGGTAGTGGAGAAATTAGGGAAAGGATGTTAAAGACTGAGCTGCAGGTTAAGAAGAAAAGAAGAAGCCCAGAGAGAAGATTTATGTATGTAGTGAAAGCAAATGCAGAGAAGAGGATGGAAGAAGATGGATGGAGGGAGATGAGTTGCTGTGTTGACCCCTAAAAGGGTGTAGTCAAAAGAAGAAAAGGATTCAAGCTTAAAAAAGAAACAGAATTAATAAAATAAAGCCATGGGATTCCAAAATTACAGCTTATTTTTCAACTTCTGATCAGTTTTTTGATCCAGAAGTTATTTTATTTCGCATCACTTGTGAAAAAAGCAATTTAACGGATGTACAATCAGTTAATGGAGGGTCAACCTCAACAAGCAAATTGTCAGAAGAATAAAATTACTGAATGAAAGCAAGAAAAAAATACTGCATCTTAGGCTTTTGCGCAGATCAGAGTTAAGATTTTAGGAACGACTCAAAGTAAGATTTTAAGAAATTCAAAATGGGCACTGGCAGTCTTAAATTTGTAAATGTGTTAAATAACTAAAAGAAAAACCTCAAACAAGTAGGTTTGTCCAACTTTCTGCTGACTGTGTTGACATAAAGACCAGAAGATTATCAAGAAACACAGTGAAGTTCACTTACCCTAAATGCCTGTCCGGTGTCATGTTATAGTCACCCTAAATTAAAAAGAAATTATTCTCAGATTGCAGTTGATAAATTCACCTAGTGTGACAGAGCACACACTTGTTTACACTCACAGTGTAGACCACAGACTCTGATCCCACTTTGATGTGAACCATAGCAGCTCCCAGGACATGGCCTGCATAGTACGCCTTGATCTCCAGCTCATCATCCACCTGCCACCAGCACAAAACAGCTTGAATTGCCATCAAAAGAGAAGAAACAGCTGGCGCAGAAGCGACTATTAGACATGTGTGCGTGTGTGGTCAAAAATGATGTCAGCACTGCACCTGGACAGTCTGGTGCAGGTTCAAAGGAATCACTTTCTTCATGCAGTCCTTGATCATCTGCGAAGTGAAGAAGTTGGTTTCTCCCTTTTTGTCAACGGTGATCTTCCGGAAATCTTCCAGTAAAATGGGGCAAATGGCTTTGGTGGGATGGGTCATGTAGATGGGTCCATCATAGCCCACCATCTCACTCATGTAGGGCAGAGCACCGCAGTGGTCCAAGTGGAAATGGCTGAAAAATGTAGAAAGGTGTACTATGTTCCACACATGGTTGAGATTATTTAAAAAAAGGTGCAATATGAAGAACATAACAAATAAGACAACAAACCTGATGATCACACAGTCCAAGAAATCTGTCAGACGCCCGTTCTGCGTTATATAAGAAAAGTCTGGGAAACGTCTCTGCAATGATAAAACAATCTGTTATAGGACTGTTACTAAATGGAAATCATCTTCTTTCAAAGGTAGAAAACAGTGCATTTAAAAAGGAGAGTCTCTTTTTTAGAAGGACTGTTTCATAATAGCTGTATTTTAAAATTCAGAATGTACAGAAATACCAGCAGTTTGCACAGAGAAGCCCAGCCCACCTCTGCCAGCTTGGTCACACCTTTACTGCCAATGTAGGCGCTGAATAACAGAGTCCCACGTCACCAAGTGTCTGGGTATTGTCATCTGTCATTTAGTGCGCAGACACAAACGATAGTCACTGTGCGTTCCCTGACTCAAAGCTGCAAGGAAGCAACCCTCTCATCCATTGGGGAAAACCTCAACGCACAGGTAGGGAACACAAGCTGTCTGCTCTCACCTACTGTAGGGCAACTCAAGGGGTTCCATTGCCTGAGCCACTCGCTGAGGTGAGTCCAACTATATCAAGTTTGAATCTCTCATCCTCACACACCAACTCAGGCTCCTTCTCCACCCAAAAAATGATGTTCCATATACCACAAGCTAGTTTTGGAAACCAGGGATCGTCAGACCTCAGACCACCGTCTGATCCACCAACTCCCTATGGCCCCACTTTGTCCTTTTATTGCAATAAATTTGATGGTAAGGATTAAAGACAGTCCAAGACAGTAACAACTGTGTTATACTGCTAACACACCATTGGTTCTTTGAAAACATCCCGCAGACAGCAGGCTAACACAAAAAAAAATGAAGAACCCAAAGTTATGTTCAAGCTGAGTGAATGCAGACCCAGGCCCAGCAGGTAGAGCCTGATCTTCAACATGTAACGAAAGCATTGATGAGCAGTCAGACTCTTCTCTCCATCTTCTTAAGTAGAATCACTGTGGTGACCCCTTTTAAGCCTCTTTGGGCTGATTTTCAATTTTACTTTGCGTTATTGTTGGTTTTAAATAAGAAATATCATTAGTGTCCTCATTAGGATAGGTATTTGCGTCAGTGTGTGGGACTGTAGTCTCAGGTTTATATTAAATGATAATTATGTGACACTGTATTTCAGGTCAAGTTACACAGGAATGTGAGAGTGATGTTTGTAATTGCAGTGTAATGAATTAACTTCTCCAATGAGTAATATAGAAATATACTGCATTCATTTTACAAAAAGTAGACAGTAATGTGTACCACATTACTTTTCTGAGTAACAACTCCAAAACTGCATATAGATATCTGCTGGCTCCCCAAAAGACCCAAAACATTTGCCAAAACCTGTATAGCACACATCAGCAAAATAGATGGGTTGGAAATTGCGCTTCAGCCCTCAATGTGGTAAAGGAAAACTATATGTTAACAACAACAACAAAAAAAAACCCCAAACACTCCAACATGTCCAAACGATCTCAGCCTTAGCTCTTCAAATCACTTAACATGAAATGTCTCTCAGATGTACTAATTTCTAATCCTAATGAAAATCTTAACTTCTTCAGACCTGCCTCCTATCTTTTTGTCAGCAGATCTCACTACAGTCTTGTAAACCTTCCCAGTGTAAAACAGCCTAGGTAGTGTTAACTTTTACTGTCATATTTGAAACACTTTAGAGTCTTTTATTTTGCCTCATGTAAGTCTCATGTAGGGTTTTGATTTGGGATTCTTGTCAGTATGCTATGTGCAGGTTGCTTATAACTACCAATAAGATAAAGGAAACCAATAAGGGTAAAAAAAAAAAAAATGCCATTGTGTTTAAATTACATGACTGTAATGTTTGCTATAACAAATGCATTATGTCACTCACATCATCGTTGTAGCCCATGTGCATCCCACAGTCCAGCATTATGTTTTTGCCTCCGATGGAGACGAGGATGCAGCTCCTGCCCACATCCTGTCCAGCACCTTGGAAAGGCAGGACAGAAGATAAAAGTTCAGAATTACACTCCTTTAGTAATGGTAGTAAACACACAAGTGCGCAGCGGTAGGATTTAAAGGCTAAGTAGCATCACCAAATACAAAAAAATCCCGACGTGGTTTCTTTTCATAGCAAGGCAAATGCTTAAATAGATCTTAAAAGTTTTCCAGCTCATGTACAATATGAATGTTGACGGAACTGAGGCGCTAGCTAGCTAGCATCTGTACTCACCGAGTGGCGTTACTTTTATTTCAGGCATGCTTTCTCATTGGGCAGCCTTTTTTTTATATACACAGGTAAATGACACCAAGGTGACCTAAACGTCCAGGCTCTGTCAGCTGAATAACTTCTGAATTATATGAGAAGGTTTATTGTGTGTAGCTTTAAAACATGCAGCTAATTTCATGCACTGACTTTATTTTTTTTAGCAGCGTTGGGCTAACACGCAGGACTTCCGGCCAGTGCTTTCACAATAAAACCCTCTTTGCTATGAAAGCCTGCAGAAAACAGGTGGAAATGACCCGGGTAAGGTTTTGAAGACTATTTCCATATCTCATTTTGATAATCTATACTTCCTTTCAAGCAAACCTTGAAAACAAATTCAACTATCTATATTTCTTGAAAAATACTATGTCTTCCACTTTTAATTATACTGAACTGATAGATGCGTGAATAGATTTTCAGCACAAGGAATATGACACCTCTAAAAATGATTAACCAAGAAAAAGTGGCATCACGTAGTCTGGATAGCACTAAGAATGAAAGGGAAGGTTTACAAGATGCTAATAAGACCTGCTATGGTTTGGAAACTGAAACAGTGTCACAGGATAACTGGCCACAGTAATATTTAAAGTCCTCTCATTCTGCCTTGCCTCTTCTTACTCTTTGCTTACTTATTATGCGTCACTGCCTACACACCAGCTACCATTTCAAGTGACATTCCAGGTAGCAATTCACCTGTCTGGAGCTCTTTTTGACCTAATTTCAGCACTGCCTACAGGGATTTCAGGTGCATTCATTTATAAAAGTTTATTTCTGGCATACATAGGCTATGCTGTTTGTCACTTTTTATTTTTCACACATCAGTGACGTTTATGCAACAAAACTATTTGTTTAAGTGCGGCGGGATCATGGTTTGGGTTATAATAACTTCTTTCTACAAGTCCAATAAGCAATCAAGATACAAATTTCCCTCGCTTTTATTTTGAAGATAAAGTCGCCAATTTAGAGCCTGCGCAGTAGAACCGGATAAGAACAGACAGGATCTGTTGCTTCACGGTGTCGAGAAAAAGAAATGCGTAATTTTCCTTTCAATTTTAACTTTTCTTGTAGGTGACGAGTTCACTTCTTGATCGTTTACCACAGGGCTTACATTTTTACCCAGTTCCGGTTTGTTTGTAGCCCCGAAATACATTTTTTTCATTCATTTTTTACGTGCCTGTTTGTGTCATTTGCACTTCCTGGTAGAAACCATGGCAGGCTCAGAAGACCAGAAGTTCTCCCTCCAGGAGGTCCTAGACACTTTTAAGTTGTGTCTGTCGGAAAATAAAGAAGTCTATCTAGAACAGTACGTCGCTGGATGGCGTGGGCTTGTAAAGTAAGTGGTTTGGGGGTCCAAATATTCTCTGTGTTCTTACATCAGTGTAGAAGTAAAGTAAGGCGAGCAGATCACAGCAAGGTAAATGTAGGACAGAGTGTTTACTATACGCTAAGATCAAGTCTTGAGATTTATATCTGATCTAGCTGACTCTTCTTCTTTTTTTCTTTTTTTAAAAAAAAAATAGATATTAACTTTCGTATGTGTAATGAATAAATTAAAGTGTCACCTTCATGCCATGAAAACTTTCCAGGTTACAGACCCTCAAAGAACATAGGGATGGGCTAAAATTTGCTGCTTTTTAATTAATTATTTTATGAGTCCTTGCAGCTTCATAATTACAGGAGATATCCACAGGTTTGAAAAACACATTAAAGCTCTGTTCAAAAACAAATAAATTGTATAACCTGAAATCAAATCCCCCTTTTGTTCAATTCTGTTTTCTGACTCCAACTTTGTGCCTCAGTATCATGTCTTCTTTCCCTCAGCCCTAACTGCTTGCACCAGATGGCTGCCCCATGACTGAGCCTGGTTCTCCCTTTTTAACAGGTTTCTTCCTGTTAAAGGAAATGTTCTTTCCCACTGCTGCCAAAATGCTTGTTAATAGGGGGTTGTCTGATTGTTGGGGTTTCTCTGTATTATTGTAAGGTTACTGTACCTTATAGTGTTAAGCACTTTAAGGTGAATTTTTTGTGATTTTAAATAAATGAAATTGGACTGTATTGAAAGTTATATTGTAGTTTCAATTGCAAAACTACAACAGTCGAATGTCTGTGAAACAAGGGTCATATCACAGGCTGAGATAGGTGGCTGATCAAAACAGGTTATAGCATATGAAAGGGTCAACTTTACCTACAGACTGATCCCAGGATCATATTCCTGGTAATAGTGTGCCTTCTTGGCTAGGTCTCTGTGGAAAAAGAGATTTTATTCTCAGTGGACTTTCTGGTTCTTAAAAAAAATCAATAAAATGTGATGACAGAAGCAGGCCGACAACACAAAGTATTTGCAAAACTGGTAATACAAGCATGAGTGTTCCTTTTTAAAGCTCCATGTTTTCTTATATAAGAGCAACTAAAAAATTCAATAGAAAAAAGAAACAAATACCAGAGCCGTATAGTGAGAGTTTTGTTGCATTCAAAAGGCAAACAGTGTTTGTTTATCAAAGAGTCAAAATATCAATAAAATTCATTTAATATTTGTTAATTAAGGTAAGACAAACTCATTACCTTTACTATACATCAATCGATTGTGCTTACGTGCCCTGCCAGGCCCTTTTAAAGGCCTACTCTGAACCACAAAAATCCTGAATGTCACACAGCAACAAACTGTGTGACTTTCAGGGCTGTTTGATTATAAGGGTTAGTTAGTTAGGTTCACTGAAATCCAACTAACTTAAAATTCAACTGACTAAAACACACAACAGCTTGACGGAGGGTATAGTTTGGACTCTTTTCAATTAGGAGCAAAAAATAAAAGTAAAGGAATCAAAGGCAACACAATAGCATTACGAATCAGGCTGAGGCACAATAATAACTGCATCTTGATAATATTTTAGAAATGACTGGAATTTGTAATTGTAATTGAAATTCAAATTGCAGCGGCTTTCATAAATGTTGCATTTTTATTGTAAGAAGTTTGAAATATTTTTGCAGCAGGAACAGCATAAAAGGGAAAGGGTTGAGCTTCAGCTCTGGTCTGTGAGTGAATTCTTGGAATTTCTCATGTGAACTGAACCGATTATAATTTGCAGACATTTACTGCTGTAATAGTAGACCAAAAGGACACCCAGGTGTTAACTGAGTGTGTTTGTACTCCTTGTAATAGGTTTCTGAACAGCTTGGGAAGTGTCTTTGGCTTCATTTCTAAGGATGCTGTCAGCAAGATCCAGATCCTTGTGAATTATATGAATGGTGAGAACGCTTCTCACTATGCTACTGCGCAGTCGATGGTAAAATACGAACTGGACAATAATCTCGTGGATGTGAACAAGAAAGAAAGCCACCCAGAGTCTGGCTGCCGTACTCTGCTGAGGCTCCACCGCGCTCTGAGATGGCTGGAGCTCTTCCTGGATCGCCTGCGCACCAGCACAGAAGACAGTAAAACATCTGCCCTGTGTGCAGAGGCCTACAACGAGTCCCTCGCCCAGCACCATGCGTGGATGATCCGTAAGGCTGCGGGCATGGCCTTCCTCGTGCTTCCTGGTCGCCAAACCTTTTTCGAAGTAATGAATGTTGGCCCACCTGAGCAGGTTGTGGCCAAGCTGGGGGAGGCCCTACCTCTCATCTCTGAGGTGTACCAGATCACAGAGGACCTATATGCTCAACATAACCTGCTTGATTTACCTTAGAAGTAAGAAGTGTTAATATCTGACGCATCATACTTCATATAATTAAATATTTGTAACTTGTCCTTGGTGAAAGGCTGCTGAACAAGATGCTTCTGCTGCTTGGTGAAGGATTGTGTCATAACTAGCTGTAATACCACTAAGATTAATTTTGAAACTACTGTATACATGTTTTAACATAAAATTCTGTACATTTTCCTCCACGTAATGGACCTTTGAATGTATTTTTATTACCTCATCTTTTGCTTTTAAATCAACAGTTCCCATTCTAGGGTCAGAGATCATTTACAGTATATTAATTAATATTAATATATTGTTTGTAGTTAACTCCGATTTTGAAGATTTTACATTTTTAGACATAAATATATAATTTAAAAAGCTGCAACTTTTAAACTTTTGACCATCCACCCATCAATCTTTCTGAGTAAATGAGCCCAGCCATCTCTCAGAGGAAGGTTAAACATGTAGGATAAGATCCTGTTGGTTTAATTCTTATAATATTTAACAGAATAAAATCCTTCTTCTAAAATAACCAATCTTAAATAATAAAAATCTGTTTATTTCTTTTTAAATCCTTCAGGACTTTTTGACTTGGTTTTTAATTTAGTTAAAAATTGCAATTAGATATTTATATTTGAAAAAGAAACTGATCCTGAATTTAACTTAAATCCCTTCATTAGTTAGATTTTTTTTTTTAAAGTAAAGCTGTTGGAGAAACACTCTTAGATGATAAATTAATAAAAGTTAAAATCTAAAAGAGTTTTTAGACAGAATTTCAATTTTCAATTCTCTCCCAACAGTCAAGATTTAGAAAACAACACGGCAAAATAACTGGTCTGCCCTCCCTTGTCTCCTATTATTCAAGGAGTTCCCCAGGGCTCCATATTAGGACCACTATATATAACTTTTCCATTAATTTCCGTTAATTTATTAAATGCTGTGTTCTGTTTTTATTCAGTCATCTATTGTTATAAATTATTTACTGTTATCATTTACTGTTAAACTCCTTCAGTAGTACAGACCCTGGAATTTCTGTACTCATTCTTTATGTTCCCGCTTAAAAAAAAAAAAAAAAATTAAGTTTGCGTTACATGCAGACAATTCCCAAATTCATGTTTTTCTCAGATGACCAAAAGCTCATCTTAAAACTTGCATCTTTGTTTATTTCTTTACTTATGTTTGTATTTGTTGCAATCTGCACTGCCTTCTTGGCCTTGTCTCTCTTAACAAGACTGTTTTAACCTCAGTAACACTTTTTACTTTGATTTAAAAAAAGAAAGAAAGAAAGAAAGAAAATGTGAATTAATGAAATAAAAGGAAATATTGATCTGCTTGAAGTTATCAAATTTTGGATGGAGGATGTTCAAATTACAGTTTTCCATTGTGGTCATGTTTGGGAATAGCTGCTTTGGATTGTTTTTTTTTTGTTTGTTTTTTTAAATTAATTTAAAAATATGAAGGGAACTACAGTGGGTCCCTGAAGTCTTGGGCTCCCGTTTAAAGCTGCTGTTTTTGCAACAACATTTATTCAAAGGAAATAAACCAAGTTTGCATTTTGGATTTGAGATTTCAGCATTAAGAAGTAATGAAGAAACAATGAAATGACAAATTAATTAGAAGTTAACAAGTGTTTGGCTCTCAGATATGAAAACAGGCTGAAGAGATTTAATATCTTAAGAGGATTAACAGAAAAGTTATTTGCTGGCACGATGATGATATTTTGTAATGCTTAAAAGACCAAACATTTAATTGGGGAAACATGACACAAAGTAATAATGAATAATAGTGAGGTATACCAATTATGAAAATTGTATGGAATAAAGTAAACTGTTACGTCAGTTTTTCAGCTGCCATGCAGTATTTAATCCAGTGTTAAAATGTTGAACCTTCTGTTGCTGGTAACCATTATTAATGACTTTCTATTTAGATATATTACAACATATTCCATAAATATGGGATGATGATATATTACAAATGCAAATGGACAAACAGACTTAATTGGGAAACAGCATGTTGTAAATCATTGATTAAAAAGGTTTAACTCTGTACATTGTTGTTTTCCATAAATTCATATCACTTCGGTGTTTTACTACACATCTGATTTAGGTTTTTGTTACGTGCAAATGTTGATTTATGTCCACATGAACAAATGTTTTGCATTATGAATTGATTTATGATTAATGTACAAATATTATGATAGAATATTGCATTGTATTTGGAACAAGCATGTTCTGTATTCTGTGTTATTATTCACTCAAACATGTAATAAACATTGCAGGTGAAAAAAGACAGATGTTCCCTTTTGGCCGTGAAGGATGTGCTTAAGGTTTCTTATTTTGTGAATTAAACTTTGTCATGTGATTTTTTTTTATTTTAGAAAATAAGTCATTGTAACTGCAGCCATCTCACTGTCCTTAAACACCATCTTGAAGGTGACAGAAATGAACACATAGCATTACTATGAGACTAAATACACTCACCGGCTACTTTGTTGGGTACACCTGTTCATCTACACATTAGTGCAAATGTTTACTCAACCAATCACATGGCAGCAACTAAATGCATTTATGCATATAGACAAGATGATCAGCTATAATTCAATCTGAGCATCAGAATGGGGATGAAAGGTGATTTAAGGGACTTTGAATATGGCATGATTGTTGGTGCCATATGGGTTGATCTGAGTATTACAGAAACTGCTGATCTGCTGGGATTTTCCCACACCACAGTCTAGAAAAGAGAAAATTGATGATTAAGGCTAAGGATGTTTTTCCTACATTATTTTATTTTAGGTAGTTTTGTGAGAACACATTATTGTTTCAGTTAGTTTTGGTTTTGATAGTGAACACTTTTTCAAACCTAATTTTAGCTTTTAGCTAACTAAACGATAAAATAAGCTTGCCACCTTCTGTTTGCATTAATGTATGAAGCTGCAGTTGCATATTTCCAACAGCAGGGGACTCCCACTCTCCAACCACAGGTCGTCAAGGCAACCAGAGTGTCATGGCAACGTTGCTGACGCTTGAGAAAGGACTTAATACCCAAACTGGGAAGTAAAGCGCACAAACGCTAATTTAACTTGTTGACCAGCTACGGAAGGGTACATTTATACGTTTAACCAGTGCGATAGTTTTTTGTTTTTTTTTTAAGAAAAAAGCTGTGCTCATAGCCTTTAGAACAACATAAACTTTCTTTACTCCTTTTTGTAAAGCACTTACGCCGAAACACAGCTGGAAATCTTCAAAGCAGCGGATCTTCGATGCATCTAACAAGGCCAAAATCCTCTAAGGGGCGAAGCAGACCTGCTGTAGACAGCTCACTGCATCCAGGGGAGGCGAACAGCATCCACAGGGAGCCGGGGTCTCCTGAGTTCCGCAGGCCGGACAGAAACCTCCGCTCCCGGTCTCAGCCCGTCATGTTGCAAGCTAACCACCTGAGCCAAGAGGAAGTTTTGCACATGCTGCAGCGTACTCCTGCTGCTCCGCCACAGTCCTTAAACAAGTACAAAGTCCTTCCGTCAATAGAGAAGAGAAGGCAGTCAGAGGTGAGCCTGCACAAAGACGTGTCCAACCTTAACCTAGCAAAGGATGGTGATGATGTGACCAAGGTCTGCAGCCCCAGTGATTCAACGGCAGAAGCTGGCAGTGGCAGTTTGCTTCTTGCTGTAAGAGCTCCATGCGGAAGGAGGTTTCAGCAGCCCTTTGACCCCACACACACTCTGCTAACAGTGAAAGCCAGTGCAGAGGCCAGGTTTGGAACCAGGTATGAAGATGCTTGCATTGAGACCATGGAGGTGCCACGCAGGACCTTTAGAGACCTGCGTATGACTCTGGCACAGTGTGCCATTCCTAACAGATCCGTGCTGTGCATCTCTCAGAAAACTGACACTATGGGGGGACAGGAGTAATATGTGTTCTTTGAGGTCTGTAATTGTGCATTTTGTAGCTTCACTTGGATATCTGAACTTCACTGTGCAAAGTTTAAAAGGCTTCTTTCGCACCAATCTGTAGCCTCTAAGATTTTTAATGCCAAACTTCGCCCAATATGCACCTTACTCAAGTAAAATTAAGCTTCTCGTGCTCAGGGACTGTCTGTGTAGCAGAAGAGATGTTTTTCTGCATTGTGTGTTCATGAACCTGCACGGAGTTTTGATTCTTCAGAGTACTTTGAGATTATATACATTTCAGGATGTATAAATAAATGTTTCATAACTCTGGAAGCTCAATGAGCAAATGGGGTTATACATTTGGAAAATAAAATATTAACAACTATGTTGATTCTCAAAAATGATTTAGGTGGTCTTTACGCATGTAAAAGCTCCGTTTTGCAATCTACATTTAATAAATTTTAGTATAGCTCCTTTCAATTTGTTTTCCCAAAGTGTTCATTAAAACTAACTTATCATAATCAAGTTTTATTATTAAATGAAGGAAAGTAATCTTTTGAATCATTTGATTAAATTTAAATTAATAAAATGTATCCTTTTTCAGGCAGTTCATGGCATGGGCAAGCAAGTATAACATCTTCCAAAAAATAAGTTTAATGACAAAATGGTATAAGTTTTACATTCACGTTTGCAGTATGTACCGTTTATATTTAGAGTTCAGGGTGCCTCACATCCCACTAAATGATATTTACTAGTTTAATTGCTTCAGTAAGATTTTGCAAGCTGGAATTGTACAGCCTGGTCCTGAAGGCATCATCAAAACCTTATTACTCAGGTGTACTCATTAAAATGTAAGCTATTAGAACTACGCCAAGGAACTTGGAGTTTTTTACCCGAGAACTTTTGAATCCATTTAAGTTGCTTGTGTGTTTGACTTCACAGAAATGGTAGTCAACACCAAAGTGAGTCAATTAGTCTGCTTAACTGAAAATACAGTTTTAAATTTTAAATAAAATTACGCTCAAATGTGTTTCAACAAACTCATAATACCATTTGTGCCAACTCTGGAAAATTTATTGAAACAATCACACAGTAAAGTTAAAGGGGGGAAAAGCTATCAGGTTTCTCCCTCTGTCTCTCTTTTTATTAACTTATTTTTTAAACTTTAAGTCATCTTCTCAGCAGGCTTTAACAAGATTTTTTTTTTTTAAATCCACAAAAAAACTCAGCAACATCCTCACATGAAATTATGACTCCCGCTACAGTAAGACAGGCATTTTAAACTTTTAAAATGCTTTAAGCCACTCAAGGATAATTGATCAAACTCAAGTCATGCAAACATATATACTAACTACATTAATATTTCACTGCACAAATAAATTAAAGAACACTGCAATTCAACACTCCTGTATGCTTTAAGGTGACGTCAGTGAACAAAGGCAAACAAAATCAAAGTGCAAACTTTCTGTTTTGCACAGTTAACACACGCATGCATCTGTAAACAAAAAAAGTGCAAATAATAAATCCTTGGGGGAAGGGGGGGTCATTAACATTTTAGGCAACATGTCTGGTTGTTGCAACTTCAGCTTATCAGGTTCTCCATTTCCTCCAGATTGGAGGTGTCAAGTTTGATGATTTTCCTGTCTGTAGGTGAAAGGAAAAAAAAGAGGACGCGTCATTAGGGTCTGGATTCTCTCAATTGTATCAAGCTCGAGTAAAAAAAATGGAACATACTGAAATGCATCTCAATCTGTTTTATAATATCCATGCTGTGCTGGCTGTCCACCATATTAACGGCAAATCCACGTCGGCCAAAACGGCCGGTACGGCCAATGCGGTGAAGGTATGTGTCATTGTCAGCATTCC
Source organism: Neolamprologus multifasciatus (assembly GCF_963576455.1). Classification (NCBI taxonomy): domain Eukaryota; kingdom Metazoa; phylum Chordata; class Actinopteri; order Cichliformes; family Cichlidae; genus Neolamprologus; species Neolamprologus multifasciatus. The sequence goes on from NC_140458.1 coordinate 6,993,228, forward strand.
CGTCCAGATCAACTGGGAGTTCGAAGTTCACCACCAAAGACACTTGTTCCACATCAATACCTGCAATCCATGTAAGCAAAATATTAAGTGCTGATTAGGGCTGTTCAAGATGACGATATAAAAACGGCTATTGTTTCATTTTACGCTATTGCTTGTTTTGTGGTGTCGCAAAATAAACTGTTTACGGCAATATTTTCTCATCGTTTTGATGGTCACTGTAGTGGCTATATTAATTTCTTAAAGTTCTCTCTTTCGCTTATATTTTATATAACCACACTACGGACGGACAAGCGCCTGTTTTTATGCATTGTCGTTAGCAACAACGACGGTAAAACCTTTGCGTGTCCGCTTGTTTATTTTCCACATAAACCTTTCACATTAAAGCTCAAGATCCTGTTGAGACTTTAAAAAAAAACCTGAATCATGTGAAAGAGTATGCAGAGTATTTATGGATGAGAAGCAAAAAAGAGCCGTCAGGTGCTAAAAAATAAACCTTAGACTCAAACATTAGAACAGGCTTTTCTCCGCAGCACGCTATGTAATAAATACTCAAAGAAAACGGCGGCCGGTGCAACTTATGTCTAAAAATGCATCCTTTAATGCATCGGTTAAAACACTCGACTCCAGGTACACGACACCCAGCTGGAAACACTTCACGCAAGTCAAGCTGCCCGAGATTCACAGAATTTACAGAAAATGTTAAATCTTTGTGATTTATATCGTTATCGGGACGATAGATGTCTTATATCGGGATATGAGATTTTCGTCATATCGCACAGCCCTAGTGCTGATGGACAATGACTTCAGGGATCAACAGTGGTTAAAGTGATCTACACTGGCTCACTGATAAAGAAAGTTTTTTAGACAATTTCCCCACTGATGGATTAAATAATAAACATTTTAATAAACTGAATCTGCCTCACTTTAAAATAGAAGTGTCCACCTCTAGCTCTACATTAATGGGTGCACACTTACTACCATTGGTATCAATCATTGGCAATCACGCTGACATTCCCTCCCAGAATGAGTTTATTTTAAACTCTCACTTAATAGCCGTCTTACCTCTTGAGCACACATTCGTGGTCACAAGCACTTTCTCTTTGCCGCTCCTGAAGCGCTCAATGACAGCAGCTCGCTGCTCCACTGTCATTTCACCACTTAGCAATGCCACCTGATGGCCCTCTTTGGTCAGACTTTCTGCCAGCCAGGCAGCCATCTTTCGGGTCTAAAGAAAGCGGGTAAGAAAAGAAGTTATAACCACTCATACTTACAATTTAGACACTAAGGTTTTTGGGTTTTTTTGGGTGGTGGTGGTGGTGGTGGGTGTGTGTGTGGGTGGGTGGGTGGGGGTGTTGATGAACAGTGCTGACCAAAAGTGTTGTGCTTGTGTCACATTTCTCCCCTCAATTTTAATAGCACTCTAGTTTTCACACAGTCATACTTACTTTCTACATCTCATTCACTGACATATACCAACATTTGCACCACTCAACAGGTCATTTTTAACACGGACAAGCAGGGAGAGGCGCAGGTGGGTCCTCTACATCCCATTTTCCTACACCCTGCCTGGTGCCAGGTTTGGCTGGATCACTGTTGGCTTTTTTGCTTTTTACCCCTTAGCTTTTATATCTCATCGCTCCTTCAGCCAGGTGAGTTAAAACTGATCATTTATTAAGTGAAAAGGTCACACGAGTCTGCTTTTTCTAAGCTCCAGCTTCCTACCTAGAGCTACAAGCAGCCACAGCCTGAAAAAAAAGGATATTTCCTCTGTCAACAAAAACACCGTGTCTTGCAGCCAAATAAGCTCGGGGCTCATCATGCACTATTGCTCTACTGCTAGTACTGGTGTATTCAGCTACACTTTATCCGTAGATTAAAATTTAGGATACTAACTTACTGACATAAAACCCTTCTTTTTGTGAGCTCTCTCCTTCTCACGAGTTACAGTGCTTTCAGTGACAAATTAAAACCATTAAATCATAGTTTTTGTTAAGCAGCTTTAAAAACACCTGACTTACCTTGCAAAAGATCATGGCCTGTGCAATGGTAAGGGCCCCGTATAGATTGCAGAGTGCCGTGAACTTGTCCTCCTTCTCTTTGCAGTTAACATAGAACTGTTTGATGGTATCCAGAGTCTCCTCCTCACGCTTTAGCCGGATTATATTAGGTTCAGGAACAATTTGCTCTGCAAACCTCCACACAGAGTCCTCAAATGTTGCAGAGAAAAAGAGCATCTGACAGTTCATCGGCAGCTGTCTGCATAAGTGTGGAGACAAAGTGTGACAAAAAACACTTGTTTAAAGAAACAACAAAGAATGTTAAGTCATTAGACTTCTCTTTTCAGTTTATTGTTGTGTACGTTGGTATATTGAGATGGAGGAATGTTAATGTGGCTTTTGATATAACTGATTAACAAGTGTTCCCTGTAGTACATTTTTACATTAAAAGAAACATAAGGTTCCTGAAATAAACCAGACTGATCTTAGTGGAAAGCAGAGCAGCATGCTGGTACTGCAGGGTTCAAAACTGTGCAAACTATTAAATGTAATACAGAGATGGCATGTGTGAATAAAATATATTAATCAACAAAGAAAAGGCTGATGACGCCAGCAGTAAAAAATAAATTTAAAAATGACAAAGTTGTAGTTCATGGTGGAGCTGCAGCCTCTCCTCTCGCACTCACAAAAACACATGCAGCAAATCTGAGGCCAGTGACAAAGGGGATTTCCAGAGTCAAACAGAAGGGTTCATTACTGTGACTACAATTAGAATCAAAAGAGGACTGTAGTGGAAAATTTTACATTTGTGCTTCCATAACATAACACAATTAAAAGAAATCATTTTTTGTATGCTGGTCTTTAAGAGTTCCTTCCTGTGAGAACAAAGTCTCCATGTTGCTTGGCTCACATATAAAACTGTTAGCTTGCTCTTTTTGCTGTGAATCATACTTTATATATGTATGCATGCATGTATATATTATTATCAATTTCCACTTTGATGGGCCACCTGCTCAACAAGTTTAAATATGAAGTGATCTTTTCACTGACACTCAAGCAAAAAATGCTGTTTAAGAAAAAGTTAAAACGACAAGATTGTATGCAGATATAAATATAGCGGATATCATGTTAACTTGGCTGCCAGCTTACATCGTCTCTGCTCGCTCTTTAATGAGTTTTAAATGATGTGAAGTCCTCTCCATGACCCCTTTTAAACTCATCCCTGCATGCTTCAGGTTATCACACAGACACAGAGGGAAAACTGCTGTCAGCTCTTGCAAAGCATTTTGTGACATCAGATTTAAAGACTGCGTTTATCTGCACACAAGGGTTTTTATTCTAATTTGTTCTTTATTAGCTTTGTCGCTGCAAGAAGGAAATCAAAGGTGTATGGGAGGAGGTGAAAAGACTCCTCTACTCACACAGGTGGTTTAATAAACAATACTTATGTTCTCATTGTGATTTTAGGAACAAGCACTGATGCTGTAGACTAGAACAATATTTCTTCTCGTCCACCTTCACTATCATCTTGGTAATAATGCTGGCTCTTTGCATACTGCCATGTGTGTTTAAGAGGAGAAGCTTCAAATACAACAGGATCATCTTCATTCCCGCTGTGTTATGAAACTTTGTTGAGAAAAGCACAAGTTGCCTAAGCCGAATCCTTTTTCCCACATCTCTCTCCCACAAGTAAAATCCACGTGCATGTATATTTAAGTACAAATGTGAGTGGAACGCCTGCACTGTGGCATCAACCAGTACTGTCTTCCTACTGTGTTTTCAACACCAAGAACAGGTTCTGTAGTTCAGAGGTATATCTTTTATTTTTAAAACTGGCAACTGAATAAATTTTTAGTGAAGATTCACTTTGTTGGAAATAAAGTTACTGGCCACAATAAGCCAGAAGCAGGCTAATCTACCTACCTGATGTGCTTTTGTTGGTTAAGCTGAACCTACTATGACTGATAAAATGAACTATGACATTATAGATTATGGCACCAAATACTAAGTAATTAAAAAACTGCTTCAGGTGAACTGTACTGCATGCCATATTTACCAGCCAGTGTTTGTTATTGTAAAACTCTGGAAATAAAAATATGAACATAAAGACCAAAAGGAGTGCACCTGTGGATTCGAATGCTCTGGTCCCGGTGGCCCTGGGTGGCGATCATCACATCAGCCTCATCCAGCACAAACATAGTGATCTTTTTGGGGTCAATGAGCTTGTACTTGGTACACCAGTCGTGGACTGTGCCCGGTGTACCAATGACAATCTGCTGTTGCAACTTGGCTCCTCGCTCCACTGAACACAATGCAGAGAGGCATGTAGTGAACACAGACTGGTGACTAGAAATCTTTTCTTCAGAAGAGAGTACAATTACTATCACATTCTTACTTCTATTTCCCCGAATGGCATATGCCAGCTTCACATCTGGACAAAATTTCCCCATTTGCTCAATGACTTGACCAGTCTGCAATGCGAGCTCGTACGTCGGTGCGATGCAAAGGCACTAAAAGAAAATTTTTTTGACCTAGTGAATACATTTCAGGGTCTGATAAAAGGATACCAGCTGTCTCAAGAGATTGAAAATGCTGTGATACTCTGAAGATGTTCTGCTTACCTGAGTCCACTTATTGTCAGGGTTTACATGGCTGAGCATGGCCAGAGAAAATGCAGCAGTTTTACCTGTGCCAGACTGCGACTGTGCAATCAGATTCTGAGGTCTGAAAGCAGAAAAAAGTAGACATGAAGAAATGAATAAATCACAGAAAAACCTGATGTGCTGAAGCTTTGAAAGGTTTTTTTTTTTAAATTTTGACTGCTTAGATTTTTTTTTATCATTACAACAGGACAAAAGTCCATTAAAAAAAAATAATCACAAACTAAAGTTTTATTAAGTAAAAAAACATACCCCATATCCTCAAGCCTCACCTCCTGAAGCCAGGGTTCCAACACACAAAAATGTGCATAAACATGTGTATTTACTCCCACCATTGTTTCAATTATTTGTTGTTAGCAGATTAGACTTGTGACACTTTCATCGCGTAATAGCTGACAACAAGCTGACTAAACAACAACAAGCTATTATAGGCTTACAAAATTATGCCTGCTAATGTTGGGCTTGAGTGTCCTATAATTCACCATTTCCTTCTGATAAACAGTTGTATTACATTTCCACATTTTATGGGAGATTATTTGCCAAGTGTCCCAGTCCAACAGCGCTGAATTTGTCAACATCGGCTAACAGCATTTATCAGAGGCAAAAAAGCAGTGCTGTCACAATACTAGAATTCAAAGTCAATACCAATACCCAGGAAATTATTCGATACCAATATTTAACGCCACACACCAGATTTTGACCCCATCCTGCAACACCATTAATAATGGGAAAGAGATCATAACTTGAAAAAGTTCATTTGTTACATTTTCAACTAATCTTCCCAATAAATTAGATTTAACAAAATAAGTATTTGAGATTACATTTAGAGGTTTTATTCATTTTCAAAATTATTTAAAGCATTTAATCACAGATCGTGAAGGTAAAATATATTTTAGAACCTACTAATAAACAACAGGTACAAACAACACAATAGCTAACACATCTAAATCGTTTCATTATTGTAGAAGAAGAGCATTATAAAAAAAAAAAGTTACAAATGAACTTTGGATATTAGTTATGCCAAAATAAAAATAAAAAGTAAACATCAGAAGCACTAGCAGCAGCATCAGCCTTCTTTCCTCGCAGACTAACGTCCACACAGCTGTGAAAAATGTTATGCTTTGCTTTACAACTTCATATCAGAAAGATAGGTGCTGCTGTCTTTTAAGACCTGGCTAACTGTGGGGGGTCGGGGGGGAGCTCCTAACATCAGAACCAACAACCACCTTTATTTATAAATAAAGTAAAAACAATATAAAAGACTAATAAGGGCAGAAAAGTATGTATGTCAAGTTGACTATTCACATACAATTATGGTAGCAGGTATAAATTTTGGGGCATTATACACTATATGCAAAAAAGAAAATTAATGGTTGTTCTTTTATAGATAATCGTGAAGCTTTTATGCAGCCATGACACTAAACAAGTATTTTATTCTTTTTTCTCGACTCGGTCATTTAATTTTCCATGATTTGCTGGTTTGGAAGTCTTAAAAATAGAAGCAAACTTGGGGGTGAATTGTCAAGCTGTGCCCTTAATGACTTTTTGCATCTGTATGAGCCTCTCAAAGGCACAGATCATCGTTTTGGAACCTCAGCTTCTCTTACATGTTGAGTTCCAGATGTTTCAATCAGGTTTAGTCTCCCAAAGGCAGCAGAAGTAGATCCAGCCTGTTATTTACTCCATCTGCTCTTGTTTTTAAGAAACATTTTAAACAGTTGTCTTCCATTAATTGTGGCAACAGTGGGAGATATTTGGATCATGTACTTTGTTTTTTTCATGGCCAACTGTATGTATGCATTTTGCTGGACTGTCTGTACAGCATTTGTTAATTTAAGGTTCCTATATGTAAGGATCTTTTAAAGAGTAATTAAATATTTAAATATTAATAAAATAGTGCTAAAACTGTTTGGCATAAGGCACCGTTATAAATGAACACAAGTGTGACATCCACACACATCTTTAAGATGAAAAAAGGCAAATGGTTAATATTTTTCTGAAATAAATAACTTAAAATTGCTGTTAAATACATCTCTTAGAATATTTATCAAGTTAATTGTTTTGGCACAAATTCAAAAGGAGTGAATATGAACTCACAGCTGTGCCAGCACAATGGGCAGCTAGCCAACTAGCATTACCCAGCATGTCTTTTGGTGGTGTAATTTTCTAAGTGAGCAATTATCAGTATTAAAAATAGGTTGTTTTGTTTGTTTTTTTTAAAAAATCACTATGCCCCATGTTTCCCCTGATGAAGTGTGTTAGTTTTAAGTTATTAATTGTTGTAATCTAGTAATTTATTTATTTCATATGATTAGAAAAGTGAGAGAAAAATACATTTAACACAGGACCCCACAGGAACCGTTTCTCAGCCCTACTAGTGGTCAATAATGCAAAATACACAATAATGTAAACCACTTGAAAAACCACAGTGCACGTTTTTTCTGGCCACTGGAAATTATGACTGTAAAAATCTGACTTATTATAGTGTTGCATTTTCTAACTAGTAGTCATTTTCCTTTTCCATTCATTTTCTTCCACTTATCAGGGTCATGGCAGGGCTGGAGCCTATTCAAGCTACCACTGGGCGAGAGGCAGGGTACACCCTGGACAGGTTACCAATATGAGGCAGGGTTAAAACAGCATTAGTCGCATTTTCATTTTGTTTTCAACTGAATTTGCCATTTCAGTATAGTTTTTTATTGTTTTGATGTTCGGATACTTGTCAGAGGCAAGATCTAAGAGGTTCAGAATAGCAAATACAATAAAACAACACTTTGAGAAGGCAGCTTACTCATGATCACTCACGGCCTCATATAATTAACAAGAATCTCCACCAGAGCCTCACCAAGCTCAACAAATTGGACAAAACAAACAGTAAAATTAAATGGAATTCCCTTGTATCTTTGAACTTCATGTAAATCAACAAATACAAATTTGAAACGTAGTTTTTTTTATAAACGGACTTACGGCTGTGCCAACATCATAGGCAAAGCGTTTTCCTGGATCCTTGATGGTCTGTTAAAGCCCATATTGTACACCCCCTTCAGCAACTCAGGCTTCCTATTAAAAATACAAAATAAGGTAATTTTATAAAGGTAACACACAAAGCGAACGAGCATGATGGAAGTTTTCCTTGCAGACTCACAGTCTCAGCTCCTCAAAGGTCTTCACAGAGTACAGTGGAGAGTTGGGGTCCGCCTGCAGGACCTCCACCTGGTTTCTGTTCCTCACCAGTGAGCGGCGGATGAGTTTGTTCAGCAGAGACTGCTCGGCCAGGTTGACTCGCTCCTCTCCCCAGCCTCCATTTCCGGCCTTCACGGGCATGATATTCCCTACACAGGTGGCAATACCAGCAACAACCATGACAGCACAATCATAAGTTAGCAGTTAATTTAGTTAGATGTGATTTTAAGGAGGAAAAACGAATAGTTAAGTTACCGTTTATGTCTCCTATCATGTTGCGTGGACCACGAACTCCACTGACTTTTTTGGAAAAGTCAAGCTGGTGAAAAAAACCAAAACATGTTTGAATTTTTTTTGGCGCAAATAACGCAGCAGTGACAGCGAAGTCAGCGTTAAGCTAGCTAGTTAGCCCGCGTTTTGACCCAACAGTTTGGAAGTTGTTGGGTAACCTTTAAAAGTTACCTGTGAGGATGTAGCCTCCTGAACATCCACTGCAGCTGCCCAAGAGTTTTGGGACATTTTCAGGCAGTTTTTGTGTAGTTTTTTTTCGAGACGAGCAACCTTTTTTCTTTTTGTGCAAAAGTTTGATGTCAGCATGAGCGATGTGCGTGAGCGCGCCGCTGTCCCGACCTGAACCAACCGCAACCTGCTGCTGGACCACGCGTGTCGCATTCACAAGCGTTGGAAATATTGACTATATTAAAACTTCAGCCCACAGACGCAACTAATCAAAGCAAAAACAAGCTGAACAGTGGTGCTTTCGCAGCGTTTCGTTTTGAAGGCAATTCTTTGACGTTTCTTTAGGTGAAATGTGTGAGAGAGCTTTTAATCAAGTTCCATCCACAGATAGTTTATAATGTGATAAATATTTATAGTAACTGCGTCATTTTCATCTTTCTTTTTGTGTGATACAAGAAAGTAATATTTTCCACAAGTTTGGAGAAACATTTCGTTTGTTTGTTTTGAACTTTTAACGCTTAAATACAAGCGACGATACATTTACGCACTTTCTGAGTGATACGTGAATGCACCACACTGAACTTACTGACACACCCTTCATAGAAGACGCAACCAATTACTGCGCATCGACAGGTATTTTACATTTTATCACTTAAACTGCTAAATGCAAAAATACAGCACTTTATAATGTAAACGTGTGTTTACATACGTAATGTTTTAGTGCTAGTTTACTAAATGCGACTATTTTAATGTAAATTAACATTCATTATTTTCAAGCTAAGGTTCGTGTTAAAGTTTAAAAATAGATGACAAGGCACTACATGTTTAAATTTAATTAAAATATTTTCTAAAGATCCATATTTTCTAAAGATCCTTGTTAAATTAATGTTAATTTAATCCGTATAGGCTATTAAGGGCACTTCAAGCCACTTAAATTTACATGTTTCTATTAAAGGGTTTTTTTCACACAGAAATGACCGTAAAGCGAGTCTGCAGTTACCAATTATATGCACTTTGGTTTACAAATTACTTATGTTTTTGATAAATTGATTTTTCACGAGCCCTACTACAGACTGGCAACCTGTACAGGGTGTACCCCATCACTTGTCCTATGGCAGCTGGGATAGGCTCCCAGGGACTTCCATTCAGCCCCAGTGGATGAATGGAAGAGGGTGAAGGGATGGATGGATGGATGATTTCTCATGCGTCTTCAAAAAGTTTAGAAACCACAGAGAAAGTTGTAGCACAAGACCAAAAAATCCCTGTGTCACAACTTTTAAGCTGAAATTAAGGCATTTTGTTTTTATTTCTGCTTAATAAACAGCGAATTAATGCTTTCATCTTTCTGTCGATTGACAAATTCACTTATCACTTACACTCTAATACACAGCAGCTAAATTTGGCAGCTGCTTGTGGCAAAAGAAAGACTTCAGCGGTATAAAATGCATCAAATGTTAATGAGAAATTCCCGTCCAGGAGTTAATAACATGCTTAATTATCTTGTGTGTGTAACCGGTGTGTTCCTGCGTTGTGTCTGACAGTGAAAGGTAAAAAGAAAGACCTCCAAGTAAATAACTTGCCCCCTCACGCTCCTATAACCAAATATAAATAGTTGGGACGAGGGTTAGCTCAACCCACTACACTTTCCAAGCTAGCCAGAATTGTCGCTTCATGCTAGCATTAACGGTGCCTGTACACATACGCGGCACACACGTACCACATATTCACAGCATCTAGTAAAGACAGCGGTAAAATGGTAACAATGAACTAAAACACACAATCAGAAACATCAGGGTGGATACAGATATAATTAATGTTGGGAAAGAAATGACACCAACCTCTCCCACAGGGGAATTGTAGAAAAGGGGAAAGGCCAAAGTGGTACCCCAAATTTATAGGGTTGCACCAAAGAGGAAGAAGAAAAGGATGAGGAGGGGCTCTAACTGATAATGAAGATAATTACAGGTTTGGAGGTCCTAAAAGTCAAGTATACTAGGAACAGTTTGGGGTTTAGAACACATTTTGTGTAATTATAACAATATGTAATTTATGACCCAGTTACATGTGTGAGATGGACGAGTCCTCTAATTCATGAGTCAGTCATTTAAATAATTTTTCAGTGCAAAACTAGAGACGGTTTTATCAGCTTTTCAAGTGTGAGGATTTGCCTATTTTTTGGTATCTTGTGTCTTTAGAAAGTGGCCAAAATAAGCAACCAACATTTGGGATTTTCTGACATCTTATAGATCAAACGATTAACTGAAGGATTAATCAAGTTGAAAGATGACAGAAGCAGTTTTTATTTTTGCAAAAGAAAAGCTCTGGATTGACGTGGGGTTTTCCTTTACCATTCATGCCATGTGGATGTGAGAAATAGAGAAAGAGAGGTCGAGAAACAGATAGAAAGGAAAGCACGAGGGAAGGGGGGAGGAGGAGGGAGCTTTATTGGCTGCAGGTTAATTCAATTTGGAGGCGGATGTTGAGTTTCAGCCAACCCACACGCACACAGACAACGATCTACATGTTTGCAACTATAGTAAAATGATTTTATAATGACATATTAATTGTCATGGTAACCTCAAGCAGAAAACAGATGGATATAACCGAGTGATCGCAAAACAGAGAGACAGCCAAACGCCCACACTGGATTAAAAACATTAAGGGCTTTCCAATCGCACCACAGGAGAGATTCTAGGTGATATGAGGGAGACCTGTAACGCTGTATTTCCCACCTCTCTGCTCCTGGTGTTACAGTACATGTCAGTCACTGATCTCATGTTATTAAAGAGGATACCTAACACACTGTCATCGAGGGCTTGAATGAGTGGGTGGTGCTTTGAATGGGGATGGGAAGGGGGATGTTTGGACCCTGTGTCTCAGACCCTCTCTCTCTTTCTGTCTGTCTATCTCTGAAACTCCAGCGTCCACACAGTCAAGAAGAGGAGGAGGAGGAGGAGGAGGAGAGAATAAATGAAACAGTTTTTGCAACCACATGTTGCTGATTGAGCCGCTGCAGCAGCTACCCTTGCTTTTCTTGTGGCCGCTGCATGTGTAGTTTCCACCACCTGTGGCCACACTCCTATTTCCTCTACGCCACAGAGAGAGAACAAAAAAGGGGCATCTGAGAGAGGTGGAGGAGGAGGATATCTTTCACGACAAGTGGACTTCTGATAGAGAGAAAAAGAGAGAGCGAGAGGGAGCTTACTGCATGCCAAGTTAACGCAAATGAAAGGTAAGATAATGAGAGATCAAAAAAAAAGGGGATCTGCATATCAGATATGTTTTCATGCTGCAGAGTGTCTCTCTGACGGCCCACATCTCAAACAAGCCTGTCATTTGTTTTAAATGAAGAAAAAAGGTCAGCCAGTGTGATGATGATTAAAACTGCCAGTGCTGCATCTCAGTGTAAACAGACTGCGTTTCAACAGGTGGTTTTCCACAGCATCTGCTCTCTGATTCGACACTAATGAGTTCAGAGGACGCTTGCATTGCTGATAGAAAATGTTCAGAGTTGATGGCAAACCCCAGAGTGTGGCAGTAAGATTAATGCGAGTGAGTCAACCAGGAGAGAAGCATCCTGGGACTGCCACTTTTTAGCACTAATTACTATAAACTGAGGACCCTAAAGAGAAAGATGCTCACTAAGCGCACTGAAGTGAAGCTTTTTAAATTGACTTTTGAAGAATAAGAACCTATTCCATGACAGTAATGCTTTATTTCCAAGTAACTTGTGATTTTATAAATATACGTTGATGTGATTTCTCCTTGTAGTGTTTCTTATAATGACATTTCAATAACAGAAAATGAATCTTTTGCAGTCTTGATTTTTCACTTTCTAATCTATAGAGTGACATATATGTATGTATGTATGTATGTATAAAAATATCTATCTATCTATCTATCTATATGTGTGTGTGTGTGTGTGTTCCTTCTCAGTCAGTGGTTTACTGAGCACATGATGGCAGTGTTGAGACAGACGAACAGAAATGCATCTCTGACCTTTTCTTCGCAATAAACAACCATGTGGCGCCTTAAAACCTAGTTGGACAATTTCAAATACTGATCAAATCTGTTTTGTGATTCTCACGGGCGTCCAATGTAGTCAGAGAGTGTGGATGTTGTGCCTGAAGTTTGAATTTACTTAATTTCTATACGATTTTATGGTTTGTGTGACCAAAAAGTGCAATCAGCCCCTCTATCACAAATGAATGCACACTTGGAGACGTTACTGGTCAGTCTGCAGGCAAGCAAGCAGAGCTGTCTCTATGGATATTGCTTTCGTCACAATGCTTCCCATCAAGCCTGTGCTAAGCTCTGGTCATGCAGCAGATGCAGACCCTTCACAGCGCATAACCAAGATTTCTGGTGGAGGAGACACCATTAACAATGAAGCACAGCCCAAAAGAAACACAATTTTATTGAATACTTACTTAAATAATTAGCAGCGCTGTTTCCTTTTGCGAGTATATTTAAAGCACATGAAATTTCTTTTTTCATGTCTCATAGCACACAATGCAGTTCCCTGTCTTCTCCAGCTACAGCGTATCAGTGTTGTGTTGCAAAAAATGATGGTGCTTTAATTGTGTTCTGCTGCTGACCTTTTCCTGAAATGTACTAAACACTTGTACCAATTTACCTTAGGCTTTGTGTTTTTGCATCCTATCAAAAAAAAAAGAAGAAAAAAGAAGAAGCTCCGATCATGTAAAAAATGTGCTGTACTGAACTGACATCTAGATAGCCCCTTTCAGATCTAGTTTTTAGTAAGAATCTGTGATATGTTTTAGTGTTACTGCTGGGAAAGCAAGCAATAAAATATAAGATTAGAACAAAGATAAGAACAGAGAGAACACCAAAGCATTCAAATTTGAGAGATAATACAGAAATATATGTTCTAGCTTCATATTGGTCAAATCTTGGCAGCTACAACCAAATTGAGCTATAGATGTAAGAAGTTTTTGAATTATTTAACAAGGCTGCACATGCTAACTAGCGGTATATGCATTTGCTAGTGGCAGCTAGCAGCTAATTGACTTAATTGACTTGTTACTGTTGTAGCTAACAGAAGCCAAGTTCCTAAATTTGGTAGCCATTATTGAGCTTACTAGCTTGAGAGAGGCTAGCTACATGTCAATGTGGGAAATTCTATCATGACATTAATAATACAAGGGTTTTTTTTTTAAATTTCAACCTTAATAACAATAGTTCAGATTTTAAGTTTCAAGTTTTCCTGTTATATTCACATACCTAAGGAGCCCCGCAGGGGACATGGGAGAAAAAAAAATTAAGACGCTTTTGCGAGATCTCGCAAAACAAACTCGGGATCTCGCAAAACTTTTGCGAGATCTCGCAAAAGTTGAATTCCAACAATGGCGGCAGCTACTTAGTTGTAATATTAGTCTTTCTGGGTCACAAAATACACTTTTAAGATATTTTGAGGCGTGAATGTAGTTGTGTAAACGCCAGATACCTGCTCGGTTTATAAGACATCACATATTTGCAAAAGTCCAAATATGTGATGTTTTCAGAGATCTGACACCCAGTAGCTCGAAGCTAACGGGAGGTCGAGACCTACTACAGCCGGGAGGAACACCGCTTTCCCGGCACATCGTGCCTCGACCTCCCGAGGCAAAACTTTTGCGAGATCCCGAGTTTGTTTTGCGAGATCTCGCAAAAGTCCGTCTTAATTTTTTTTTCTCCCATGTCCCCTGCGGGGCTCCGTACATACCACTGGAATATCATTAGCAGTAATTAAATAGTTAATATAGTTAAGTGGATACATGTCTATGTACATATACATTCCTATATATTTACAAACATTTAAGGGGACTTTGTTTTTAAAGTGACTCTAACCGTACAATGAGTGTATAAAGAATAGAGACTGGAATAAAGGTCAAGAGAGGCAGTGGGCAAGGGTCCAGCAATTTCAGTACAAGTGCAAGGTATTTAGATTTTCAGCAGCTCAGTAGCCAGATGGCTTGCTGGTAGAAACTGTCCATCATCATCAGTACAGGAGTATCAAGCAGATCTTGATGCTCCTGTATGAGTCAGTCACATCCATACCTTGCTAGGGTTTTCTAGCTTCAAATGACCAAAGGGGAGATTTGAAAATGCTAAGCTTCAATGTCGATCTATTTTATTACTACATTGCACATAGATATATGTACACACTTACATACCTAATTCTCCCCATTTGCAAATGTTTTATGATTGATGAATGTTTTCTTTTCACACCAGCATCCTAAAACCACCACAATGCCTGGACTCATTAACAAGGAGAACCGGGGCGCTCTGCCACTCAGTGTGTCTGACATCAGTTCCTGTGTCAGGGGTTACACTTTGGCTCTGACAGCTTCTATGACCTATGAAAATATTGAGGATCATGCAATTGAAGGTGAGTGAGACTCATTTGTCACTTCAGTAATTTGATGGCTCACCACTTTCGGTCAATTTAGATTAACCGCATGCTCTTTTAGGCACTTGTAAAATTCATCATTATCGACTGAATAGGAAATGCCTGGTTGGTGTGTCTGGATAAAGCTCTTCCTTATTTTTGTTTTGTGTCTCTCTCTTACTGTCTTTTAGGGATCTTCATTTATCCACTGGAGGAAAATTCTATTGTTGTAGGCTTCGAGGCTATGATATCTAGTCAGATTATAACACTTCAGATCAAAGACAAGGCAAAAATCGACAACTGTTATGTGGATTGCTGCGGCACTTCTAATGGAGCTCTCCAGAGTGGCAGCGGTAAGACCAAGCAGCTCTAATCAATACTGTTATATTAGCAAAAGATCAAATGAGATGAGTGAAAGTTAAAGGTGTTCAAGTTGAGGAAACCACTGAGAAGCATTACTCCAGTCTGCAACTCCCTGCCAGCTTTGTGGAGTGGTTTAGGCTCGATTATATCTTTGAATTAGTTTCACAGCTGCAGTTAGAGGGTGTGTTTTGTTATCTTTCAGAAACCCCACAGTTTCCTTTTTGGTAATCCCTACCAGATGATGCCAGAGCAGCTAAAAGCCAGATATTTCCCTCAGGAGCTGGTGGAGACCAAAGCAGAGTAGTTATTGGATTCAAGCCATTAGACCTCCACAAAACAAAATAAGATCAAAATATATCAGTCATGTCACCACAAGGGGTAGTGCTTAACCTATCAGGCCCTGTGAAATATGCATGGTACAATATTTGCTTTTGCTCTGGGAGGAGTTTGCTGCCATCAACAAATGGGCTTCAGGTGCATTAGCATGTATGAGGGGATGCAAAATTTACCATGTAACAGTGGATGTAGCATCCAGCTTTGTACTAAGCATGGGAAGTCAGTTTACGCTCCACCCGGCTGCTTCAAGTTTGATCATTCTTTGCTTAGATAACAGAAAAGATTTCTGGTCTCCTTTTTTTCTCCATTGATAATCAAGTGAAGCAAACTGCGTCATTACTTGAAAAAACAAAACAAAACAGAGATACTGAAAGTGACTGACATTCAATTTTGAAGTAACCCTAATGATTTTTCAATGCTGAGCATTAGGATTGTGCTTAAAGTCCTGTTCTTAGGAAAGGTGTACATTGCCCCAGAGCTTGTAAAAGGTCAGGGAGTCAAGAGACATAAGTGAGATTTTATACATCAATCAATCAAAAGAAAGAAAGAAAAAAGAGATAATTCAAGAAAGTAATTTGTTGTAAGAAAACAGATGAACAGTTTTGTTTGATATTTTATACATGCAGGATCGTAGTTACTGTGGTTATAGTTTAAAAATCTGCTGTTTCCCCTTCTAACAGGACACATAGTGATGGATGAGGATTTTGAGAGGACCGTGTTAGTGGTTAACCTTGGGATCATCCCTCCCATGGAGACGGTCCACATTTTGGTCAGTACCTCCTCTGAGCTTTCCACTCTGCCAAGTGGGGGCATCAGAGTCTCATCGCCACCTGTGTGTACGCCCCGGGTGCAGAGGTCCATCAACGAGGAACAGGGACTGTCCCCAAACTTCTCCAGAACGTAAGAAAGTTGAAGAACAGCAGAAATCACTGTCTGGTTGGCTTAAGATGGTATATTTCTAAATGCCATCTGGCACTTTAGGCTCTTTAAACTCCAGTTCTCATACTTCTATATGGTTTTAACATATCTATAATTTTCCCACTTTTAGGCGGGACAGACAGACCTCTGCTTCAAGTCCTCATGACCAAACTCCCAACACACCTCAGCTTTGGTTGGCTTTACTGCTGGAGGAGGAGGCCATCAACTCCATGGACTATGAGTTTAATTTCCAGCTTGAGATACGAGCTCCCTATCTCCTCGCAGGTCCGTCAAATTTCTCTCATGAGAATTTCTTGAAAGTGCATCTGTCTGCAGTAAGAAGCAGCACATTAAGACGATTACTGCAGTGAAGTGTGAAAAACACGTGTTTGCAGAGATTCGATCCTGCTATACATTTTCACCGACTCTTCTAAAAGCGGGGAGCTAGCATGGATTTTTTCTAGTACCAGCAATTCTGAAGCTCTCGAATGAGCCTACAAATATTAAAATATCAAGTGGGCACTAATGCTTGACTAAGCTTGTGTCTCACCATAAAGTTCTGAGATATCTAGTTAAGACTAACTAGATATCGCTGGTTTTGCTGGTTTCATTGTGTTTTTTTGTTTTCTTTTTTTTATTATCCTGGGCTAAACTTAAGTCTCATGAATGAAGCTTCATATTTAATCTACAGATTTGAAATTAGTACAGTTCTCTTATTATGTACTGTAAGTATTAAAAGAGAACAAATTGACCATTATTATAGGCAGGCGACCAAATTAAGCTCTGGACAGTTCTGGCGGATCTGCTAATCTCAGCCAACATTAGCTGATGGCTCAGCAGGTACCGCTGTGCACATCCATTTGGCAAGTTACATAGCCCTCTATTTAAGCTGCTGTAGTCTGCCTACTGTTGCAGCACATCTGCAGGCCTGCTTTCATGCTCTACCTGACTTAATATGTTTTGCTACTGAAGATGTTCTGTTCTTTAGTGGTTTCAGTTTAGAGGACTAACAACTTGTTATTTGATCTGCTGTGGATGACGCTCTGCGCAGGTGTGGAGAGCCCTTCTCATGCCATCCGAGCTGATGCAGATCCTCTGGCCCGCTCTGCTACCAGCATTGTAATCACTCTGGCAGACAAGTATACTTATGACTACCCGGTCGTAATCCTCATCTACCCAAGCGGTAAGTCTTCAACTTAAAAACAGCCCCACAATTTTGTTCTTCCACCCTCAAGTAAAACAAAACCAAAAAAAAGTTACTTCAGCTCTGTGAGACTTTTACTGCAGCCCATAATAAGATCAGTGAAAAGGTGATTCACTGCCTCACGTTGTGTTTGTGAGTGCCTCTTCAGGAAAAAGGTCTTCTGTTATTAATGTATGACATGCCAGTAGAGCCAGACTCTGCTGTGTGGGTGGGTATTGTCAGTTTTCTGGTTCTTGTATTTTCCTCACCGTTGTCTTACCCTGCAGTGTGTGTGTGGGCCGTTTGTCTCCCAAAGGGAGGAACGAGCCCCGCTCAAACTGATCCAATAGGCCTCTTATGAAGGCTTTGTTCACAAACAGACCTGCGGCCAGAGTCGGGCAATTTAATTCATCTCATACGAGTGCTGCAGTTTCAATAACAACATGGACGCTCAGCCAGACCAGAGAGATGGAGGAAACTGAGGTGCAATAGGAAAAGAGGAACAGTTGGGTTTCATCATCAGCTTGGTTGATTAATTGCCTAATTGTGTCAACTTATTGCTGAGTTTCTGAAAGGTTCAACCTTTAAATGTAAGGATTTTAATATTTCATGTATTGGAAATTAATATCTGATTTATGACCAGAGAAAAATGCATATTAATAAAAATTATAAGGAATGAAAAAGTATTTCCAAATGTTATTTTCTATTAATAAACTGAGCTTATCAGCAGCATAAAATGGATGGATGAAAGGACTGGTCGCTCAACCAAGAAAATATCTAATTAATTGAACTTCCTCATGAATTTTAATGTCAGAAGTTTTCTTTAATAACACAAAAGCGCTTTTCTCTCATTGTCTGCAGAAAGCTAGAAAAACATTTTGGGCATTTTAGATATGCTTTAGATAAGCTTTTTCAAGACCTGCAAAGTCTATGCAGAGAAGAAAAATAACAGTTGAAATCCCCAAGATTTGCACAGATGCCTGAGCATCGTTTCTTTCTTTTTTTATCTGTCACCTCTCAATCCTAACAATAACACAATGTGTCTGGTTCACAGGGAGAGGAACTAAACACATATAGGTGCAAGTTTAAAGAAATAATACCAAGCCAACCCATCTGAGAATTGGTTAAAATTTCAGCACTTTAAAGGAATAATTTAACCGTGGAAAGACCTCCTACGTCTATGAACATGTATTGGGAAATTTAGGGATTTTGAAAGAATATACAATGTCTGACCCAGCTATGTGATCATTTCCAGAGGAAGTGTTTATTTAAAGAGTTACAGTTCATCGCTGAAACTGCTCTAGTGAAGGATACTGAAGATCTTTGTGCTCAACCTTGTGCTTGATCTTTGTGGAGCGCATTACCATTGATCACATTTTGCTGCAGAGACAATGAGTCTGCAGGGTTTTGTGCATACTTCTCAGTATCATATTGTGGTCTTCCATTTTTCCCTCCTACCTTGCAGCTTCATATTCAGCATCCTTTGTTTCATATACTGTATTCACTATCCCTCCTCTGCACATGTCCAAACCATCCTCGACTACCAGGCTTTGTCTCCAAAGTTGTCCCTCTGATACACTAATTTGTAATCTTGTCCATGCTGGTGACTCCCAGAGAAAATCTCATCATCTGCAATCCTGCCACCTTCAGCTCAGCCTCGTGTCTTCCTGTTAGTGCAACCATCTCCAAACCAACCATCATAGTAGGACTCACTACCATCTTGCAAATCTTTCCTTTCATTCTTCCCTTTCTATCTTTCTGACTCTCGTCTCCACCTGCTCCACCCTGCCTGCAGTTTCATCTTTATCTCTTTCTTCATTGTGCACTGTCTGTTGCTTTGGTTATTCCCCTCCAGGGATTTAAACTCATCTGCCTTCACTGTCTCCACTCCCTGCCGCTTCTCTGTTACAACTATACCTATAAAAACAAGATGATGCAAATTAATTTGTTAAACTACAGACATGTCTTAAGGATATAAAAGCCTGTGTGACCTGTAATTTTCTACTCATAATTTCCCTCTTTTCATTAATAAGCCACTACTCCACTACTTTTATTCTTTCTATTGTGTGTGTTTGGACCCTGGTTTCTCTGTACACTCCTTTTCTCTCTAAGGCAGAGGGCAGTGACATTGTTCATAGGAAATCATGTGATTGTTGTGTTGTTTTCTTCAATATTGTAGGATTTTGAGACGACTGCTGTTTTGGATTGGTGGTATATAAATAAAACTTAAAGTAGCACTTATCAGGATACCTGCAGTAGTACATCTTATTGCTTATTGTGAGTGATATCCTGGAGCATTACTCTGTAAGTGGTATTTTATGCTTATAACTGTAGATGGTGGTGGTTTACATTTTAAATGATGTGTTGGGCAATGTTGTTGCCATAAAATATGAAAGGATAGGGTGATAGAAAGTACGAGACACAAAAGGGAAGAATGAGGAAAAAAGTAATAAGGCCAAGACAGTGAAAATCTGTATTTTTAGATTTCCGCACTTTCCTTCCCTTCAGCTTCAGACATTGTCCATCTGCTTCATAATCTTGTCTGAGGCATTTATAGTAATGTCTTTGCCATGACCAACTGTGCCACTTTAGAGCCTCATGTGCCGCATGTGCTCATTGAGAACGGGGACATGACACAGGAGGAGTATGATGAGTATCTTCACAGCCGGAGCGATTTCATCAAGGCCACCAAGAAGGACTCCAGCAATGAGAGGAAAGTGAGTGTCCATGACATGAGCACCACACCTGAACTGATAAGCACAATATCACACTGCTTTCATTTTGAGCATGATATCACAAATAATTCCCTGCAAAAAATATTATTTATTTGGCTATTTGTTGAAATTTAGTGTTGTATAATACAATGATATTACGCACTGCGGTTTCAAAATAGGGTTGAATTGGCTCCTGTGTGGCATAAATACTGAAACTTCCTTTTTTATTATGAAACTTTATTGAAGTTGATTTGAAGAAGATTTTTTATTTAAACTGATCTAACGACAGTACACAGTGCCTTAAAACCCAGACAGGTAAAGAAAAAACTCTACTGTGTTCTTTTAGTTATATTATACAGTTTGTTTAAAGAAATTTGTGTGATAATCAGCATTGCTGAAAATCACATTATAATTAAATGTATATGTTAAAACATTAAATTTAATATTTTAAACCAAGCTTAATGCTGAAAAGCTACTACTCCAAAGCTAAGATGCTATTAAATACTACTCAGTTACGCTAGTTAGCCGTAACTTGAACCTTTTTGTGAGACCAATCTGCGGGAACAGACTGTGTGTAGTGTGAATAGTGGACCCAAACGCAGACAAATGAGTCTTTATTACGGCTAATTACATGAATGCAAAAACAAAGCAACACAAACAGTGGCAAAAACTAAGCTAAAACCTAAACTGGAAAAGCTAGGAATTACTATAACAACCATGAACGTGATTTTGAACTATGAGACCGAGAAACATAAACATGCCCTGAACAAAACTCTGGAAACCTGACGAGATGTGGTGGGAGGTAACACAGACGACCTGACAAATACTGAAAGAAAACACACAGACTAAATAGACACAAGAGGGGGTCAGAGTGGAAACACATGGGGAAACAGATAATACAAACAAATAATCATAATGACACCAAAGGGGAAGTAGAACAAAACACAATGAACATGGAGGCACCTGACTCTTCAAAATAAAACAGGAAAACACTGAGAGACATGACAACACAGGCTCGACAACATGAAAACACACAGACAAGAAATACATGAGACTAACATAGAAGACCTAGGTGAAATATAACTACACTACCCTCAAGGCAAACGAATAATAATCCTATAACTCAACATTATCTCAAGATATAGCATAAGAACTCAAAACATAAACTGAAAACACTGACATTTTGTCACTCATGATTACTTCCCTGCCCTTAAAACTTGTACACAGTTAGCTGTTCCAACAAGACAACAATCCCAAATGCATAAGAAATGGATAAAGAAGGCTAACATTAAACTTTTAGAATAGCCTTCACAAAGACCAAAGAATAGGGTTCTATTAAAAAATTATGGACTATACTTAAATGCCAGGTGTTTGCTAGGAAACCAACCAATTTAAATGAATTCTACAAATTCTGCCAGAAGCTTGTTCATGTCTACCAGAAGCATCTGGTCTAGGTGGAATCTGCTAAGGGACATTTAACCATAATAGTGGCAGTATTTGTATATATTTGAACCTGTGTGTACACTTTTGACCCTGTGTGGATTATGGAAAATCCCAAATAAATTCAAATAAGTCCATCAAACTCTTTTTTTAGAGTCATTAAAGATGAAGATTGTACAATTATTCCTTTGCTGGAAAAAGAACAATTCAACTCCAGCTATGTTGAGCTTTTGCCATCCAGTCAGTTAGGAAGCATCTAACTGATGCTTCATTCTAATATGTAATTAAAGCACTGCTAACTAAATGTTTAAAGTAAAACAGATAATATTTTTATGTTAAATAGCAAAAATCTGGGTCCATAGTAAGTAGAAAAAAAAAAGGCTCGTCTTTTAAGTGGCTACAAATAACTGTTAATTGGTAGTACTAAGTGTACCTACACAGTAAACCTCTGGTCAAAAGAAACATGCGATTCTTCTTTTGTGAGCTTTGCTTGGAGATAAAGCACAACACAATTTAGGTAAAAGACAAAGTGTTATTTGATAATGAACAAAGAGAGACTTCTCTGGGCTTCAGCTCGTTAGCTCCACTTTCACTGCTGCGCCCCTGGTCATGCATGTGTCCATTCACGTCTCAGCTATGATGAGGTTGTTAAGTGACCAGCAGCAAACAGGAGGAGGAGGAGAGAGCACTTAGCCATAAAAATGTGTTTCTATGGAAACACTCCAAAGGCTCTGCACAGTCTGCTTCGACTTTTCCAGCACATATACATAGAATAATTGATGTGATTCTTCTACTGACCTGATAACTTGTCACCTTTCTTGCTTCTTCAAACCTTTAATTTAAGCCTGAGCAAAATTGTCAGTCAAACCGAACCCCATTTAATTCATGTTTCTGTTTTGCTGCCTTTATAGGTAGATATAATTCACAAGAGACTCCATAAGGATATCCTCCACAACCCTGTGGTTATGCTTAACTTCTGCCCTGACCTCAAGTCCATTTGCTCTGACTTGAGGAAGGTTCATGGCGAATTCATCTTCCTCATCGACCGCAGCGGCAGCATGAGCGGGGTTAACATCAACCGTGTGAAGGTATTTTAATCTCAACGCGCCATGCGTTGCTATAAAGGTGATCTGCGAGCAAACATTAAGATGCATGCTGATTTACATATAAATTACACAACGTATCACATGCCGTCAAGAGTTTTTTCATTAAAAAGTATTACAGTTGATGTCAAACACATCAATATACATTTTCCAAAGAGATTAAATTCAAAGTTAATCAATCACATGTCGTTAAGCGCTTTCAAATAGCTTTTGAAGCTCAGGGTCTTAGTGTTTCTGCTATCTGTGAAGATTGTATGTGCTTAATCAGCTGTAGGAAGGCATGCATTCAAGGATATTGATCGTGCAAATCATTCACTATCCGCCCATCTTCCAGTTGCTAGGATTTGAAGTCTAATCGGTCTTCAATAGGCTACCTATAAAGCAAACTCGGGGTCATTCAAGGTGGATATATTTTTTACCATGTTTATTTGGCTGCTTGTGCACTGAATGTGTCCTGCGATGTGATGCTGGCAGGTGTGCATTTGTGACTCATACCCTGGGTTTTATTGAAGGTGTTACTACACAGTCTGGGCTTAAGACCAAGGTGAGCCTGACTGCGATATAATGAATATTTACCAAGAAGTACTGCAGAATAGCTTTTAATACATTTATAAAATTGGAACATTATATTTCTGTATTTCTGAAACTGAAAAAATGTTTGATTGGAGATTGTGCAGTCGATGAGGTATTTGTGATATCCACCTGAACAGAGGTTGAGATAAGTGGTATTCTTCTAGAAACGGCTCCTCTCCTGTAGAAGAGGCGGTGATGGACGAAATGATACTGTATGGTGGCTCTCACTCCTCTCAGGCAAATTCTGCCGCGGAGCACTGACAGCTGTGTAGAGCACATGCTTCCATTTAACCACGCATTAAGCAGAGGAGTGTTTTATTTTTTGCTTTTAGAATTTCAGATTTCACATCAGTCTTTGTTCAGGTCAGGAACTAATGCTGCTCTCGGCCTTTTTTTGTAGGATGCCATGGTGGTTAATCTGAAAAGCCTGGTGCCTGGCTGCGTTTTCAATGTCATAGGATTTGGATCTACATTTAAATCACTATTCACGACAAGCCAAAGCTACGAGGAGGTAATGCTGCTCTTTATAACGATAATGAGATAATCATAGCTAGTTTATCGGTCATGGGTTGTAGAACCCAGAGAAAGCCTTCAGGGGCAGGAAGTAGGGTAACACTGTGCAGCTCAGAGTGGACATAAGTATGTGTGCGCTTAAACGCCACATAGCCCAAACTACAGATTCTACCTTGAAGATGGATGTAACCTCTGGATCTAACTCGTTACCCAGCGTAACAAGTCAATTCAAAGCCATAAGCTATGAAGATTTTTGTGGAATATGATTAAAAATAAAAAAGATGTACAAGTTAATGGACAGAATCCCATTGAAAACTCATTACAAGACTAAACAGCAACTGAAATTAGTATCAATAACAGTTTTAAAGGTTCTAACTGTCTTTAACTCTTTTTGTACTTACTTGGTGAAAAAGCTGGTAATGTTGCATTCAGTTAAAACAAGCAAAATGCCTCTCGGGATCAGGTATATGTCCTTCTCACTCATTGTTGGGATTTAGTTGGCCAAGCTTTAAAAACCAAAACTGTTACTTCAGCCAGGCCGAAAACATGTTTGTTTCTGCATTAAAGTTAAGCATTTTAACACATAAGCCTATGGCTACGTTCACACTGCAGGTCTTAATGCTCAATTCCGATTTTTTTGATCAAATCCGATTTTTTTGTCTGCTTGTTCACACTACAAATAAAATGCGACAGCAAACGCTCCCTAGTGTGAACCCTCAAAGCGGCCCGCATACGCAAAAGAAGATGTCACACACAACGCGCTCTGTTTAGAGCAAACAGTATTGTTTGACTGATGGCCCTTAATATAAAGACTTCGGACTTTACGTTTCCCAATTTTTGCTTTAAGTAATGTAAATAACCTAATAATTATCCTTATTGCTGTTTTAGAGGAGCGGTGCTTCAAAGGATAGTTCCAGACTTCTGTCAGAATCTGCAGATTATTCAGTACAAATAAAATGTTCACGTTTCTCCAACGTTGTCTTCCCAACAGTTTCACTGACATCTACATGGGATGGCCAGGAAGTGTTCGCGATGTCTTCTCGGGCGCTGATAATTGGCGTCTGTCTTGTGTCAGTGACATAAAAGACGGATTTAATGCGACCTGACCATTCACACAGCAGTTGCTTTCTAAAACATCGGATATGTATCGGATTCAGTACCACATACGAAAGTGACCAAGATCGGATTTGAAAATATCGGATTTGTGCCGTTCACACTGTCATACCATGATCGGATATGGGTCGCATAGGGTCAAAAAAATTGAATTTGATGCGCATTCGCCTGCAGCGTGAACGTAGCCTTTGGGACTCACTTTTGGATCTAGCTTCAAGCGGCCATTTGAGGAACTGCAGCTTTTAGGACCCTTTTCTGCATTGCCCTTGTTTGTTTTTTAGCCCAGTGCATACATCTTGTGTTTTTTCCCTTCCTCCAAAGGAGCTCAGTGCTGTAGCCACCCACCAGAAGGCTATCAACATATTTTGGCTTCACTTCTAGGAGCTGTCATGTCTTGACAGCTCAACAAAACATCAGACATCCCCATACACAATCCACACAAACAGTGTTTTATTTTAACAATGAATCCCATTGTTCTTAACATTAAGCAGGAGGATATTTTTACATCAAACTCCAAATTAGTTTCTCCGTGGCAAAGTCTAACAATCCCTGAATCACAGCCCTGATTAAGCCTAAGGACTTAAACTGTAGTTTACCTTTTATTTTGAAGGCTTTTATGATTCACTTTGAGCAATCTTTATGAAACAGCCAGCTCATTTTAGCTTCAGTGCTGATTAATAACTGCTCAAATCCTAGAAATAATACAACCCTGTCTTCTTATTTTAACACCTCCATCCTTGAGAGCAGTACAAACAGTTTTTTCTGACTTCAATAAATATACATCTTTGCATTTTGTGTGTTGTGTGAGTACAGCAGCATTATGTCTTGAATTAACATCTTATTTTCATGATCCAGGATGCCCTGGCCATTGCTTGCGAGTATGTTAGAAAGATAAGAGCTGACATGGGGGGCACGAACATCCTGGCACCGCTCACATGGATCCTGAGGCAGCCTTTGATCAGTGGACACCCCCGCCTGCTCTTCCTGCTCACAGACGGTGCTGTCAGTAACACGGGCAAAATTATCAATCTGGTCCGCAGCCATGCACGCTACATCAGGCAAGTATTAATGTTAACACACGCTGAATGTTAGACAGCATAACGAATAGCATTATTAGGGATATCGTCACTGTAAAACCTGTTCTGGTTTCCAGACATATACAAGCAACCCATTTGATGCTAAAGACACTATGCTGTTGTAATAAATCCTAGCTTCTTATACAGATAGCAAATGTGGAGCTTGTCTATACTATAAAATCACATCTCAGGGTTAAATGTAGGACCTGATTCTGCAGCTGTAATCCTTTCAAAATGAAATCTGGCAACATGCAGCCTGTGTCATTTCATTTCAGCTTCGAATTCTGATTAAAAACCAACAACAAGTCAGTGTGAATAAGGAATTAATAAAGAAAGAAAGGAAGCATGCGAACACCGGGTTGAGCTGCCGAGTGAGAGGGAGCACCAGTGGAACAATAGACCTGCAGTATGCTGGGAAATCATTTTATTTTGCCACCTGCATCTAAGTCTCACACTGAAAAAATCCTGTCCTGAGTCACTCTGGACATAATTGACTTTCGTCTACTCCCTTTTAATGGATGCCTCCCCCCAGACGATTGCATTAGGCACACGGAGCTTGGCCAAACCATCAGCACTTCCTGGGCCGTAATCGCTCTATGCTTGCAAATAAGAGCCGCAGTCAGAAACAGGCACAAACAACGATCGATCTACATTTTTGTGAATCCACGATGGATTTTTAACTGTGTCGAGGGAGAAATTTCTTTTTTCAGTCTGCACTCTCTGATTTAATTAAAAATGCAAGCTGGTGCAATGAAATTAGGCAGCTCATCCCTCTGTGGTAAATGAAATATGAATTGTAAAATCGTTTGTTATCAGCCAATCTGCCTGGAGAACTATTTCGACTTCAGTTTCACCAGAAGACATTGTAGGTTTTTACATAAAGCTACTGAAGAATTCTATTACTTCTAGTTCATAAATGTTTTTGCAGCGTCTCGTTAGTTGTCTTTGTGTTGTGCTCGCATTTTGGGAAGACGCTTGTTGTCATGTTCGTGTGTTTCGTGAGCTATCCATGGAGCTGCAGCGTTTAATGTCTTTGTGCAGATGTTTTACGTTCGGCATAGGACAGAATGCTTGCAGGAGGCTGGTGCAGGGGCTGGCAACAGTTTCCAAAGGAACAGCGGAGTTTCTCGCTGATGGAGAAAGGCTTCAACCCAAGGTACTAATTTCCAGCTTTGTGTTGCTTTCCTAACAACAGCCAGCTATTCCGAGGGCCGCTGGAGAGCCATTATGCAGAGGTTTCAAAGCACCGAGTGTCCGCCACTGATACCAATTAGGAAATCATATCTCAGAGACACAATTCACTTTATGTTTTGGTCAGACAGAAGCTGGCTTTTATAGTGGAAAGTCTTTTTTAGTTGGCTTGTTTTCACTCCACAGATGATAAAGTCCCTGAAGAAAACCATGTCTCCTGTACTCAGCGACATTTCCATCGAATGGCTCTTTCCTGAAACCAAAGAAGTGCTGCTCTCCCCTGTGGGCAACACTTTTCTGTTTCCAGGGGACAGTCTGATTGGCTACAGCGTGGTTTGTGATGCCACCCGCTATCACGACAACCCCAAATCCGTAAGACACCTCTTAAAAAGTGGCAAATGACAGCATGCGTGTTGATATTCTGTTTTGTAAACACTTCAGAAAAGGAACATCAGATCACACCATGTTTTTCTTGTGTCTATGTTCAGTGTGATAAATCATTTAATCATTGAAGTAAATCCTGATGGAGATGTATAAAAATATAAAAGCAGCTCTAAGGAAGCTTTTAATCAAACCTTGTGAAAAAGTCTCTTTTTGCATGTGTCACCTACTCAAAATCGAAACAGGATAAGAGGAGGCGATACAGCATGATGCGCTCTGTTGAGTCAGCCAGCTCAGTGTTTTACCACTCTCAAGAAGAGGATCCAGTGAAGACAGCTGGTGACAGTCTGGGTTCACACAGGGAGGGCCATTCTGGAACTCTGTATGATTCCTACCAGGACTCCATGATAGACAGCAGCCCTGTCGGCACAGACCATGACCCCATGGGTAAGAACTTACGGCAGAAATGAGTGGTTGACTCCTGAATGAGGGGATTTCTGTTTTTCTAAACTATAGGTTTGCAGAATGTCAATTTGTGTGCTCCTATTCTTGCAAATTGCTGTAATTTAGGTGTAACTATGATTTCCATCCAAACGGCTGAAGTAGTGCGTTAGTCAGACTAAAACGTGTGTTATATGATTGACAGGGAATTTTGCGCAGGTATTCACAGAACCCACAGGATGAGTCATATTGAATTTTATGATCCTTTGACATTTTTCATCCAGCGCTGCTATGAGGTTTATATTTGTGGTTTTGATTGAAATGCCTTGACAGCTGTTGGATGGATTGCCCCCAAATTTAGTGCAGATATTAATGTCATCCTGAAGGTTTTTAATAGCTGTAGGTGTCCTTTAACTTTCTATAAGGTTAAAAAAAAATTGTCTAGTACTTTGCTTTACCACCTAAAACCTGCAAAACTATTCCCAAACCCGCCAGTCTAATTATACCTCAAAGTGTAGGAGGTGAGTGTGCTGATACGCTAATCTAATGGTCCTCAAATGTTTTCTGGCATGTCCCACTTTGGAAGCTGAAAAAAGGTCATCCCACACGCCACAATTTTTATTGATTGCAATGAACAAAGGATCCATATTTTATTACGTTTTACTTAAATAAAAGTGCAAATCAGCACAGACTCACCTTAGTTTCACTTTATAGATTTTACCTGGCTGTTTATGATGGCTGCCCCACAGTTTGAGAACAACTGCATGAATCCAAGCATGGTAATATTGCCATTTTTGGCAAGTTGCTATGTGTGTGTATTTTTTATTTTTTAAGATTTGGCCTCAAGAATCCCAAAGAGAGATGTTTGTCACAGATATACATTAGTCACTTGCAACAAAATGACTTAGGTGGGGCCCTCTTAAAGATGTGAGATTTATCCTACTATCACTGTTAAATTTGCACATTGATTGCTATGTCTGCTAATCAGATGTGCCTGTGAAGGTTCGCAGTCATCCAGGTCATTGTAGTCTAGGGAGCTTGGAAAGAAAAGTATCTGGACTTCTTTAAGTTTTCTTGAAGATGTTTCACTTCTCATCTGCGAAGCTTCTTCAGTTCTAAGCGCAATTGGTGGAGAATCCTAGATTTTAAGCCTTATGGGAGTGTCCACAAGAGGGTCATGGACCCCCTATTGATCTTCTACCTAACCATGAGCCAAGGTGTGAAAAATGAGTGTAGTTCACAATCAGCCAAGGTTTCAGGTGAACCCATTGTGATGAGGTCAAAAGGCCCAGGATGTTAGTGGGCGTTGAGGTTTCTTGGAAGGGATCTCAAAACTGGATTATAGATGGCAAACAGTTGGTGTCGTAAGCCAACGTTCAGTTCAAAAATGGTCGTTCACAGTGGACATAGATGGCTTCTTTCACTCCTCTTTCAAACCATCTCTCTTCTCTGTCCTAAATGTGAACATTCACATCCTCAAAAGAGTGACCTTTGTCCTTTAGATGCAGATGGACCGCTGAGTCTTGTCCCTTGGAGGTGGCTCTTCTATGTTGTGCCGTGCATTTATCAAGTGACTGTTTGGTCTCTCCAATGTAGAGGTCTGAGCATCCCTCGCTGCACTGTACAGCATACCCTACGTTGTTAAATTTGTGAACTAATCAGATAGTTTTAAAAGAGCTCGGTGTAGGGCTGTTGTTCCCAGACTATGGGGCCTAAAACCTGCAGTAGGAGTTCTGCAGTAAGGCTAAGCAAGAATGATGCATTGCCCTGCACTGCCAGAAAGGCAGGGAGTAGTTTGTAAAAGGAATGCCAGGTTAATATCAAGCAGATGATGAATCATTTTACAAATACCAAAACAAACACTATAGCATATGGAGAGCCTTATCTTACCATTGGCTTACCCACACGGTGGGTAATGAAGAGAGAACACAGTGTGCTCAGAGTCTCAATATATTAGCTTCTGACTGTCACAGTCTGGGGGAGGCAGACTGTATGAATTGAAAAAAGGACCCAAAACGCAGACTCCAAGGAACAGGGAACAGAACTTGAATGTTAACAAAGGCTGGTGAAAAAGGTACAAAGAAAGGGCAAGGCAAACTGAAGTAAATTAACATCAACCTAAAGTGGGAGAACTAAATAAACAACAAGAAAAACCTAGACATGAAACATGGCATGGAAAACATGGCACGAACACAGACAACCTGACAGCGACACACTGAAAACAGAGGACTTAAATACACAGGAGGTGATTAGGGGAAGTGGGAACACATGGGGAAACAGCTGACACTAATCTGACATAACGAGACAAAGGAAGCAAAGTTGACTACGCTGACATAGGACACAGACCTTCAAAATAAAACAGGAACATGAGACACAGACAAGACAATATAACCTTGACGACATAAGACACGCAGCATGAAACACATAAAGGCAAAAGGAGACTAAAACACAGGGGTAGAAGACACAATGGGAATCTAAATAAACAAATAAACTTAGATAATCAAATGAACTTGAAAATAGACGATGAATATCAAAATAAACTCAAACTTAAAACGCTGGGTCAAAAGACCCAGGATCATGACACAAAGCTGAGGAAGGTAGGACGCCAGCTGAAGCCTTTGTTTGTCTATTTTTTTTTCTAAAGTTGTATTTCATTTTTACTTTACAGCGAGTGCTTTGTCTATAAATCAGGGAGTTTGCAACCAGGGATGTAAGTGTGTTTAGGTCCATTGGAAACAAATGTGGTGAACTTGGCATTTTGATTTAGTAATTACCATTTCAGTATGGTGGAACCTACAATTATGTGTTTCACGGTGTTGTGAATTCGTTATCTTTGTAATTTTGCGGGCTTTTTTCATTTTTGAACAAAACATCAGGTTTAGATAAGACATCACCAAGAAGACGTGCCTATAGTACCAACCAGATATCAGACTACAACCCAGCGAAGAAGGTCTACACTCCCAGTGACTCCAGCTCTGTGGCGGTGAAGAATCCACTGAGGAGAGCCAAAGTCCAGGAGCTGATAGGCCAGATGAGCCCTGAATATGATGCACAGTGGAGGAATGACTACCAGGTGAGCTTTAACAGTAACAGCTTCCTTTTTAGTTTGCGTTTTAACTGATTTAACGGCTAAAACATGAGCACAAAAATAAACCACTATCAGCTGTACAGGCAGGAGACTTTGATGATGATGGAGTTGTCATGATGTCATTGTATAGAAATTGATATTTATATTCAGACCCTGCTGACAATTAAACCGAGTCTTGTCTGGACTGAAGTATAATCAAGGACGCACTAATGCGCTCTCTTCAGTAATGAAGGGCAAAATTTATGAATTGCAATTAAGTCCGACTATTACTCAGGGAACGTGTCAGTATAACTAAGCAGAATTCACTGGACTGTAAAGAAATGATCTTCTCTTGTGAATCCAGTTGAGGATTCAATATATTATTGCTTGATTAGCTGAGTAAATATAGCAAATTTCAATTTTCTGCACAAATTAAAAGACTAATATAAAAGATTTGGATCCCTCAGGCTTTTTACACTAATCAAAACTCAATGCTGTGATGGCCATTCTTCCTTTGTTACGCTGACATTTTCTAAACTAGAAAATTGTCAGTTGCCCTGTTGCAATACAACGCATGGTTTGCAGAGTCCTTATGTAATTATTCACTTGAAAGCCCCCTGGAACCTGAGCCTGAGTGAGCACACAGAAATGACCAGAATTACAATTAGTAGGCGAGGTTGCAAACCTTATTAGACCTGTGATAGGACCAGGGTCTTTCGAATTAAAACTCCTTCTATTGTTTTCAGCCGCAGCCGGCAAGTCTGGGTACCACATCTACCAGGGGGCGTTCTGCCAGCTGTCACAAGCCGCTCCTTCAACAGGAGCTCTTTCTGCAGCAGGAAGCCGACTCTGAGCATCATTATCCCGAGCCACAGGACGATCCTCCGCCCAGCGGCGGCAACGTGACGCCTGTGTCTCGCAATGCTGCCAGGGAAGATGGATCCAGATCTTCCACAGACAGCCCATCTCTTGGGAGCATTGGAGACACAGGTGAGAGGGAAAGTAGAACTGTTTTGCATTAATAGAAATCTCTAAAAGAAATTAAACATTTTGAAGTTGGCCTTATTTTTATAGTGTAGCAGCTAATGGGTTGAATGCGGAGTGCATCGTTTTAGAGGGGCTTAATTACAAATGCACTGTAGCAGTAAATTAACAGAGTTAGAGAGCTAGAGGAGAACATAACCTCCATCTGTACACATATATGACTTACAGTGAGAAATTGGCTTGGGCAGAACGGTGGTTAGCACTGTTGCTCTACTGCAAGAAGGTCCTGGGTTTGAATCTAGAGCTGGAGTTAGATAATCAGTAAATTGGCTGTAGATGTGAATGTGAGTATGTATGGTTGTCTGTTTCTGTGTTGACCATGTTAAAAAAAAGTATTTATTTTTTTAAACATGTTTAAAATGTTGATATTCAGAGGGAACCCGTGCCACCTTAAAATGATGGACCTGTCCATAGTTTACTTGGACTGTGGTACACATGTAGGGCCAGCACAGAGCTCCAGTGCTGCATCAACAACAGTTTAAGCCATAAAAAACACAAAACAAACAAACAACAAATCTATAAAAATGTCTTTATTAAGTAATTAACAAATGTGTAAGAGGTCAGTGTGTCACCGCTTCCCCAATAAAGCCACCAAATGCTGAAATGCATGAGACCTATGTTCTGTAAGAGTCTGGGTTGGCACCAGAGCTGGATGGGCGATCGACTTTGATAGAGGGACATTTGATTCAGCTCACTTTGCTGTTTCATTAAAAAAGAGAAATGTGAACACAATTTAAAAAGATGCATGTCATAGTATAAAAACAAGATACTTTTTATGATGAGACAGAAGTAGATTAATGAACTCATCACATACGAGGTCACTGTGAGCACTGAATATACTCAGGATATTAAGATTTGTTTTGCAATTTTCAAGTCAAATCATGCTGTAAAGCCAGCTGCACAAGCTGGTGAATAACCTGTTTTTAGTTCCAAAGAGACACATGAGGGCTACTTCCCAAACTCTTGACTTACATAGGCCCGTCCACTCCAAAAAACTCCAGTGTTCTTGTCAGTTAGTGACCACAATTGGAGCACATGTACTAAGCTGCTATTACCCAAACAATTGACTTGAGCTTGAGCTGCAATACCTAATCAGCCATGAGAGTGTTTTAACTTTTTCATTATCAAAACTGTACTTGTAGTTGCAAAAGTATGTCAGTAGAATTCAACCGAATTCAAAAAGTGACCTTTTTTGGATAGGCTTGGATCCCAAAAGTCCATAATGTTGATGTTGGCAAGAGTGCATTTAAAAAGCTTATGCGTGCACATGAAAGAGAGAGGGATATACATAAATGAAATGTGCTACAAAAGCTGAGATGCTGAGATGTGACATGTTTGCAGCTTGGATTGTTAAGGGCAGCGTCAACACAGGCCAGCAGGGAGTCAGGAGAATAGCATGCTCAAGCATGGCATGAGGTAAACATGATCGTAAAGCTAAGCTCGGACACTCAATTCACGGGAAGAGCAGGAAATGTTTTTCTATGTCTGGGGACAAAGCACAAAATTATCTAGGAGATGAATGATAAACAGAAGAGGTAGAGTTTTAGAAAACAGTTATTAAAGTAGAAAATCAAGCAGACAGAAGAGCTTTGGAAACAGGAAATAAATTAATTCAGCACAAATCCAGTTCCATACGAGCAGCAGCAGGTAATAAGCTTAAGAGAAATAAGAGGTCCTCGCACGGCGGGATTGATAAATCCACATCAAATCTTGCTCCTGTGATGTTTCAGATGGTTATGGACACCAGTTGTGCCGAGCAGAAACCCCACAGGATACCCACGCTGCACATCTGGATGCTGCCAACCAGCACAAAGGTGTCTGCAAGGCTGTGGTGTCTGGACTGCTGTGCGGAAAACCAATGAAGTGGGAGGTTGTGTTTGATATCGAGCCCTTTCTGAATGGCCGTGAACGCGAGGAAAAGGTTCACGAGGAGCTGTGGAACGAGACCTTCCACCACCTGGCCGGCCGCTCCATCATCAACGACTTTGAGCACATGGCCGATAAGGAGTGTGAGATTGAACACGGTGAGCTCTATGGGGATTCCAGTGTTTGGAAGGAGACAGGGGTAAATTTTAAGATCAAAAGACTTTGCAGCAGTAGGCCTCCTGCTAATTCAGATTTGATATTTGGCTCTCTGTCGTCTGGTTTTGGCCTTTTAGATATAAAACTTTTCACAAATAGTTTGACATTTTGGCTTTCTCACTTTCTCACCAAAAGCTTTTAGAGAGGACTAACATCACGGTCGTGTCTATCCATTAGATACAGTGTTAGGTGGTAAGAGGTCCTTTAGAGATCCTGTTATGGGAATTTTTTCCCTTTACATGGAGCCAAGTGAGCTGTTTCTTCCTCTTTCTAAAGCAGTGTAAATTTTCTCATTTACTTCCTAACCAGAAAGTAAATGAGTATATGTCATTTATAATTGACTAATGTTTGGACTGATTTTATTTGATGTTATATATATAATATTATATATAATGCTCATTGTGTTTCACAGGGTCTGGCAGGAAGTACCAGTTATACGGTATTCACACCAGCAAAGCCTGCAATATACTGAGCAAATACACAGCGTTTGTTCCGATTGACCTGGACACAAATGAGTATTTGCAGACATGTATTGAATACTTAAACCCTGGTAAGTAAGACAAATTAGGTGTGACGAGGTTCCCTTAAAAAATGTTCAATCAGCTGGTTATTTTTTATAAGACTGCTGCTGTGCCTGACACAGCAATCTAAAGTGGGATATTTTTAGAAATGCCTTTTCTTTTCTTTTGCACAGCATTTAGAAGAAAATATCAATGTCATTCTAACGTCTCGCTGTCAAATATGAAGCATGAGATGAAAAAAAGGAAACTTCCTATGGCATTTATAGTCATTTTTTTCTAAAACATCAGTCCGAAAGAGTATCTAGCCTTGATATGGGCATTTCAGGCACAGCTCATTGACATAGCCGCATTAACATCACACACTGGTTTCAGTATCCACATTTTGAGGGTTAAGCATTAGTATTTTGGCTGCTATCATATTTCTTTTGGAGCCAGATGCCTGTACAATCCACAGAGACCAAAAACATTTTGTGTACCAAGCTGTAAATATGCTTTTTAGGGCTGTAAACTGTTTAACATCTTCTTCGTCTTGGAGCCAGCTTTAAGTGACACCTGAGGTACTTTATTTTTTAGCACATCTATGGTGGCTTCATTTTTCCCTTGTTTGAACCTTTCGCTTGTGAAAAGCAGTCAGTCAGAAGAAACCTGTCTTAAAGGAATCTTTGCCTTTTAAAGGAAGATGTGCTAACATGACATGTTTCAGACAGTCAGTGACCTGGAGAGCTGCATTAAAGCTCACTATTGGGTTAACTGGGATTACCTTGAAGTTTGAGTTATGCAAAGCTGCTCCAGGAGAGTCCAGAGCTGGAATTCAGCAAGATAGGCTCCCAAGACCCCAGAAGCGATTTGGCAAATTGAGATCATGAAATATAAATTAAAGTAAGTGGCATGTAGCAGAAACAGACAAACAAACAAGACAAACTTGTGATTTAAAGTGGGTGGATACAAAATAACCAGGTAGCCTCAAGCAGTCACGCATCTACCAATGGGAGTAACAGATATCTTTAGTAAACATAGGATGGCATGTAAAAGGGGCTGCTTGCACAACCAGAGTGACGGAACAGGGAGTGAGTAAATTTGTACATTTGTGGCAGCAATCTACTAAAATAATTCAAAACAAAACCACCGTGAGTGAGTGGGGCAATGTATACCATATTATTTTAAACTTCTTGCCTAATTATATATACTTTTTTTCTTAAAATATCTGCATGCATCTATTATACTGATACTGGTTCCTTTCCTTTTCCTGTAAAATGCACTAATGTAATTTGTAATTTACCATTTTCATTCATGTTTATGCAGAGAGGGATCATTTATACTCTATAAATACAGGATAGAAACCCCCAAGACTTCTGCAACAATGGATTTTGTTAGCCATGACTAACTGCAAGACATCGCAATGTAATAATTCAAAGTTGAAAATTACAGTAAAATCAAAGCCTATAATGTTGAAAAACATATTGTTGCCACACCACATTACCAGCATGTCCAAAAAACCCCCCCAAAATCTGTGAAGCAGGTTTAAAAAAAATAATGGTAGAGAACATTTTCATGATTAAATTTCATGTCTAGAGTTTAAATCGCTCTTCTGGTTACTTAAAGGTTACAATGTGTCTATGCAGCTTAAATTATCCCATGTTTATAATAAAGTGCAGATTTCTTTCTGACTGAATTACACATCAGATGCCCACAGCAGGCTTAAAAAATGTCTCACGATCAAAAATTTGTTTTCAGGTGATGGTCTGAAGAGGAACTCACACTCCAGCTCTCGCTCGGGGAGCAGGAAGAACAAAGGTTACTCCATCGGGCTTGGCCGCTCTCAGTCTGGCGGCATGTCGGAGGAAGTCGAAGATGTCCTGCTGCACAACAGTAGGCTGCATTTTTTATTCTTGGCTCACATTTCAGTCCTAGGGAAGGCGCTTTCATTTCTGGATCAATAGCGAGCAAGAGATAAAGTAGAAAGAAATGAGACACGAAGAGGTCTTTTATTCTGATGCAAGCATGGAGTATATGATCAAAGAAGCAGTTACAGGAGCATTATTCATTGAGGAAAGAATAAGAATCATGTTTATTAACTGAAATCTTGGTTTATTCAACAAGGGAAAGGTTTCGATCTTGCTTCACCAGCTCTGGGAGCTGTGAGATGTTGAGCTCGAAAAGCCGAGTGCTACTTTACATTAAAAATAATCCAGCTTCAGCAAAGGGTCACAACATTTTAAACTGATTTTTCAGTGGTGGCATAGCAACAGCGGGAGCTAAGACGAGCACGCCACTCGAGCATCTGCTTGGCACTGCCGGTTATAAAAAGAACGTGCACAGATACAGATGAGTTGCATCTGCATTATTAGACAGATACCACCCTTTTCCCACAAAAGAATGCCCTCTTAGGTTTGGAATGATAAGAAATAAAACTGAGCACAGCTGACAGTTAAAATCTTTTTCATCATCGTCTCAGGTGGAGAAGACGGCGTCTCTCCGTGCAGCACCCCCTCCTCTGCCGGCTGGGAGAAGTGTAGCTTTGCGGAGGGTAAGTGTTACACATCAAACGGTCAGTGAGTTTGCTGTGCCCCTTCAATTTTCCCTCCATGAAGACCTTTGACATGCACTGTCTGGCACTCTGTTGTCGTTTTCTCTGCGGCGCGGCCGCGCTGGTCCAAATGAGAAACATGAGATTATTGACATTTTTAGTCCCTGTGCTTGTAAGTGACGACAGAAGTCGACAGAGTTTGGTGGCTCGTATTGACAAATGCCGTCTGGATCTTTTTTGGAAAAAAATAAAGAAACAAACAAGAAGAGTTTCACCTGGAGAGGAGAGGCAGCTATGTCTTCTGCTGTCACTTAATTATCAGTGGGTGTTTTTCAGCCATTTATTATTTCACACTTAGGAGGGAAAACTAAATAAGGTGAAAAAAAATGCACTCCCTCACTTCTCTCTTTTCACTTGGCTAACTCTGCCTCTCTTTGTGTCTTGCTGTCTCCAAGTCTCCCAGAGGAGTCCCTCTGTAACCTCCGACCAATCACAGAAATCGGTGGAAAGCCTTTTTTCTGCCAGGTGGGTGACTGGAGGCTTGCTGGCTGAATTAATGTGCTGAGGCTGTGCTACCACTACATTAGGAACTAAATGGGTATTACAATTCGACTGCTTCACAGGGCAGAAAATATTCTTAACATCATCTTTATCCATTCCTGTCAGCTGATTTTGGCTTTTAGCGTAAGATGTACTGAGGTTAATGTATCAGTTGAATGCAGGGTATCATTAGCTGTGACCCTGAACTGGTGAGTTACAATTTCTTCTCCTCAACACAAAGAGTCCACAGCCATGCTTGCAGCTCTGCCAGGATGTTTTTAGGGCTAAGACACCGAGGTTATACAATGTGCTGATGCCTGCGCAGAGTGAAACACTGTTTAAATGAATGAAAGAAAGAGGCCAGATGGCATAACTGTTAAAAAATATACAATATTTTCAGCTAGTCTCTAATGGAAAATCTCCATAGCACTGGATGAAAACTGACTGATTGAAATAGCTGAGTGAAGTCTGACTTTTGCTCACCTCGTCACAGGCGGCCAATCATGTTAGTTAGATAAAGTTTTTAAAAAAATGTGTTTGGCTGGAGGAAGAAAGATTTGGAGGTTTGCTAAAGGTGTTACTTCTGGGAGGGTATACCACTCTTGCAGGTAGAACATATGTGCTGACTGATGTGTAGAGAGTATTCTCTGAATCAACTCAAAATGTGACCTGATTTTGGTGTTAAATAACAGGTTAAAAGAGAAAGTTACTTAAATACAACCATACTTAATGGACAATGGAGATTTGTTAAAACGAGCAGTCAAGTTCAACATCTAAATATAACAGATTTAGCCATACGGGCAAACTTTTGTCTGCAGTCGCTTGCAGGTTAACATTATTCATTACTAGTGAAGAAAAACCAAAAGTACAAAAGCATTTGAGCGCCGATAAGAGACAAAATCATGTAAATGTTGAGACATTTTGCAAAGAAAATAATTTGAGATTATGTATGTAAGTCAGATAAAGCCACTGCTACATCACTCACAGAATCTAAGCTGAGCATGTTGGTCTCACCCATATTACTGTAGTTAGATCAAATGTTGAAGCTGATGGGTGAACATGATATACTGCATTCTCAAATGAAATAACTCTTAAATCATAAGGTAGCCATGCCCTAAGGCATACCCTGCATTTTTGTGTCTCTCTTTTTGACCTCACATGGGTACAGTGAGTTATATGTGTTTTTATAAAACACAATATAAATGTTATACAGTTTGTTACATAAATATTTGGACATTTTGGGTAATCTTGCATCTCTACGTCCCCACAGTGGAAATTTAATGAAGAAGTGCTTGAACTCTAAGCTTTAATTCAAGGGTTTAACAAAAGTATTGCATGAACAATTTACAAATTACAGTCACTTTAACACCAAAATACTTTTGGTCTAAATGTAAATACTTTAAATGAATATCCTCATATGTGGCTCTCATTTTTCTTAAAAACAAAAATAAGGTAAAAAAAAATCTGGTAATTCTTTGTTTTTACATTCATCGGGCCCCAATATGCCAAAATATCAAAGAGAAATTAAAAATGCATGCCGTGGAAGAGTTCGGGTCTTAGGAGGTTAAATATAAGGATTGTTTGTAATACTTGAATGAAAATAATTTGCAATCAGTAGATTGCATAAAGTCTAAGACCATGAAAACGGGTCTCTTTGCCTTTGGTTTTGTATTTAATAACTAATAGTTTAATAAGAGGTGGTCTCTTTGAGTGCAAACAGGTGGATATACAATTTCTCTGCTTAGAGAAGCTCCTTGATTGCTTTTGCAGTAAGTTTTGGGTCACTTTCCACTTGCACTGTGAAGCGCTGTCTGATCACTTATGCAGCATTAGGCTAAATTGGAAGGTATATTGCTGTGCTATTTTTTCCAAGTATTAAAACCTTAAATGATGTTAGTTTGCCTAATTATTTTATGGCCTTTATGCATCAAAAAATGTAATTTGTAAATAGTTGTTTACAAAACATTTGTAAAACCCAAAGGTGAGAGCGTGCAGCGTTTGATTTCAAATCCACAATGATGGAGTACAGAGAGGAAATTATAAATTACAGAAACACTTTCACTAAGACTTTAAACTAGTGATTGAGACCATAAACTCATGAGGACAGTGTTTACAGAGCTCATAAAAAGTGAGCAGAGTTGTTATTTTCTCATAGATTTCTATACAGTTGTACTACTATGACTAATGGTCATATAAAGGAATGCCGGTCTAAGGCAATTCTTCACTGATTTGACTTTTTATACCTTGAGGCTAGTTCCCCTTAAAATGTATGTGGTCTGTGCAGTTTCATAT
This sequence comes from Neolamprologus multifasciatus, assembly GCF_963576455.1. Lineage (NCBI taxonomy): Eukaryota > Metazoa > Chordata > Actinopteri > Cichliformes > Cichlidae > Neolamprologus > Neolamprologus multifasciatus. The sequence goes on from NC_140458.1 coordinate 7,033,336, forward strand.
CAATCCAATAAACAGTCGTTGGAGATATTTCTGCATAGACGAAGACATTTTCCATCCCTAGAAATGGAGATGCCCAGAGGCTAAAAAAACCCTCATTACCTGTAAAAAAAATAATTTTCCATTTTTTATTGGGTTATAAAACGTGTAAACTTTTACATAAAAGAAAAGAAAGAAGTTGTTGCCATTGTTTTCCCTCACAATCAGTGGATTACACCTAATGGTGGTTTGTGCTTCACATACTTTACACTGTAATTTACTTCTGCACCCCCCTCTCCTCTTTAAGGCTGGCCCTCAGCAGGACTCGTCTGCTAACTCGAGCTGCCAAAGGATTCATGTGTCGATCTCACAGCAAGTCTGGTGATTCAATTGGAGAGAGCGACAACGAGAACAAAGACTACATTCCTCTGGTGGGCTGCAAATCTTTACATGTGAATGTTTTTTTAACGTACACTAACTCGAGCTGACAGAGAGCTGTGAATCTGTCAGAGGCTGTTTAGACAGAGCGAACAATGAGTTCGCTCGTTTAGGCTGCTCTGAAGAGCCCTGAGGCGTAAGGTGCACAGCACGTAAGCATGCTGTATTGTAGATTTAAACGTAGCGTGTCTGCAGTGAGACATTATATTCACTCAGAATAAAAGAGACTTAAATGAAATTTCTTTCTGTGTTGCAAAAGAAATGGGTATGATTGATGGATTAATAGGGTGTTTATAATACGCTTCCACTAACCAAGACCTTAAAGGGAGCTCTAATTGTTCAGCACATGGCACATTGTCCGTATATTGTTTGGCACTTCCCAGATTCAGTGGAATAAAATATGTGTCAGAAATGAATAGCTGTAGAATAAAAGATATGTAGAATAGCTGCCCATGAAATGATTTCCTCTTCTTGTAACAGCGAGGAATCCTTGGTCAGAGCGCCTCACAACAAGCTGTTGATTGGAGCAGAAAAAAACCCACATTGCAGAAGAACAGCATGAATTTGAATCAGCTGTGGACTCGCTCCCTTAGTCCTTATTTTCTATTGATACGCATAAAGACAAACACACAGTCTGCCAACTGAAACTGATTTTAGATGCTCTCCAAATACATGCTGCCCTCTGCTTCACTGCTGAATGATTAAAGACTGCAGTAACTAAACAAATTAAATACTTTTCTAATAACTTCTTCTTCTGTACAGGTGTTGTTGCAGTTGGCTTGTGGTGCATTTCCCCTGGACGCAGCTCTGTGCGATGCCATTAATGTGCCCATGGACAAGCTAAAGTGGACGTCCCCCTTCACCAGTCACCGCACCAGCCTGGGCCACTTGTCTCACTCCAGCAGCCGCCGCGCTGAGAGTGCTGATGACGGATGCAGATCGCCGTTTGAGCAAGAAACATATCAGCAGTCTGCAGATCACACCGCAGGCATTCACAGCCTGTCTCATCTGTCCAGGAGCACCTGGACGGATGCTGGTCCCTCCTCGTTAGCCAGCCCATCTGCCGCTGCCAATCCCCCGCTCTCCACACTCTCCCGGGTGGATAGTGCACAGAGCGCTGGGTCAGGGGGCTTGGAAACACCATCGCCTGTAGAAAGCATGGTGTGGGCTACAGCGGTGGCCCTTGCCTGGCTGGAGCATAGCTCTGCCAACTATTTTATAGAATGGGAACTGGTAGCCGCCAAGGCCAGCATGTGGCTGAGTGAGCAGGACATCCCAGAGGGCCGAGATTTAGCATCAGTGAAGGCTGCTGCCAATCAGCTTTTCATCATCCTCAGACACTGGGATGAAAACCTGCAACTGAACATGCTCTGCTACAACCCTAACAGCGTCTGAGGCCTGTCAGTCCAAGACTGCAAGTACTCAAACCCTAACGATACTATGCTAACTGAGGCCATGCTATTCTCTGATCAGCAGTTTGTCCTCTGGAGTCTGATTTTGCGTTGCAGTCGTGAACAATGTGTGTTTTCTTCTGTTTGTGTGCTGTTCCTCCAAACATATCACAGGCTCTTCAGAGAAACTACAGTGTGTGCAAGCTGTTACCTCGCTGGTGCCATATGCTGTATCTGGATCACTATTAGCAATGGAGCTAACCGAGTTATGCCACTGATTTGTGTTTGAAAGAGAAGAATGCCAGTGTTAAATTTGTAGCATGCCATCAACCATCATCATCTGAGAAAAGCTATTACTGTCATCACATTGATGTAACAAGGAGAATGCTGCAAAACTATGGTAAGATCAACTGTTCCACTAATTAGTACACGCCATTTTTACAACAGTACAACATTTTCTGAATTGTTTGGATTGTGCTGAGGGGAAACAAATGTTGAAAATAATAATCTGGTTACTTGCCCTGAGTACTGGCACTCTTTTCTAATGCTCAGTGCCATTACAGTGTTAGTACTATTTGCCATTTTTGCAGTTTAATTGTAGCAGAGAAAGAAAAATATGCAAAAAGCTAGAGAAAATATGACATAGCTTAACAATTTGTTTGAAAAAATATATATGTGGTATATGTGGGGAAATGTGTGTATCTCTCTAGCATGTGATTTACTGTCTATATTTCATACAGTTTTTATTTTCCCGTACCTGATTATAACTGTTTTAGAGTATAAGATTTATTATTTCTTTTATTTTTACTTAAAAAGAAAAACACAGATGTGGACCTGGATGCACCAGCGGTTTGCAGGTTCAGAATTATCCTCATAAGCTGAAGGTTTGCTAAGTAATAAGGAAATTTACACTAATTTAACTCTAATTCACACAGAGATTTGTTTTTTAATATTAATTCCCTGTAATTTACCAGGTTTAACTGCTGTAAGCTGACATAAACATTGTTATTAATCTGTTAGAATAAAAAAGTGATTAAGCTTTAAGAGGTTTTTCTAAATGAAGCTTCTCAAAAAATAGCACGAAACCTACAGAAATAATTAGGCTTTTAGCACTAAGGACCACACTTGACTTAAAATATATCAAAAGCATTATATAGACAAAAGCATTGGGCCATGCCTCTTAAACTTTGAATTCAGGTGCCTTTTAAAATGGCTCATTCTAAAGAACCCACTGAATTCAAGCATGGTACTGTAACAGGATGTCATATCTGCAATAAGTCAGTTTGTGAAATTTCTTCCCTTCTTGCTGATTCCCAATAGGCTGTAAGTGGTATTATTGCAAAGTGGACGTGATTAAGAGCCACAGCAGCTCACACAAACTGGCAGACCATGTAAAGATGCAGAGTGGGGTGGCTGAGTGCTGAAGTGCATAGTGCATAAAGTGGCAAACACGGTGCTGACTTAATACCTGTAGAGTTCCAAACCTCCACTGGCATCAGCACAAACCCTGTGTGCTGAGAGCTTCAAGGCATGGATTCAATGACCAAGGAGCTCCTGTAGGAGGGGATTTGTATTTCTGCATTAATACATGCATCATAACCGCGATCTGTTCTGTAAACCTACGCTGTAACCTTTGCCATAACCTGACATGCTGCTCCCTGGAAATGTAACTACACGCCCCGTTGATGTAGCCCTCCCTTGTTGTAATTGGTCCGTTCAGGAGATTCCTCCCCTGAGTTTCTGGCGACCTTTTTGCTGTGGTTTTTGAATGAATCAATGGAGCCATGTGCATACAACCACGAATGTGGACGTCGGGCTCTACAAGGATTCACTGCAAAAGTCTAAATCAGTCTAAATCAGCCGTAATGTGTAGTTGGCCCAGTTATTTTGTCCATGTTGTGTTTTTATGCACTACATAAAGATGTAGGAAATACAATAGTAATTGCTAGTAGTATAGTATAACAGGCAATAAAGGAAGCTAAAAGTTATTCTGTGATACTGGCTGGAGCACACCTGTCTTTAAACATAGCCGTCATCTTTATCTCAGTGTTATAGCTCTTAATTTTCATTATTGGGTCTTGCACAGTTGCAAACTGAAAAACTTGCACCATAAAAAGAGAGACAGACAGATAGAAACAGCCAAATTACTAGGAATTAGTTGCACATCCCGCTGACATCATAATCACATATAAACATATCTATCTATATGCACAATTAAATTCAATACTTTTCTTTCCCCAGAAAGAGCTTTACTTTATAAGTTATGTTATTTGAATACAGATTTTTATTTCAAAGAACAACTCACATTTGAAAACACTGTTTTAATATGAAATCACTCCCAAAACTATAGTACAAAGTCTGGAAAGATCCCACTGTGGACTACAGGTGGATGCTGGGGTGTTGTAGAGTTGAAACCAGTAGACATCAATGCAGGGTTAGATGGTAAGTTCTGCATCTTAAATGGGCTGCCAATTTGAGAGCATGTGTTTGGTATATGATGGGAGAGCGAGGCATGTTATGTGTGCACGATGCAATCCTAAATGAGTTTTCAGGATTTAGTCGACTTTTTTTTTTTTATTGGAAACTATTTATTTGCACATTATAAAGCAAAATCAAAAACAGTTAAACCCACTTGTAATGATGAATTTAATTATCACTTATGTTGGACCTTGGATTTGCAATCAGCTGGTGCTGCCTACTCCCCAATAATATGTACAGCGACCAAAAGTCCTGCTCCTGAAATCAAAGATGAATGGCCCCTGCTAATTATCACTGTCAAAGCTTCTTTACCTCAAGTGCCTAAACAAGGTTTAAATCAGCTGAAAATGTAAAACCTGTTCATTGCAGTAACAATTGGTTCATTTAAAAAAATATACACAGTCGATACCCTTCTTTCTGCCTTTTTTATTCTTCCTTTTCAGTCCATTTGAGCATGTTTCAGTATTAATTTTCTATTTTTTCCCCCTCGTTGCAGTGTTGCTTTACTCAGGTATTCCTTTTTCCACTCAGGCTGAGTTGCATACGTCTGTCTGCATGAGCACAGGTGTTTATGTTATGGTGTTTGATGATTCAATTGCCACATTGGAGGCAGTAGTGCAGTATTTCCCTCTCTGAACTGAGAAATACAATGTAGATGTCATATAGTAATATTTTTGTCCTGTAATTGCAGTATTTAGTGCAGCTGTAATTGAAATAAGTATTTTTTATGTACTGAGTCAGGTGTATGGTGCAGTATCTTTCAACTTGCTGTTCGTGCCTTTATAAATGATTGTTAACTGTTTGAGGCTGCTGAAAGCTTTTGCTGTGTCTTTATAATTGTGAATGCTCTGACCAGCTCTGAAGGTGCATGTAATAAAGTAAGTCTACAACCAAAGAGCTGGGGCTCAAGTCATTATTGTTCCTATGCTACCATGAAGGCAGACCTCATGGACTAATACTGTGACCCTTGTCTTTTTAAGGATCTCCTGCTATGCTGATAATTCCAGATTTACCCATCGGTGTGTCTCACTAATCTTCCTCCAAAATGAAGGAAGCACAAATGTCAATTACCAGTGGAGATGTCCATTTTGCATATACTTTATGGTGACTGGACAGTAAGTGCTGTGGGGCAAACAAACATGAACATTTTTTATGTTGATATATTGCCCAGTAATGGCTTTAGAGAAATGTCATCAAATCAAATCATATTATGTAAGTACACCACAGAGAGCACTCGATGAGCTGAGGGAAGCACTGATCCTGTGCTTCCTACCTGCAGGAAATTCTATATTAATAGACATACGATTATTGCCAATATTATAAAAATGTAACCTGTAGTCAAGTACCACAATAAAGCTCTACAGAACATCTTCAGTCACATTGGTCTCACAGCCCTGTCTGACTGTGGCCTGCTGTTTATTTCAGTACATCAGATAATTACTTGGAAACATGACACCACGGTGGCCATAAACCAGCTGTGAAATGGAGAGATTTTATTAGCGAAAAAGGATACGCGTTGCACAATGTGAAGAATTAAACTGGGAAAAAAGTAACTCTGTATGTACCTCTAAACCTATCAGTATATTGATCACCCAGCCTCAAGTAAGAGACCCACAGAGGTGATCTTCAAAAGGAAAATCAGGAGGAAGCTCCCAGAAATATTACCATCACAAAAAGATTTGGAGACAAGACACAAAAATCCTTAAAAAAAATCAATGGTCTACACAGGCAACAACACCAGAGCAAAAATACTCACCTACGACCCTACAACAAGGTTTTACACCTCATACATATGACCAGGATGCTACACCTGATTAGATTTCGTAAATGGAAACAAACCTAGAAGCTAGAAATCTTTCTGATCCTGCACTATAAATGGTGTAATTAGAGGTCACTTATTTAGAATAATGGTCCATGATGGTACTTTTATGTGTTCATCAGTTTTGAATAGGTCTCCAACACCACTGGATGAAATGCAGCCCCAAACCCTGAAGGAGCCTCCACCAAAGATCACAATTGTACCTAAAAAAATATCTAATTTTGGATTAATCTCATGGTTATCTGAGTTCTTGTGTCATTTGGCATACTTCAGCTGTTGGGTCTGTCTAGCACAGGCCCACCGCTGGAACGAGACAATTTAACTACACAGCAAAAGCATTGAACACCAAGTAGGCAAAGTTCTTCGTGTTACTCATGCATGAGGGAGACCTGCCTGGAGCCTTTGGGGAGTCTTCACAAGATGTGACCCTGTGAAGACTCCCCAAAGCTGGTGCCAGGAGTCTAGCGGTCCATCTAAACAAAAGGCTCTTAGCCTAAAACTGACATAGCTACGTTTATCCTACCATAAAACAACAAGACAAGGTACGACCTCTTCCCATGCTCCCAGGATGTAGGTGTGAATGCCAGAACACTCTGGAATGCACACAAAGCCTTTGCAGACTATTAAGGATCACACATCCTATCACTACACAATCGATTATACACCTCTAAGCATATATGGTTAAATATTTCTAAGCATAAATGACAATAAACAATACAAATCTAACATCAGCCTTTTCTCTTCATTTTCCAATTCAGTAGATGGATCAACAGAAAGACCCGATGCATTTCTCAGGTCCCGTGTCAGGTCTTTGCTGTATTTCTCACTTGACAGGAGAAAAATGAGAACGTTTGGAGAAAGGGAGCAAAGTTGTTGGACTTCATGGTAAGTTTGGACAACATGCTTCTATAACTTGGTTCCAGCTGATAGCTGCACTCATCCTGCTGGTTGCTAGGGGCTAACGTTTGTATGAGTAATGATACATTCACAGCAACTGGAAAATGAAATTTTGCTCTTGCTTTGACTATAAAAGCACTCTGTGAACTTAAATTGTGATGCTGGAAAGTTTGGAGAGCAGTCTATTAAAAACTCTTTGGGCTTCACATTTCACACACACACGTCTTACAACATTTTCCCATCACTGAACTGAAGTCAAAGTGACCTGAGCTACACTGGTTGTATTCCTTCCCCCGAGTGACACGGTCTCATTAACAACAAAAAGCAGCCATAATGTGGGTCCTTGAAATCAAAGAGGGTGATAGTAATTAGGATGACAAGGCACCATTTACACCATCCACCCTATTACAAGGTAAAACAAGCCTGGCGTGAGAGGCAGAGGGTGCATGAACGAGAAATGGGGGAAGAGAGGGCCGGCGAACGGAGCACCGGGTAAGAAAAATGAAAGCTCATTACTGTTGCGCTAATAACCATCTTCACCCCTGTTTGAGAGATCAAACAAGACTCAAAGAGTTCCTGACAGTGTGCAGTGCTTTGAAGAGCATGCACACAAAAACCCGTATTTAGATCACGATATTTTCTCAGGTGTGTGATATTACGCAGCACGCCTTGATTCCAACAACAGACACGCACACAAATTAAAATCACCTTAGAAAAGTTTGAACTGCGTCCTGTTGCTAAGCTACTGACTATAATGCATGTGAAAATGTGTTGTTTGAACTAATCTTCTGTTATTTCATTTACAGTCCTATATACAGATTAGAATGTAGCATGACATGATCAGTGAGAACAGTGGTGGGTTTTTGCAAACATAACGCTGATGGGAGCCAAAGATTCATTTAGATTCAGGCTGGAAAGCATCAAAGTGCTCATTTAGCTCGACACGCACATCCATCTTCATGTTTTTTCCCCGCAGGTCCATTTACTCGACATCTTCAGTGACAATTATTCTGTTACATTCCAGCTACTTAAACTCGTCTGGCTTTAGAAAGGAGGCTTATGTCTGATTTAATCCAGGCCACTATATCACAGCAGTTTAAACTGGACATAAATAGCATACAGAACAAACATAAGTAATTGCAGTGTCGGGCTGACCGCTGGCCTAGAGGCAGGTCGTGGGGGACAATAAATGACTAGTGTCTCAGCTTTGGGGTGCAGAACTTAAGATCGCGATTAGCAGTTGCTGTGCTACGTTTTCATTGCATAGCAACTGTTAGTCAGAGTCTATCTTTTTCTCAGTAACTTATGTTTATTAACCTCAATGTAACAGTCAATCCAGGACTAAACTTTGAGCCACAGTAGTCGCGCTGTTGATAAATTATTTAATATTTATTTAATGGATTATTTATTGTTAAGATGACCACATGAGGAAACTAAATGTTTATGTATACACACATTGGCCACTTTATTAAGTACACCTGTTTGCTAATGAAAATATCTAATTGGCCTATCGCGGTCAAGATGACCTACCGAAATTCAAACCAAGCATCAGAATTGGAAAAAAAGGGATTTGAATATGTCATGGTTCTTAGTGCCAGATTGCCTTGTCTAAGTATTTCAGACACCGCTGATCTACTACAACCATTTCAAGGGTTTACAGAGAATGAGTCCAAAAAAATGAGCAGTAGTTCTATTTGTGAAAATGCCTTGTTGATGTCAGAAGTCAGAGGAGATTATCCAGACTGCTTTGAGGTGGTAGGAAGTATATGGGAACAGTAACTCATGTCGAACATTAAAGGAGATGGGTTGCAGCAGCAGGAGACCACACCGAGTGACATTCTTATCAGCTGGCAGGAAACTGAGGTTACAGTTCACACTGACTCACATTCACACTCACAAAAAAATCGGACAAAATAAGATTGAAAAATGATGCCTGGTCTAATGAGTCTCCATTTTTGCTGGCACATTAAGAATTTGGTGTAAAAAACATGAAAGCATGGATCCATCCTGCCTTATATGAATGGTTCAGGCTGCTGGAAGTGGTGCAATAATTATCACTTTGCAAGTGAAGAACAAATATTTTCTTTGAATGAAACTTTCTCAAATCCTCTGCTAGAACAGTATATTAATGACAAAGGTAGATTTTGATTTCATAGCCCTGAAATCCTCATATTTTCATGTTCTGTCCCAATAACTGATGCCAGATGTTTTTCCAGATGATATTCTGTGTGGTAGTGATCCCTGAATTTTAGCAGGAATGCACTGATTGGCACATTTCTTTTGGAAGCACATTTCTCGTGAGATGGGCACGTGCTCTGTCATTTCATGTCATATTCTGCTATGCGCATGATTGAAAAATAACTGTCCATTCTTAGTCTTTATTGTAACTGCTTTTGCCATTCTTTGGGGTGGTTTCTGCTATTTTCTGCGAAACTCTCCTTTCAAAGTCGGGAAAAATGGGTTACAGGTTAGCCTCCACTTAGGCAATGATGACAGCCTTCCCTGCTTTACTTCACAGCCATTAAATAGAAACCAGAATTTAGAAAAATGTCTTTCCTGCAGTCTTGACTCTTGAAAACTAGACTCAATCAAAATATCTGAATGTGGGCAGAATAAGAGACAGAAATGCTGTGTTCCCAGCGATTTGATGTAACCCCGACCCTTCATGAAACTGATCAACAAAAAGTGGTGCAGATCATTTCACTGTTAATTACAAGTACATTAATAATTTCACAAGTTGGTAGTGGTTAATACTCTTTCCTTACGCTTTCTTACACATGAAAGATCCTTGTTTTGAGACCCAAACCCATCCTCCACAAATGTCTCTTAAATTTAGAGCTGAAATATGAACATCACGCTGCTGTAATAAAATCTGCTTCTTATCGAGGTGTTGCCTTGAATGAAAATACATTTTTTAAAAAAGCTCTTGAAAATCAAGTTGATGCACTTTATTGTTTGATCAAAGTGTGTCTGTGGTTCACTATGGTCCAGTTTGCATTAGTAATGCACATCCTTGCACCGCCAGCCTCTAGGCATGATTGTCATTAATTATTTAATACATTGAGTGAAGGGATTGATGGAGAGAACTTTACTTTGGTCAAAGAAACACTAAACAAGGATGAAGAAAAAACGTACATGGGATCATCTCTCTAGCAGGAAAAAGAACCCCCAATATAATAAGCTGTATGTTTCTTTTTCTTGAAAATTACAACCTTTCTACTGAAATGTTATTCCTCATCAGTGGTGAAAAACTGTTTTGTAGCCCATTTCTGAGGGTTGTAGCTTCAGTATGGTAAATATTTGTTTGTTGCTGACAAAGAACAGCACAGAGGCTCTGAACATGGCAGCACAAGAACAGCCCCTAAGCAGATCCATAGGGGTAGGCATCAACCCCAACCACAGGTCCCAAGACTGTGCAAAGGTGCCCCAGAGACTGTCCAGCACATGTAAGATGCAGTTGGGACAGTCTACACCGAGTCACAACCAAAAGTCTGGGATAGTGGTAAGTAAATGGCAACTTCTAATCCATATTTGGCAACATGTGTTCCACATATGGATCAGAAATTTCCAAGCTGTTATGGGAGATGGTACCAAAAATGGCTGAGAGCAAAATTGCAAACAGACAAGCAGCTGGTGGCCAATCAATCAGAAACAGTGGCGACTGACAAGCAGCAGCAGATTTCCAGTTCGCTGGATGTGGAGTCCCAGTTAACTGGAGCAGAAGTGGAAGGTAAAGCACAAAGGGGTCACAAATCACACCAGGAAATAAAATTCAACAAGAATCCAGGAACATCCAAATTTGGGTGCGTTAGTAATAATATGAGCAATACAAGACATAATATAAAGCCTCCATTCACTAGAAAAGTACTTATACTTTAAATAACTTCAAGTTTATTGAGCTAATAATGCTAAAATGCATGAATATTTACGTAAAACTATAAATACAAGACTTCCCTTTTATTTGAAAAAAGTGTTTTTGCATTGTGCTTCTTATACAGTACTACCTCATGTATTACCTGTGAAACATACAGCAGTCCCAGTACTGTAGTTTCAGCTTGATATAAAAAAGGAAGAAATAGGAAGCATAATACAAATTACAGAAATCAGAATAACATCCCAGGCAGAAATGATTAGTAAATCTCTCTCATTTTGAGGCGCAGAAACCGTGAAGGTTTTGATTAACCTTGTTTTTATTGCAATGTGCCAGCCATTTACTGAGAATATTTGATTCTTTTGATGTAGTAGCACTCAAATACGTGAACTGAACAGCGTGTCACCATGTCTGGAGGCTAACCGCATCCTAAAAGAAAAAGAAATCAATCCACTGCCTTCCCAGTTAATAACACTTCTCGGGGAAAAAAGGAGCGCTAAAGCAATTCAAGGTTTCCTCTCTCTAATAAGGCACTAGCAGAGAAAAATGCCATTTCCTCTTATTATAAAGAATAAGATAAGTTTTATGTAGTACAAATGTGATACTCAGAAGTCTACAGTGTAATTTGTCTGATTATTTATACTGTCTGAGAAAAACGTATCAGATATGTTATTTGAATCAGGGCCAGCTGGCGCCTGAGCAGGAAAACGCGATATCTTTTAAATGGCAAATTTCATTTATAAAATCTACTCTTGGCTGCTCCCTTCTTCACATGAGGCCACACCAGCAGGCAGCTCCACATATTTGATTAGGCAGATGCTTACACTGGATGCCCTTCCTGACACAAGGCGTTTGTGACTTCTCAAAGGATCAAACCAGAGAGCTTTGGTTAGTCAGGGGAATGTGTAAACTACTGCCCGGTGTAGCCTCCCACCTCAGAGTGCAGCAATCATTTCACTTCCATCAATAAGCCTGTGTGAAGCCCTCACGGTGCACTTCTTGCACAGTCCTCATGCCGCATTGACATTCAAAACTCTTAAGCGGGAAATAATAGAAGGAATGTCTTTGATGGTTCCCTCACTGTCAGAACGGCGACTGCCCCTGATGCTAAAAGCGCTGCACGACTCCACTGATGGGTTTCCATGGTGTTGAACCAGCGCTGCTGCTTTCATGTTTGCAGCATAAAAGAAAAGGGTTGTTTGTTCATGTACCACTATTAGATGAACAATAATGTTCTTACAGATGTGATCTTTTGGTATCATTGCTTGTTTTTCTTTAAGCTACATTTAAAAATAAAGTCTGTGTGGTTAAAAGAAAGTCTCGTAGCGACGATTTAAAACTGAAAAGTTCAGAGAAATAACAGAAGATTTTGTCTTTAAGTCACACTGAACAGCAGTCTTTAGCAGTTAGAGTTTCCCTGTAAAATGACAACATTAAAGAGTTACAAAGTGGGACATCTGTTAAAGCGAGAGCAGCATTTAAGATGTTCAGCTTATAATATATTGGTTTCTGCTATTTTCTGCGAAACTCTCCTTTCAAAGTCGGGAAAAATGGGTTACAGGTTAGCCTCCACTTAGGCAATGATGACAGCCTTCCCTGCTTTACTTCACAGCCATTAAATAGAAACCAGAATTTAGAAAAATGTCTTTCCTGCAGTCTTGACTCTTGAAAACTAGACTCAATCAAAATGTCTGAATGTGGGCAGAATAAGAGACAGAAATGCTGCGTTCCCAGTGATTTGATGTAACCCCGACCCTTCATGAAAATGATCAACAAAAAGTGGTGTAGATAATTTCACTGTTAATTACAAGTACATTAATAATTTCACAAGTTGGTAGTGGTTAATACTCTTTCCTCACGCTTTCGTTACACACGAAAGATCCTTGTTTTGAGACCCAAACCCATCCTCCACAAATGTCTCTTAAATTTAGAGCTGAAATTTGAACATCACGCTGCTGTAATAAAATCTGCTTCTTGAAAATACACTTTTTGAATGCACATCCTTGCATGTGCATTCAAGGATGTGCATTCAAAAAGTGTATTTTTGAATGCACCGCCAGCCTCTAGGCATGATTGTCATTATTAATATAATGACAGATGTTCATCCCAGCAGTGGTCTTTGGTTTCAGTTATTTCTGTTTTTGAAGGTTTTTCCCTCTTCTGTGCTCCACAGACCCTGTTTGTGATTTTGAGGCTCCTCTGAGCTTACTTCCTGTTTTATTTTGAAGGTTAATTCCTCATGTGTTTATAGAGCCTTCCTAATGTTAGATCAAGTTCACCTGTACTTTATTGTCTTATATTAATCCCTGTAGTCCTCGGTACCCCATCTGAATGCACATCCTCAGTTTCTCTCCTCTTTTTGTAGTTCCTTTGCTCTACAGATGCAAACAGAAGAGGATGTGATAAAGGAGATGAGTCGAGGCAGTAGGTTTTTAAACATTTTAAGCATGAAAATTTGGCATACCTGCATAAACATTTGTTTTGGTGCTCTTTTATATATATATATATATATATATATATATATATATATATATATATATATATATAATGTGACAAGATAATACATTTTTTAATGACATAGATAAACAGTGTAGGACCCATGGTTTGATTGTCTTTAAGAAATGAAACAATATGTGTTTAAAAAGTGCAAATTCTTTAAAGAGTTGCCTTCTCCCCTTGGTTTTTAAAAAATACCTCTCATATCCTGTGAAGGTAAAAAAAAATTTTTTTTAAAGACTACACCTGTACATCGCCAACAGTGCTTCTCTTGACAGTCCTTTCTCCTCCAGATGCATTTTAGGAATTGAGATATCATTCAAAATGGCATACTGAGACTGATTTCTGGTCACAGACACGAGGAAGGAGAAGAGGAGGCACAAATTAAAGAAATGAGAAAAGCCTGCAGTCTCTGATCTTTCAGTCTTTCCATTTCTTGCGTTTGATTTTCTGTCATCTTTTTTCATTGATCCTATTTGCACGCTGTGTTTTTCCTGCCATTTCTGTGCAACACTTTGTTCCGCGTCAGTAGTCACTAAAAAGAACACGCCTCCAAATGTTTCCCCATTTAAAGTCTAAAGAAATGCTTTTTGAAAACAAAGAGATAATCACCCTGTGCGTTCTGCGGAAAAATATACCATTTCAACAATTTTCTTCATGTTTTCCCACATTCAGTAAATACACTTTAATTATATGACATTATGTTATATGACATTTTAAATTATATTGCAATTTGTAGATCACTGTGAACGTAGAAAGAAAGCACCACACTGGTCAACTGCTATTCACTGGTAGGATCTGTCAAGTGTGCCATATTACCCAGCAGGAGCTGAAAGTCTAATGAGTCTAATGAAGGTCTAAATCAAACATTATTATCTCTTGCTGAATTTCCAAATGATTTTCAAGCAGTTTGGTTTACTATATATTAAATTTGGGTTTATTTTATAGCCAAATAACAGTGATTGTTACAATGTGTACTCTTAGTTCAAATTGCAAGCCAGGATAAAAGCAGAGGCTTGCATCATGAAGGCTAGCCGGTGTAAAGTCTTTGCCAAATCAAACAGGTGGCTCATCTGTAAGATTTCCATCCCGGATCAGTGAGGATATCAGTTAGGACAAAAGAGAGGAAAGACATGTTTAGAGGAAGTGAGTGAGAAGGTGAAGTATAAACGTGGAGGTGAAGGTTTCTTTCTTGGTCAGTATCCTCACAGTGCATGACGATGTAAACATCACTGTGTGCTCAAGCATTTTCCCATTGCAGGCTTAAGCCTTGGTAGCATCTAGTCCGACATATCTAATACTAGAAAAACTAATCTTTATATACTTGGTTATTCCCTTTTTATATTTCAGTTACTGTTAAAACCAAACTCATACTCTTACCTTCTTCTGCTGCCTCCACAGATCAAAGCATTTCTTATGAACCACATTTATCATGATGTTCATTTTTGTAATCAGTCAAAATGTGGAATATAGTCTCAACACGTGGTAACATGATAGAAAAATGCTGTGGGGGTCACATGTAAATCTTTTTGGGCACCAGGAGTGTCCAAACTAAAACTTACAGCACTGCCAATCTGGACTGAGCCAAAGCTGTGCACTGACAGAAAAACTGACAAACCTACAATCGCATTCCTGCAGAAACACACTGCAAACATGTAAATGTCAACAGCAACACTGCAAGAAAAAAAATAGCATCATGAATATTTGTAAGCCAGTTACAGTGAGCGTTTAGGGGCCATCAGTACATTCAGCAGGAAGGAGTGGATAATGCTCTCTCTGCTCAATTACACTGTATGTCTGACATTTAGCTCAGGTTTCTTTAGAGACCATCCAGCCCCCAAATAATATAATAATAAATAAATCCAGCATATCTGTGGATTGGCTGCTGAATACTAATGTAATGATAATGCCAAAGCTCCAATTCAATGTTAAATAATACATTTGAGGTTTCATGGCATCAAGTGGGAGGACAAAATTTGATTTTTTCCCTTTCTGTGAATAATACAGATACATTTGAAAACACAAAGGGTATTTTTATGTGCTCAAATTGCTGTAAGATGGCTTCCTCTGGAGGCACATATGAATCCCTGCTGGTCTGAAATTGAACCGTGCACAAGCATTTTCTCCTACTTCTGATCTAACATTTTGATTTTCAGTTTTACTGACTAAAATTGAATACAGTCATGCATTTGTCAGTGAAATTATAGTTTCATACCTTTACCTGGCCTCAAGATGAAACCTTTTGGAGCTCTAAAGTGAAACAGCCAAATGAATAAAGGCATGATTCATCTGGCATAGGGAGGCAAACAGAATCCTACAAACGGCAGCTGGATTTGCGCTATTCAGAAAATAACTATAATTCAGCTTTAGATGTCACATTTTTATGCCTATTCATGCTCTTTAATTCCAAGATCTGAATCACTGGTTTCCCTCACAGGCCAATACCTCCCTCTCCTGGCAGAAATCTCCACCAGCTGACTAATAACAAAAGTGAAACACCCTTTTGCTTTTGCTCCTTTTGTATTTAATGAGGTTTCAGCTGCAAACAGTCAGCAAGTTGATTTCAACTCCAGCGGTCAGTGGTTATTATGTTTTCACATGTTGTCCCTGCACTGTTCTCAAGCTGCCACTCTCTGTACTGTGGCTGAATGCACTAAAGCCCGAGCACCCGCTGCACGCTTTTTTATTAGCAGTCATCCAGAGGAAAGCAAAGAAATAACACGACAGGGTCAGCTTGATCCCAGTCTTCAGAACAAGAACAGAAAGTTGTACAATTATCCCCCCCGTCACCCACCTTCCTCTCTGCGGTGTGAATCACAGCCTTTGGTCTGCCTCCTCCGCACAGATCACAACCTGGAATGAACTGCCAGACCTTACCAGTGCTAAAACAATACGACTTTAAAAGCGTCCTGCTATGCTTTTCCTCAACTACTGTCATAAATGTGCTGTTACACCAATGGGTGCTGGTATTAAACATGAGATCAATGCATGTGCGACAGATCCCAGTGAGCTAAAAGCTCAGCCAACTGCTCTTAATGCTCAGCTTCAAACTGTTTTTTCTACTCCCGTCTCTCTATGGAGTCCCAAAAAGCTTTTCAAGGAAAAATATTTGAATGTCACTGGAAACTGTGCGACTCTTCTTCGAATAGTACCCCCTACCCCAAACTGCTCTCGAAAGACAGTGTGAAGTTGTACCACACTTTATCTGGCGCCGTTTGCACTGGACCTAGTTCATTTTTAGTTTCTGCAAGAAAACATTTCAATAGCTGTACTTGTCTTTAGACTTGCATGTTTCTCAAGTTTGCACAGTAACATCTACTATCACTACATCTCACACGCTCCGAGTGACATGCATAGTTTGTTTAAAGGTTCAGTATGCTGGATTTATAAATACTACTTTTTGTCATATTTCCTCAAACCGTTGCTATGTTCCAATAGTATGAATACAACACAGATCACCTCATATGACACCTCTTGAATACCGTTTGCAAGGATCAACCATGCCTGAATGAAAACAACCAATTAGAGCGGCGCCTCCAACACACTATCAATAACTACTTGTGCCCATGCAGAGCAGCGCCCCCATGTTCAGCATATGGTCTCACTCAATCTAGTGCAGATTCTGAAGTGGGAGAAGGAGAAGTTTCAGTAATTCATAGGCTGAAAAACAACAGGCAGCAGTGATGAAGTCTCTGCAAACAGCTTGTAGGTGCCTTATCACCACCTTCTGGCAGTAGTAATATATTATCTTCTACCAGGCATCCATAAAAACAAGGGGAAATACATAATGTTTTACTGATTTTAATATTAGATAAGCCTATCCCAGCTGCCTTAGGGCGAGAGGAAGGGTACACTCTGGAAAGGTTGCCAGTCTGTTGCAGGGCTAACACACAGACAAAAACAACCAGTCGCACTCACGTTCACACCTATGGGCAATTTAGAGTTTCCAATTAACCTTTACCCACTAACTGCATGTCTTTGGACTGTGGGAGGAAGCCGGAGTACCCAGAGAGAACCAGACCTTCTTGCTGTGAGGCAACAGTGCTAACCACCGTGCTGCCCAAAATTACACCGTGATGTAATTTAATATTTTAATAGCCAAAAAAATCTCGCTTACAAGCCAATTGTAAGCAAGATGGCTAAAAGACACTTTAAAAACCTTATACATGAACTAAAACTATCAACAGAATTCACAGAAGCTTTGACTTTATGTCCACAACATGTTTGTTTTGTTTGGAACAGATAAGTGAAACTTTCCTAGTTATACAGGCAATTGGGATTAGGAATTGGTGGGAAAGAAAGGTTAAACAGCAGCATCCACTATTAAAACACTGCCCTCTGGGTGGTCAAAGTTTTCTTTAAACCTTTAGATGCTAATGAAAAAAAGTACCTTTATAAAAGACGACAGCTTTAAATGTGGAGGAGCTAAATCAGCTTGTTTCCGACAGTGAAGAAACTGAGCAGCTGCACCAAGGTCCAGTATGAGATAAATAATTTCGACCATTGAATTATGTAAAGCTACTTTAATAGAGCCAAAGAATAAACACAGAGCTAGAAATGACCACAACACGTCCCCTTAAAAAAATGCTAGCAGGAAAACAAAACAAATTAAGATAAGCAAAATGAGCCCGTTTCCCAAAAGCACCTTAAGGCTAAGCTTATTGGATTATCCACATCAATAACAAAAGTTTCCCAAATGCAAAATAACTTACAGACATTCTTAGAGATACTCAAACATTGAAGTGTGCCTTCTGCTCTGGCTGTGAAAGGCTGCAGAAGGGCCTGGGAGAAGTTTTAACTGCAGCTTTTATTGCTTATGCTAATTTCTAAGCCCTGTGATGATCTTTCAGAAACACAGATGAAAAACAGCTATATTTTGTACGACGCCCATTTTCTCTTTGTAGCAAATTAATGTAATAACATGAAACAGAATCAAACCGTAACCGGCGATTGACACTTTTAATTTGACTTTTCTGACTAATATAACACTTTTTTGTTTTGTTGAGTGTCACGTACTTGCACGAATGACAGGAAGATGTTGATAATAAGTGCTCAAATGCATATATTTATAGAAGTGCTGTGACTTAATCTTCACTAACTTCCTAAGGGTGTTGGTGTAATTTGGCAACAAGCAGAGAAAGCTGTTGACAACTGCACTTTAAGCTGTGTTTTCCCACTGAACAATCACAAATGTTTCTACAACATTCAAGCTTTTTAACTGATAAACTGCATTTTTATCTGCCTCAGAAAATGCTTTCAGAGACTTAGATTATCAGGAAGCAGGGCCAAGATTTGTGAGAGTGTGAGCACACAAGACCTCATTTCCTCTCTGAACACGACAAGAGGAAAATCCATTTTCTCAATCAAGATGAATTTCCGCTTTTCAATTCTGATTTGAACATTTGATTGGAGCTGTAAATGCACTATTATTCAACAGAGATTTGTCGCAGGAAAAGCAGAAACAAGTGCCCGTTTTGAGCCTGAAAAGGCAGTTTTTGAAAGATAATCTTCAAGGTACACAATGGCTGCAACAGGCTGAGAGGACTCTTGCACATTAGCTGTTGTAAAGAGGCACCACCCTGTCTATAGATGCCCTGCAAATGGGGCATTTCTTTGGCTCTGGCAGGGCCTCGTAGCACTGGTTGCAGGTACACACATGACCACACTCTAGAAACACGCAGGAGCGATCCCGGCTCAGGCAGACAGTGCAGCTGGTGGGGGATATGCTGCTTTCCTCTATGTTAAGTTCTCGCAAACGCTTCCTCTGTTGTTCCTTGAACTCCTCAAGTATGCTCCTCTCCTTCTTGCTCTGTCTGCGATGCATGTATTGCTTCCACAGGATGTAGAGGAGCGTGGAGCAGGCAGCCATGCCGAACACAATCGCCAGAATCCTCCAGAGTCTAACGCTGGTCCCCTGCTTCCGCAGGAGAGACTCGTAGTCCAGCCGAGTGAGGAAATAACAGAAGCCCTGTTTGGGTGGTTGGAGCTTGATCAGGTTGTTATCCAGGACCAGCTCTCCGACTCCTGTGATGCTGTCACCCACACGCAGCATCTCCTCGGTTTCGTGGATGCCTTTTGGTCGCTCCCCGCTGATGAAGTGACCAATAACACTGGACAAGGATTGGACTGTGGGGTGGAAGTTCTCGTAGGTGGTCTCCAGATCCAACTCCGCTGCATCTAACGGGCGTATAACTCGGACTGTGGAAGCGATATCGTCATCATGTGACCCGAGGGCAAAGGGAACCGTGTTAATGCGCTGATGGATGATTTTCTCTGTGCTGTTCCTGTGTGGAAACATTACATTACATTGATTTATAATTACTATCCATGCATCAGAAAACAGCAACAGTCCAAAGCTCAGCTTATAAAGACAAACAACCATATTTTGGGCTTTTTTTTTTAATTATTAGCTCTTTATTTAGGCTCTAGTGTATTTTAAATAGTATCTTTGCATGACAATAATAATCTCAGATTATTCGGCGATTTTCTTATAATCAAATTATGTAAAACTGCCAAATAAACATTTTTAAAAGCTTTTAAAAGAATAATTTAAAAAGACATTTTTAAGAGTTTCAAGTGCGAATGACTTTTTAAGTCATCTTTTCTCTGTCTTGTTTTTTCCGACGTGTAGGGTCGATTTAATAAGAAGGATATAGGTCAGTAATGGACAGTCATTGCTTTTGCCTCAGCCTGTCAGTCACTGCTACATAATCTGAAGACCGCATGCGTTCTTTGCACACCGCCTTTGTAATATGCAATGACCTAATGAACTTAAGGCAATTTTGTGAGATTCAAGCTGGTATTTTTTTCCAAAGTTACTGAAAATATTCAATTACTTCGGCTGAAGAGCATGCACGCCCAACACTTGCTTTTAATGCACTGCACTTTTACCGCTTGCACAGAGTCCGGTATGCTTTGGACAAGAGATATCTGAGTGTGAAGGCTGGATTTTACTAGTCGATCAACACTCCTGCCCTCACCTGTGACCATGACATGTGGGTAGAGACTGAAAGAATAAGAAGACCGTGAGAATAAGAATAAGAAGGAAAAAAGCTTTCTCCGCTCTGACTCTCTTAGAGACAGGGGAAAAGAGTAGAGCTGCAACTCATCCTCAATGAAAAGAGCCAGTTTGAGGTGGTTTGGGCATCTGACTAGGACGCTTTCTAGGTGAGACATTTAAGGCAAGTCCAACTGCGAAGAGACCGAAAGGCAGACCAGGACATGGTTGAGAGATTATGTCTCTCAGCTAGCCTTGAAAGGGCATCTCTGCTTAGACTGTCACCCATGCGACTCAGTTAAGTAGCAGAAAATGGATGCTGGGACTCACTAAACAGTTGGTAGCAGTTTTTCTTTTCCCTGAATATTTGGTCATGCCTGTGAAAAAACGTTATTAGAGAAGAGGGTGACTTCAGCATGAAATAAGCTCAATTTAGTTACCAGAGTATTTGGCACTTGAGTTGTTTAGCAGGCTGCTGTCTGCGTCAGCATTACCATCTGCTCTCCCTCTAACTACAACACTGACACAACTGTTTTTCCCAACAGCGAAACGTCAGCACGTAATCCTGTTCTCCGCCTACGTTTATGAATGAATTTGATAACTGCATGCCATCATTAAGCCAAAAATCACTGAGCATAAATAGTTCCCCGTTTTTTAAATTAAAAAACAGATGTTTAGCGTGGAAAACAGAAAATGTTATTTATTTCAGCTGAATAACAAAACATTCTGTTTGTAAAAAACATATTTTTTTAACCTCTTACCAAATGTGAGTGGTGCGGTTCCACACCATCTTCTCCTCCTTCAGCGTCAGCCTCTCAATGACACCTTTGCAGTTATCGACAAACTGGCTGTTTAGTGTTTCCTTCACAGATCTCACCACACCTGCAGTGTGCAATAAATAAGTGTCAATTATTTTTCAGGACTCCCAATAAAAATAAAAGTTACTTTATTTAGGTTTTCAGCACGGCTCAGCAAACCTTCTATGACGGCATATGGGATACATCTTCCAGGAGTTTCAGACAGGATGGTTTTCAAATCTTGGTCAAGGGAGACTTTCTTTGCTTCCTGTAGAATAAAAATAAATATATACTAAAAACATAAGGAATTTTCACCCTGCATACGATAAACAGAGAAATGCAGAAATATGTCTGACCTTTAATCTGGCAACTATTGTAGCTCTGCTTCTGTAAATGGAATAGAAGAATGCGGTCAGAGCCGAGCTTGTGGCTAAAACCACAATCTGTGCCGTTGAGGGCTTCCCACTGGAGTCCATCCTGAAATCTACAGCATTGAAGGTCGCTGTGAGAGAGGAGATGAACACATCAGGAAGTTATCATTCATGTCAGTCCAATAGGCCACAACTGTCAGAGTTTGTCCTACAAAGCACTTTCTGGAACTCACTAAAAGACACTTTAGCCACAGAAAAATGATCAGCATTGTAATATTTTTAAGCACACTGAAGATGAAAAAAAAAATGCATAGATTTCTGTTGAATAAAGCAACAGACTCTTTGCTTTTGTTTTCCACAGTCCGATCAACCACAAATGTTGGAAACTGTCCATTTACAAAGTCACCACAAAGTGCAATTTTCATTTTCTGCACTTGAACTCCACATTATAGGATATCATTGTTTTTACTCCAAAATATTCAATTAGACTCCACAATATGGACACCCTACAAATAGTTTTGACTGTGCAGCAGTTCAAACTACCAATAAACCACATTTACTATGAGATTACAAAGAGCAGGAAATCCTCACAACTCAAAATTTTAAAAGAATTTTCCGCCAATCAATCTCAAAGGTCTTGTTTGTTCTACCAGAAAAACTAAACATATTAAGTTTATACTCATTTTAAATATATATTTAAAAAAATAAACATAAAATATATGACTTGGGAGTTCAGTCCTGAGCTACACACGTGGTGGAGACTGTCATGTCCTGTGGGGCATGGCAGCTGCTCTGTGGGAGAGAAGGCAACTCTGTTGAGGGTGGTGGAGGCTGCACAGAGGATGGTTGGATGCTGCCTCCCGCCACCACCACCACTATAGACATCTACACCAGCAGTGAGACTGCTGAACTCTAGTGGTCCCAGCCAAAGGTAACGCCACTTGTGTCTTTGAACTATACACTTTTTGTTTTTATTTATACTAAAGAACACTGCCAATTTGTTTTAGGGTGCTTGCTTCTGTTTCTTTTCTCTCATTCTCGTTGGCTTTTAACCAGGACCTCAGCGAAAAAAATCATTTCACCTCATGTGAGTATGTGTTGCAATGACAATAAAAATCCGTAAATATATGCAGACTTTCACCACTGCTGTTGCTAAAAATCTACCGAAACAGGAACGTCAGAGCAAAGGTTGCGTGGCATCTCGTTACAACTTAGAGCAAATTTCAAATAGGATCATCTCAAAAATAAGGCATCATTGAAACTACCTATAATTGAATGCGTATAGATAAATACTTTTGAAAAAGTCACGTCTGCGGTTCCCTAATGTTTTGCTTTTCTCCTTTTCATATCTAAATGGACTGGAAACCGCTCACAGCCTAAACGGTAAATATATAGTTTATGGTTACTCCAGTCTGGACACTAAAATAGCCCCCATTAACCAACACGACAAGCAAGTTAGCTTCAGCAAACACAACATTACTCAGTGCTAACAATTAAATCATCAGCTTACATGGTAATATCAGTCTTTGTCAGTAAATATCCTTTCGTTTAAAGCGAAGTCGTTGGCTGGAGTGTTGGCTGAAGTTATCATTTCCTTCACTTCCTCATTGACATTACTAGCTAGCTTGGCTAAATTAGCAGTTTGCTAGCTATGCCTTGACTGGAAATTAAAGGACGGCTGAGACATTTGTTTGAAATAAGCTGCAGCCGTCATATAAGGAGACAACTAAAAGCAGCTTTAACGGACTGTACAGCCACACATTTACACTCGATTTCCTGTCAACAAACCTGAAACATCAGCAGTCTCCACAGCTAAGACAACACCAACACCGGGAAAGACACCGACGTGCACTTTGCCTCCCCACCAGTAGATGGCAGTGTGGCAGCGTAATCTATTCGTGAACTTGACGGCCATACCAGCTCTTATCCAAGGTTAAATAAAACAAAAGTAAAAACTAGAAGGAAAAAACAAAACAAAAACAAACAAAAACACTTTAGATACCTAAATAAAAAACAACAACAAACAGATGTTGCAACTCGACAACAACAAACTGAAATTATATTAAGTGCTTACAAAACTAGATAATATAAAAAATTGTACATGCTTTAGTCTTTATCAGTGTATCCAAATCTGTCAAGCATCAGGAGGCTTTGGTGTATTTCTTTAGTGAGACTGGAATGTTTATATGACATTAAAAGTATCTCATCTATATCTGAATCTGACTTCCTCCACATTATAGTCATAAAAATGCTCAAAATTACACTGAAATTGGACTGATTTAATAATAAAAACTAAAATGAAATGTGCATAATCAGTCTGGAAATTAACAGAAACGGAAAACTGTGAACTGAAAATAAAAAGGTCAAAATGAAATAAAATACACTTTTAAAAAGTGATTTAAAAACATACTAACCCCCCCCCCCCCCAAAAAAAAAAAAAAAAAAAATTAAAAAATCATCTACTCAAGAGGTTAATTGAAACAAAAAGCCAAGGTTAAACTCAAGAGCTTAAATGTCAATAGACATAATTCTATGCAAATGAAAATGAAAATCAATCATAACAAACAAACAAAAAAAACAAGAGCAACAGAAAAAGCGCATCTATAAAAAATGTGTTTTAATAAGTGAAGTTAATATGAAAGCCTTATCTCCAACAGCAGATTTTCCCATAGCTGGGGCAGAAGCAGGGTCACCTTTAGATTTAAGCCCCAGAGAAGCCTCATTTGAGAGTCAGGATTTCTGCTTTAGAATTGATCAGTGAAATTTTGTGCTAAAAAATTCTAAAACAAACAGCGATCCAGTGGAAGGAAGCCAAGATGTGGGTGTTTGAAAACCCAGTAAGAAGCTGAGCTGCTGAATTCTGTTTGAGGTGAGATCGAGAGCCACTTTTCCTCAGTGCCATAAAGAGGGAGTTGCAGTAGTCAGACCTAAACAAAACAAGTATGTCAGCAACTGTTATGTTTTTACTATGTGTTTACCTTAGCTAAGGCACTGATACCTATTTTTACAGCAACAAAGTGCAGCTTTGATTTCCCCCCCCTTTTTTTGTATAGGGACAAGCAGCACTGATGGCACTGATGCCATCTGATAGCCACGGGTCTTTAAAATGCATTAAAATCTGCAACAAACTAGAGACAAACAAGCATAAACTACATACATGCATACAAACATAATGACAGCTTTGGGCGTGCCAGTCATGCAAATTCTAAACATCATAATGAATGTTAGTTACACATCCTCACATTATATCTCTTTTAGGCCTGCCTAAGAGGGCTTCCCTTCCAGTCTGGGAACCACTGATCTGATTAACTTTTTTAATGTTCCTGGTGTTGTTCTGCTCGTGTCTTTTAATTCTCCTGCTGCACCATGAACATTCTAGTACTGCTGCAGAGGACATAAACTCAGTGCTACAGTTAAAAAAAAGATATATATTCCAGTCCATAAAGATGTGAAGGTGTACCCAAAAGCCTCCTGGAAGGTAGGAGGGCTTCCTTGTCCTGGGGTGACCCTCTCTGCCTGCAGTTTATCCAAGGCTGCATACAAATTGTGTTTTCTCGGCTAGCATTCATGGCACTCTTTAACCATGACTTTGGGTCATCTTATAAATCACTCCAGTATACACTCATGCACACACTTATATTTGGATAAAACAAACAAAACAAAAACAGAAAAAGTGGCGTCAGACAAAATTAAGTCCAGTTTGAGTCAGTAGATTTATAACAGTAAGCCCAGTAGAATGGGTACGCCTTTTGTTTTGATGGATTTCTCCTTAAGAACCATATTTCAACTAAATGACCAAATTATCTTTTGTTGTATATTGCCTCTTTGCACTTTCCCATTGCATCATGTGCTTGGTGTATTTCTTGTGTGTTGTGGTTTCAGCTGGCACAGTTTGTAGCAGGAGGCTCTTTAGCCTGAAAAGCCATGCCCTGCTTACTCAAGCTGAATCTATCAGATAAGGAGAAGAGCTTTGATGAGGCAAAAATCACTGGAATTAGGTGCAATACTGAAACTTAGTGCATTGGGTGTATTGAATACATTTATACATTTTCAGATTATTATTTTTTGGCTACTCTGTATATCTCTAATCTTTTCTGGGTCTTTGTTTTTAGACCAGGTCAACCAGCTGTCAAAACCACCCCGTACAGCAATCCATTAAAATGGTGGTACTGCACAGTGTTGGGAGTGAATTGCCTGAAAAACATCAGCCAGTTTCACTCAATAAAAGTGCTGCTATCAGAGCAAGCAGAGCTTTGAATTAAAAAAAAGGCTGTTTTCACACGTTTGATGCCGCTGGTTGAAACAGCATTTTAAAAGAATTTGGGTCATGCTGGGTTGAATAAAGTGGAAATCCTATAAAAACAGTGAAACTGCAGAAAAGCAGTTGATTTTGTAAACACGGTATCAGAGTTCCTTAAAGGCGTTTTTTTTAAAACTACTTTTATGATGTTTCAAATATAAAAATATGAAGCAATGATAAAAAGTTGCAAGATTAAATCCCTGCTGGTATTTTGTCCTTTTTAGATACTTGTTTGTTTCTTACGGATGTGATGTCACTCAGAGCTCTGTCCACTGAGTAAATGCACATCTAGTGTCTACTCCTGTTTCTTTTCACTGTCTCTCCTTGCCTTTGGGATGTTTTACGACTTCTTCATTTGTGGGGGAAATAAGAAGAAATGGATGTAGCCACCACGATGTCACCTTTTAGCTAATTATTATTATTATTATTATTATTTTAATAATACAGAGAAAACCCAGAGAAAGCAATCAAAAGACCCCCCCAGGAGCACGTAATTGGTGACAGTGGAAAGGAAAAACACCCTTTTAATAGGAAGGAATCTCCAGCAGCCATCTGCTACAACTGGTTGGGGGTGAGAGAAAGAAGACAGAACCAAAGACACTGTGAAAAATTGCCAGAGCTTAATAATGTTTACTGAAACCATAGAAAGGGAATGTTGGTATATTTTTTTCAAGAACTTTGCTACAACCGGCCTTCTTCTTTGCAACCAGAGGAGTCACCACCTGCTGGCTTCATTTTTTTTTTTAGATCTGAAAGCTACATTTATCTTTCATACAGTCTTTCATCTTATAGAAATAAGCGACCCAAACTCCTGGGCTGTTTCTTTCCTCTGTTCAGTTACTAAGAACTCATCCTCCACACTCCAACATGAAAGATAGCTTTCTTTATCCTTTTACAATGTATTTATCTATTTATGTTTAGTGAAACAAAGGTCTGCATTTACAATTTCATTCTGCAACTTTGTAAGTCCGAACTAAAAATCTGTCTTCTGCCTTCAAATAATGTATAATTCTTATTCATATTATCAGTTGCTGTTATCTTGCACTCAGCTCATTTCACATCAGTAATTATTTGCCAGACACACCGCACAGAAATGCTCATTGTAATTATTCAGATGGGCTGTTTAAAACGTAATGAATGAAGGAAAGCAGCAGGTGCAACGGCCTTTAATGGTGCATTTCTTTTTACTCGTCTAATCTTTACATTCACTAACTGCATTTACTTCTTGAAATGTCCCTGAAATGCACTTCATCCTTTTAGCGTCCCTTTTAAAATCTTAAAAATTCAGCAAAGTGAAAGCAAAATCTGTCACAGAAAACTCCCGTGGCTGAATCAGTCTGACATAATCAACCTGACATCTGAATGATCAGCCTTCACAAAGTCAGGGAGCTCTGCTTCTCTCGGGAAAAGTTGCAGCCTTATTTTCAACCTCAACAAAAGAGCAGGGATGTCCTGGGGGGGTTCTTTTCAACATTAGTCACCTTATTTTGTGGAGAGATTCTACCTTTCTATTACCCCCCTCTGCCCGTGTAAGACTACCTCATTTTGTTTGTGTCAGTCACAGAAAGACTTCCGTTCAAATGCCAGCCTGACACATTCACATTAATTTCAAACAGACAGAAATAGAGATAGCAGATGGAGGCAGCAGCTTTATAGGAGGAGTACTAGAGGCGAGAAGAACATTGTATGTGTCCTCTTGATGCTGCACCGCTGAAAGGACGACATTTGGAATTTGCTGCGACTGATTCAGAGAAGCCTGGCATTTCGCCTGCCTGTGCAAAATCCACAACACCCTTCCTTTTCACTGTTACACAGCAGGCACATTCATTTATTGTAATACTCTTTCAAACTTACAGTAACTTACAGGTGCTGAAATTACAATATACAACTGCAGAAGTAACCACTGGACCTTTGAAATGTCCAAATACTCACATGCGGTTGGAGGAGTATTAGCTTTCACTTACTGGGCCACAGTTTCTGTTTGATTTTTAACTTTAAATTTTAAAACGGACACATGCCATCTCACTAAATTAAAGACAATATCAGTTAGAAGACTTTTTCTTTTTACTCTTCAGTACGGTGCCTTCATTGACAAAAAATATTTGGTGTTAATAAGCTAATCAAAAATTAGCAAACAATCAAAAGATTTGAAGAATTTAAATGTAAAACATGTTTGGAATACTAACTGCTTGTACTTCTGCACATGCATGCAGGCTGCTTATTCATCCACTGAAAAGCATATTATTTGAGAAAAACACTGAAATGAGCCGGCGTTCTGCAGCCGGAGGACTGCTTTGAGCATTACTCAAGAGGAGCACAGGATGTATAATGAATGTAGCTGGCGATGACTTTATTGTGGCGTCTCACATATTCTGCCCTTGAAAGCATGAAAAGGTTTTAGCTGCAACATGCAATGAAACACTAGTATTCCTGATACTGCTGAATATACTGGTATGCATAATGTGCAGTTATCATAGTGCGAATATGAGATGAAGGAAAATGCAACATCCAAAATGTGGTTTAAAAATAAATGAACATTTCAGGAAAATGCTGCATGTTTATGTCCATTTTACAGCTAACATGAAGATCAATAGTAATCTTACACACTCACGGGACACTTTATTAGGTAAAACTGCATTTTAATGCAAATGCATCAGGCATGTAGGCATGGTTTAAACAACCTGATGAAGTTCAAACTGAGCATCAGAGGGAGGACGAAAGGTTTAAATAACTTTGAATGTGGCACGGGTGTGTTGCATGTTTAACAGGCAGCTATTAGCTGATGCAGACACTGAAGGAGACAGAACTAAGTTTCAAACAAAAAGCGAGCCTTTTATTGTCGCTGATAACATAAGAACAAAAATAAAGCGAACGGTAAACAGGCAAAACGAAACTATGATAACAGACCAGGAACATATGAAAAACTAAAACATGGAACATGACCTGAGCAGAATCATGACATACATGAAACTTAACGGAGGAAACACAAACAACCTGATAAAGACTGAATGACAACACACAGACTAAATACACACAGGAGGTGATCGGGGGAAGTGGAAATACAGTGGAAACAGCTGAAACAAATGAACATAATGACACCTCAGGGGAAGAATAAAACTAAGCACGCTGAACATGGAAACACCAGACTTTCAAAATAAAACAGGAAACATTGAGAGACTTAGACATGACACACAAGCTTGACAACATGAAGCACGCAAACAAGAAACACATGACATATTGACAGAGAAGACAAATGAATCAGGAATGATAGAAGAAACAAAACTAGAATGAAACACAACCAAACCCTAAGCACTAAGCATATATTCAATATAAGAAATCAAAAAATACAAAATGAACTCAAAATGCTGGGTCACAGCAGAAACTCAAATAACCACTTGTTACAACCAAAGTATGAAGCAGAGCATCTCTCTTGCTGACTGTGTGTCAGGGTCTCTGAGTATTGGATCGCAGTTCTAGGTTTTCTGTAAATGATTATTCTGTTAACTTTGCATTTTTCTAATAATAGTATTTCTTTATATTTATATTTCTCTGGGTTTAGTTCTTTTGAACATCCAGTTCTGTTAACGGTTACAGTTTTGGTTTATATTCAGTTCATTGAGTTTCTATGTATTCCTGCCTCTCATGTGTTCCGTGTCTTTAGTCTCTGTTTTTGTGTTTTGTTACTTCCTGTTTTTATTGTTGTCGTCTGGTGTCTTTAGTTTACTTCCATCTGAGTCATTATGTTAAGAATCCTCAGCTGTGTTCCCACCTGCTACTTTCCCCCTCATTATCTGAGGTGTTGTGTCTACACATATTATTATGTGCAAACACAACACTGGTTAGGCACATTTTATGATTGAATGATTCACAGGACAGTGTTAAGTAGATGAGACGAATAAATAAAAAACATTCCTCTAAAAATGGACAAAAATGAGTAAAAAAGCAGCTAATGCCAAAGAAAATCTCTGAAAGAGTCTCAGAAAGTCTGTTGCTCAAGACCACTTTAAAAAACTTACAAGAAAGTCTAGCTCAGAGGAACAAATATTAAAGTAATGAGGGATGGTTCAAGACTTTTGCCCAGTGTTGGGTATAGCAGAAATGAAAGACATACATTATAGGTCCCCTTTAAAAAGCATATGAACAGATATCAGACTCCTCGTATGTCTCATTATTATTATTTATTATTTATTTTCTTGTGCTAAGAATCCACATCCAGATACTTAAAATAATTCTAATTAACATGCATTAATTAGCCCTTGCTTCTAATGTCTTGGCTAATTGCCTCATTATTTTTGCCTTATTTTTTCACTGACCTTTAAAACAACCACTTACTGCAGCACAGCGCTCTTCCACTTCTATAGTGCAGGATTAAACGAGGGAGAGTTGACCTGCATGCCTCCTGTGACTGTCCCCTTCTACTGAGCAAGGACGGGAATGAGCCTCCTTTCTATAATGTCCTGCACGTTCCCTGTTCATTAAACTATGATTCACTTGAACTGAATTACGTATTCAGCCAAAGCTAGAGAATCTATAGTATGGAAATGAGGTGATATTGATTTTCATCCCTTGAGGCTTTTACTTCCTGTTTTTGTAAACAAAGAAAAAGGCTTCAGCTCTACCAAACGTTCTGTAATGCTACTTTGTCATTTTTTGTCAGACTAATTTTTGATTGGCCGTGGGTGTGTTATTGATAGCGGCAGTCTGATGCGTGAAAAACACAGCAGCCTTTCTGTCACTATTCCCTCTCGCGCTTTCTTCAAGCTACGGCGGCCTGCATTGCTGTCGCTCTCACGTACAACCATAAATCAGCCATGTAAGAGCTGGGCCCCTCTCTGCCAGGCCCTGCACATTGATTACACTGCACTGGGTAAGTGTAGCGTGATGAAGAGAGAGTCCAATTCAATTAGGCTGCCTTGCTAGACAGAAATACGTAGAATATGTTGGCCTGGATAAAAGGATGTCTTCGAGAGCAACGAGACGAAACTTGAGGATAAGGAAAAAGAATTTCAGAGGTGAGGCAGGGATGTCGCTTAGGGAAAGTAATTGGTTTGCTACGATAACCTTCTGCACCCTGGATTGCTTGTGAGTTGATAACTGATGCACATTTTCAAGGGTAGAAGAGAAAGTGATATGATGATGATAAAAGATTTGTTTTTTATTTCCTGCAACTAACAGCGAATAAACACATTTTAATCAACCTTAGGTCAAAGTCTGCTTGCAAATCTTCTGACTTTGTCGATCCCAGTTTGAACAGATTTCAAGAAGATACATTGTAACTTCTTAAGTGAACCCAGCTTTTTTCCCCTTGTACCAACAAGATGCTATTTGTGAATCATACAATGAAAATTGGCACAAACATTCATTTACCCCTTCGGATTAACTAAAAAGGAAAAGATAAATTATAAATCATTTTTATTAATTAAAGTTTTTTTTTTCCAAAACTTGCAACCAAATAACTGTGTAGCCATGACCGAAGTATCAAAAACTTCAGTTCCTTGAACTGCTGCTTGAGCTTGGCTCCAAAAGGAAGTCATTTCCCACAGGCCCCCAAGTTAATAGCATATTTACAACATGATGCAAAAGCTGTTTTTACTTCTTTAGATGGTTTGCCCTTTTATAAAAGCTGAGTGTGTTAAATCTTTATAACTCATCCACCTGGATACTGGAGTTAGGGACATGGAAGGACCGATTGACAGGTGTCCAGATAAGGCAGCTCCATACAGTGAGCGTCTGCTGGCTCATCCAACTATCCTTCCATTTTCTTCTGCTTATCAAATTCAGGGTAGCATAGGGGACTGGGGCCTGGAGTTTTTCTAAGTTAAATTCTAGCCTTTTATTAGTACATTACAAGACAGCTCATTTGTATTGCAGAACTGGATCTCTCAACCATGATTATTTAGAGCACGTTTAATGCAGTTAGTAAAACAAGACTTCTTTTGGGTTTAATTGTACAAACAGTCCATCCTCCAGTTTTGGTAAGCAATAAAAAATGATTTTGGGACTTTTTAGCTTTCAGGGTGATAGAGGCATAAAGACAGGAAAGCTGGAGAAAGACATGCAGCAAATGTATTAAGGCAGGTTTGAACTTGGGTCTCTGGATTAGCCTTACAGTATATGGATCACCTGCTCTACCCGGGGAACTAAACCAGCACCCTCAGTAAGTATTGTTTGTATCCTGTTTGAACTAATTAGCAGTCTGTGCACTTGCACCGTGTTAACCATGCTTGTTAGCATTAACTGATCAGTTCATTTTGTTCCACCCTGACACTATGAAGGTTAAAGGCTCATGTTAGACTGATTTTTTGTCATAACACAGTTACTTTGCATTATCCAATAAGTATAATATTAAGTGTATTATTTTATATATTGTATCTATTTTGGACAAATGTACTATTTGTTACATTGCCACATAGGGTTTAGCAAATGTTTTACTTTTATTTGCCTGGGCAAATAAAAGTACATAAAAAGTTCACAGGAAACAGTTCAGCAGTTCTAAAACTAAAAGTCCAATATAAGTTCTTGAAGTCCAATATTAACCTTGAATGCAGACAGATATTTAAAAAAATGCACCACACTCTGTCTGAGAGCAGTTCATACATTAACCAAAATAAGAGCAATGGGTGAAAAAGTTGTTGTAGTTTTACTAAAAGCTGAAGGACAGAAACACCACATGATAAAGAGACTAAACACGTATTACACTAATTGCACTTAAGTGCATTCTTGTATGGGATGATAACTCACGCAAGTCAATACTTAATACACAAATCCATTTCTTTAAAATCATGATGGATCTTTTCAGTTTAGTACATCAGCATCTGAGAGGTGATTTATGGGCCCACAGATTCTTGGATAAGGCCTCTCAATCTTTCTTTGAGTCTTTGGTAACTCAAGGAGTTAATTCTGGATCAGATCCAGTCTTCATTCACTAAATGTCCAACATCTCTTAATCATTTGACCCACTGTGGTGTCTCCTACGTGGTGACTGCTCAGGCATTTCTAAGCCCATTAACTCAGTTTCAACAATCCCAAGTCTTCCCTTTCAGTAAGCCTTCAGTGACAGCTTGGATGCACTTAATTTTGCTCTTGTAGTTATAATAAGAGGGATTTATGTGTGTTATAACGCCTCTAAAGCTGTTCAATCTGTTTCTCCCCGCGTGCTTTTTTTAATTCACTGCACACACGACGGGAGGAAAGAGGGACATTTATTTCCCAGTGTTGCCACAGTAACAATTCTCTAAGCTAAGAACTTCATCCACCATGTACACGTGACAGCTCAGTCCATTCTGCCCAGCACAGCTTGCTGGCAGACACATATGATACTTATTTTGATTCATTGAAGCAGAGTCATCCAGCCAGTAAACAGATGTCTGGACACAATGTGGTGATGTCGGACAGATGTTCATGCATTTTCATCTTAGCCATGTCCACAGAACAGAGCTGAGACCTGGAAGTGTTGTTTACATACTACTAATGTGCAGAACACAATACATTTACATTTATAAGAGACATGTTTTTGACAACATAATAAAGAACAATAACGTATCTGTCAAAAGGTTGATTCTCTTCATTTTATACCTTATCATTGCTTCACTGATGCTGCATTCAGATTATTAATAACCTTTGTTGGGGGTTTATTTGTATGGGTGGAGCAACTAGCACTTATTCACCTCCTCTTAACAAAAGCTAGACTTGCTGTTCTCATCAATGGAAATACACTCACTGGCCACTTCATTACTTACACCTTGAGAGTACTGGATTGGACCCCGGTTTTGCCTTCAGGACTGCCTCAGTCCTTTGTGCCACAGATTCAACAATGTGCTGGAAATATTACTCAGAGATTTTGATCCATATTTACATGACAGCATCACACAGTTGCTGCAGATTTGTTGCTGTGGATCAAAGACGAATCTCTTGTTTCACCAGATCACAAAGATGCTCTATTGTATTGAGACCCGGTGACTGTGGAGGCCACTTGAGTACAATGAGCTCACTGTGATGTTAAAAAAAAAAACAGTTGTAGATGATTTGAGCTTTGTGACATGGTGTGCAAAGAAAGTACCCCCCACATCATTGCACCACCATCACCAACCTGACTGTTGATGCAAGGCAGGATGGACACCATTTCTGACTACACCAGCAACTGGAATTTAGACTCATCAGACGAACATTTTTCCAATCTTTTATTGTCAAAATTTTGGTGAGCCATGCAAATTGTGATGTCAGTTTCCTGTTTTTAGCTGACTTCTCACGGATTATTTTTTTTCTCTTTTTAAGACCTATTCAAAGTTATTTAAATCATCTGTATTCCCCATTCTGATGCTCAGTTTGAACTTCAGTAGTTCATCTCCACCATGTCTACATGCCTAAATACAATGAGTTGTTGCCACGTGATTGGCTGATTAGATCTTAAGCAGTGGCTAGTGAGTATAAATGCAATGTGGGAACTGAAACTTAACTTTATTATGTATCCGTGCAGAAGCCAGTGTGGAAGTGCGAACAACTGCAGTTCCTTCAATCACCGTTTGAAGCTGGCCACAACTTCCGTGATGAAATCAACGGGTTTACAGCCTGATACCTGAATAGTTTGACAGCTCTTGGGGGATTTATTTTAAAACTTACCTGTTTTGCAATTTTTAAGATTTAAAAGTAGGTTTGTGATTGCTTTGATTGAGAAGTGGGCTAACAAAGGGAACTGAAGTCAGCAGCTGTTACCTCCTACCTCTGCTAATTTGAGTCACTGCACAGTCCTTTCTAACCTTTTGTGGTATTTGTGCCTTTTGGAACAGTTTGATAAAATTATGTATTATGGTGTGCACTGTAGTACAGCCTGTCCAAGAAGTTTGTCCTTGCAATGCAATATATTAATTATTTATATACAGTTATTAATAAACAGTCTGTGGTCATACACGGAGCTTTAGCTGCATGCTAAACCATGCCAACATGTTCAAAATTACATTTTTGACACTTACGTGGTTACTTTTGTATCTTAGCATGCTACCAATTCTTAATTAGCACTAAACAGCTGTGGTCAGTGAGAATATTTTTTTTTGGTGTTATACTGGCCCAAATATTTTCAACAAGTAGAAATGTGACTTGATGAGGATGATGGTAAAAAGAAATTCCAGGGATTATCAGAGTCATTTGGATTCATCATCAGGGATCATGGCGAATCCATCTGGTTGAGATATTCCACAAAATAAGTTACATTTTTAGTCCTGGGGTAGAAAATGTCAGGTTAATGGGGTTAATCCTTGAAAGTCTGCACCGATTTTCAGTAACTGCTGAGAATTTCTTTCCAGCAAACCGTCTGGTGGGTGTTATCGTCCATCGAGTCTTTCTGCTAAAGTGGATGAAAGGTGAACACTGACCTGGAGTCTGAAAGTGGTAGTGTTGACTCTTTTCAACATTTTTAACATCTATAAAACAAAGGCTATATTCAGAATATGGACTGCTCTTCTCTCACTGCTGACAAAATGTTTCTATTGATCCTTAAAAGTACAGAAAAAATCCAAGTGTGTAGATATAATTTGTGAAATAAGAACGAACGACTAAATGTATTAAGCAGGCATGCATTAAAGCATGACATATAGACATTTTCAGTTACAAAAATAATGGGATTCTGTATTTCAGAAGCATAATTTAGTGCTTATCAGCTGTTTTGGAGTTTTGGAAACTTGCTCTGTCTTTGAAAATGTTTTTAATTATGCAGTAATATCACTCAAACAGAATTTTTAAGTCCAATCCTAATTAGCCTCACTATTATATCTCAGATATCTTTGCATAATACACAGTGAGCGACTCAGCTGTGGAAGGAAAATTCTGCTAGTTTATGTCTGAAGTAAACTGCTGGTGTAAACAAACCTTTGACAGGATTAAATGGCCTTACAAATTTATCTAGTCTTAAAAGAGGGGTTAGAATCATTCCAGAAATAAGGGGTCTTCACTGTGCAACACTTGCAACATCGATCCAAAACACTTGCATCCTCGAGCTGTTAATAGGATAAGATAATTCCGCTGATCCTACTTAAACAAATCACACTTAACAAGTGACTTTTACAACTCATAATAAGTAGTTACTTAAGAGGGAATACTTGTTTTTCTCATGTTTACAAGAAACATAGATAGAGTGATAGCTCAGTGCAGAGCTGGACGGATAAATACTGCTTTGGGACTGAGCCATTTGGAAACAAAACAATAAAGCAGGGAGGGGGTTGAGAGTGCCCGAGTGCCGGGCTAAGGATCCTGCACTGATCAGCGCTGCATGATGCAGAAAACAGATGAGAAAGAGGAGGAGGAGGAGAGGAAGGAGGAGCGAACTGGGAACAGACTGGCTGAGGCTCGCAGCTCTCAGTCTCTTCTCTGTGCTTCGCCAAGCAGCTTCTCTGTGCTTTCCTCTTTCTCTCTCGCCCTCTCTCTTCTTGCCTGAGCTTACAAGAGGAGACGTAGCAACAGAGGGGCTCGCTCACTCGCTCGCACCAACTTCGCACACGCCATGCTGCCCTGGAGAAGGAATAAGTTTGTTCTGGTGGAGGATGAGGCGAAGAGTAAACCCAAGAGCCTGGGGACTGGACTGACCTACCACTCCATCCTCTCTTCTCTGCTGCGCTCCTGTCCTGACTTGCTACCCGACTGCCCCTTTGACTGGGTGGGTAGCATCTTCCACACAAAACGGCAAAAGGTTGAACTGAATAAAGAGGAGCCGGTTTATAATGTGCGCTACTTGGGAAGTGTGGTCACCATTACGGCAAAGGGAGATGGCTGCACCCAGGAGGCGGTGGCCAAAATCTGGGCGAGGAGCAACTATGGGGACCAGAGTGTCAAGATGAGGTTAACAGTGGGACCACAAGGGATCCGGATGAGTGCCGACAAATCCGGGAAAAAGAAACCCATCCATCTTTACTCCCTGAACAGGATCACTTATTGCACCGCTGACCCGTGCCGGCCCAAGATCCTGGCTTGGATTTATAGGCACCAGGTCAAGAACATGGCGGTGGTGCTCCGGTGTCACGCAGTCCTGGTTAGTAAGTCGGAGAAGGCCCAGGCAATCGCCCACAGCCTCTACCAGAATGCCACCTCCGCCTTCAGCGAGTTCAAGCGGCTGAAGCGTCAGAGTGATTTCCGGCACTGCCAGCAGCAGCTGCTCGGTGAGGAGGCAGTGCCCCTGATGCCTCTGAGGAGGCTGCTGAACGGGCAGTGCCACTACAGACCGCCTGCCGACAACCCCGGAACTGCCACCCGTCTCTGCTCCATCACAGAGGAAGAAGAAGAGGAGGAGGAATGTGAGAAGGAGAGCAAAGATAGAAAGGAAGAGGTGAAGGAAGCGGAGGAGGATGTAAAGGAGCAGCAGGACAAACAGAAGGTTTTAACGACAAACACAGACCCGACTCAGTTATTATCAAAGTTGGACATTGGGGATATTGCCCGACTGGAGCAGTGCCAAATCAACTTTGTCAGTGACAGCAACAACAATACATTTACCTTTATAACCTCTCTGGTGTGACTGTAACACAGTTTAAAGAGTGCAATTCTGCACTACAATGACACATTCCTCTCTCTGCCCTTCACTGGTACCCCACTCAGGCTCCCTCCTGCCCCAACCATGTAATGCAAAGTGTTTACCAGAAACTTCTCCAACTTACCGGGTGGACAAGAAGAGGCAGACGATCGTTTTGTGGGAGTAATTTCTACTCGGCCCGGATGCCTCGGATTCGGGCTCGACTGTAGCAGTTTGGGAAACTGCATGTTTACACAGGAGGGCTGGTGATGCACAGACTAACAGCAGCACAATGACAAATGAGGACACTGGGTTCAGAAAACACGGGAGTGCTGAGAGACGCTGAGATCGCTGACATTTGTGTCACATATTGACTGCAGCACCGATCAGGATGTAATTAGTAGACCTCTGTCTCTTATTTTTGTGAGTATATTTCAAGGCTCGTTTGTAAGCAGGGTCATTTTTTCGGACTGACTTGTGATATTTTTCAGGGAGGTTCTTTGTAAATTTGTGTAACTTTTCTAAAATGACAATCCTCATTAAAATGACTCGCAGACTGACCTTTCCCAGCGAAGACGTTTATTACGGTTTTACTAATGATAGCAGCCGACTAATGAATAAGGCTATAATTTAGGAGGCAAGCCATTGAGTCGACATGTTTATTGCTGCCATTTGTTAAGGTCCTTATCATTTATGCATGACAAGTCAGCAGTAACCTTTTTCGTGCTGAGCTATTGTCTTTTTTCTCATGACATCTTTGATCCTTTGGCTTTTAAAATGAACACTGTGATAAATGTGTGACCAGGGACTATTACATAACTGTTCACGCAGCATTGATTAATTCTTATAATGCATCTTTTAAAATATATATTTATGATTTGCTAAAGCAAAAACAAACTGTTTGCCACTGCTCTGCCCGTCTTAGTTTTGCTAATGCAGTTTTTCCATGAGCCCTTGCAAAAATGCAAATGACCCTCACTATTGAACACAAGTGTTTGAAATATGACTGTAGCTGATTTCCTGTTAATAATATCTGTGCTACTGTCCCAAGATGCATTGTGATTACTATGAGATGAAGCTATTTATTTTCCAAATATGATGAATAAAAATTACCCTTGCCTGGGTTTCCTTCTTGAATCTCAGGAGGAATGTATTTCAAGATGGTATCAAAGAGATTATTCAAATGAATGCAACAGCTCTGCATTCCACTAGTGTACATTTGCATGTTTGTGATGTGAAAATATGTCTCACCGTCACGTCAAACACAAGAGAACAGCCTATTTACATCAGACTAATCTGCTTTCAAACTGTATAGAAGGATAAATAAATGTTTTTGCCACAGAAAAGACACTAAAATGTCAACTTTCAGCTGTCAGTTTCATTAGATGTTAATGTGGTTTGATAAATTTCTGCAAGCCTCGCAGTGGCTCTGCATCGCTTAACCCTAAGGGGAGCAATTAATCAGCGGGTTAAATTGTTCAGAAAAGGAACATAAAGCACCTGCCTCGACAGGACGGCTGTCAGGCTGACGAGTGATCCAAAACGGGGACCAGGAAGTTGACTCACTAATCAAGCATATTGCTGCCAAAATCAGCTATTTCTAATGAAGGCAGAGTGTTTAACTGGGTTTACTGGGAGGATATGTAACTATACCATGTTTGGATTATATCACCATAAAAATAATAAATATATTAATGTTGAAAAGCTAGTAACAGTTAAACAATTCATGAATTCATGTCAGGTATCAAACATCAAAAGCCGTTTGAGCTGACTTTAGAGATTTAGAGATTCTACTTTTGAAGAGCTTTGACTTTATTGCTGCATGAGAAAGCAAAACCATTTGGAGTTGGGTTGAATTACTGAGACGGATTGCTCTGAGTGGAAACCTTCAGCTGGAACATTTGAGATCAATAATTTTCTTTTCTTGAAATGAACTACCTCGGAAATAGAAGATGATCTCATGTCAGGAGATGGAAGATAAAGGATTCATTTGTCCTTGCAACAAATCCATTCACAGGAGAGATTACGGAATACTTTCATTTATGTGATTTTTTTCCCCCTGCATTTTAATCCTCAGACACACAAAACACAACGCAATAAAGTCACACTGGCATTCTGCTATGGGGTGGTTAAGCAGAGGAACCACTGTGTTTTTACGCAAACATAACTCTTGTCAGGCAAACATAAGAGAGGGAGCAGATGGCAGCAGCAAGGTGCACGCTGAGCTTTATCACACTCGTCTTCCAGAATAACAAGGGCTCAAGCCCATATCCGGAGCTTGTTATGTTTTGTCACATCGTCAGCCGCAGGAGATGCTCTTTAAAAACATAAAATCTAATCAAACCCAGCAGACCTGGGCCTGTCAAATATTACGTATAACCAAGCTGTGCCATTTTACAGCAGGGTGTCTGAGGAGATCCAAATAGATGCTTCCGCCTGCACACATCTGTTCTTAGTCTTTCTCATCCTCATGCAGTGTCTGTGAGGCAAACACAAGGGTGTGTGACAGTATGTCTCCACTGCGACGAGGAGGAACAGAGGAATAAAATATTGTGTCCCAAAGTAACTGGCGGCAGGCAGCAGTCCATTTTATTCCAGGGAGAAAAGTACAAAAAAAATACCTCCCAAAAAATAACCACACACACAAACACACACAGCTTCCCCAAGAGCACGACAAAGAGGAAGAACAGTCCACAAAGCCCAAGGAAGGACACTGTGAATCACCGAGACGTTGGCCAGTACTGGGAGAAATGAACAATAATGAAACTTTATGAAATATAGCTGTAGGCAGCAGTGAGGAGGGACAAGCAGTTCAGCAGGGCGCAGTCACTATGGCAACTTATTCTGATCGTGTTAAAAGCCTGTCTGTAAGCACTGACAAGAAAACCATGGAGTGGTGCTGGCACGAGGTCATTTCGGGACTCTGCATTTTGTAGTCTCAGTGTTAGCAATTTATGGTGGCAAAGGTGACTGTGGTTTGACAAAAGGGTGAAATGGAGTTATTAGATAACACTTGCAAGCTTAGTTAGCAAGCAACATCCACGAAACGTACACATAGAAGCACCTACTTGCTAATTAGTAACACACCACAACTGAGGCACAAGTTTATTGGATGGGCTGTACCACATCACACTCCAGAGGCAACATAAACATGGATGAGTGGTCCAGTTCATTAAGCTGAATTTGACTGGCTACCAGTGCTGTGCATACCACAAGTAAATGCAGGGGCAGCATTGCCAATGCCAACACTGATACTGATAGTGTTAACGTATAAAGGCCGCTTATGCAGTGGAGATTGTTGTGTTATCACTTATGAAATGAATGATCATGATTTTGCAAATTATGAAGTTTAATGGTGTAATTTTTACTTTCAACAATAATTAGTTAACAGAGTAAAAGACACCATTCAGCTTTTCATGCATTTTGAAACTGCTTTTTTTGAAGATCTTGTGCCTGTCTGTAAAGGGTCAGCATGTACTGTGGGTTAAAAAAACAAGCGGAAATAGACAGACTAAACAAAAAGGTTTGGACTTTTTTCATAGTACATTTTGAGGTATATCTTTTTTCATTTCCAAAAAAATGATTCCTTTAACGAGTCAGCGGGCTACATACTGAACTTAGAGGGTAGCAACAAAATATCGATACTATCGCACTGTATCGATCCAATCCGATACCAGGATTGGCATTAATACTATCGATATTTGAATTGTTCCGCCCACCTCTACTGGTTAAGCCCATATAGACATGTATGGGCTTCAGCTTCCGGTGTCAAGGCACCTCGCAATCAAAGCAAACACACCTTAAGCCAAAAGAAAATTGAAACGTAATTATAAAACATTCTCGTACTGTTCACTTGTTATTGTGGGATTCTTTGTACCCAGTTATAAATACTTTTAATGATGATAATTCTGCTTTTGAAAACGGTGATCTGCAGGAATTAGCTAAATTTTGAGTTTTAGCATTTCTCTGTTGGCTGCATTTTAATAACTTATTTCTAGTCCTAATGTTGCTCCTTGGTAGAAAAAAATAATAGTCTTTCAACAAAATGCAAATTAAACTAATTTGGGGTCCAGTCTTAACAAGTAGTGCAGATATGTGCCAATTTGGGGAAAAATAATCAAACTTTGTGAAAACTTTGACAGTCTTTTCAATCCTGTGTGGTGAACATTGATATAAGATACAAATAGATCTGTGCACACCTCCAATTTTGAGCCTGTGGTTGCACTAGATTGCTTGGTGAAAAGAATGAGGGCATTGACCCAATTTATTGTGCCAAGTTAGTCTTAAAGACTTTACTCTGTCCAGTTTCCCAAAAAGGCACCTTTAAAGGTACCATCTGAATCTCAGTTATCTAATAATACCATCAGATTTCCTTTGACCTTTCTCACAGCTATGACGTTTGAAGAAATGTTGCATCACATTGTTCCAATACATTAGTTGCAGCTATCTTATTAAAATGAACTTGATTAAAGGAAACATGAAGACAACTTTAAATCACATCCTATTTTCCATGCAAAAGATCCCAAAGTATTTCACCTTGTGATTTGTTTTGATTAATAAAAACCTGACTGCAGTATTTCCTCTGGCAAAACTAAAAGACACCATTGAAAATAACATTTCACAAAACATATTTTCTTGCTGGATTCATTACTGTCTCTTGAGACGTGTGACTGGAAACATCCACAGGTACCTTTTTTACTTGGTGAAGACCTCAGCTGTGGTGGGTGTTTGTTTTCCCAGGTAGATAGAACAACAAGGACACCCATCCACACAACTCAATAAGTGACAAGTTCTGTCAAATAGCATTTTTCAGTTCTATAAGAGAAGAGACCTGAAAAAAGTGTTATTTTTTGCAGTTAAACTGCAGTGTATGCTTGCTTGCCAGAGCTTCCCTCTGAGACCCGTGGATGTATTAAACAGAGCTGCATCGCCTGCCTCACAAGCCATAAGTTTTCCAGTTACTGGGTTTGCTCCCATGGTTTCCAGTCCACTGCACAAATGCTTTAGCATGTTCCTGAATATAAAACTCATTTTACAGGCACTGGGGAGGTTTTATAAATATGCAGCTCTGTGGATTAAAAATTCATAGCAAAAATGGTTACGAGACATACCAAAACCAGTGGGAAAACCTTTTTTTTTGTGGTCACTGGGACACACTGTGTCCCACTGATCTCCACTTCTTTCATTACATCTGTGATAACAGATTCATGCAACGATTAATAAAAATCACTTCCTCATTTGCTGTTTTCATTTCTACAGCTGTTTCTTTGCCTGATCATGAAAATATTGGTGCTCATAACTAAACAACCCATGCTGCTCCAGAAACCGCGCCTTATTTTCTGCTGCTGTCATTCTGCAGTTGCAGGGAGTTTACAAGTTCAAATGATCACAGCTAACAAGCATCATTTCCCCTACTGTGCAAATCTTATAACACCTTCTGAGAAAAATAGTTGCATATCTAGCAAGTTTCAGATGAGATGTGGTGGGTTTTGCCGCTCAGCATCACTGTCAGTATCACACTGACGCTCTTGAACA
The DNA here is from genome assembly GCF_963576455.1 of Neolamprologus multifasciatus. Classification (NCBI taxonomy): domain Eukaryota; kingdom Metazoa; phylum Chordata; class Actinopteri; order Cichliformes; family Cichlidae; genus Neolamprologus; species Neolamprologus multifasciatus. The sequence goes on from NC_140458.1 coordinate 7,076,196, forward strand.
ACAAAAATGCACTGCAAGATGCACATTCAGGATTTTTCTTATAACTGCAATGCTTTGTGTTTAATATTTCAAGATGCAACTGCCCCACAAGATCCTAAAGTGAACCAGAACTTGGTAGAATAAACTATCAAATAATCGCTTGAAACTTTTTCATTTTTCCCAGATTCATAGCCATGTGTGTACTTTACTGCTCCTGCCCGCGCTACTTTATTGAAACTCAGCCTTCCCAACTCATTAAGATGACATTTGCAATATTGGAAAAATTGCCCCTTTAAGATTATGTTTAATAATGTTACACAAAGGAGAAACAACACTGGGGAATGTAATAATAACCCTGTCACACACCACCTGACGTCTTTATACCACACAGTCGGAGGAATGCAGGAAGGTTGCACAAATTACTCGTGCACTGACGTCACAGGAGATCCATTACAAGGACTAATTATGAAATCAATAACCCAGGTGCATAGGTTTGTGCTTCTAAAGTGTTCTTTTATGGCACCCAGTTTGAGGCCGTGCTGCTTACGTCCTTGCAGGATCTGCAATTGCTTTGGAGTCATTGTGATTGTGCGTCTACTGCTTCACTGATTGCCATAGTGAGATCGAGTTACATGCTGAGTCAGTCTTGTATTACGCCTGTGATGTACGCTGTTAGAGTTGCATCGTGACATCAGCGGCGATCACAGAAAAACAGTTTTGGAAAGAGTGAAATAAAAAAAGGTATTTGAAGGAAGATTTTAATATTCTGAGAAATCCACTAATATACTTCACAAGACTGGTGAAAATATCAATACTAGAGTGATTTAGCAGCAGGGAATTCAGGCTAATAGCCTTTGAAAGTTACCTCAGAAAAAAGAAACAGATGGACGGATGAACTGATGGGCATGTTTGAATTTATATCTAAATTGGGTGTTATAACTCTCATATTCCGCAGTACCATACGTAACTTAATTTTGGGGTTTCTCCCATTTTAATGAGGAACAGATTAAATAATATTTTTCTCTTATTTCTAAAAATTAGTTCGAGTTCACAAACAGGCTTCTAGCAATCTAATCCTCTAAGACAGAAGTCTCATCTTAAACTAAATGTTGCACGCAGTTTTTATATATTTATTTATATAGCACATTTAATTACAACAGGAGCGTTGACCAAAGTGCTGTACAAGAATACAACATACCTAATAAAATAACAAATAACTCTCATGCTGTATTAAAAGCAAATAAATAAAAATGTGTTTTAAGATAAGATTTAAAAAGATTGACAGTGGGAGCCTGTCTGATGTGTAGGGGTAAATTATTCCACAGCTTAGGCGCTACGACTGCAAATGCTCGATCGCCTCTATGAACCAGCCTCGACCTTGGTACAGCTAAAAGCAAAAGATCACTTGATCTAAGAGATCTAAAGGGGGTATAAGTCTGCAAGAGGTCAGACAAATACCCGGGAGTCTGTCCATTCAGGGCTTTGTAGGTCAACAATAAAATTTTAAAGTTAATTCTGAAGCGGACAGGGAGCCAATGAAGAGAGGCGAGCACCGGGGAAATGTGTTCACGTCCTTTAGTACGTGTCAGAAGACAACTAGACACTGAAGAATATGTTTTCAGTGCTGGGCTAGAGGTATTCAGTGTAATATTTTAGTCAAATAAATGGATCCCTCCAGTCATAAAAGGTAGGTGAAGCTTCCTGCCTTGAAAGGTGAGCCAGTCTAGAATTGCCTTAAACTGCCTTTCTACTGCCCAGCAGAGGATTTGCAAAAAATAAGTTAGATTGTGTTGCAGTCTATTAGAAATTCTCCCTTCTGCTTACTTATTTGTGACTTCAGCAAACATTTCCACGATGATCTGATTCTCTAGTTTCAAGTCTTACTTTTTTCATTTGAATATTATAGTCCCATTTATAGCCATAAAGGAGGATGTTTTATGGTGCGCCTGCCTTGTGATTGTCAGTTTCTCAAACTGATTTAGCCCTCGCTCAAAGTTTGAGGTTCAAAAGAATAAGCTGTGATAAAAATGCCTTGCTCTCAGACTTCCCACCCTTTGCATGTCTGACATGTGCTTTGTACTCTCTGTAAAGCAGGGCAAAAAAGCCGTGTGACACACAAGTAGAGCGTCTGTTTGCCAGTTTGTTTTAGTGCTTACAAACTTAGAACTGGGTATTTTGTAAAATTTCTGTCATCTGTAATCAAAAGGATAAAAAGAAGTTGTTCCTCCCCACCGTCACTGAGGGCTTGCTCATGCGGGACTGTTAGATTTGCTCTCTAATCTTTACGACCCAGAGTGCCTTGAAACGACTGTTATGCACTGCGCTCAATATACACTCCTTCTTCTTTCAGTTGCTCCCAGCTATAAGGGGTTGCCACATTTGATCATCTACCTCCATCTGAACCTATAGATTCCTCTTCGGTCACAACAAACCTCTGCATGTTATTACATCCATGAACCTTCTCTTCAATCTTTCACTTTTCCTTCTTCCTGACAGCTTAATATGCAAGGCCCTTTGTCCAGCATATCCACTATCCCTCCCATCCACATGTCCGAACCATCTCAGCGAAGCCTCTCTAACTTTGTCTTCATAACGCTCGACCTGAGCTTTCCCTCCGATATATCCATTTCGACTCCTGCCCATCTTTTTGTCACTGCCTCCCAGACATACATCATAGCAGTTCTAACTATCATCTTGTAAACCTTCTTTTTCACTCTTGCTGCTGTCCTCCCACCAAAAATCACCCCTGACACTCATCTCCACCCACTCCACCCTGTCAGCACTTTCTTCTATACCTGCCTTGTGCATAGTCTGTTGCTTTTGATGTTTGAACTCAGGTTCTTAAACTCATTTACCTTCACAATCTCTACCCATGCATGCTGAGCTTTTCACATGTCATTTATTTTCTTTCTAGTGCATACCTCCACCTCTCCAGGGACTCTTCCACCCACTCCAACTCTCACTACAGACTGCAAACATCATAGTCTGTTAAGACCTGCCTGACCTCACCTGTCAACCTGTCCAGCCCATCGCCACCACTACAAACAAAAAAGGGGCTCAGAATCGATCGCTAAAGTAATCCCACCGCCATCTTGAGCCCATCTCTCACTCCTACCACACACCTCACTACTGTGTGGCTGTCCCCATGCAATCACTAAACACTACACTACAATATACACTCACTAACAGTTTATTAGGTACACCCGTTCAACTGCTTCCTTTAAATGCAAATATAAGCTAGATGACCTGTTGAAGTTCAAACTGAGCATCAGAATTGGGGGAAAAAAGAATTTAAGTAACTCGGAGGTTGTTGGTTAGAAGAGAAATGCCAGACTGTTTGGGCTCATGGAAAGCTCAAATATAGATAAATCTCTAAATGCAAAGCATTTTCAACATTTAAGAAGATGAGCTACAGCAGCAGAAGACCACGCTGGGTGCAAATCCTGTTAGCTAAGTGTCACGGTACTGGGTGTAATTGTAGTTTAAGCTATATTCTTGGATTTGCTGTTTTTCATGGTTTTGGTTCTCTTTATTGTTTTCTGCTTGTGTTATATTTAATCTCCCTGGTCTTTATTTTTCTGTCACGGTGCCTTCCCTGTGTTCCACAGTTAGTTACTCTTGTCTCCGTATTTCTGGTTCCCTAGTCTGTCGTAGCTCCATGTCACAGTGTCAAGTCCACGTCTTTGTGCATGTTTCTTGTGTCCTGTTTTACTCTGACAGTCTCGCATCCCATGCTCAGTGTTTTCAGTTTTGCTTCCTCCCTGTCTTTTTAATTCCCTTGTTACTCCCTTGTGTATTTAAGCCCTGTGTTTTCCTCTGTGCTCCTAGTTTCCCTTGTTGTTTCTTGTCAGCTCCTAGTTTCTAGTTTCCTTGTTTCCTAAGTTGTTAGTTTCCTAGTTTCTAGTTTTTTAGGTTCTCTTTTCTTTTCAACTGTTTGTATTACCTGAATTTTGTTACAGCATTAAAGCTGGCTCCTTGAGTTCACTCCTTTGTTGTTCGTGAGTCCTTCATCCTGTCTGTCACACAGCACTAAATGTGACACTGAGAACAGAAAGATAAGGTTACAGTACACATGGGCTCACATTTCCAGCACCTTGTTGAATCTGTGCAAAAAAGCTCTGCAAAACAGCAGTAGGAAGCTGTAACTAAACAAAGAGCATGTATAAATACAATTTAATAGAATGGAAAGAAGACAATGCTCATTGTATACTATTACACCTCTACTTTGGGTCTTGGTATTGTTTTATTTTACTTCCAGCACATTTACGCCATGCTACACTGCATCTCCTGACTGTATTGGTAACAAACAAGGGTAACACTATGTAATATGACCTGGAATCTAACATTGGGCAAACATTTTTATAGCTGATTTCCTTTTTTCTGTCTACTTTAATTGGCTGCTGGTAGTATAGCTTATTAATCATTTTTGAAAAACTTTTTCTTAAAGGAGCCTGTTAGGGAGAGTTTGAGTCTGCTGCATTTCTCACGTCTTTCCTTTTATGTTTCCTACCTCTGATTATTAACATTGACCAAGAATTAAAGATCATGTGAACTTTCTGCAGAGGTAGAATATTCCAGTCATGTTATTTGTTCGTCTTCTAAAGGCATTTTATATTTAGCTCTTTGAAAACACTAGGGGGCAACAGGAAAGTAATGCACTGCAATTATCATCAAACTCACCGCTATTTGCAGGAACAGCGGAGGTGTACTTGTCATTATACCTGTGGCTCTCCGAGTTCAGTCTGATGCAGCATTTTTAGCTCTTTGATGTCTCAGTGAAAGGCATGACTAATGTAATGACCCAGCAGAAGCACAGTGGAGAAAGTCTTATGAAACAGAAAGAAACAAGGCTCTATCAGAAGGAAGAAAACATCCCTATTTACCCCTTAAGCACTTTGGTGGACGGTGCAGAGGCAATCAGTCCAACATCCATTTGTTTCCCAGTTTTCTATTACCTAGGGAATGGAGAAACAAGGCACGAGAGAGCAATCACTTAGGCACATATGCACACACACAGTCGAACACACACACAAGCAGTCATGAAAGAAACTGGGCCAAGACACAAACAAACGCACATAGAAGGCTGAGGGCATTTCATTTAAGTAGACAGTGTTTGAAGATGAGATAAGGCTTTTTTTTGTCTATTTGATGATCTACAGAGAGTGGCAGGTGGATAAAAGGGGCAGTGGAGTGTGTGGATTTGGCCGGCATGTGAGTGGGTTGGCACATGACACAGGAGCCAGTTTATGGATATAAGCCAGCCATGGCCACAGTACCTGAATAAACAAGGATGCACAAAAACAAACAGGCTGGACCTCTGCAGCCTATTAGAGAGGACACTCCTGGGGTACAGATTTATTTTTGGCATCACTACACTGATGATCAAATTTCAGCATCAGTAACTGATGACTGATTTTTATTCATTTATCCCATTAAAGAAAAAAAACCTGCACACACTATACACAACTAGAGAAAACAAATGTGTAGTTTTGTGAGTACAGGTGTAACGTGAAGCTTATTCATGCATTTTATCTGAATATATTGAATGGAATGCATAAATTAGTAACACTCTCAGTAGAAAGACGTAAAAGTATCCCTTAAATAATTGGAGCACTTCAGTTGCTGGATGTAATTGATGAAATCTAAAAATATTTCATTATATTTTTAAGTGGTCAGTTTAGGCTGTTTTTTCCTTTTTAAACTCGCTGACATTTTAATCAACTGCATGAAAAAGTGGCCTTGATCTAATGAGGTCTAATTGTTAAGCTAACAATGAAGCAAACATCATTTGATTATGTTGTGCTCTGCAAGTACTGCCTTAACTGGATTATGATACATAATAACATTTTATTATTAAAAAGAGAGGCATGACTACAATTTTTGACTCGTTGTTGTTGTTGACATGTAAAGTCGACATCAGAGTGCTTGTCTTTTTTATTTTTCTGGTAAAATCAAAATATGATGACCCTCTGAAAGTTAGATAATGCATGCAAAAGCTAGATAGGGTCAGACATGATATGCAATGACTTTTTCCTCCTATGCATCTTTAGTATTTGTTGAGCCAAATCCATAGCTTAGCTGTCTGAAACATTTGGCATGAAAAGAGACATTTAAAAAAAAATTAAATAAAATCCATATGGAGGTGCAAGGCATAAATCAGGCTATCAACATTACCATCAGTCTCACTGATGCCACCTCGGGAATAAATGGAGATATGACTGTGATTTCCCTTTTACAGCCACTTCCATAGCTTGGACAAAGTAGCTTGATTAAAGGAGTAATCAAAACATTCTACCTAGCCACATAAAACCCCTCCAAAATATCAGAAAAATTGATAACTGAATTGAAATATTTAAATTACCGCTATCATTCAAAGAAATCCATAACAGTCTGTCTTCATAACAGTCCGACATGTGCAATAAAGGCCAAAGATGAAACACATTGCACTGAAACAGAACTAGAGACTCATTGCCTGAAGAATTTTTAAGCATAATGCTGGCTCGTATTGATTTTTTGGGGGGTTGCTTTGTTTTTCTTTTAGGATGCAGTGGGCTGGATTGAGAGGTCTGTGGGTTGGTTGCAGCCCTCAGGATGTATTTTGTATTTGTGCATTATATAGCAAAAGTCAGACGCCTACCTCAACTTTTGATGTGGAGTAGTAGCAACTGTACTCCAAGCCTCTCCTGATGACTGAGCTCCTCACACTAAGTCCAAGGATAAGTCCAGGCACTCTTTGGAGGAAGCCCCTTCATGCTGCCTGTTAGCTTCAGCTTTTGTACAAATCTTTCCACATGCTCAGATTTTTCACAGGCTAAAACATTTGATTGATGGTGGCACAAAAAGTGAGGAGGTCACAGCAATTCAGCTGGATTGATGATTCTCAGTGTGCAAAATTCAATCCAATAGCCAGTCCATCTAATAGCTATTATGGATATTTAGGCCAGTATTGCCAAGCCGAGGGCCACAGTGCTGCTGTCATGACTTAGAAGTTAAATAAGGCTAAGCCTCTGGGCAGTTTTGAACTCTCTGGATACTTTTTTCAAATCCGTTCAACCCTTTTTAGAGCTAAAAATTAAATTAAATCCCAGAAATTAATTGGTATTTAACAACACATACTCACGAGAATTTAAATATTTTCTTAGGCAATTTCCTTGAGACTAATGACTCCCTAAACAGAGGGTTCATTTGGATGACCCCATTTGGCATTTTAAGATGCATGACAAATCCTCTCACTCCCTAAGACAGTGCACTTGTTCAGATGGTATCAGGAGTATGTCATTATAAAACCTGCCATCTTGGGGGGCGGGCGGCAACTAGACAGTGTAACCTTGAAGCTTAAGGAGATAAAATTGGCGATATTTATGGAGTAGCAAGAGTTTGGCATGGAGACTTTATGGGGTGGCAGAAACTAAAAAAGACTCTCAGCTTGGAAACATGGTGAAAGTGCAAACTCTCAAACACTGAGCTATAAAGGAGCTGTCACTGCTTTGCTGACTAATGTGTCTTTTTGTTTCGATCTTGGAACAAATAACTTTACTGCTTTTTAATCTGGCTGCTTTGCTTTTGTCTGCAGAATGAGCAGTTTGAGAGATTGCGGTAGCTGCAGGCAATATGAAAACTCTTTGTGCTTGGGTTTAGTCGGGTTTAATCCATCCCTGATGCAATCAAACATGACTATTGCTAAACATGACACACTTCAAAAAAAAAACAACCTTGCCGTTACCCATCTAACAGTGGAAGTTGGCAACCCTACAAACACATTTAGCAGGGTAAAAAAAAAAAAGCCATCAGCAGCTGTGACTTGGGGAGGCAGCACAGAAAGCTGTGGGGGCTGAGAGAAAACGGAGGGAAGTGCAGGGGCAGCTAGCAGCAGCTGGGTGTAATTGGTCTGTTACCAATACTGTGTCCTCCCAGGGCTACTGGTTTCGTACAGTGGCACAGCTGTTTGTTTCTTACTTTAAGGGCATATAATTAATTTTTGACCTTCTCATCTATGCCACATTTCCTTCCCATCTTTACAACTTCTATAGCTTAGAGTGTTTTAATTAGCTTTACAGAGTTTGCATGCTTTGTCGAGCCCTTATTAGGTTGTGTAGGCAATACTCATAAGATAAGATAAGATAAGATAAAACTTTATTAATCCCTCGGGTGGGTTCCTCTGGGAAATTTGTTTTCCAAAAAGCACAGCACCGACAGAAGTTACAAGTTAAGAATATTATATATATATATATATATATATATATATATATATATATATATATATATATATATATATATACACACACACATATATATAAATACAAAGACATATATAGATAAAATATACAAGGGGGATAAATAGAATAAATAGGAATAAAAATAAAAATAAAAATACAAGTGAATTGGTATTGACAGATATTGATGATACAACATTGACAGTGTTGTATCATTACTCAGTAAAAGTAATGTGTTACATATAGTATTACTCATTACTTTAAAAAAGTGATATGTTACCAGAGTTATTTAGTGCCTGTAGAAAGTTATGTGTTACACGGCTTATCAAATATGCAACATGGCCTGAGATGCACTGTCTCATAATTACCACTTAACATAGACCTTAGGCTACTATCCTGCACAATATCCAAAGATATTATCCTAAGATCATCATTTTAATGCTTTTTAATGTTTAAGCCAATAGCAAGTTGTTAGCGAGCCACAACAAACAGGACTTCAGTGAAAAAAGTTTTTAGCGCTTGTTTGTTTTGTTTTGTTTGCTTGCAAAGTGTTATTGTTTCGTCTGCAGAATCTTTCATTTTTGCAGATGCTTGCAAAGAGTTGATGCTGTGTGTGGATAGTTGTTACTGGCTTGGGCTTAGTTTGCACTGTGGGCAATAAAAATAAAAGCAATATTAATATCTCCTCTCCTTTTTAGGAATGTATTCGGATGACATAGACAGCATGTTTTTCAAAAGCAGAGAGCTGCACAACCATGAGAGAGCATGGAAGCTCTAGGGACCTACATGGGTTTGAACCATAACTAATGAGCCACACTGCCGCCATTATTCTCCTCCTCCACATATAACATGAGATTGTATTTGATTTGATTGTATTTTTTTAAGTCCACCCTTTGTGCAGACGATTAAAGAACATTTGTGTAGTAATGCATTAACATTACCACCTTACAGAAAAATGTTCCACCCAGCAGTGCTCATTGTCTGCTTGTAAGATAATGAAGCATTCATGAAAACCTTTTAATCATTTCTTAATAAGGACGCTTTTATTTTTCTGATATTATAATTTTTTTAATAGATGAATAGTAAATTCTCATTTCAAGATGGTTTATAGCAACAACTTATCAAGCACTTCAACATTTCTTATTTTTTAGCTGGGATTAGCACCCTAAATCACCTTGGTAATCTTCACCACAGATAGAGGAAAGATGTAACATCACAAAGGTTTATGTCAGGCCAAACGCTTTACAATATTGGTTTTATTTTTAGCAACAGTGCATCATGCATATCTGCTTGAATGTTCAAACGTCTATAAATTCATCAGATCTCCTTACTGGCTCTCCCCCAGCTCACACTCATTGGCTATGTTTTACTTTCTATTCAAGTGAACGTCCTTGTATCCAATTTTTCTGTTATCTCACCACCACAACATCACACGGCAACACTGTTCTGAAAATGTTGACAAGCACTCGAGGGGAATACTGATGTAGTCGCCAAAAGCAATGCGCGTGCACGCACGCATGCACACACACACACTTACAAATTCTAATTCATGTATAAAGCTCATCAGCTCCTGTGCATGAGTTAGGGGAACAAACATCACCACAGATGATTCAGGGAAAAAAGATCCCTGAATATCCTCCAGCCACCTGCAGATGCTGTGCTTGAGTTCTTTCATCAAGGGCCTTTATTACCTTTCCCAGGTAGAACATGTTGCAGCTGTTGCCTCGATTTGACTTAAAGTTAAACTGAAACTCAGCTGATTTTCTTTTCTTTTTTTTAAAACATGCATAGACTCTTGTTTAGCACAGCAGTCTCCTTTTTATTGGTTTGTTGTGACGACGTCAAATGATAACCAAAAGGCTAATTGGTTTCCTAACTGGATTAATGCATTTTTGGCAGCTACAAATTAAACATTCACAGCATTGTCCACGTTTGTTACTCTGTAACAATCTATGTGTTTGAGTATGTTTGAGCAGAAAGCCTATTAAGTTTAATATAATACATATCTTATGCAAGATCCCAAGTTTTGCGAGATGTTGCAAAAGTTCATCTTCATTTTTCCCCCTCCAATGTACTTTGCGGGGCTCTGTAACTTTTTCTTGTTGCGCGTGCATGATGTCCTCTTGTGGGACCTCTCTTGACTGCAGGAAAAGCTCTAAATCCTCCTCCATGTCTACTCCGTGGACCCTTCTGTACGGACAGAAACAGAACCGCTATCAAAAAGTAGTGGGATCTTTTGCAAGATCTCACAAAAGTAACTTGGGATCTCGCAAAAGTTCTTCTTTATTTATTTTTCTCCAGTGTACCTTGCGGTGCTCCATAGAAGTTAACTAGAAACTGGGAGTCCATGGGGATTGATTCACTTAGGAGCTAGCCTCAAGTTTCCACTGGAAGATTTGCATTTATGCACTAGCTTCAGTTTCTAGCTTCAGACCTTCCCATTTGATATACTTGTCAAACTACATATGAAAGAAACACACTCAAAGATGGGGGGGAAAAAAATTCATCCTTGGTTGGTTCCTGACCAGTACTGATCATTTTGTGAGAAGACTAATTCACCTCATATGAGCTTCAAAACTTGAAAATGACCCCAGAAAATAAGTTTTATCTCCTTCACAAGTAGACTGCATCAAAATAACAACTTGTAATGCTAGCTGTAAGGTTTCCTTTGGAAATGATAAATGAGGAGGATCAATGAGTCTTCTTCATAGCTCAGAGCTGCTCTTCACACTTCAAACACAGCCATGGGTAAAATTAATATCTTTACCGTCATGAATGGAAACTAGACTTGTCACTTTTATCAGCTTCAGACACACAAGACAAATGAGTAGGAGGGGATCTGAAATATTCAGTTAGGTACAAATTAGAAAGCCACGGTGTTTAATATTCTGCTTTGCAAGAAGGGAAACAGTCAGTGGCGGTGTAAAGTATGAGTGGGAAAGAAAAGTCAGAATGAGGATGATTGATAAGGCAGTGATAGAAAGGGAGAAACAGTAAAAGATACAGACAATTAATTTACCAGAAATTAACTTTATTTTTGATTTGATTCAAATTTCTGTTTAAACCAACAACTTGTTTCTAAAAGCTGAGCCTGTCCTCAGGCAACGCTTTCTCTTTGGCAGACTGATACTTTCCTTTGATGTACAAGTACTCAGCTACCGTAGATCCACACTGTCGTAGCGCTGCCCTGCTGTATCTGCTCTGTTCCTCCACACTGGCTGCATGAAAAAGAAAGTGAAAAAGGGGATTTAATGGCGATTTTTAATGGGCCAATCTAATGAAATGAAATAGCCGGGTCACTTATGTAACAGTCATTATTGCATTCAGAGTGTTTGAGTGTCTGTATTATGCACAGAACACCTACAGTAAGTGCAATGTGAAAGAGCTTTTTAAGGATGACATTTGTGTCTCAATTCGGAGAGCACAACAGGGCATTCTTATGAACACAGAAAAAGACGCCTTCCAGGTAAATAGATTTTCTATGGAAATCATCCTGCAAAGGATCATTTAATTCAAATACAAATTTATTCAATACTTCAGAGGGCTACAGTCAAGGCAAAACAGAAATGCAGTAAAGAGAATTTGTTGCTGTTCATCATTTTTGCTGGTAAGATTTGTAAGAGCGTTCTGGTTAAGACTGGAAAGATTAATATGTTACGGCAGAGAAAGTTAGTTAGCTTTTGGTAATCGCAGCATGAAAAACTATGTAGAAAAATCAGAGTTGTTTTTGCTCAGATTTAAACCTACAATAGAAGTGACAATGGCAATTGCTTTAGCTACTTAGCTGCAGCACAAATGATTATATCATGTTTCTTATGGTGATATGGTAAACTTACAACTTACACAATAATGGCTTTTAGACACTTCCAGATCAATAGGGAACTCGCAAGGCTAATAAAATGAAACCACCAAAAAACTGCAGTTCTCTGAATGGCCACTTGAGGCTCGCTCCAAAAGCAACTCTTAGGTTAAATTGCCCAGCTAAATAGCAGAAATAAACATGTTTACAGTGGTTAAATAAAAAACAATCTTTTTAAACCTGACAGGTGATGTTGGTGTCTTTTGGACTGTTTTCAATGGCCCAAAAGGTTGCTGGTTTTGTTTTGGTAAGTCAAGTTTTTTAAACTGTTGCGATAACAAGCAGATATCTGTGTTCATGCATTTTAAAGTTGGAGTTTGTGGATGTAGTTTGTGTCAGGGTATGTGTTTGTATGTCCGTGTGTACTGCTGTCACTTCTAGTTGTTAACGATTGGCCTGGCCTGATTGATTTCACCTGTGTTATATTTCCCTGTTCTCAATCACACTCTTGTGTTCAATCTGTTAATCTCCCAGCAGTGTGTGTATATATAACCCCCAGTGTCCTTTGTGTCTTCACAGATTGTCTCGTTCAGGTTCTTTGAATCTTTTATGTACAGTTGCAGTTCTAGTCTGGATACAGATGGTCTTTGCAGCTGTGCACCCTTATCACCTTGTAATAATTATTTGCTATCTTTACTTGCCATACTTTGTATGATATGACTTTTTCTGTTATACAAAATAGAATTTTGAGAGTAAATAGAAGCAATGAGCTCAGTGTGAGGTTATGTGATAATTATTTTTTGTGTTTTTTGTCTCGATAAACATTCTCTTTGAAAATTCAGTCCTATTGACTTTCACAATCATTCAGTTATTGCCACTTTTATTTATTTTTTTCTATCACTTTTCATGAATAGCAAAATCTTTTCTGAGCTGTAAGATGCTCGGACATTAGATGAGTATCATATAAGTCTGTGCAGCAATATCTATAATTTTCTTCTACTTGTTTCCTCTCTGCATTGTGGCTCTCTGCCTCTTTATTTAAAACAGTGCTTCTTGCTTGGCTTCTCATGCAGATGAAATTACATCTGTAGATACTGGGCAGGAAAGAAATCCTGTAGGCCAGGCAGGTTCAGCATGGCCAAGAATCATCTCCCTTTAGCAATCAACCAGCCTTTGCTCGGCAGTGTCCGGTTAGCTTCCAGGGGACACTTGAGTCAAAGGCAGCTGCTGATCTGTGCTCAGCAGGCACGGAGCTGTGAACGTCTGCAGTCTGCATGCTCGCTGCCTTAGAGTATTTAACAGACAGAAATATCATTATCTAATGCAGAACACATCCAGAGTCTCATTTAAAGAAGAAAGCCTGAGTTTAGATGCAGTATCACACAGTTTTGTCTCATTACTCATAAAAAACACAGGAAAATAAATGAATGTATAAATGTAATGGTGAAATTCTGAAATGGCTGATGTTTGAGTTGCTAGCAGAAACAAGTCAAGTCCATTGGCCAAGCTGATGTGCTTTGCAGTTCCAAAGCTTAGGTGCTACAAACTGAAAAGCATGGTTGTCCCAGGATTTCAAACAAGAGACTGAACCAGTTCTGATCAGATGACCAGAGAGTTTAATTCTTGGAATAAGGTCTCAGCACATCTCCATAATAGGTTGGAAAAGCAAGAATGTATGAGCTCCAAGTTGAAGATGTGTGGATGACTGAGAAATTGGTGCGAAAAGTAAGTTACAGTAAAGTAGATAGGAGAAAATTTTAGATTATGACTTTCCTTGGCTCTAACCAGATCAGATAGCTGATGTAATGGCAGCCCTCTTTAGAAGCTATTGAGCTGAAATTGAGGAAATTTAAAGATATCTAATTCACCGAGATTGGAGAGGCTCTTAAGGTTGTCAGGCTTGTTAAAGTTGTCATCAGTATAGCAATGGTCAGAAAGACTATTGAAGCTGTTGAGTAGACAATCTACAGGTAACATATTATGAAAACATAAGTGGTCCAAGGACCAACCACTGATGTCGCAAAGAGAAGAAATGTAAACTTTGAAGGTTGTTAGGTAAGTATGACGAAAACCAATTAAGAGTAGTGGCAGAGATGACAACCCAGTTCAATAATCATGTCCTTCTAAGTCGATCAGAATAGCGCGATCAATAGAGTAGGCACGCTGCAGGCATGCCAAGCATAAGTAAAATAGAATATTCAGCTTTATCTGAGCATAGAAGGATGTCATTAGTTATGTTGAGTAATGAACCCTAGCTTTTTCCAGAATTTTAGCAATTTACAGAAGTTTTGAAATCAGTGATAGGTGACGAGGGGGTTTTAAGTATAGTGAAGACACTGGCTGAAGTAGTCAAAGATGTAAACAGATGAGAGAAATGGATTGATAATTGAGAGAAGACGGGGGAAATTTGGTAGGCATGATGTCAGATGTGCAAGAAGTGCACTCATGAGTAACTTTATCCAGAACATCAGTCATGGAAATCAGATTAAACTGGAGTGACAGAACAGGATGAGTAACTTGGTCAAGTTGATTTAGGCTTCGCTGAAACGTGTTACAGTTGGTGAAACAAATAACATGATAATAATGTCTAAATTACTCCAAGCTTCTTTTTTTCAGTTGTTTTCTGTGATTTTTTTTTTAAATATATAAATTGGCACATATTGAATGACATAGATAATAACGACCAACCAAACATCTGGCCTCTGATAGAAAACATGAAATACAATGCAAAATGTGCCAGTTCTAGCAGGGCAAACATAAAACATCACAGAATTCTTATTCAGAAAGTTTTTATAGAAAATATTGTGAAAACTTAATGAGAAAAAACACTCCAGTGACCTCAATCTGCAGCTGAAAACTTGCTAGAGTTACCAAAAAAAAAAAAAAAGCCTCAGTAGTAACATCTGTTCGTGCCACATCGACAGCAGCTCTGTCTGGAGTGAAATCAAAGTCTAAGCCTGTACCTCACCACATCCATCCTGTTAAGGAGGGTGGGCCACAGCTATACACCAAAAGCACTCACTTTAAAATTTCATCAACTAAAGAAAAAAAAAATCTGTGTCAACAACCACAGTAATTGTCAGGAATCTGACAGAGAGAGATAAAGTGAGCTGCTATTCACTGGGGGTTTTTTTTAATTCATTTTTATTTTTTTTTATTTGCTGGCAGTTTATTTGAACCTATTTAGGTTTTTTAGTTATGCACACGAAAAACAATTACTTCCAATCATGCGAGGGAAGGACAGAGTTGCAGGATGTGCCACTAACAAGGTGTTTAGCAGGAGAAAATGAATTCTACTGTGCACACTGCAAGCTGCCTGAAGTCTTCATTACTTATTCCCCTGCACTGTTTGCTGAGAAGTGGAGAGAACACTACATCCTCTGTAACGACCTGAGATGGTCTCATTTATCCGGTGGGTAAGGTACTGATAGGTACACTTGTGTCATAGGAATACATAAATTAGCATAATTGGGATTTGCTTGCAGTCCTGGATGTAGGCAAAGTATTTTCTTAAAGCGTATACAAGTTAAAAGAAAAGCTGGAACCCAAAGACCCAGCGCCTCCATCTGTGCAATCATCAAGGGACCGAAACTCAGAGCTGTTTCACTAATAATTAATGCATAGAAGGATTTGAGGGACTCAGAGTTTAGCTGAGTCTCTTACATTCAAATGAGCTTTTATTTTATTTTTTAACCACAGTGCTCGAGGCTTTGATCTCAATAAAAAAAAAAAATCCACATATCACCAGATTTTTCCTCTCGCTGTCATTGAAGCAGCTGTAGGATTTGTCTTTTTTGTTGTTTTTTAAAATTAAGACAGCCTCTTGTGTCTATCTAACATTGAACTGTCTTTAAAGCGCCTTAAGGTGAGTATTGAATGTGTTAGTGCTCCATAAACAAAAAATTAAGTGAACACTTAACAATAGTCCACATTTAATTCATATTGAACTAATTTGTAGAATTTACATACAATTTAGTTCAATATGAGTAGTATATGTAAATTTTAAGGTTTCTGTTGTGGTCATGCTTTTCAAGATTATTTTCTAATCTGTGTAACATGTTTCACATTTTCCACAAGGAACAGGTGAAGCAGTCTTTCCTTCCTGAACTTGACAGTCTTCAGACAGAAACATGTATAGAAAGAATCAATTATTAGATCATGAAATTGCCCCAGTTCTGCATTACTGCAGGCACTAATGTCATCTTAGGTAATGGAAAAAGAAGCGGCTTTGTATTATGATGGAATAAATGTAAAACTAAAAAAGTAATAATTAAATTTGCTGTACATAATACTGTAAAAAAGAGATCTAAAGATATTGGAAGTTAAAAATGGAACTTTTAAGATGGTTAAAAATAATCCAGATGACGTGTTCTGCTTTATATGAGAAATTAATTAACCTTCGAGATAATGAACATGACACCCAGCTAATCTGAATTCATTTGATTAGTAATACGTCTCCATTGTTGGCTATTCTAATCAGTGGATTAGCAGTCGGTGAGAATTGGAGGAAGTCCTGGGAAGCTATTAGTTGGTGTGGAGGCTCCGTGTCAGCTCACTGCAGAAGAAATTGGATCCGAAGGATTTACGGCATACGTGATTGCAGCGGCTTGGGGGTAATGAGAACCTTTTAAAATGAGATTGCCTTTGGGTGGGAGCATTGCCTGAGGGCCTAACCTCTGTCGCTGTACCTTACTCAGCTCTACCTGCACTGCAGATGCTTTCAGTCATTGCCTCTAGCTCACACTCCTCAGATGGAATAAACACACCTGCCTGTCATGGCCTCCAAAAAGCCCAACCCAGGCAACCTCCATTTACTGGGTCTGCTGTAAATTCAGCAGCAGTCATATCAGTGCCCAGCAGTGGCTGTGGCTCAGCTAATCTCCTGAAGCTTTAAACAATGTGTTTGTCAGACGCAGCTCGTGCCAAGCCCCTCAGCTAAGCCGAGCCTCAAAGCGACAAATGATCCCCAGCAACACTCGTATCTCTCCTCTGTTGTTTTGTATCCAGATGTGGAGTGGAGAAATGTGTGGCAAAGCATCAGTGCAATGCAAGAAGTGCTTGAAGCAAGTCAGTTACAACAAAGTAACCCGGTTCCTCCATCTTTAACCAGTGTGAGCTGTGTGGCATTGGTCGGTCTGTTTACGACTAAATAACACCGATATTCATGGTGTCCAGAGAACAAAACATAATGTCTTTTATTGATTTTTGACTTTTCCTCTAGCAGCACCTTGAGTTCCATTGTCTACTGTTTCCATTGTGCATTTGTCCAGTGAAATTTAAGGAAATTAGATAAAGAAAACCTTTCCCCAAAGAATGAATCCTCCTGCTTCTAACATTCTGCACAGCCAGCCCGGTCTGATTACAAATGATAAACTAGTCACTAAAGTACACTTTTTTAAACATTCAGGTCAACTTTGAAGGTTTTGTCTGGAAATAAATTGAAAAAAATAGCAACCACTAGTTTCATAACTTAATTATTTTAGAGCCTAAACTAAATAAAGTGTATAACGTGTATAATGAAATTGTGAAAGAGACCTTTGTAAAAATTACTACTCACTAATATCAATGAACTGAAGCAACGTTGCAGGAGAGTGAGCTAAAATCCTCTACAGTGTGAGAGGCTGATAAAGTAAATAATAGCACGGTGTAATATGTTATGTTGTTGTTCCTGATATAACTAGAGTCGAGTTTTCACAGTTACTCTGGTTATTGCATCGTCCACCATTTCTACCACCTGGGGATCTTGCCAGTTGCCACTGAGGGAAAACAAAAGCACTATCTTCTTCCTGATATCGAGACTTTATTTTTCTGGGACATCTTGTACCCAGTGACAGAACTGCACAATAAAAGTGAGGCTCATAGGGAACATATCCTAATGCCGATGGGGTCAGTATCCTACGGCTATTACACTGCACAAACAACGTTTGGCTCATAAGAAGTTAACTTTTCATCCAGCACCATCATCAGGTCAAAGTTTCAATCATCTTGATTGTGGTTTATGATCCGGTACCTGCAAAACTAATTATATCGCAGTTAAATAAAGCTGTTACTGAAGGTGATTATGATACCTGTTTAAAAGAACCATCAGCCTAAATAAAACCTTTATGGAGCTGCTATCTTGGCTGTAACTCGTGTTGCATCATTTACGTATTTATATCATGTTAATTCATGTGTTTCACTCCTTGAAAATGAAGCATATGCTTCTTTTTCTCCTCCTATATCACATGAACATGTTGAAGGGCAATGGGGAGGCAGGCTGAAGATGAGATGCCGGAGCCATTAGATAAATCAGATGGGCAGAATCCAGGGAGAGGAAGGTTATGGTGTAAATTTCCCAGCGTGTGAAAGCAATGCCTCCCACACTTGACACGGTTAATCATGAAGCTCTCACTGACGTCCATAAATATCCCCACATTAGTCAGTTCTCATCACCCCGGCGTTCTGCGTGAGATGCGCGGATGCAACGTAACTCCATAAAAAAATTAGCGGCCGTTATGTCCACGCAAGTTGATACACTGAAGCCATTAGACGTGTTCTATTTATGACTGTCGTTGTGGAAGAACGCCTCTCATCCTCGCCCTCTGTGAAGGAAATTAAAGCTGGCT
The DNA here is from genome assembly GCF_963576455.1 of Neolamprologus multifasciatus. Classification (NCBI taxonomy): domain Eukaryota; kingdom Metazoa; phylum Chordata; class Actinopteri; order Cichliformes; family Cichlidae; genus Neolamprologus; species Neolamprologus multifasciatus. Next base: position 7,094,792 of record NC_140458.1, read on the forward strand.
GACGATGTGAAAGTCTGGCTGTGGCTGACGACTCCTCGGGGAGAATGCTGAGCGGGAATGTTTGCCACTCTTTTAAATCATAACAATTTCATGGACAGTTTTTTAAAAACAGCGAAGAGCGAGCTTCAACGATATGACAACATCACAGCACTCAACAGGCTTTCGTTTAATAAGTATCTTGCCTTCATTACAGTGATATCAAGCTTAGTTCATTTCATACAACTCATTAAACTACAAACACTACGTGGTAAAATTTGATAATTCACCTGTAACTTCTACTTTTTAAACCAACAACAAACTTAACTTTGAATTTTGCTGGTGTAGTTCCCGTATTGTGTCTTTGTATTCTGGGTAATAAGACAGTTAAAGTCAGAGTCTAACTGCTTTAACTTGGGAACGCGTCCTACTCCAATATGTGGAGTATTAACCGAGCATGTTCTACGATAGCAGTAAACCTTCACTGCACTGCATCCAAACTGAAGACCCCTTTACTGTGAAGCCCTGGTGCCACTGCTAATCAGAACAAATGAACTTGAAATGAAATAGAACTAATTCTATTTTGCATGCATCTCTCGAAAAAGAGATCCCAACACTTATAATTACTTAATCAACAGTAATTAACCCCTCAGCTAGGAACAGTAATTAATACACAAAGTTAATTTTACTAGATAAGCACATTAGGGTGTGCATCTAAGAGAAAGACTACATTTACAGCGTTTTCTCATGCAAATGCAAACCAACTTAAAGATGCTGTTTCGATACTGTTCAGATTCTGTGATCATCATGTTTTGGTATAATATTAAGTTTAAGCCATAAACATTACAGCATGTCTATCTGTTCAACTTGGAAACATTAAACACGCTTTTTCTAAACATGCTACAGGAGTGGAGCAACATAGATTTGCCTATCGAAGCATTTAAAAGGATCGGATTGTTTTACTGATGTCACCATGGTAACACATAGAAAGCTGAAAACCTGATCCGTTGCAGTAATTATATTTGTCAGTTTTCACTGGGAAATTTATGCAAATAAGATTTCGGTGCCGATGTACAGTAGCCACCTGGGACAGCGAGGACAGTGACTTGCCTGTTAGAGCTGAGATTGAAAATCTTCAGCTCTCCTTTACAGAGTAAAACCCTCCTGAGATGACTGGATGAAAAAATAATAAGTAGGCATCGCTCTAATTGTTCCATACACAGTGAGCTTTTATGGACCCTTACTACCTTTGAGCCCTTCAAATCCCAAAGTGCACTGTTCATTAAAAATCTGCCTCTAAAAAGGCCTCTTAAACCAGTCTCTGAGTCAACATCAGACACACGAGTCTCACAGCTTCAGTCCAGCCAAACATGCAGTACTTCTTATGTTCTTCAGTGACAGCAGCAACACTTTGAAGATTATATGCAAGAATGTTGTTTTGACTTCTTATATTATAATAAAGTTCTGAAAGCTGTTATATCAAACCTCTGCAGGACTTCACAGAGCTTAAACTCTATTTATTTTTTATTTTTTGTTGTTTTTTTGCTAGCTTCTGACTTTCCTTCCTATGAGTGTGAATCTTATCCTCATTATGGAAAAAACAAACAAAGTTATGACCATTTCTACTAACAACTCTCCAATACAATAAAAGCTTGCGAGATTACACCTTACCTATCACCTAATGTCACAAAATAATAATGTATTATAAACTGGTCACCAAACATTCAAAAGGTTTTATACACAATTACAGACGCCTCTTTTGAGGAGGCCATTGTGCATGAAGGTGTAGTAACCCATTTTAGGACTGTATTTATAAAGAGAGAGATACGGTATATTGTCTCAGCCTAAGTGTAATTTTATTTCAAAATTGTTAACAATTTCATCCCTTGTGGCCAAAAACGACTACAATAGTTAAGAAGATCTGTAGATAAAATGTTTGACGGGATAATTAAAAAAAAGAAACTTTGTTCACTCTTTCTCGTGCCATTTTCTAATCTCTGTAGGGTTTCTTTTTGTTTTTGTAAATTAAACCTAATACTAACACTCATGTGCAGAGGCTCAGGAACCATGTGAGTAGGCCCCCTCTTTGACTCGAGTATTCACTTCTTGCTTATTGCCATTTTTGGACACACAGCGGTGTACCTTGCCCAGGATGGTTCCTCTTTAGAGAGAGCTTTAGAGTGACCCCAGGAAGAATTAAGCCAACAGTACAAAGAAAACTTGAGGGTGGCCTCCCAAAGTGAGCAAGTCTCCATATGCGCATGTGTTCAAAAATCCAGCTTTTGTTTTGAAGTAGCTTGACCAACACTGCTGACTACACATCATGCTGAGATCTGCTGTTAACTCTTTATGAATCACCTTTTTGGTGCATGAATGATATTTTTTGCCTGTCAAACTGTAGCATCTTTGGTATTTTTAATAGTTTCAAGTAAAGAAATGGACAAATGATGTGATTTTGCAAAAGGTTGCTTGTAACAAATTACCTAAAGATATAAAATGAAACAAACTCCTTTCAAAATTGCGATGTGTAGACAGAACACTGGGTCATTGCTTGATTTATATCCTATTTATATGCAAAGCATAACAAAAAGCAAACAAACAAAAAACAAGTTCCTCTAAAAATGATTATACACAAAAAACTGAACTTGCTCAAGACCCCTTTAAAAATGAATTGGATATTTGGAAGGAAAATATAAAGAAATAAGAGGCACCAACACTTTTGCTGTACTGTATATGAGTCAGTATTTAGTAACAAGCTTTTGGGAGCTTTTAAGTCAGACCTCGTAGAAGACATTTAGTTACAAAAAATGACTGTGAATTCCTCTTAAAACTCAGATTTGTGCTCATTTTGCAACACATGAGCTTTTTGTGCTACAGATTTCCCTTACTTGGAATAAACAGAATTTCGATAATAAATAAAAAAAAATAAATTCAAATAATGATGATGTTCTCAGACAGAACATATATATATGTATACATTTATATATGTAATATACATTGCTATGTAACGTCAAGCTTTTTTTCCATCACAAAATATGCAAGGAGGCTACGAAGTCAGAAAATTAGTAATCAATCTAAAGCTTGCTTATATTAACTAATGTCTTCTAGCAGTTGTTCCAGACCAAATAAGATAAGCTGTCTTTATTTAACCAAGTAAATCAGCAACTGAGGAAAAAGCTGCTAATTTGTTTATTGAATTTTCAACCACCAAATATTTACACAACTAAGGTGCATGAATCAGAGGTCTCATTGGAGAGGCTCCTCTTATGTAAGAGCAGATAATGAAAAAGCACAAAAGCATTTAGGGATACGCTTCCATCCACATTGTACGTTTGAGAACATCATAAATAGATAATGTTCTTCAACATTAGATAGATGCTGCTGTGTGACTGACATGCAGAATTGAACATTTCAGAGAAAAAAACAGGACGAAAACAAGCTGAGTAACATCAGCTACACTGCGTCATCTAATTTGCTAATATTCTCTGTTGTTTATTCCAGATCAAATAGGACCAGCTGTCTATATTTTAACTGAGCAATTACCCTTTATTGATTCTAAACTGGTTTTATTATTACTTACAAGAAAAAAATGTTTAGCTATTGTTTGTTTTTGTCTGACTCCACCATTTTTATCAGCTGTTGGCCTTCTTCCAGCTGCTTTAATGGAATTAAACATACTCAAACAACATAAACTGTAACGTATTATTGCTTTACAACACCCCGTGGGCATCTTTTTCCTACATTCAGAGCACAAAAGTATGGGCTCTCGTAGCATTATCTTTCATGTGCCTTGTAAAATGCAATTAACCACATGCAGCTGATAGTGTAGTGTAGTCTAGATTTCCCCATTATCCTAACTGTTGACTCATGATTGAACTCTTTCATTATTCTTTTTATTTTAAGGCCAAAATGTTTCATCATTGGCATATGGTAACTGTTACACTGGGAGGGTGAACTCAGCACCGCTCCCTGAGGAAAACTCAGCCGACTTCTTTATTAAAATTCCAACCACCAAATATTTATACAACTAAGGTGCATGAATCACAGGTCTCGGCAGAGAAGCTCCGCTTATGTAAGAGCGAATAATAAAAGAGCAGAAAAGCATTTGGGGGATAAGCTTCCATCCGTTCATCTATATTTTGACTGAACGTGGTCTAAATCTGTCTGATGGTATGAAGGAAACAATAACAGCACTCATCTGCACAATAATAGCAATGCTGAAAAGGAAAGAGAGGAGATTGACCAAACAAGACGAGATTTGGGAATGAGCTTTAACAGCTACAATGTTACATAAAAAAGGAAATAGGTCAGGAAAAATGAAATCTGTAGTGGGAATCTTTCCTCAGAGTATGCATAGAGAGGAAGCAAATTTCTGAGCCTCGTGGTTGTTTGGATGAAACACAAGAGAGTGACTGGCTGAAATATGATACGGTTAAATCATGCTAGCTAACGACCGTGAGCACGAACACAGCCTGAAGCACAGAGTGGACCTGTAGCTGCATTAAATATTCAAATGTAGTCACATCAGCTTACTTCAGCCACACTATGACAGAAAACACTGTTTTTTACTTGGCGTTTCATAATAAACTGTATTTTTTGTCCTTCTCTGTTTAAGAGGAGACAAATACACACATCTAGTTCTGTTTTTGTGGCTTGCCAAGTTGTGCGGATGTGCTCTGAATGTGACCGTTTGTTTCTTCTCGTGCTTGAACTCCAAACTGCTGAATTTCTCTGTCTCAGTAAGAGAAGAAAGAGCACATTTACATTTCAATTTAGCAGCTGGTAATTAAGTTACACTCCTCTGTTAAGCTGAGCTCAGTTGTAGATTAAAAAAAATCAAGAAGAAAAGGATCATGCTCCAACAATAATACTAATAATATTCATGTCAGGGATTAATTACTGTTTCCAAAGACTCATTTTCATCTCATTTAATCTCAAACCCTGAAGTCAAGATGTGCTATCAGCTGTATGACAAGGCAGGTTTTTAGATGAGTATTTAGATGCTAGCTGTTTGCGTCTGTAGAGCCAATCATTTCTCCTGATGAAGACTGTGCTTCACGCTGGTTGATGACAGTTGATTTATTTATTTATATGGCTGGT